>NC_136418.1:26572406-27321573 GCF_052625555.1 Lactuca saligna
AATGTTACATGTTCAGTATGCTTTTAACACTGGAAAACCGTATTACCAACCGTTTAACTTGTAGAGTTTGTTTTCGAAACTAAAACAAGGAAAACTTGTGAAATTCATTATAAATGATATATTTTATATTTCACTAAGGATTTCATGCCATGCATAAAAAAGGATTTTCCATATTATTACTTGTAAATTCGTTATTCTTAATATTGGAGACACGTCCTCAGTAACACTCCACAGAGATACGCAAGTGGAGGACCGACCCTCTAACTAGATTCTCCTAGAGGGAGAACGTGACTTGTGTGTATAGATCTATATGGGGCTGACTATCCCACACCTTGCTGCTAGCTACAGTGGGACCGACAAGTCTACGGGTGACAATCATAAAATGATATTGGCCCCGTTACGCGCCATATCCAGTTTATTGTACAATTATAGAACTCACAATTTAGATAATGGAGATTTATTTTTAGTAATAACGAACCTAGTGAACTAACCTTAAAGTAATAAATGTTTTGATTACTAAAGGGTGTCAGTGATACCTTTAGGAATTAGTTCACTACCTACTTATTAGTTTTATAAACGTGTTAAAACTAATGTACTTTTCAAGGATAACCAAGCTTTCAGAGAAACTTCACTTAACAATAGAAGTATGGTAGATACTTGTACACTTCATTCCGAATCGATAACGAACCACCAACTTTTATGGAAAATAAGGGTTTTTCCTGGGATATCTTTACTTTTCATGATCAGGTTGTTTAACAAATGAATAAGCAAACTACTTTTGTAAAAAAATATGGGATTTTCTTGGGAAACAACTTTTCATAAAACCAAAGGAAACTTATTCTTTTACCAGAAACAAACCTCTTATGAACTCACCAGCTTTATGCTGATATTTTAAAACTGCTTGTATTCTCAGGTTCTGTTTAGACAGGTATCCCGCGTTCTTTTAGAGAAGACGGAGCGTATAGAAGTTTCATCTTTACTTTTATTTAAACTGATGTATATATATATATATATATATATATATATATATATATATATATATAAAACATGTATTTCCTTACTTCCAAACAAATGTAAAATTTTCTTATATAATGTAATGGTCGTGTTTACTATGCTTGCTATGTACAGTGGTTGTGATACTACGCATGATGTCCTCCACCCCGGAACGTTTCCTCCGTCGGTTTCGAGGTGTGACACATAATATGTTGTAACTTTCGAGTTACAAACTCAATAATTATTGGAGACTCCTTCTTCTTATTAATGAACTTAGGATAAGTTCACTAATTTCTACAATGGACCGATATGTAATATTCTAATGACCTATCATCGTGTGATGCAATGTTTAGACTCAGGTCTCTTTGAGTCAAATTCCAAAATGGAATATATCTTCCTTCATGTCCTAATGTGATATAGTCACCTTTTATCATGTAGCATTTCTAGCTACAAGCAATGTCGCGATAGCTCTACTGATCACTTTGATTAATTCTTCCGGCTTAAGTCAGGTGCTACATCGAACTTTGTTCTCGGAACCACGTAACATACTCATCGTAGTCAGACTCAATTTGGTATGACCACTAGGGTCAGAATAACAGTAATCTTCTTAATCATTATCGAAATGATGGTAACGACATATTTGAATAAAACGACATCAATTACTAGCCTCTTGGTCACCTTGTAACTTTCCCTGATCCAAGCATGAGTCATGTGCTTCCAGTAGTATAGGCCTCTACTACCATTCACACCTACTCATACTTGTCCCAAGTATTGTCTCGCAGTTCTCCAAGTCATTACCACAAAATAAATTTTAACACATTCATATGTGTCCAAACAATCATATAATTTTCCCTAGACTCTACCAGCACTTCTTGCATGTGTATCTTCAATCCTCAATTCTGCTTCAACTCGGTTGGTGATGGAAATGTCAGACGATGGGATAACTTCATAATTAATACCAAAACTCTTACTTTCTTTTAATCGAATGTGTACTTCTCCTGTACTAGACGTATTATTTATTAGACGCATTGTAAAGGCAAGATATAACTCTTACGACATCTTCCAATAGGTATCATTCACTATCGTATGTCTTCTCATTTCCTCCATTTACTCAATTCACTATGAGTCTTCACCATGATTTTCTGCACACCAAAGCAGGCATTCGCTGTATCGAGATAAGAATATAGATAGAGGAATATTTAGATGCGTATTCATCCTTATTACTATGAAAAGTTACATGCCAGTTCTAACACCGTAATTAAACGATTAGAAATTTGAACACATAAAATTTCCAGATCCGTTTGGAAATAGACCGATTTTTGTTTATGCTTTATAAAAATCAGAGTACCTCTTTTAATAAAAATGTTATGGAATTTGTTCCCAGTTAAGTATGATAAATACGTTATCAAGGCATTTCGAAAGAAAAGTATTTTTATTCATTTTAAAATATTTGGGATGTCATCGTCAATACAGAAACACAAGCATAAACAGAACTTACATTCATTATCACTAGTGATTTATATCTCCTTAATCTCTCAGTGTAATGCGACTTCATATCAACACCTATGATATATATAACCTGAGTGGGTCAGGTTGTGAAACCTGGTGATTACATAGGGTTTTCAACCCACAATAATATATTTATTATGTTTAATCATCAAACAATTCACCCAATTACCCGTCCCCGTTATCTTTTTTACTCTTAAGGATTTACCCTAAGAATTAGCTATTCCTTATTCATTCTTTCCTAAGGATTATCCTAAAGAATAAGCACGAAATCCATTATTGCCAGGGTTTACTCAATAGGCACTAAATCTATAGTTTCCAGGGTTTTCTCATCAGACACTAAATCTATAGCTCCTAGGGTTATCTTGTTTATCGACAATATCGTTTCCAAGTATCCACTCACAATACATGTCAATGGGTTTTTATCTCGTTTATCGTCAGTATCGTTTCCGAGAATCCACTCACAATACATGTGAATAGGTTTTTAGATTACAGCTGGTGAATACGCAGTTCAAATAACACCTACAGGTTGTGAGTCTGCTAGTGTTCCACTAGACTCTCTAGAATAGACTGTGGTTGCCATCCATACTCTACTAGATGACGGGGCCAACACTTGGGTAAAAGGCTTCTCTCATGGTTCACCTCTCACCCTTATCTCATGGTCTATATCACCTCTCATCATTTTGTTTTTGTCGCACAACAACTATTTCATCTATCCATGTTTTACCTAACACATTTTGTAGATATAAAATACATATACAGTTTAAATCATTTAAAACATGTATAAAACTTTTTCACCCAACATAGACGGAAAGTATACAGACGATATGCACACATAGCATGTAATTTATATTAAATACTTCATATCTATGTGTAAGATGAAAGGGACCATGCACTCTCTCGAAAAGGTGGTGACTCGGCACTCGGACAACGCTTCCTTATTCTTAACACAATTTTCCTTTGACAAAACCTAGTATCAATACTACTAGAGTTTTAGTCTATTATTCAACAAGACTAATTAATAGTCTTGCTATTATTACTATTATATAAGGACGAAACAATATTTATCAACCACTATATACAGACAAGGGGCAGACATAAAACACCGGAGGGCAAGACCATTTTGGCATATAGCACTTCTGAAATCCAACAACCCTATGTGGCCCTTTAAAGCAGATTCCCTGTACCGCAAATGGTTAAAAATATATCATAACGACACTTATATTTCTCATAATAATAGCCCAAATATTTATTTTAAGGTCCTAATAACATTACTATATTGAAACATAAGCTATACTAAAGATAGGGTAGGCGTAGCTCACTTACAATGGGTTTTCTCGAAGACCGGGCTTTGTCGGAGAAAAGTTTCTAAGCCGAAAGGCACTTTTCTCGAGGCTTCCTTCAGGTGCTAGGGGTTTACCTAGAATTTAGGGGGGGGGGGGGGGCTTAGGGAGCTTAGAGATAGAGTATAGAGAGAGAAAGAAGAGGGGTGAGGACATGAGGGAACCCGACACTCTTATTTATAGGCTGAATTCTTGATGGACTCGCCGAGTCGGTCCACTGACTCACCAAGTCAGTGCCATGTGTCATCATCTAATGGCTTTCCTTGGAGAGAAAGCAACGGTTGTGGTCGCCCCACATCACCCAAACTTGCATAGCACCCTACCGACTTATAAGAATCATAAATCTTGCATACGACCTCCGTTTTCAGCGTTGTTTATTTCCATGCATAGGTTAAAAAAGATCTACAAATTTCATTTAGATTCTATTGGCTAATTCTCGACGGATCTTAAATTTAACAGTAGGGGAGATTAGATTGTTAAATGACCGCGAAAAATTCATAACTCCTTCATACTGACTCCATTTTCATCGGTCTTTTTACCGTTGACTTCCTATTAATGAGATCTTCAACTCCCATTTAGGTTGCATAAGCCAAAAACCGCTCGAACCTAAATTCGAGTTTCTAGTTGTGCACTGCTAAGCCAAATCTTAGAAAATTCATAACTTCCTCATACGAAGTCAGATTTGGGCGTTCATTTTATGGATGCTCTTGGTTTAATTGATTCTACGACTTTCACTTACATTACTAAGGCCAAAAAGTCCTCTATCATAAATTCACTATTTATGTCTCCCGGTGTCGTACCGGTTTTATCGTAAAACTTTGACATGCCATAACTTCTTCGTTATAACTCGGATTTCAGTGTTCTTTATATGTACGGAAACCCCTTGTAACATATACTACAACTTGGTTAAGATTAATCCTTCTAAATAACCTTCCATAAAAAAAACTCATTTTTGATGCTTATTGTCTCTAAATTGAGTAGCTCGAATTTGCGGGCGTTACAGTTGCATTTCACCAGAATAATTTGTAAGGATGGACTTTTGAGAAGAGGATATTTATGATTTATTAATATATTATACGCTATAATGTATTAATATAAAATCATATTATGTAATTAGTATTAATCAATAATTAATTCGGAATTAGTTTTGTGGTCAAAAGAGACTAATTAAATAAATAGGGATTGGTTGTGTAAATCATTAATTCTTATAAACTGGGTTTATGATCTATAATTCTTTATGTTGGGCTATACACATGTGGTGACCCATGGATACTATATGAAGGTTAAAACCCATGGAGCATAAGGACTTTGGAAAGTCATACACATTAGGGTTTACATGGATGTAACCCTAATCATGCCGCACTATATAAGAACCTCTTAAGCTAGCGAAATCGTCCAGTAGTGTGTGTGAAGAGAGCTTAACCAATTTTGTGTGCTAGGATAATTTCTTTCAAGTCTTCCAATTGTTAGTGGTGATTTGTGGTTCCAAGGCATTCACATTATTGGTGCTAGGATCTTAAAGCTCTAAGTATCAAGTTACAAGAAAAGGTATTTCATTCCACTAGAATTTTGTATTGTATATGCTTCATATTATGCTAGTTAGGATGAAACCTTGGAAAATTAAAAGTTTGCATGTATACTAGAGGAAACATAGATCCAAGGTTTCTAGGGTTGCATGTACACCTGAGGAGTGTTAGAATGCTCAAAACCCTTCAATAATATTATAACAAAAGAATCTCAAAGACATCAAACAGTTACATGCATAATAGAGAATTATCAAGAACCTAATCATCATACTACAAGCATAAACTAGTTGGCCAACATTGGTGCCTTCAACCCACATATAAAGTGAAGGACACTCCCTTCAGACTGAAGGTATCAATTCACACTCGAGTGGCTGACTTGAGAAATCTCCTCCCTAATTCACAAGTAGAAAACCTTAATCCAAAGAAACATCCTTCCACATCCGACAAACATCGCATCGCAACGATCGTGTAACGCCCATGTTTCTAGGCTAGGCATTAATATTTAAATAATGGTCTAGGTTAACCGTTGTAACCCATTTAGAAGAAATGAAAAGGAATTATGTGAATTTTATGTGAATTATATGTTTTATGCTTAATTATTAGGATTTAACTAATTAAGAATAAAAATGAGCGTCAAAAATAAATATTAGATAAAGAAGATATCTTTACATAAAGTTGTAGTGGTTGAAACAAGGATTTTGGGGATATAAAGAATACCAAAATCCGAGTTATAACGAAGAAGTTATGACCTGTCGAAGTTTCACGATAAACCGGCACGGTACCGAATGTCGTAAACAGTGAGTTTTTGATAAACTACTTTTTAGCCTTAGCAATATAAACGAAATTCGTAGTATTTTTTAAACCAAGAAGTTCGATAAAAAGAACGCCCAAATCTGACTTCATATGAGGAAGTTATGATTTTTCGAAGTTTCAGCTTAGCAGTAGAGAGCTAAAAACTCGAATTTTAGATCGAGCGATTTTTAGCCGACACAACCTAAACGAGAATTGAAGGTCTCGTCATTAGGAGCACAACGGTAAAAGTCTGATGAAAAAGGATGTCGGATGAATAAGCTATGAACTTTTAACGGATTTCCTGTCCCGGTCTGTTAAAAATAATAATATAAAATTTAAAGTCAAAATTAGCCGACGAAGTCTAAACAGAAGTTGTAGAGCGTAATTTTAGCTATGTGTGCATATAAAGAACGTCTAAAACAAAGCTCATATGCGAAAGTTATGAATTTTAGCAGATTCTGGCACAAAATTCGAGAAATTTCGCATAGATAAGCTTCACCCGGGAGTGCCACGTGTTCTCGCCTCGCATACGCCACGTGACTAAAATTCTGATGAGTCACCTCGCATGCGAGACTGCCCCGTGTCCTCTTCTGATTCAATCGAACAGCCATCCAATGCATGTCCGACGCACTTCGCTTCTGAATCCGCCTCGTGTCGCAACCCCTCGCATCCGGAGCGCGGTCCAATCAGGAGCCTCCAGTAAGCCCTTCACATGCGCAACCATGTGCGAGCCCACGTGTGAGCAGGTGCTGCGAGCCCTTCAGATCTGCGACGCGTGGCTTCTTTCTAGCTCTTGGATCAGAAGTCTCGCCCCTATAAATAGAAGGGTGCGAGACCTCCCGGGTATATTTTGAAAATTTGTCACTTTTAGCCCCTAAACCCATATTTCTTTCATTCTAACTTCCCCCGAAGCCCCGATATCCATTATAAGCCTCGGAATACTCCACAAGGTGCCTGAGAAGCCTGGAAAATTTATCTTTACGGTTTCGAAGCCCGACCCTCGTAGAGCCCGGTTTCTCAATAAAACTCCCGGTTTTATTTGAAACGATCGTATTAGGAAACGAATAGCTGCCCGGTTATCGTTAAATCATGTGAGTGTGTAGTTACTTTCACCTTACACATAGATATGAAGTATTTTACATAAAATGCATGTTGTGTGAATATATATTGTTTGTTTATTTGAGATGGGTGCTGAAGGAATGATTTATACATGTTTTTAAATAATTTAAACTATATATGTATTTTTTATCTACGAAAAATGTTGGGTAAAACATAGGTAGATGAAATAGTGGGTATGATGAAAGGTGAGTTGGATAAAGGAGATTATCAATAATATTGATAATGAGTTGAGGGTGAGTGGTGAAATTTGAGAGAATCACTTACCCAAATTGTTGGCCCCCGTCATTCAGCAGAGTATGGATGACAACCATGGACTATTCTAGACAATCTATGGAACACTAGCAGGCCTGCAACCTGTAGGTGTAATGACCTATATGTTCATTTGCTGTACTCTAAAAACTCATTGACATGTATTGCCGGAGAGAATACCTGAAAATAATACTGTCGATAAATGAGAGCTATGGATTTAGCACATGTTGAATAAACTTTGGTAGCTATGGAATTAGTGCCAATTGTATAAACCCCGGTCACGAGATGACTTTGTGTCTATTCCTTAGGATGAATCCTTAGGAAGGAGTGATAGTTGATTCTTAGGGTAAACCCTTAAGAAATAAATAAAATAATGGGGTTTGGGGTAATTCGGTTGATTGATTGATGTTTAAACATAATAAATTATGTATTGTGGGTTGAAAACCCTATATGCTCACCAGGCTTCCAAGACTAACCCGCTCAGCTGTTTATATTATAGGTAGAGGACCCCGAGCATAGTCGGATGATGATGATGAGTGAATTTTGGATTGTAGGCCAGTAGTTACAAATAATTGCCGTAAGGCTTATAATGTCTTGTTTATGCTTTTGATCTGTATCGGCCCAAGGTTTTGATATAAAAAGGAAATGATATATTTCTTAAAGAAAGGTTTTGACAAACTTTTATCATATTTTGTTTTGGGGACCAATTCCGCAACATCTTTTATAAAGATTTCTCTGATTTGATTTTAAAAAGCATAAATTAAATCAGTCTTTTCTGGCCGAGAAATTAGGGGATGTCACAGTTGGTATCAGAGCATTGGTTTAAGAGAACTAAGAAATTGTAGGATTTCTAGACTTAAACTTAGAATGCTAAGTGATGATTGTGAGATGAGTGTCTACCATAATTTAGACACGAGCACCAGTTTATTTTAGCAAGGATGCCTAAAATGCTTCTATGTGCTAAATGTTTTGTGTTATAGCTATAATGATGCTATTATTTGTTCGGATCTATGGTCTGTTGCCGACCGGATCTGGAAACCTTATATGTGTAGGATTCTAAACGTATGACTACGATATTGGAACTAACATATAAACGTTTCGAAGACTTAACATCTAACGAAAATGAAGATCTAAATTCAGCTACGATTGGTGTATAGATCGAAATGGCGAGTACTCAAAGTGGGTTCGGAAGTGATAATCCACAGCCTAAGCCAATCACGATGACTGGAGTGCAGGCAATGGTACGTACGATGTTAGGTGAACAAATGGAAGAAACAAAACGTTTACTTCAACAAAGTAAGGATGAACTTATTGTGCCAGTACATCAAGCATCTGTTCTTGAGGCAACTATTAGGGTTGCTAAGTCTATTGAGAAAATGATCAATGACACAACCGCCAACAAAGTTGAAGTTGGCAAGAAGAGGAAATTTGAGGGGTCTTCAAGGCCCAACAAGAGCAACATATCCTCAAAGTTTGGCAAAAGAAGAGATAAAGGAAATGGTGCGGGAAGTGCAAAAATAAACACTCTGGGAATTGTGACGGGAAGGTGAAGTGCTTTAAGTGTGGAGAAATAGGGCATTACGCCAATAAGTGTACGATTCCCAAGCACGTGTGCTACGGATGTAAACAAGAAGGCCATATTTCTAAGAATTCTCCGAAGAATAATGAAGTAACAAGGCCAAGTGCACCATCAATGCCAAAGGAATTTCAGGATATCCTTGACGAAGCGATTAATAACACTAGGAAGTAGAAGTCAAGACTTGATACCCGAAGATCAAGTTACAAAGTAGTAATGTGAATAGTAACAAGTAGTTTAGCCTATGAGAGGCATAGTATAGGGTAAACTTGAACCTTTGTGTAATCGTTTCAATGAAATAAAATAAACCCTGGTTTTGTCGTCTGATGAATAAAATGGCTGGTGTGATTTTTGAAGTTGTCCCAATCATCTGGAATTTCCATCAGCAACCAAGTTGAAGTAGAATTGATCATTAAAGATACGTGTGTAAGAAGTCCTAGTAGAGTCTAGGAACATTTTATGATTAATTGGACACATTTGTATGTGTTAAATTGTTTTGTGATTTTAGGACTTGTATGTGTTAAGTTACAAAGTAGTAATGTGAATAGTAACAAGTAGGTGGTGCTGACCCCTCCTGACCACCCTCTCCCGCTCCTGATCCCAAACCGGGTCCTGCCTCGAAACGTCTCGTAATCGCCATTCTGCAATACACCAAGAGATCCTTAGAAACCTCGCATAACCACCCAGAATGACTCTCTAATCAACCACCCAGGGATTGTGACTTCCTTGATACGTGTATGGGTCATGTACTTTCAGTAGTACGGGCCCATACTACCTTCCACACCTACCCATATTTGTCTCAAGTATCATCACAACGCCCCAAGCACTAACGAACATAGAAAGCACTCTATCCTCACTCCTGGAGGAACACTAAAACTCTCATAAAAGGAGACCCTAGGCTAGCAGGCATCACAATCAGGCAACTCTATCATGCGCTTCCTGAAGATTCATAGTCTAACACTAGCATGTTGTTCTAACATATCACATAATAAATAACTTGTATGGTAATTTTGGGGTAACTTACTGGCTCCAGCTGATCGTACCCTCTGCGTCCTCTTTTACTTATTTTTGAAAACCATTTTTAATTTCTCTTTGAAAACTCTCCTTGATTTGAGACTGGATTCACACGAATGTTCCTCCAATTCACTCAAACCAAGGCTCTGATACCAACTTGTAACATCCAAAATTTACAAGCAATTTTAAACTTTTCAAAAACAACCCATTTTCATTAATTCATTACAAAAATGTTTTCAAATTAATTTAATCTCAAAGTATTTCCCAGAACCACATCATAAGTACATAAAACATGAGGAGCGATACGATCACGCCTTCGCCTTGCCACGATCTCCTGAAGTACCTGAAACAATACACTGAAAATTGTAAGCCCGAAAGCTTAGTAAGTTACCCCCAAATACCAACCACATATACCATACACATAACATATCATATCATAAACAGAACAGCCATGCACTTCGGGTCTACTATGTGACTGGTCCGCCGCTCCGGGCCTTCAGTCCACCTGGTCCACCCTTCGAGTCTAGCCATATACATCGAGTCTGCAGTGTGGGTGGTCTGCCCGCGGCGGGCCTTCAACCTTCCTGGTCCACTCTCCGAGTCTACAGTATGATTGGTTCGCCCGTACCGGGCCTTCAGTCGGCCTGGTCCACTCTCCGAGCCTCGACACGTCTAGTCTGCCCTCGTGGGGCCTACAACCTATTCGGACCGCTCGTTGGGCTTTCAGAATATCCGGTCCACCCTGGTATGTTGGCCTACAGTACAAAGCAGGACCCGCCTCAACCCAACCCCAGTCAACCAACCATGTACACATAAACATATAATCATATAGCAATTCATCACTAATCAACTAATCTAGCAGGTCACATACATAACACACTCTAACCAGGATACCGATCTAACTGGTCACTAACGTAACATCATCATATATATCAGGATTCCGACCTTCACCAGGCCTCTAACATATACCATCCTAACTACCAGGATGCAAACATATAGCAAAGCAACAAAAAAACAACTACCTGGATTTCCATCCGATAAAGGGTCGGCCTTGGTGCCTTAGACCCTATCGATATAGTGAGGATAACTCACATCGCAACTGCTGATTGAAGAGATAAGATCACACTGCTCCAACCTCTGACACGAACTCCACCACTGATCAATACCAAATGACTGAACTCAATAAATACCAATAATTACCAAAATACCCTTGGAAGTCAACTGATCAACTCTTGGTCAAAGTCAAAGTCCTCAGTCAAAGTCAACCTTCCCGGCTGACTCTACTCGCCGAGTCAACCCGATGACTCGTCAAGTCCCTATGCTCTGAAAACTTCCCATGACGCAACTCAACTTGCCGAGTCGCCCTAAGAGTCGCCGAGTCCAACAACTCTGAATCCCTTCACGCTCAACTCACCGAGTCATCCCTCGACTCACCGATTCACCGATCAACCAGAAGAGGTTAGGACCCCACGACCAGACTCACCGAGTCCAAGAACACACTCGCCGAGTCCAAGACAATCTTCAATAGACTCTCCGAGTTGTTCTTCTAACTCGTCGAGTCCATTCCCACCTTCATCCAACTCGCCGAGTTCACCCATGGAACTTGCTAAGTCTCTTCAGTTCTCATTCCATACAGAGGCTTTTCAAGCCATGCATGGACTTAAATCTATAGATCCACTCTTCTACAGCCTAGCCCTCACATGAATTTGCAAACTTTACGTGAAACCAAGGAGATATAAGCTCAAAACACTCTAGAGCTAAGGCTAAGGACAAAAGGGCTTCACCAATAACTCTTAAACATGAACTTTATGACATATAGGACCATCACAAGCTTAGATCTGAAGTAGCATCTTCAGATCCAAGCTTCTATCTCGAATTAGATCTCATATCAATCACCATACATATATCCATGAAGAAATAGCTTAAGGAAATGGTTCCTTACCCCTGAAATGAGCCCAACCAACTGTAGATTTCTGATCTCCCCAAGCTTCCTAATACAAGCCTCCAAACCTTCAAACTTCAATACCAAAGATCCTCCTCCAAGCTCTAATTCACTCACAATTGGGTTTCCTCACGAATTACGGTTTTCTGGATTTCAATTACGCAGCAAAGAGGCTGGGGGGAAAACATAAGGTTCCGTATATAGGGTGCAAACCTTGAAAATAGGGTTTCTCATTCCAGCACCGACGCGTCGAGCAGCCGCCGACTCGCCGAGTTGGTCACTAAGCACGTGACCAAAATCACGACTCGACTCGCCGAGTCTATCCATTGACTCACCGAGTCGATCTTCCTTAATTACACCAAGCACCATGAAGTTTGCACTTCTGAACTCGGGGTGTTACATGTATACCATGCATACCTAGTGTGCACCCAACGTACTAACGTTCCCTTCCTTAATAATATTTGTTTTATCGAATAACGATTTAATTTCAGACCTGATGACTCGGGCATTACACTTGAAGACCTTTACTATGAAAGAAGTGGAATTTGCACATTTTATTCATTGTTTTGCTCATCAGTTACGGTTAGCACATGTGTTTGTGGCAATGAATCGCTCTAACATTAATGATTTTTTTAGTTGATTTCCGATTTATTAAACATGATTGGATCTTCTTATAAGCACCAAGAAAACAATAAGAGAGAAACAATCAAGAAAAGGGGTGGAAGTATTAGTTGTAGGTTTCTTTTAATCTATCTATTTGTTTTATGTTAATTTACCTTGTTTTTTCGCTAATATTTGTATGCTATATTCACTTTAATTTTAGGTGACATCCAAAGTGATACATGTTTGAATCAATAAGTTGGTATCAAACGACCTAGTGATACTCGTTGGGGTTTGTATTATGGTTCAGACATAAATATCAAGAGAATATATTCGTCAATTTGTGAAGTACTGAAAGTGATTATTATAAAAGATAGTAGTTGTCAAGACCATAGATCCGAAGAACATTCTTTTAAATTCGTTACGAATATTTGATTTTATATTTTACGTACATTTAATGGTTGATATCTTAGGAATCACAAATGATTTGAACACGACGTCAAAAAAGAGAGACCAAAATATTGTAAATGCCATACATCAAGTGAGGTCCTTTAAAGAAGGACTCAAACAAGTTAGGAATGAAGGTTACAGGAGCTTCTAAACGAGGTTACTTTATTCTACAAAAAATTTGATATTGAGATTTTGAGTATGGAAACTCCATATTATAATGGAAAAGTCGTCGCAAAGATTCAAAGGTTAGCAACTAGAAAGTTTATTTAGTTTCACAACTTTCTTTATTAACTATTAACAAGTACTTATGTTTAACTCAGAGACTAATTAATTGTTTGCTCCACTACAAGGTTAATGTATTTGTTGCGGTCATAGATATGCAGTCTTAGGAGTTCAAAAACCGCTTTAATGTAATAAACATCACATTACTTGTTTCAACCACTTCTTTGTGTCCACGTATTTCTTTTCAAGCATTTAATGTGGAGGAACTACTAAACTTTATCCTAAACGACTTCCCAAAACATGACTTTAGAACACAACAAATCTCCAAAACTATATTGTGGATGTATGTGGAAACAAACGGTTTATAATTTGAAAGGAATTGAAAACTTGACAAAGATGTTCAATGAAACAACAAGCATACTATATATCTATTGATATATCTTCTACTAAAATTAGCATTGATTTTATCTGTTGTGACATCAACCATAGAACGAACGTTTTTAGCGATGAGATTGATAAATAATGATTTGTACATAAGATGGGTGATTAGTGTCATATATTGATAAACATCTACTAGACAATCGTTATCAACCATGCAATTATAGATTATTTTAAAAATATGTGAGGCATGATAAATAATTATATGAGATTTACTAGTACCTTTCATTTTTGATATTATAGTTAGTATATTTGTGTATATTTGTCTTGGATAGTATTAGTGACAATCACACTCGATAAAAACTAATTTTTTTTTATTGATTTTATTAGTTTATCTAGGTGAACACCTATGAGCTTCAAATATTAAAAAAATAAAAAAATAAAAAAATAATGTTAGAAGTCTTATGTTGGCATGTTGGAAGTTGGAACTTAAGTCCTTAGTAAAATAAAAACTTAGTCTTTGAAGAAATACTTCAAACGTCACTTTCTATCTCTTTTAGTATTTTACTTTCATAGGCTATATGAAGTTCTATGTTCCTTCTATTGTAAAAAAAAAAAAAAAAAATCTATATTTTTCTTACCTTCACACACCTAACAACAACAATTATTTAAAAAAAACGCATTCCAAACACCTCTTCGGTTTTTTAAAGCATTTTTGGCATGTCCACATGTTCTCCACGTCACTACAAATAGTGAAAGAAAACCATCCACCTCATCTTCATTCCCTCTCAACCGCTTTTCTCTCTCTCCTTCTCATCTATCGACACCTTTCACTTGCGGATCTCCAACATCAAAAACATAAAGCCCCTTTCTTCTTTCTCTTTTCCACACACACGCTTTTGGTTAATACCCAAAAAAAAACAAAAAAAACTTAAGCGCTAAGCTATCTTACAATCTTTCTACCTTTCTATATCAAAAAAAAAACTTAAGCACACACACAATCTTTATCAACGAAAACCCGTCTATTTCTTGATTTGGGGGCGAAAATGAGAGGTGGGTTTTTGAAGATGGAAAAAGATAAGCACGGAAGCGAAATCCATGGCGGTTTTGTCGGCAATTTCTTTGAATCGTTGCCTGAGGGGTTCGTCGCAAACGCGTTGGCACTCACGACGCCTAGAGATGTTTGTAGATTGTCTTTGGTGTGTTCTATTTTCCGATCTGCGGCGGAATGGGACGCCGTGTGGGAGAACTTTCTGCCGCCGGATTACCAGAAGATTTTGGCGGAGGCGGAAGACGGCGGCGGTTCGGTTAGGTGTGGTTCGAAGAAGGAGATGTATCTTCGTCTTTGCGATCATCCGGTCATCATCGATAGTGGCAACAAGGTTAAATCTTTACTCTTTCTTTATAATTTTATTTATTTTCTAGTAAATCTTTACTAGAACTTGGGAATTCGTAATTCGTAATGATCCACCGACTTTTGATTATTTTATGTCATACAAATTTGATGTTTTTGGTTTTAATCCTTTCTTAATGAAGTGTTTGATTCCATTATCCCTTTGTGTTCCATGATAAAGGAAAACATTTACTAATTTTACTAACTTTTTGATAGAATCTAAATTTGTTTAACTTCTAAAAGTCAAATACAAAGAGAAAGGGATAGATTCAATCATTTTGGCCACAACTTTTTTGCGCTATGTGTTTGCATGTGCTTGTTTCCTGTGTGTGTTGGTTTTACTTATGGTGGGGTTTACATTTGGATGGGTATATGGTGTTCTTTATATAGCCTCTCATCAAGCATCTTCAAAATATTATTAAATGATGGATATTTTTATTATTTTTTTGAACAAGATTTTTTTTTCTATTAGGGAGACATTATAATCAGAAAACTCTAGTCCAATTACACCATGAAAATTATTTTATATGCGAATGATATTTCTATAATTGGTAAAACATTCAAAGTACCATGTTATAGAAATTAAAAAATAAAAAAACATCGGATGCTACAATTAACAAATCAATAAAGTAAGTTTCTATTTTTGTCATGAACAGAGCTTCTCATTGGATAAAAAAACCGGGAAAAAATGCTACATGTTAGCGGCACGAGACCTCTCAATCATATGGGGGAACACTCCACGGTATTGGAGATGGATCTCCGTACCCGATTCAAGGTTATATTTTTTCTCATTTATTTTTCCTTTCACATTTTCATTTTCAGTCCCCCAAAACCAACCTAATTACAATTCTACCCCAAAACCGTAGGTTCACGGACGTTGCCGAATTAATAAGTGTATGTTGGCTCGAAGTCAACGGAAAAGTCAACACTTCCGTTTTATCAACCAACACTAAATATGCATCTTACCTCGTTTATAAATCAACCTCGAAAGCTTACGGTTTCGACTCCCAACCTGCGGAAGTTTCCACTGGAATCCACGGGGTGGAGACTGAAAAGAAGACTGTGTTTCTTGACCCTGAGGCCTCGCAAAGAAGTGAGTATAATGTGGGCCCTGGAAATCGATTAGGGATTTTTGGCCGTTTGATACGGCTCGGAAGTCAGACTCTGACTTCCGGATCGGCCCGTTTGAACGGGCCGAAAATGAGGCGAGATGGGTGGTTGGAGATTGAGTTGGGGGAGTATTTTAATGAGAGAGGGGAAGAGGGGGAGTTGGATATGAGTATGATGGAAGTGAAAGGAGGGAATTGGAAAGGTGGGATTGTGATTCAAGGGATTGAGATAAGGCCAAAAGTGTGTTAGGTTGATTTATAGGTTTTATTATATGGATTGTATGAGTGTTGTTTATGGTTTTGTAGTTGTAAACAAGTTGTAACATATATTAGTGCATGAAAGTCTAGATCTTTGAGCAAATTACCAAATCATCCGTGTGCTATATTTGTTTTAATAGATTTGGGTTATATATCATTCGTATGTTGTCTTTTTGTTTTTGAAACAATTCTCTTGTTTTATTTGTCTTGGAAATAGTAAGTCGATATAAAATAATTATTTTGATTTATCTCCTTATACATTTCATGTGCATACATTAAAATCCGTCTATGCATTAAAATCCTAAATATTCATTCCAATTAAGCGTTAACCAATGATGCCGAAATTGATTCGTGAAAATATCAACTCTTCTGTCGGTGGCATCTACGGTTTTGATTATGGTGTGCTATTTATAGATCTTGCATCATTGGTGTTGAAACTTATGGAAACGACGAATGGGATGGAGTGTATAGAAGTGATGCTATTTTTGAAAATCTCAACGAATTTAATACAATTCCAGTCCAACTGCTTTATAGATTTTGAGAATATTTGATAACAAAATCAAAACACATGTTGGTTTTAATTAAAAGAGGGGCCTAGTCCAACTGCTTTACTTATTAATGCAAAAAACCAATGACACCCAACTCCGATCTTGCCTTCCGCCTAACACCGCCTCCTCCGGCAAATCACATCGGCACCATCAATCACTACCGGAGATAACCACTTTCTATAGGTGGTTGTATCATGGAGTTCTGGAACCATGTTGCTTCATTTCAGCCTTGCAAGTGTCGTATGTGTTGTCGTTTATCATGAGACGTAATTAGATAGGTAACCTGAATTCGATGCTTGCTCAATCTAGTTTGATTTTCACCTGAATAAATCATATTTATTAAGATGCCATAATTTCATATATATTTCCATTTCATCTCACTGTATAAATTGATGACAAAAAATCAATTGTTAGGGCATCTATAATGTTTTAAAATTTTCACAAAATTTTCTTTAGTCTTTACTTATTGGTGGAACAAAATGAGAATTGGTGGTGATGAAGTTGGTGCAATGGCAGAAATAAATGATATAGTAACATAAGTACTCATTTTTGAAAGTTGATTTGCATTACCTATCATGTGTTTGATGAAAGTCCTGTAAGACTATATACATCTTTCAAGATAGTTAGGTGTTATTATGTCTATGTATAATTTAGTCCCAAATTTGTTTTTGTATTTCATTTTTGTAGCCATTTTCATGAACCAACAAACTATCCTTTATATTCACAAATGTTTTTGTGTTCACAATGCTAATAAATGGATGGAATGGAAGTATCTACATATGCTTTTGTCTTTAAGTTGGAGTTTGAATTATATATTCACAAATGTTTTTGTGTTCACAATGCTAATAAATGGATGGAATGGAAGTATCTACATATGCTTTTGTCTTTAAGTTGGAGTTTGAATTAGAAATTGAACGTTTGTTAACGTCATTGTAGAATTTTATTACGAACTTGCTTGTTCATTTGCTTGTTTGTTCTATTTGAAAAAGTCCATTATGTTTTCACGTTGTTGATGTATTACAAACTTGCTTGTTCATTTGCTTGCTTTTGTGATGAATTATGCATACACTTGGATTAGATTGTTTTTATTGAAAATATTAAGCTCTAGGGGTTGGGTTGGAGTCTATTAGAGAATTGATGATCACTGTAGGATTTCATGCACACCATGTGTTTGTTTTATTGTCTAAAAGAACCTAATAAGTATGAAAGTGACATTTTATTTGAAAATCCTTAACTTTGAACCCTCATTAAGCCAAACATTAAGGCCCTTAAGTTAAATTGAATTTCACATATCTATAGCCTAATAAGTAATCAACAATCATGTTAAAAGTGATAAACTTAAGGCTTAACCATTAGTTCCTTAATAAAACACCAAAAGTGATTTAGAAACTATTTTGATCAATTTTCCCAAATCTGTCCTCCAACTTCTAAAATCCATGAAGTCAATACGAACATCCAAAAATCATGAGACTTAGTTTTCTGGAAATCTTAGTGTATCTACTTTCTTCAAACTTTGAATCACATTTCGAAATTCCAACTCCTTAAGGGGTAAAACTGGCAATCTTCTCAGACTGGTCCATGTTGTCACAAATTTCATGCATTATTGTAACACCCAAAGTCTGGAAGGCCAAGAAAGGAAAGAAAACCCTAATTTTAAAGGGCGACTCGGCGAGTCCGAGCGGGATCCGGGTCAAGTAGTAAGTGACCGACTCGGCGAGTTGGCCAAGAGGACTCGGCGAGTCTGGTCTGTGCGAGGAAAACCCTAAATTCGGGACTTGGAGCCTATTTAAACGTCTCATTCTCTCCCCTAGGGTTCCTTTACTGCCTCTTTCACTCAGAACATCTAACCCTAAGCCCCATTGTTGCTCATTCAAGCTTCCAAGCCATTTTTGGGTGATTTGAAGGGAGAAGAAGAAGGGGAATCATTGAAGCTTCAAGGAGTGGCCTTAGAGCTAAGGATTCGAGAAACTTTCTGAGTTAATGAAGGTATTAAGTCGTTCTCTCCTTTAGATCTAGTATGGTTGTGAGTTTTGGGGGTTTTCTAGCCATGATTAGCTACCCCTTTTGAGTTAAAAGCCAGATTTGAAGTTGCTACTTCGAATCTAAGCATATTATGGTCTTGAGAAGCATAAAGTATCTGCCCTTGAGTTGATTATGGAGCATATTTGCCTTAAACCCTAGTTTATGGTGTATTTTGCCTAGATCTCCTTCTCTACACGTAAAGTTTGCAAATTTACGTGAGGAATAGGCTTGGGAAGGGTAGATCTACAGTTTGGAGTCCATGCATGACTCAAAAGTCCTCTGCATGTAAGGAGATCTGAATGGACTCGGTGAGTCCTTTGAGTGGACTTGGCGAGTAGCATGAAGAGTAGGAGCAACTCGACGAGTGGGATGAACAGCTTTTCGAGTCAGATGAAGATTGCCTTGTACTCGGCGAGTCTGTTCTTGGACTCGACGAGTCAGGTAGCGAAACCCCAAACCCTTCGAGTTGAGACTCGAATCAGTGAGTCGAGTGGAGAATCGCTGAGTTGGTCAGGTCAGGACTCAGAAATCGGTAGACTCGGCGAGTCGAGACGCGAAAGGAAGGACTCTGAATATATGAACTCGGCGAGTCAGTAGGTTGACTCGGCGAGTAGGGTTGACCTGGGAGGTTGACCTTGACCAGGACTTTGACTTTGACCAGAGTTGACTTGGTTGTCTCTCGAGGGTCAGTTAGACTCAGTGTTGCTTTGATATTGTTAGTTTGGGGAGCAAGGGGCTCAGGAGTTCAGAGAGTTACTGGGCAGTAGCTAGTGAGATCATCATCAAGTTCAGCCAGTGCAAGTGAGTTTCCCTTTGTGTGAATGGGTCTAAGGCCACAATGCCGACCCATGTAGTTATGAATAGAAGGCCCGGGGGTTAGCCCTTGGCATAGTATGCTAGTGTGATATTCAGGACAAGGTTCATTAATAGCGGGCGGGTGCCTAAGGATTTGTTTATATGATAGTTTATACTTGTTGTCTGTGTGATACATGTATGTGACTGGTACGGAGGTGAGTGTGGGAGAGGTCCCATATCTCACCAATAGTAGAGTGTGGATGGGGTTCCACATCTCATTAGTAGCAGAACAGGGGCGAGGCCCAAGTTAGAGAAGGCGTGAGAGTGGGTTGGGCCCGTATCTCACTACCAGTAGGAGCGTGGACGGGGTTCAATGACTCATCAGCAGCAGGACAAGGGCGAGGCCCAGGATAGGCGAGGCCTTAGGACGGGATCAGTCGTATGAGTTTAGCTTATGTGTTGTGATATTTTTATGTGTTATTATTTGTTGGCGGGCGAGGCCCTGAGATATATTTATGTGTTATTATTTGTTGGCGGGCGAGGCCCAGTGACAGGCAAGGCCTAAGTGAAACAGATTTATATCCAAGCGGGGCTCGAAGCCAGGCGGGGCCTGGAGCGGCGGGGCTGTTGTAGTGGGCGAGGCCTGAGGCCCAAGATAGCGGGCGTGGCCCAGTATGTGCAATATGTGATTATGCATGGTATGTGGTAGGGTGGGGAACTCACTAAGCTTCGTGCTTACGGTTTTCAGTTTTGGTTTCAGGTACTTCCGGTAGCGGAGGGAAAAGCTCGGGGTGATCGCATGGAACACACCATTGATTAGACAGCCTGGGAATGTTTTACTCTGATAATGAACATGTGTTTTGGAAATTAATACCCTGTTTATGTTTTGGATTGATGATTTTGCTTTAAGTAATGTTTTATTAAAAGAAATTTTTGGTCTTGAATTTTGGGTTGTTACAAGTTGGTATCAAAGCCTTGGTTTGAGGGATTCGGACATGCTCTCGGGTGTGTCTGAACTCAAACTGAGGAATTGGTATAGAAGTTTTCAAAATGAAAAGATAGTTTTGCAAAAAGAAGGTTTTGAGAAAGAAAACAGTTTTAGAAAACCAAAAAGAATTCAGAAAGAAAAGAACTTTGAAAAGAGAAAAGAGGTGTGGTGCATGCAATCAACCGAGCTCAAGTAAGTACCCCAAAATACCCATACAAGTCTATGTTTTGATTATCAGTTAATTGAACAACATGCTAGATTAGGACTAAGGATCTAGGGAGGATGCCTTATGTTCCTGCTATATGTGTTTTGAGTTGTATAATAGTGCTGACTAGATAGTAGTAGGATAGCCTGTTTAGGTTATGCCTGAGTTTATAAGTTTGTGTTGCATGCTAGTTCAGATTTTTGCTATGTTGATATGATTGTTTGATTATGTTATGGTTAGATTTTCCCTTGTCTGAATGCTGCTTGCTTTGTGCATTGTGGGATTCTGAGTGATGGGAGTTAGCCATTAGGTGAATACGTCATGTCACATGTGACCAGGGTTGAATAATCTCAGAGTGCTAGATGTGGCCCTATTGCGCAACTCTCGTTTGAGTCTAACCGTTGTAGGGATGAGTCTTTTACTCAAAAGATTATCTGAGCCTCGTCACATGTGATGGTATTAAGGTGATGGCTAATTGGCATCACGAGGAGGTCTTCAACAGCTGAGGACTGGTTTGAGTTGAGTCAGAGGTTTCCCTAGGGTAAACCTAGGATGAGATAGTATTGGGAGCAGCAGTAGTAGAATAGGGACCTGGTGGAGTCGTAGCAGTTCTTGAGGAAAGTACGGATAGATGTGGAAGGTAGTATGGGTCCGTACTACTGAAAGCGGAGGATCCGTACTCGATTCGGGAAAGGCCGATACAAGACCGGGAACCTGGTAGTGCGTATGTGTTGGGTTTTGGTATAATACAACATCCTATGGTGCACATACAACCCTAAATACCTTGGATCTATGTTTTCACTAACTATACATGCAAATGGTTTCCAACGCATTAAACCTATAACTAGCATGCATTTGACATAAACCATATAATATACTAGCTAGGGAAACATACCTTTTATGTGGCTTGAAGTCTTGATGTATTTGGCCTTAAGAGCTTAGCACCAGTAGTATGAAATGCCTCAAATGGAATCACAACACACCTAGGACAAAGGTGGCTCTTGAGAGAGAATTCCATGCTCCAAAACACCTCCATATTTCTCTAAGAAAAGAAGTTGTGATTTTAGCTATGGAGTAACCTATTTATATGTAGGATTCCAAGGGTCATGGGTATAACCCATAATCCATACCCATGGGTTTTATGATCCATGGTTCATGTGGCCCAACTCTTTATGTATCCATACATAAACTTGGTCCAACATGGATCATAAGCCCAACACATATAAATATAACTAATTATCATAATTAGTCCCCATAGATTTAATTAGTCTCTTTTGATCACTAAATTAATTCTTGATCGATACTAATTAAAACATATGATTTCATATTAATATATTATAACTTATAATATATTAATAAACCATAAATATCCTTCTCTCAAAAGTCCATCCTAACAAATTGTCCTGATGATATGCAACCCAAATAGACCATGCTACTCTCGGGTCAAGTACATACCAATAATAGTTATGGGCTTAGACATCTAATCCAACAGTCTCCCACTTGGATAAGTCTAAAACTATTATTGCAAGTACGAATTCATAACCCGACTAGCAATCGTAGCTCTTAAAGCCTCTGTCGAACTCTGAGTAAATCAATGACGTGCCCATTAGATAAGGGCTCATATATTCCTCCATTCTAGATATCATATGGATTGATACATGGATTATAATCATTCTCTCTGTCCATTTGTTGTTTCCTGATTTCTGATTTATGACGACTGACTAATTGAACAAATCAAATCAGTCCTGGCCCGGCCGAGCACTTCCATTTGTCATCATCAAATCACTGAAGGTCCCAGAGATATCACTTTTATCCCGAAGGTAAAAGGCATGGATAAACTTCGACTCGTATGGCTTGTTCTACTACTTGTTGAATCATACACAAAGGCACGTTTTATACATTGAGTTACCAATACATTTTCGTGCAATCAATGTATAACCAACTCATAGTAACAAATCATATCTCTAGGTTTGAAGAATATAAGATATTATCGTCTCATGATCACTCGTGATAAAATCCATGAAGTGATTCCAATGAGCGTGGGTTGAATCCAACACTCAGAACTTATGAGCACTCATGAGTGTTGTAGCACTACCTTGTCCAACATATTAGACCTCTACAAACCCAACCCATGATAGTCTTGATTCATATCTACTTCCAACATATGACCGATTGTGGATGGTTTGAATAACTTAGTCAATCAGAACAATGATCTAGTTATTCTGGAAGTCAAAACATGCAAAGTGAAACACAATAATAATCGAATCCAATATGGTCTCAGAACTTATGAATATAACTAAAACACCTTTTATTTATCACCATATGATTACACATTATTCATTGTATACTGTTTCAGCTATCAACGTTATTCTTGAATTAAAACAATAGTTGTCCCATGCTCCAAGCATGTACACTATGTTTTTTCTAAACACTAGTCATGCCACACACCAAGTATGCATACTATGTTTGTCTATTATCTTTACTTTGTGAAATAGATCAATTGAACATAACTCTAATGATTCTCATTTCACAGTCCCAAATCTTACTGCAAATGCAAGAATTCCAAATTCATGCCATTTACTGAAATCTGTTAGATTCTAAAATTATATGCATTGATCATCTTGTAATGATTATGCATAAATTCTTAAAGACTTGGCAACAATCATTACAGAGTATTCCAAAGGAGATCAAATCCTTGGAAATATCTTCGTGTATTAAGTTTCCTGATCATATAGATTGAATACTTTCTAACTTTGAAACATTTCCATATTCCATTTTGACTATCACTTCTGAACAAGAGTTGCCTCCTTACAGATTATGTCAATATGCTCCTTCCAGAATTAATACTATACTTCCAACCGTCCTTGAGCAACCAATCTTTGGTAAACCATAGATTGTCCTCAACAATTGCTTAATCATCTTAGTCATATCAAATTCTAGACCTTTTTCCCTTCTTCATGCCCCAGGCATTTGGAAAAACTTAGAAAGAGTAAATATAGCACATGTAATCGATCCTATATCCGAAGCATATGGGACATGATTCATGATGTCTCACATAAAGACTAAACTAGTTTTTTACTATAATATTTCCATTTCTATTTGCCAAGTTTTCATAATTCAGATTATGAAAAGGGATGCTGTAATCATAATCGAATTTTAGAATGCAAATAATGAACCGATATATATAATTTCCTTATGTTGAGCCATCCCAACATGAAATTCATATATATTCTTAACTAAATACGATTAAGACCTCAATCTAAGCTTTTAGATTTGAGATGAAGTATAATTTCCTCTCCCTTAATTATAGCAAAACAACTTTTTCAACCCCTGCAACCTCACGGATTGAAACTTTTGTTTTCTATAATTAACATTGCTTAACTTGCAATACTTATCATAATTATCATGGTCCCACTAACATTATGATTATTAGCATAACACTTATGCTCCCACTAGCTTTGACATGTACCCAGAAATCAACTGAACTTCTAGAAATCAATACTTTATTGACTTTCTTACCAAAGTTTAGATTTCTGATACTAGATTGTCTTGATAAGACTTTATCAATATCATACACCTCTCTTAGATAGCTCACATGTGTGTCTAAACAATTATGAAGAGGGATGCCGTAATCATAATGTTTAGACCTTTTGTCATTCCCACAATTGCTATCTACTCAAAATCTACTTAGTGAAAGAGTTTCCTTACCATCATTTTCATGAATCGAAGAGAAACCTTATGACACTTAGATTTAATGGTGTATGTTTTCTTATCCATGTGAATTGTCAAAACCATAGTCACAAGACAAGGATAATGAAAAATCCAAACTCATATGGATTGAACTTGTGCAATCTTAACTTCTTGCCACCTGGCAGCTCAAGGGCCTGCCATTGCTTCCAAGTAGTTATACAAACAATTGAGAACATGTAGAACTCAAATGTATAGCCAACTTCACTGGAATGGGCACAAAAATGTTAGCACGATAGGTTATAAACCTCTACTTGTGTGCTAGCGATGAAATACATGTTTTATTCTTGATTACTTCTTGAAAACTTTTTCAGGATCTTTTTGACTCCCACTGTCTCCTTGACCTATACGTCTTTCTTGCCAAATATTCAAGAGATAGTGTGGATTCTAATCAAGACAGACACTTAACACAATTAGCCTTGGTTGGCCTTTGTTTTATCCAAAACATCACAACTTACCAATTTCAAATGTACAACAGTAGAAAACTTTTACTCTTACATTTTACAAGTGTTTTAAACCTTCTTTAAGACATGTCACTCAAGTTACAATCTTAGAGTATAACTATGTGAATTGTTTTGGAATGAAGTATGAATCATCTTCTTGATTTAACCACTTCAACAATTCATAACTCCTCTTCTTAACTATCAGAATGTACTTAGAGGATGAATTGTGATAAGGTCTCAAAATCATTAAGATGACCTTAAAACATGATACTAAAGTACTCTCCCATCTTTTCATATTTGAGAAACTTTTATCCTTCTGCCTAATTTGATTCTTCTTATTTGTTCTGTCATACATTGAAAATTTTCCAATGTTTCAGAATTATACTTAAGCTTGTAAGTATAATCATATTTACTAAACCTTAGTAAATCATGACAAATATTTTGTGGTGGACTTTGACAAGTGCACAAGAATGTGTACTTGATCCCTTATTCCTTCTCTTGACTCATACATCGATGTGAACAAGTAGTTAGTCTTAATTTTTCCAATGCTCGAAAGTTCTCATTCATCATACCATACAACTTGCATGATTCCAAGTTTCGGTCCAATTGAAACTTGGGTGATGAGATTCTATCCTTATTTGTTAAATTTAGACACTACCACAAATGAACGAATCAAATTCATATTTCCAATATTGCTATAAACATACAAACATCAAGTTTTCATGAATGCCATTGTAAGGAGATAAAAATAAAGCAAAACAAACTTTTATTTATTTTAAAATGCGGAAAAAACTTTTTCCTTACAATGTAACTTGGAATGAAAACTATGTTATTACTTGTTTCCTAGCAATCTATCATAACTCCTAAGAGTAGCTCAGGAATCCAATCTTCAATCCAGCGATAGAAATCCATCTTCACGATCAGATTCAACATACTCTTCCTTTAAGTTTCCTTCACTTTTCCTTTGATTCTTAAACATCAACATGTGACCCAGTCACATCTTGTAATAAGAATCTCATAATAGAAACTTAGCCGAGTTAGATAGTGGACCTTACCTGAAATAGAGTCAAACTTATTGACTTTACTAGCCTTATGATCTTTCAGGTAAAATTGACAGCTTCGCAACCAATGCCCTTTCCTTTTGGAAATAGGACCATATGGACCCTTAGGTGATAGTACATGGGACTATCTCAGACTTAGCCTTTCTCTTTATCATTTGGCCAACCGAGTTGACTATGGCCGATCCTTTTCCATTGGGAAGAGAATGCTTTTCTGGATTTCCTGTGTCACTATTGTCCCTGTCCATAAAGTTTTTGGAAGTTGATCTCCTAATCAAATTTCCTTTACTAGTACACTAAATCATTTCTGATTTAGCAGCACCAAGCAAATAGATAAGATCATTAAAGGTCTGGTCATAGTCTGTTCCATAGGAGTTCTAAGGAACTCACTATGTGACTTAGAAAGTGATTGAACCACTAACTTTCTTAAGACTTTGACACCCAACTCTCCCGGCTTGTTAGTATGTGACTTCATCTCCAAGATATGATCACACCTAGACCTTGCCTTGCCAATAGGGCTTGAGTGACCTTGAACTTGTGGGTTAGGGAGAATAATTGGAGGAGGTGGAGGAAGTGAAGCTCCAAGATATTTGGGAAGATCATAGATGTCTGAACTAGACATCTTTTGGGAGATATTCAAGATAGTTGATTTAAAGTCCTTAATATAACACCCAATATGAAATATTAAGGCTAGGACCCAACAAACTATTTTATAACTTGGAAGAGGGATGCCGTAATCCAAGCTATAGAATATTTAAAGGTAGGTGAATGACGATTCAGCAATTTCCACCATGAAAAACGAAATAATTTATTAGGTTTTAATTGGATTTGAAACTCCTAGATCTTTTGAAATTCATTGAACTTTTCAATGACATGTTTCAATCTCAAGTGTGCCCTTCAGGTTTTGTGATTAGGATGCCGAGGATCACAAAACAAGGTGTGAAGTCACCATGCAAATTACTTGGCACCCTTAAGTGTTTACCCCTCAATCGATGTCCCGGTTAACCACACACGCTCCATCGATACTATGATAAACATTAAGTTACCCTTTGCCTACCTTGTTAAATATGAGTTAGTGTGCCGGTTAACTACACACGCTCCACTAACCGACTTAATCAAAGTGGAAAGTGTAATTTCATGGATTAGCACCTTCTTCACATTTTCCTAAGTAACTAAGATTGGGTTTTTATAAAAGGTTTAGTTACTTAGTATTTATCGTTAATACTTTTAATGAAGGGAGAACTATAGTCCTTGTCCTACCCGTTTGGCTAACGACCCTCCACCGATCAAGGAAGCGGTGGGTGAGAGTGGACACCCATTAAACTGCCATTTTATAGGCAATAACCTTATACCCCCCTTATAGACCGGCTTCGTGAATGAGGCCTACTAACGGTAAAATTGACTTTACTCTTATACATATATATAAATATTATTAACTTATAATATTATAAAGTATAAGGGTTGAATTTTAACTTTTAAAAATAATAAGGTCTAGTTTGGAATTAAAGTATACATGGGGGTTAACTTTACAAATCCCAACACTTGAGGACAAGTTTTGAAACCTTTCAAAACTCTTGGCTTTTTCATAACTTATGAGTTTAATTAAGGTTTAATGAAAAAAAAAATTCAAGTTCCATAACTTGAGGACAAGTTATGGAAGACATTAAATCATTTAATGATGACATTAAAAATAGAGACTCTTCTATTTTCATAACCTATGAGACTTAATGACACTTTAAAAAGAAAAACTTTTCACTTTCCATAACTTGAGGACAAGTTATGGAGTTCATAGAAACCATTAAGATCAAATATTCCAATTAACACAATAATCAAATAATCTTTCTTTGATCTAGATTAAACTCATAAGAAAAGATAATTCACATCAACAATTTTCAAGAAATTAGATAATCATATAAACTAATACAAATCTTGAAACTTTGACAATTATCCTTTGAAGACTCTTGGACTTCATAACCTAAAGAGTTAATAAATGAGACATTTCACATCCATAACTTATGGAAGTTTCAAAACTCTTAAGATCATAACTTAAAAAAAAAACTTTTGAGTTCGAAAATTTTATGACAAAATTTGTAACTCCTTAATACCACTTAGATCAAACTTTTAAAACAAATAAAATAATCATATCATTCTATCTTTTAATTAATTGACCTAATTCAACTCTTGTAGTAAAGTGACTTAAATTTTACAAATAATTAGTTTTTCATAAAATCAAGTAATTATCATAAAATTTGACAAACTTCATGTTTTTTTTTTCTTTTTTTTTCATTAACTTGAAAAAAAAAAATACATTTGCATAAAATACAGTAGAAAACAACCCATGGCTCTGATACCACTGTTGGGTTTTGGTATAATACAACATCCTATGATGCACATACAACCCTAAATACCTTGGATCTATGTTTTCACTAACTATACATGCAAATGGTTTCCAAGGCATTAAACCTATAACTAGCATGCATTTGACATAAACCATATAATATACTAGTTAGGGAAACATACCTTTTATGTGGCTTGAAGTCTTGATGTATTTGGCCTTAAGAGCTTAGCACCAATAGTATGAAATGCCTCAAATGGAATCACAACACACCTAGGAAAAAGGTGGCTCTTGAGAGAGAATTCCATGCACCAAAACACCTCCATATTTCTCTAAGAAAAGAAGTTGTGATTTTGGCTATGGAGTAACCTATTTATACGTAGGATTCCAAGAGTCATGGGTATAACCCATAATCCATACCCATGGGTTTTATGATCCATGGTTCATGTGGCCCAACTCTTTATTTATCCATACATAAACTTGGTCAAACATGGATCATAAGCCCAACACATATAAATATAACTAATTATCATAATTAGTCCCCATACATTTAATTAGTCTCTTTTGATCACTAAATTAATTGCAAATTAATTCTTGATCGATACTAATTAAAACATATGATTTCATATTAATATATTATAACTTATAATATATTAATAAACCATAAATAGCCTTCTCTCGAAAGTGCATCCTAACAAATTGTCCTGATGATATGCAACCCAAATGGACCATGCTACTATTGGGTCAAGTACATACCAATAATAGTTATGAGCTTAGACATCTAACGCAACAGTATGTTTGGTCTCGCAGCAGTGAGGAGTATTCTGATAGTGGTTATGTTATGTTTCAACATGGTGACGTTGCGAGAGAGACCAGTGGGCGGATCAGGCGCCGGAGAAGGATCAGGCTCGGGTTCAAGGGCCGAGCAGCTCGAGGAGCGGATGAGGGAGTTGATATCAGCTGAGGTTACACGCAGTATTCTAGATCAGACTCCTGTGATCTTTGGCACAGTCAAGGAGGGTATATTGGAGATTTTGGATGAGAGGCTGGGAGCCTTCCATACTGAGATGATGGCATTGATGGGAGCGCGTACTTTGACATTTAGAGAGTTCAAGGCTTGCGGGGCACCAAAGTATCATGGGGCTAGGGACCCTATTGCTAGCAGCAGGTGGTTGGCTAATGTTGCCAACGCGTTCCGTACGAGCCCGTGTCCCGAGGACAAGGTCAGACTCGCTTCCTGTCTTCTGAAAGACAGAGCGAGGGATTGGTGGGAAGAGATTGGTCATGCTTTGGGTGATGATGCCGCGTTGGACGCGATGACTTGGAGCGATTTCTCAGCAAGGTTCAGGGCGGAGTTTTCGCTAATTATTGAGGTGCAACAGTTGGCACGGGAGTTTCAGGATTTGACGCAGACCACTGAGACTGTGGTGGAGATCACCGCCAAGTTTAGGGAGAGGGATGTTCTCGTATCGCAATATGTCGCGGATGAGGAGATGAAGAAGGCCCGATATCACGAGATGTTGAGGGCTAACATTATGGAGTTCGTGAGCAGGTCCTGCTATAAGATGCTGGAAGATATGATTTCTCGGGCCAGGTAGAGGGAAATTGATTTAGAGCAGATACGGAAGAGGAAGCCGGATGAGGTTCAGGTAGCCGCGAGTTTGGGCAAAAGGCCCAAGGGATCGGATTCAAGATCGAGGGATTATCGGGACCGCAGCCGATGTGGGAAGTGTGGCAGGGCGCACATGGGCGTGTGTAGGAGTGGTAATGGTGGTGAGTCTGGCTGCTTCAAGTGCGGTCGGACTGGTCTATTTAACAGGGATTGTACTGTTACCACCACTCAGGGATCACACTTGATATGGTTTCACTGCAATCAGCGGGGCCACAAGAAGGCTCAGTGCCCCAGTTTGTTTTCAGTAGGACGGGTGATGGCACCTGCCCCTGCAACTTTGACGATCACAGACGGCCGTCAGGGCCGTGCAGAGGCACCTATAATAGGAGGCAGGGCTTTTCAGATGGCTACCTTGGAGACGCGAGCAGCGCCGGATGTTGTAGGTATGCGATTTCCGTTTTTAGTTCTTTTATTTGTGCATGATATTATATTGTTATGGTTCTGCATCATTATCGGTATGAGTATTTTATTTTTGAGCGGTTTGATTTGTTGGGTTTTGAGCAATCTAACACTTCCTAGGTGTGCATGCAACCCTAATAAACCTTGGATCTATTTTTGTCTAAATACATGCAAAATAATAAATTTTCCTAGGTTTATAACCTATATAACATGGCATGGGGAACATTTCAACATAAAAGAGTTAGAAGAGATTACATACCTTTTGGTGAGATTGGTTCTAAGGAGTTTGAGGGCCAAGCACCAATAGTGTGAATGCCTCAAATGGAATCACAAAACACCACAAACTCCTGGAAAACTTTGAGAGAGTATACACACTTGTATAAAATCGGCCACACACAAGCACACACACACTAGTTCACTAACTTTCTCTTAGGCTCCATTTCATGCTCCATAAGCATGCTTATATAGTGTGCATGGTTAGGGTGAAACCCTAATAACCCATGTCTTTTCCTTTCCAAGGATCCATGGGTTAAAAGATCCATGGATCATCCATGGACTTCCACATAAGCCTAGCCCATTAACAAATGAGTATTAGCCCACACTATATAAAACAAATAGCCCATAATCTAATTAGTCTTCCTTTTAATCTCTAAATTAATTCATAATTAATTTAAGACTAAAAGTAATTAAATAACGCAACTTCATATTAATATATTATAACTCATAATATATTAATAAACATATGTGTATAACTCTCATAAAATTATCCATAATAGTTTGGATGAGATGCAACCCAAATGGACCATGCCGGTTGGGTCAAGTATATACCAAATAAGTTATGGACTTAGACACCTTATCCAACAGACTCCCACTTGGATAAGTCTAATAACTGTATTTGCCTATAACTTCAGGAACCAACCAGCAATCGTAGCTCTTGAAAAATCCCTCGAACTATGAAGACTCTGTTGAACTATGAAGCGCCATTTTAGATAAGTGATCACATAATCCTCTGTTCTCATGATATCGGCCGGACAAACACATGGAACTATCTCTTGCTTATTGTCTAGCAGTTGTTTCTCGTTTTTACGATTTGTTTGATGAAGAACTTCACTGAACACATCGGTTTAGTTCTGACCAGGCCTGGTACATGGGTCAACACAAAATCATCGAGGGGCCCAAATATCGCTTCTATTTCTAGAAGGAACAGATAAACTTCGACTGATATGCTTGTTCTACTACTTATTAAATTGTACACAAAGGCACGTTTTACAACCAACTCATAGGTAACAACTCATATCTCTAGGTTTAAAGATTTATATGATGTTATCGTCTCACGATCACTCGTGATAAATTCCATGAAGTGATACAAGTGAGCGTGGGTTTATACCAATACTCATAACTTATGAGTACTCATGAATGTTGCAGCAACCATTGCCATGTCTAAACACCTTTAGGGCATCTACAAACCCAGTTCATGACAATCTTGATTCATACCTACTTCCGACTTATGATCAATTGTGGAGGTTTGAATAAATTAATTATTCTGGAAGTCAAAACATGCAAAACTGAAACAATAGTAAATAATTGACAATGATAGTAACACTTTACTCATAAATAAATCACAAATTTTATTCATCATCAAACGTTGATTACATTTTACAAGTTTCAGGAAAACTATCTAATCTGTAAAACTAATATCGTCCTTCAGCCCGATGCGTCTCGCATGCTAAAAATGCTTAACCCTCGTCAGTCCCTTCGTAAGGGGATCTGCAGGATTCTCATCCGACGATATCCTCCTTATCACAAGGAGTCCTTCTTCAATCTTGCGTCTTATGAAGTGATATTTTCTGTCAATGTGTCGGGATCTGCCATGATCTCTTGGTTCCTTGGCTAAGGTAACCGCACTATTGTTGTCACAAAAAATCTCTATAGGTTCCTTAATAGCTGGTACAACTCCAAGGTCTCCGATGAAGTTCTTTAGCCATATCGCCTCCTTTGCTGCTTCACTCGCTGCTATATACTCTGATTCACAAGTCGAATCAGCCACCGTCTCCTGCTTGGAACTCTTCCAAGAGATTGCCCCTCCATTTAAGGTAAAGATCCAGCCCGACTGAGAGCGGAAATTATCCCTATCAGTCTGAAAACCAGCATCACTATACCCTAATACTCTCAAGTCATCACTGCCACCAAGGGTAAGGACCCAATCCTTAGTCCTCCGCAGGTACTTGAGAATGTTCTTTACCGCTGTCCAATGAGCCTTGCCGAGGTTCCCCTGATACCTGCTGACCATGCTCAAAGCAAATGCCACATCAGGACGGGTAGAAGTCGTAGCATACATGATCGAGCCAACTGCGGAAGCATACGGTAATTGGCTCATCTCAGCTATCTATGCCTCTGTACTCGGACTCTGAGTCTTACTCAGTTTGGTATTGCTTTGGATCGGTAAATCTCCTTTCTTGGAATTCTCCATGTTGAACCTTTTCAACACCTTATCCAAGTAGATACTTTGACTAAGTCCAATTAGTCTTCTACTCCTTTCTCTTAATATCCTTATCCCTAGGATATAGGTAGCCTCCCCTAGGTCCTTCATAGCAAAGCACTTCCCAAGCCAGGACTTAACCTCCTGCAAGGTTGGGATGTCATTTCCTATGAGTAGTATGTCATCCACATACAGTACCAAGAAGCTAACTATACTCCCACTAGCTCTGACATACACGCAAGACTCATCTTCGCTTCTCGAGAAGCCAAACTGTTTTACCTTCTCATAAAAACAAAGATTCCAGCTACGAGATGCTTGTTTTAACCCATAAATGGATTTCTCAAGCTTGCATACTCTATTGTGGTACTCTGCACTGACAAAACCCTCTGGCTGATTCATGTACACATCCTCAGCCAACTTCCCGTTAAGGAAAGCGGTTTTGACATCCATTTGCCATATTTCATAATCATGAAATGCTGCAATGGCTAACATAACCCTAATAGACTTAATCTTTGCAACCGGCGAGAAGGTTTCATCATAATCAATACCTTGAGTTTGAGTAAAACCCTTCACAACCAGTCGAGCCTTATAAGTATGCACTTTTCCTTCCATGTCGGTCTTCTTCTTGAAGATCCATTTGCACCCGACTGTTTTACGGCCTGGTACACTGTGAACCAAGTTCCAAACTTGATTGTCATACATGGATTGCATCTCGCTGTCCATAGCCTCCTTCCATTTAGCAGACTCCAGGCCTGCCGTGGCTTCCTTAACACTGCTGGGTTCATCCAAATTTACCAGTGTACTATCACTAATAAACGTATCACCTTCCGTAGTAATATGAAAGCCATAATAAAACGAAGGTGTGTTCCTAACCCGTGTGGAACGCCTCGGAGGTACAGACTCGTCAGCTGGATCAACAGGAGTTTCCTCCTCAAATTGATTGCTAGTGTCTGAGGTTCCTTCACCAATTGATTCTTGAATTTCTTCAAGATCAATCTGCCTCCCACTGTCTCCTTGGCTTATAAATTCTTTCTCGCGAAAGATCCCTCTTCGTGCTACAAAGACCACATGAGTTTCACGACTCACGAAGGCTTTGCAACCCCAAATTTTGATGTGGTCCAAATTGGGAACCTTCCCAGTCCACATCTCATGAGGTGTTTTGGTAACCTTCTTTGTAGGGACTAGATTAAGGATATGGGCGGCAGTCTCTAAGGCATACCCCCAAAAAGAGATTGGTAACGAAACTCGACTCATCATAGAGCGAACCATGTCCAACAAAGTTCGATTACGCCTCTCAGCTACACCATTCAGCTGTGGTGTCCTGGGAGGAGTCAATTGTGAGATAATCCCACACTCCTTAAGATAGTCAAGGAACTCGGTGCTAAGATACTCACCACCTCGATCGGATCGAAGCATCTTAATGTTCCTGTCCAATTAATTTTCTACTTCTTGTTTGAATTCCTTAAACCTTTCAAAGGTTTCTGAGTTATGTTTGATTAAGTAGACATACCCATATCTACTAAAATCATCAATGAAAGTCACATAATACTGATTAGCATCCCTTGTGGCGGTTTTGAATGGCTCACATACATCAGTATGTATTAGGTCCAACAAACCCTCACCCATCTCACAAGTTCCAGTGAAGGGTGATTTTTTCATTTTTCCAAGTAGACAAGATTCACAACTATCATCCGATTTAAGGTCAAATGTTTCCAAGACTCCACTCTTTTGGAGTTGGCCTATGCGTTTCTTATTTACATGTCCAAGACGACAATGGCACAATGATGCTTTATCTAGGCTAGTAGAAGAATCAATATACAACACATTATTTCCTAAGTTGTCTACAATCGACATAGTTTCATACACACCATCACAAGGTAATGCTTTAAAATAAAACACATTATTAAAGAAAGCATTAATACCACCACATTCATTATCAAACGAAAAGGTAAAACCTTGTTTGTACAAAGCATGAAAAGAAATAATATTCCTCGCCATTTCAGACGAGTACACACATTTATTCAAATCTAATTTTAACCCATTATTAAGCAACAAAGTATAAACTCCAATCTTGGAAACAGGTGAAGCCTTCCTATTCCCCGTGATTAAGTTTATCTTCCCGTGCTCCACATTCTCACTTCTTCTTAGGCCCTGCAAATCAGAACATATGTGAATACCACATCCTGTATCAAGCACCCAAGAGTTAGAATATGTTGAGTAATTAGACAATATAGTGTAAATACCTGCATGGGTGGGTTTCACTTTCCCATCATTTAGATCCTGCAAGTACTTAGGGCAGTTTCGCTTCCAGTGTGCCTTTTCATGGCAATAAAAGCATTCAGCATCCTTGGGAATGGCAGAAGGAGTGACAGAACCACTCTTGGTCTTTGATGAGGAGCCTTCAAGAGACTTTCCCTCGGTACCCTTCGAAGGGTGCTTCCTTTTCTTCCCTTTGCCTTGCCCAATAGCTAAAACAGGGGTAGATGTTGGAGTAGGAGTAGTAGAGGTAACAACCGCCTTACCCTTAAGACCGGATTCCGCGGTCTTCAAGAGTCCTTGAAGCTTGCTGAGGGTAACTTCCTCCTTGTTCATATGATATGTCATTCGAAAATGATCATAACAAGAAGGCAAAGAGTGCAAAATGATGTCAATTGCCAACTCCTCGGGGATGTTAACATTCAGCTTCAGCAAACGGTCCACATACCTTTGCATCTTTTGCATGTGGCCCGTGACGGATTCACCGTCCTTCATGCGGGTAGTTATTATGGAGGAGATTATTTAATACCGCTCCTGACGAGCACTCTGATGGTACCTTTCCATCAGGTCTTGGTGCATCTCAAAAGGATAGAAATCTTCATACGACTTTTGGAGCTCGGCTGTCATCGTGGCCATCATGATACATGCCACCTTAGTAGCATCTCTCTCATGAGTCCTGAATTCAGCGATCTCCTTAGGAGTAGCAGTAGACTCATCAAGTTCTTTTAACTCCTTATCGAGGACATATTCTTTGTCCTCATAACGAGTAACCATCCTGATGTTCCTAATCCAATCCATGAAGTTGGAACCATCAAAGATGACCCTCCCACAAAGATTCATGAGAGAGAAAGAACCAGTTGGGTTAGAGCCTGAAGCATTAGTGTTGGAAGACATCTGAAAGAGAGTAAGTTTAGATTAGATATATAGAATCCTTAATAAGACACCCAAATGTAATATTAAGGCTAGGATCCAATCACAATATATTACACTTAGAAGAGGGATGTCGTAATCTAAGTAATAATATATTTGAAAGGTAGGTGAATGACGATTCACCAATTTCCACTATGAAAACGAAATGATTTATTAGGTTTAATTGGATTTGAAATTCCTAGATTCTTTTGAGATTCATTGAACTTTTCAATGGCATGTTTCAATCTCGATTGTGGCCTTCAAGTTTTGTGACTGGGATGCTGAGGATCACAAAACAAGGTGTGAATAACCATGCTAATTCACTTGGTACCCTTAATATTATGACCTAATCAATGTGCCGGTTAACCACACACGCTCCATTGATCTATGAAAAACATTAAGTCACCCTTCGTGGTCCTTACTAGTCCTAGTTAGTGTGCCGGTTAACCACACACGCTCCACCAACGACTTGGTAAGGTACAAAGTGTGAATTCCATGGACTAGCACCATGTTCACATTTTTCCTAAAATAACTAAGATTGGGAATTAAAAGAGTTTAGTTACTTTATAATATTCATTATACTTTTAATGAGGATTTAAATTCATTGTTCTACCCGTTCGGCTAACGACCCTCCACCGATCAAGCAAGCGGTGGGTGAGAGTATACACCCATTAAGTAGCCATTTTATAGGCAACAACCTTATACCCACCTTATAGACCGGCTTCGTGAATGAGGCCTACTAATGGTAAAACGACTTATTCTTATACATATATATAATAATTAACCATTAATGTTATAAATAGTATAATGGTTGAATTTTAACTATTAAAACTCTAATGGTTGGAATTAAAGTTTATTAAAGTGTGTGAAACTTTACAAATTCCAAAACTTGAGGGCAAGTTTTGTAACTTTGCAAAACTCTTCATTTCATAACTTATGAATTAAAGATTCATAAAAATGAAGACTCTTCATTTTCATGTAACTTATGTGTTTTAAGTGTGTGTTAAATAAGAGTGACCTTTGGAAATCCATAACTTGAGGACAAATTATGGACTCCATTAAAACACATAAATGATCAAGAATTAATCCTAAACAATTCAGCAAATAATTCCTATCATTTTCTAAATTCATAAGAACATGAACATGATCATCAAAAATTCAAGAATTATATGAACACATAAAATCATGGAATTTTGATATATGCTATTGTAAATGGATTAGAACAACCATTACACCAACTAAAATAAGTTTCATAACACCAAAACAGTTTAGGGTAATGTTTCTAGTCCATTTCCAGCAGCAACAGTCGAAAAACTGCACTCTTTCGATCCTACTCGTCGAGTACATGAACTTACTCGTCGAGTAGGTTGAAGTTTGCCTTGGACTCGTCGAGTCCCCCCCATGGACTCGGCGAGTCCACCATGCAGACAACAACGATTTCGACTTTTTTCACTATTTTGCATCAAGTATCAAACAAGCAAACCTGGCTCTGATACCACTGTTGGGTTTTGAGCAATCTAACACTTCCTAAGTGTGCATGTAACCCTAATAAACCTTGGATCTATGTTTGTCTAAATACATGCAAAATAATAAATTTTCCAAGGTTTATAACCTATCTAACATGGCATGGGGAACATTTCAACATAAAAGAGTTAGAAGAGATTACATACCTTTTGGTGAGATTGGTTCTAAGGAGTTTGAGGGCCAAGCACCAATAGTGTGAATGCCTCAAATGGAATCACAAAACACCAAACTCTTGGAAAACTTTGAGAGAGTATACACACTTTTATAAAACCGGCCACACACAAGCACACACACACACTAGTTCACTAACTTTCTCTTAGGCTCCATTTCATGCTCCATAAGCATGCTTATATAGTGTGCATGGTTAGGGTGAAACCCTAATAACCCATGTCTTTTACTTTCCAAGGATCCATGGGTTAAAAGCTCCATGGATCATCCATGGACTTCCACATAAGCCTAGCCCATTAACAAATGAGTATTAGCCCACACTATATAAAACAAATAGCCCATAATCTAATTAGTCTTCCTTTTAATCTCTAAATTAATTCATAATTAATTTAAGACTAAAACTAATTAAATAACGTAACTTCATATTAATATATTATAACTCATAATATATTAATAAACATATGTGTATAACTCTCATAAAATTATCCATAATAGTTTGGATGAGATGCAACCCAAATGGACCATGTCGGTCGGGTCAAGTATATACCAAATAAGTTATGGACTTTGACACCTTATCCAACATGATTGTGATTGAGTTATATGCCATCTGCATACCTTGGATAATTGGATAGTAGTTAAGGGATGGGTTGTATTGGAGAAGGTTACTTAAGGTGCAGTAACTGTAGCATGCCTTGGAGGGACTCGATATGTCTCGCTAGTTTGGAGCCGTATAAGTTTTAGAAATGGACTGGTTAGACCCCTAGCTATGGTAAGCTTTGGATTCCTCAGAAAATTAATTATGGAATGGTGGCAAAGATTGGGATTTCTATTCATTGAGCAGTGAGGTGTAAACAGGATCGAAGTGGGGGAGAATCCTCTAAGTGTACAAGGGTAAGAGCACGCAAATCCAGAACGAGTACGCAATTTCTGAGAAGGAAAAGAGGTAGTTCAGCATTTGATGGAGTGAGTAGTTAAGGGTTGGGAGTTTGAGAAACTCCTCATCAGTTCGTGCGGGTAATGATGATGGTGAGTATGTGGTTCAGAATTCGGGTTGAAGGATCGCCTGTGGGACTCATGTGAGTCGGAATGAAGATCTTGAGGACAGATAGCATGGGATGCTTTCATGTTAGTAGATAGTAGCAGAGACAACATGTAGAGCACGGAAGAGCGGCGGGAGAGCCTCAGCCTTCTTCAGCAGCGATTAGTGGTGGAAAGTGTTGTAAGACTACGGGGCACCCGTAGCATTCACTAGCAGTTAGTGGTGGGAAGTGTTGTAAGACTACGGGGCAGCCGTAGCATTCACTAGCGATTAGTGGTGGAAAGTGTTGTAAGACTACAGGGCATCCGTAGCATTCACTAGCGATCAGTGGTGGAAAGTGTTGTAAAACTACGGGGAAGCCGTAGCATTCACTAGCAGTTAGTGGTGGGAAGTGTTGTCAGACTACGGGGCAGCCGTAGCATTCACTAGCAGACGACAATAGAAGGTGATACAAGATTGCGGGTAAGTCGTAGCATTCCATAGTAGCTTCGTTGGCGGAGTTCGGACGAGGCCTTTATCTCCTAGCATTCAGATAGGGATCAGAATGGGTAATGGATGAGAATGATAAGGAGTTTGCATGTATAGCCCTTGAGAGGTGAGACCTTGGGAGCTGCTGCTCTAGGGTATAGTTGGGTGAGACCCGTGGGCAAGGCCTGTATGATAGTAGCAGTGTAGGTGAGACCTGAGAGCAGGGTTGCTCAGTGGTATGGTTGGGTTAGACCCGTGCGCGAGGCCCGTGAGTTTTAGCAGCACAGGTGGGACCTGGTAGGGATCTTAGAGTCAAGATAGGGGATCGGGGATCCCAAGAAATTGTTGTGCCAGCATGGTAGAATAGATTGAGCAGTTATAGGTGGTTGAAGTTTCTTCGAAAGTCGCTGGGAGCGACTAGTAGTTGTGTTGGTTCAGCGATCGGTGGGAGCCGGTAATTCAGATATTGATAGGTTGGTAGGGACCAGGGTGGTCTCAGTTCATCCGGAAGCCAGATAAGGAATAGCAGAATTTCCAGTCAGTAGCAGTACGAGTATGCATCATATGGTGGAATTCAGTTAGTTGATCGTGGGGTGCTCGACACCAAATGATAGTAGAAAGAATGCCCAGTGGATACTGGCGATAATGACCCAACCTGGTAGTAGCGGGAGTAATAGATTTGGTGAAGACAGGGTCTTCACAGTGGCAACGGAAATATATGGTTATGGAGCATTGCCTTGGGAAGGCAAGGAAATCGCGCAAGGAAAGAAGGGGTGAACCCCTATGGGTTCAGTTGCAGTACTCGGAGAGTACAAGAAGGATTATTGGTTGATTAGTTTGGGTTTCCAAAATGTTCAGGGTCAGGGTTGACCGGAGATTATTATCCGCAACGATTGACATTAGTCTGAATGACTGAGCTGAAGGCCAGCGAAGGGAGGCAACTGGTGTTAGAATAATTGGTGGGGTATTGGATACAGATCGCAGGCGGTGGATCATAGCAAACTTCGAGGATGAAGTTTAGTTAAGTGGGGGAGAGTTGTAACACCCAAAGTCTGGAAGGCCAAGAAAGGAAAGAAAACCCTAATTTTAAAGGGCAACTCGGCGAGTCCAAGGAGGAACTCGTCGAGTCCGAGCGGGATCCGGGTTAAGTAGTAAGTGACCGACTCGGCGAGTCAGCCAAGGGGACTCGGCGAGTCTAGTCTGTGCGAGGAAAACCCTAAATTCGGGACTTGGTGCCTATTTAAACGTCTCATTCTCTCCCCTAGGGTTCCTTTAGTGCCTCTTTCACTCAGAACATCGAACCCTAAGCCCCATTGTTGCTCATTCAAGCTTCCAAGCCATTTTTGGGTGATTTGAAGGGAGAAGAAGAAGGGGAATCATTGAAACTTCAAGGAGTGGCCTTAGAGCTAAGGATTTGGGGAAACTTTCTTAGTTAGTGAAGGTATTAAGTCGTTCTCTCCTATAGATCTAGTATGGTTGTGAGTTTTGGGGGTTTTCTAGCCATGATTAGCTACCCCTTTTGAGTTAAAAGCCAGATTTGAAGTTGCTACTGCGAATCTAAGCATATTATGGTCTTGAGAAGCATAAAGTATCTGCCCTTGAGTTGATTATGGAGCCTATTTGCCTTAAACCCTAGTTTATGGTGTATTTTGCCTAGATCTCCTTCTCTACACGTAAAGTTTGCAAATTTACGTGAGGAATAGGCTTAGGAAGGGTAGATGTACAGTTTGGAGTCCATGCATGACTCAAAAGTCCTCTGCATGTAAGGAGATCTGAATGGACTCGGTGAGTCCTTTGAGTGGACTCGGCGAGTAGCATGAAGAGTAGGAGCAACTCGACGAGTGGGATGAACAGCTTTTCGAGTCAGATGAAGATTGCCTTGTACTCGGCGAGTCTGTTCTTGGACTCGGCGAGTCAGGTCGTGAAACCCCAAACCCTTCGAGTTGAGACTCGAATCAGTGAGTCGAGTGGAGACTCGGTGAGTTGGTCATGTCAGGACTCAGAAATCGCTAGACTCGGCGAGTCATGGGCTGACTCGGCGAGTCGAGACGCGAAAGGAAGGACTCTGAATATATGAACTCGGCGAGTCAGTAGGTTGACTCGACGAGTAGGGTTGACCTGGGAGGTTGACCTTGACCAGGACTTTGACTTTGACCAGAGTTGACTTGGTTGTCTCTCGGGGGTCAGTTAGACTCAATGTTGCTTTGATATTGGTAGTTCGGGGAGCAAGGGGACCAGGAGTTCAGAGAGTTGCCGGGCAGCAACTAGTGAGATCATCATTAAGTTCAGCTAGTGCAGGTGAGTTTCCCTTTGTGTGAATGGGTCTAAGGCCACAATGCCAGCCCATGTAGTTATGAGTAGAAGGCCCGAGGGTTAGCCCTAGGCACAGTATGCTAGTGTGATATTCAGGACGAGGTCCATTAATAGTGGGCGACTGCCCAAGGATTTGTTTATATGATAGTTTATAGTCGTTGTCTTTGTGATACATGTATGTGCGTGGTAGGGAGGTGAGTGTGGGCGAGGTCTCGTATCTCACCGATAGCAGAGTGTGAATGGGGTTCCACATCTCATTAGTAACAGAACAGTGGCGAGGCCCAAGTTAGGGAAGGAGTGAGAGTGGGTTGGGCCCGTATCTCACTACCAGTAGGAGTGTAGATGGGGTTCCATGACTCATCAGTAGCAGGACAAGGGCGAGGCCCAGGATAGGCAAGACCTTAGGACAGGATCAGTCGTATGAGTTTAGCTTATGTGTTGTGATATGTTTATGTGTTATTATTTGTTGGTGGGCGAGGCCCTGTGACAGGCGAGGCCTAAGTGAAACAGATCTGTATCCGAGCGGGGCTCGAAGCCAGGAGCGGCGGGGTCGTTGTAGCGAGCGAGGCCCAAGGCAGGGGGCGAGGCCCAAGATAGCAAGCGTGGCCCAGTACGTGCAATATGTGATTATGCATGGTATGTGGTAGGGTGGGGAACTCACTAAGCTTCGTGCTTACGGTTTTCAGTTTTGGTTTCAGGTACTTCCGGTAGCGGAGGGAAGAGCTCGGGGTGATCGCATGGCACACACCATTGATTAGATATCCTGGGAATGTTTTACTCTGATAACGAACATGTGTTTTGGAAATTAATACTCTGTTTATGTTTTGGATTGATGATTTTGCTTTAAGTAATTTTTTATTAAAAGAAATTTTTGGTCTTGAATTTTGGGTTGTTACAACTGTCTTTAAAAAATCATATTAAATTTGTCAGAACTCTAAGTGCCGAAATTCCAAACCCTATAGTTAGATATGGATGTATAGTTTCCAACATATAAAGGGACTGATGTAATTCTTAGTAGATTGATTCAATTTATTCCAAGAGTGTTGAGTGGTCAGGAAAGTGACAACTAAAAGTTACCAACTTGTAAATTTAATATAAAATAAGTCAAAAATCATTAGAATGGGATCTTTATATTTCTGAAAAGATAAAAGGGGGAACTTTACCTATATAATTTTACCAAAATTTAATAATGGGTTGAAAGGTAAGAAACATATCCCAAACAAAGGACTACAATCAAAGAGAAAATAAGGAAATATATACATTAGTTTTATAAGATTAATACAACAAGCACAAGCTAAATAATTTTATAATATTTGTGTAGGTTCTCCGAAAGGAAATGATCCATCTTGCTCATGCTAGCTAATTTTCAAGCTCAATGAGGTGACTTATAATAAATCTCCTATTATGTTGGTATTACTTATTTTATGTCATTGTTCACGTATACCCTAATAACATGTTATTATGTGTATCTAATCACATATGATGTATGTGGCTAAGATTCATTTTCACGTTCTCGATTGAATAATTGTGTTTTTTTCACTTTAATCATATGTAATTAAATACATTTAATCAGATATGATTATATGTTTCTAATCACATATGATTTTATTTGGAAAAACAAATATTGTCTATTTAAATCATATACGATTAGATACAATCAATCAGATGTAACTATATAGACGATAATGAATATTGAACCAATAACAAGAAAACAAATCTTTATCTAAATTAATCATATGCGATTAAATACATATAATCACATGTGATTATACGAATCTAATGACATATGATTTATGTGGACATAATTAATTTTTCCTTTGTCGATTCAATAGTTGTTCTCATGTATTTTATCACATGTGACTCTATGTATAATCGTATGAGATTAAGGACATGAGCACAACTATTGAATCGAGAAGTCAAAAAAGAATCTTGCCCACCTCAAATCATATGTAATTATATACATATAATCACATGTGATTAATTACACAAAAGAAATTATTCAGTCGAAACCGCAAAAATAAATATTGTCTATATAAACCATATCTGATTAAATACATATAATCACATGTGATAAATGTATCTAATCATATATGATTTATGTGCGTGGGATTCATTTTCACATTCTCGATTCAATAATTGTTCTTTGTCCACTGTAATCATATGTGATTAAATACATATAATCACATGTGATTATATGTATCTAATAACATATGATTTATATGGACAAAAAATAATGATGTCTATATAAATCATATGTGATTAGATACATATAATCACATATGATTATATTCACAAGAACAACTATTGATTCGAGAAGACAAAGATATATATTGTCCACATATATCGTATGTGATTATTGTTGGGTTTTATACAAACAATCCTATATGTGCATGCAACCCTAGAGTTGGATCTATGTTATCACTATTAGTTATACAACATTATGAACTTGTGAAGAACCCTAACAAGCTGCTAGGAATTTTTAAAATTCACAAAGAAAGATGAAATACATACCTCTTGTTGTTATATTTTAATAACAACTTAAATCTTGAATCTTCTTGTCTTTGAAAGCAAGCGCCACAAGTGTCGTGCCTCTAGTGGCTCACAAACAAACCTAGCAGATTACTATGAAGAGAGAAGGGAAGTGGAAAATTCAGATCTAAGCCTCTCTTGGAGTGCCTTAGAAAAAATCCAACCCTATAGGGGTTTATATAGGTGATAAGGAAGGTTTAGGATAAGGTAGGTGTATCTTAGATAACCCTAATCCCTTAACTTCTTCCCTAAGGCTTCCAAGGAACCCTTAGAGCTAGAGGTGGCAAAAATTGACACAACACGAAACCCGACACGACATAAACGGGTTTGGGTAAGATATTTCAACCCGTTTAAATAAACCGGTTGACACGACACGACACAAAAATTAAACGAGTAAGGTTAGGGTTGAGAATTTCAACTCGAATACGACTCGAAAATGACCCGTTTATTTATATGCAAATTTTTTGAATTATTTAAATAAACTAGAAAGATACAAAACCAAAACCATAAGTAAAATAAAACCTTTGAATTGAGTCGATTTGTAATGTGGAAATGACTTAGCCGTCTAGATCAAGACTTAATTTCAGTTTTTCCATTCTCTCCCAAACTACCCAATCTCTTTCACCACTCTCACATCCTCGCAACCTTTTCATCCGGCTCCCCAACTCCTACTCTTTTAATTTTGTCATCTAAACTTGCTATGACTTCATATATTCTGCCTCCAAACTATTAGTTTTTCCTCTCCGCCTACCCAACTCCTACTCTTTTAACATGCTCAATCTTTTAACCTCACATGACACGACATATTTCAAGGTATAGCCATAACCCGAAACCTGGCACGAACTCGACATGAAAATAAATGGGTTGACACGACACGACACATTAATTAAATGGGTCGGGTTAGGGTTAAGCACTTTCAACCCGTTTAGTGTTTCGACACGACACGACACGAACCCGACATGACACGACATGATTGCCACCTCTACTTAGAGCCCAAGGAAACCCTAGGACACTCTAGATTTTGTTCCCCACCTCTAAGGGAGGTTCTAGAATGATTCAATGCTCAACTTTTGAACATTGTTACCTTTAGTCCTTGTAGTTTCAATTAATTCCTTTAATCCTAAAATTAATTCTAAATTAATTTCTAATTAAATATTAATTAAACAATATGATTTCTAATCAATATATTATATCCATAACACATTAGTAAATCATTTATCTTGATTTCAAATTAATTTATTAACCAAGTAATAAATTAATAAATCATTCTTCTCTCTCCAACAATTATCCTGTTACATTTCCAGGTTTGAAGGCAACCCAAAAGGACCATGCACAACCGGGTCAAGTACTTACCAAATATGGTTACGGGCTTAGACACTAATCCAATAGTCTCCCACTTGGATAATTCTAGTAACCATAAATGCAAGTACAACTCGATTTGGCAATCGTAGCTCTCAAAGACGTTGTCGAAGTATGATCTTATCAGTAACCTATCCTTTAGATAAGGGATCATATATTCCTCCATTCTAGATATCGTATAGACGTGGGACAAGGTATTTAAAATCATTCTCTCAGTCTATGTGTTGTTTCCCGATTTCCGATTTACGACGACTGACTAATTGAACAAAACAAATTAGCCATAGCCCGACCGAGCATTTACGTTTGTCATCAGTAAATCATCGAGGGGCCCACAGATATCGCTTTTATCCCACTTTGGGTAAAAGGATCGGATAAAATTCGACTCAATGCTTGCTTCCACTCACTCACCAAATCACACACAACAATATGTTTTATAACACCAAGTTACTGGTGCGTTTACATATTATCAATGTTGTATAACACAATTGTGCCATGTTCTTAGGATGCACACAATGTTTACCTATGGTCCTTACTTTTTGAAATAGATCAAATTAAGACATTTCCAATCATACTCATTTCACAACACCCAATCGTTATCTCAAGTGTAAGAATATCAAATTCTTGCCACTTATAGAATATGTTATATTCTAATGTTTTATGCAACGATCCTTTCGTAATGTCACTGCACTAAAGTCAAAAAGAATATTGCCTATGAAATTACAAAGTCCTCTATTGGAGATTGTTGCAAGACAATTCCATAGATACGAAGTCTCATATTCAAGGTACATTCCTTTGAATATCCTTCTACATAAAAGTTTCTAATCTAGACATATAGATTCTTAACGTCTAACTCCCAACATGGAAACATTTCTACATTTGCCATATGAGAACTTATTACCAAATCTTGTAATAATAATGTCAGTATGGTCCATCCACTACTATACTTCCAACTATTCACAAGCAACCAATCATTGGCGAATCTTAGATAGTCCTTTGATAGTTGTTTAATAAATATAGTCATGTCCGGTTCTAGTCCTTTTTCCTTCTTAATGCTTTAGGCATTTGGAAAATTTGAGAACGGTCAATTATTACAGCATATGCGATCGATCCTATAGTCGAAGCGTATGGAACATGAAGCATAATTTCTTACATAAAAACGTGATACTTTTTCAGTCTTTTGCCATAATACTTCTATTTGCCATGTTCTCAAAACTCGAATTAAGAAAAGGAATGCCATAATCATAATCGAATTTTGAGAATGCAATTCATATATTTAACTAAATTTGATTAAAATTTCTCGATCTAAGCTCTTAGATTTTGAAACGAAGTACAATATTCTCTCCCTTAATTATAGCAAAACAAATTTTCAACCCTTGAAAATTTGCAAATTAAAACACATGTTTTCTATAATTAATATTGCTAACTTGCAACTTACCATAATTATCATGCTCCCACTAACATGATGATTATATTCATACCAGCATAACACTTATGCTCCCACAAGCTTTGACATGTATTCAGAAAACAGTTGAACTTTTAGAAAACAATGCTTATTGAGTTTCTTAAGTTCATATTTCTAATACTAAGACACTTCGATAAGACTTTATCTAAGCTTGTCAACCTCATACACCTTTTCTTGGATAACTCATGTGTGTGTCTAAATGATTCTAGAACTTATAGCAATAAGTCTAAAATGTTCAAACCCATTTTCCATTTCCCACAATTCGAACTATGAAGAGGGATGTCGTAATCATAGTTGAATTTGAGAAACCCAAATTACATAATGCCATCTTCAAAAAATCTCTCTTAGTGAAAGCGTTTCCTCACAATCATTTTCATGAAGGAGAGAAACCTTACGACACTTAGATTTTATTGTGTATGTTCCCTTATCCATGTGATATTTTTATAACATAATCAAAAGATAATGTTAGTGACAAATCTAAACTCTTATGGACAGAACATGTTCACTCTTAATTTCTTGACATCAAGGGTCCCACAATTGCTTCCAAGTTATTGAGCAGCCCACCCCTTCATTTGAATGTACTTTACATTGAACAAGGTGCCTTGTCCCTATGCAATCCACTGAGAACTCATAGAACTCACATGCATAGTTGACCAAACTAGAATGGCGCAGAAACAAAAATCTATCAACACGATAGGTTAAAAACCTCAAGTCGTGTGCTAGTGTTTAATAATAGGTTTACTCTTAATTAGTTCTTGAACCTATTCAAGATCATTTAGACTCCCACTGACCTCTTTACATATAAGATTCTCTTGTCAAGAAACATTCCTTGACAAAAAAATATTCAAGAGTTATTGTGTGTCTTTATCAAGAAAAAACCTACACACAATTTGGTACTAGTTGGTCTTTGTCTTATTCTAGACATCACAACTCACCAAAATGTGAAAAAATAAGAACATTCCTACTTAAGATTTTATCACTCAAGTCACAATATTGGAGTTTAACTCTAAGACTTGATCTTGGAATGAAGTATGATTCATCTTATTGACTTAACCCATTTTGACAATTCCCGACTCATCTTCTTATCCATACTTAGTGCACTAAAGTGTCCACAGAGGATGAATTGTAATATGGTTCTTAAGATGATCATAAAACATGATACAAAAGTACTCTCCCTTCTTCTTAGATTGGAGAAATTTTTATCTTTCTGGCTAATTAATTCTTCTTATTCGTTTTGCCATTCATTAAAACTTTTCAATGATTCAGAATTACACTTAATCTTGTAAGTATAATCATGTTTACTAGACTTTTAGTAAATCATGACGAATAATCTTGTTTTTATTTATGGTGGACTTGACTAGTGCACACCATTGTGAACACGATCTCCTAGTCCTTCACTTAACTCTTTGTCAAGGAATTAGCCTTAAAATTTCTAAGTACCAAGATTTCCATACATCACATGATTCAAATCATATGATTCCATGCTTCTGTTCAATTCAAACTTGGGCAATGGGAATCTTTCCTTACTTAGAAAACAACATAACTAAGAATCAACTTTATATTTCTTATAATAGAAACACACAAAAATCAATTTTCACAATTGCGATTACAAGGAAATATAAATAAGGCAAAATCAAAATTTATTTTATTGCGGAAAAATATATATCCTTACAATGTAAATGAGAACTATGCTATTACATATTCCTAAGCAATCTACCATAACTCTAAGCAGCAGCTCAAAAATCCGATCATCGAATCCATGCGATCGTAATCCATTTCTTCGCGATCAGACCCAGCTCGCTCCTTCCTTTAAGCTTCCTTTCTTTTCTTCGATCCTTCAAAACATCGAAATGTAATCTTATCACATCATGTATTAAGAATATCCAAATAGAAATTTAATGGAGTTAGATAGTGGATTTTACCTAAAGTAGAGTCATACATCTTGACTATCCCATCTCTTAGATCTTTCTGGTAGTAAGGCAACTTCGTAACCAATGCCCCTTATTTTGGCAGTATAAACACATGGATTCTTATGGAATAATACACGGGACTATTTCAGACTCAACCTTTTTCTTGTGTAGAGAAAACTTTTCTGGACTTCCAATGTTGCCATTTCCCATAGAAGGTTGGGATATTGATTTATTAGATAAAATTTGCTCGACCAATGCGCAAAATCATTTATGATTTAGCAATAATAAGCAAATGAGTCAAATCAATAAGGTTCATGTCATGGTCAAACTTACCATATGATTTGGGAAGTCACTGAACAACCAACTTCCTTGAGACATCGATACCTAACAATCTTTTCAATGTGTGACTTCATCTTTAAGACGTATGTACACACAGACTTTCTATCTTTGTGTCTTATTGCCAATAGGGATTGAGTGACCTTGAACTTTTCAAGTTTTTAAACACATGGGTTAGGGAGAATTATTGTAGTAGGTGGAGAAATGAAGCATGATTTCCATTTCCACAATCCAATCGTGGAACATCATCTTCATGTGGAAAACCCATTCCAATGGATTTAGGAAGACCATAGTTGTCAGACTTTGACATCTATGAAATGGGAGAAAATTCAAGTTTAGTTGATTGAGTCCTTAATAAAACAACCAAATGAGATATTAAGGCTATGATCCAACACAACACCCTACAAATTGGAAGAGGGATGTCGTAATCCAACTTGTAGAACATTTGAAGGTAAGTGAATGACGATTCACTAATTTTCCACCATGAAAAACAAAAAAGGCATTTAAGTTTTTAAATGTATTGAAAACACCTAGATCTTTTGAGATTCATAGAACTTTTCAATGACATGTTTAAATCTTGATATGCCCCTCGATTTGTGACTGGGATGTTGAGGATCACAAAACAGGGTGTGAATAACCATGAAAATATACATGGTGCCCCGAATGTTACAGTCACCTATTGGATGTGCCGGTTAACCACACACGCTCCATCAAATTATGACAAACATCGAGTCACCCTTTGCCATCTTTGCATAGAACCCAATTAGTGTGTTAGTTAACCACACACGCTCACTAACGTCTTAGCAAGGGTACAAAGTGTAATTTCATAGAATTGCATCAATTCACTTTTGCCTAAAGTAACTAAGATTAGGAATTTTGTAAAACATTTAGCTACTTTATTTTTCATTATACTTTTAATGAGGAGAGGGTTTGCTATATCCTACCCGTTCGGCTAACGACCCTCCACCAATCAAGGAAGCAGTCGGTGAGAGTGGACATACATTAAACGACCATTTTATAGGTGATAACCTTATACCCCCCTTATAGATCGGTTTGTCAATGAGGCCTAGTAACAGTAAGACTAGCATTTAAGTTATACATATATAATATTAGACTTTTAATGTTATACATAGTATAAGAGTGTATTTTACACTTTTAAAATAATAGGTGGTTTAATTTTATAAATTACACTTTTAATTTAATCAAATATAAAAAAAATGATGATGGATTTATTAACTTTTTTTAATTATACTTTTAATTAACTTAATAAAACCAAAATGGTGAAATTTGAACTTTTCAAAACTAGGATTTTAGAATTTAACATTTTAAAATTAAACTTTTAATCAAAATTTAAATTCCAAAACTTAAGCGCAAGTTTTGAAACTTTTCAATACGTAAGCCAGAACATTCTAGATCAAATTACAAATAATAATTAACCAATTAATTAGTAATTATCTAAATATGATCTAATTCGATTTCTTAAAAGATAACCTATCAAATAATTCAAATAAATCAAGTTTATCACATAAGACAATGATTATCTAATTAATTTGACAATTATCTTCTATATTGGTAAGGATATCTTTTAAATTAAACAATTAATTTAACCTTATCCCTTAAATCCCTTAAAATTCGAAATTATGGGATATGATAATTCAAAATATTAAATTACCAAATTTAAGCACTTAAAAGATAATTACAAGATATGACATTTATCCAAATCCCTAAAAAATAGGATCTTATCTTTGTGAAGGAGGCAAATTTCGAAATTCAAGGGTTGGATAACCCTATAATTCGAAAACTTGGAGGCTAAGGAAAGGGTTTGGGAAACCCTAACCAATTTCGAAATCTTGGAAGCTAAGGAAAGGGTTTGAGAAACCCTAACCAAATTTCATAAATCAGGGTTCAGGAACCCTAATTTCAAAAATTCATGCTTCCTAGGGTTTATTGGCCATAAACCCTAAGTTTTCAAGTTCATACATTTGTATAATGCTAATTGAAAACAAAAACCAATGGCTCTGATACCATAGAGTTGGATCTATGTTATCACCATTAGTTATACAACATTATGAACATGTGAAGAACCCTAACAAACTTCTAGGGATTTCTAAATTCACAAATAAAGATGAAATACATACCTCTTGTTGTTATATTGTAATAACAACTTAAATCATGAATCTTCTTGTCTTTGAAAGCAAGCGCCACAAGTGTCGCGCCTCTAACGGCTCACAAACAAACCTATCAACCAAGGATTACTATGGAGAGAGAAGGGAAGTGGACAATTCAGCTCTAAGCCTCTCTTGGAGTGCTTTAGAAGAAATCCAACCCTATAAGGGTTTATATAGGTGATAAGGAAGATTTAGGATAAGACATGTGTATCTTAGATAACCCTAATCCCTTAACTTCCCCCCTAAGGATTCCAAGGCACCCTTAGAGCCCAAGGAAACCCTAGGACACTATAGATTTCGTTCCCCACCTCTAAGGGAGGTTCTAGAATGCTTCAATGCTCAACTTTTGAACATTGTCACCTTTAGTCCCTGTAGTTTCAATTAATTCCTTTAATACTAAAATTAATTTCTGATTAAATATTAATTAAACAATATGATTTCTAATCAATCATAATACATTAATAAATCATTTATCTTGATTTCAAAATAATTTATTAACCAAGTAATACATTAATAAATTATTCTTCTCTCTCCAACAATTATCCTATTCCATTGTCAGGTTTGAAGGCAACCCAAAATAACCATGCACAACCAGGTCAAATACTTACCAAATATGGTTACAGGCTTAGAAACTAATCCAACAGTTATATGTATATAATAAAATGTGATTATATGTATCTAATCATATAGAATTTATGTGGAAAATATTCATTTTTGCGTTCTCAATTTAGTTATTGTTCTTGTGTTTTAATTACATGATATTATATATATATATATATATATATATATATATATATATATATATATATATATATATAATCAAATATGATTTATATGGATAATATTATTTTCACATGTTCATTCAATAGTTGTTCTTATATATTTAGTCACATATAATTTCTATACACAAGATTCATTTTCGTGTTTTTGATTAAATAATTTTTCTTTTTCCACGTTAATCATATGTGATTAATACATACAATCACATATGATTAAATACATAATAAAAAATACTGAATCAAAAATATGAAAATGAATATTATCATTATAAATCATTTGTGATTTGATACATATAATCACATGTGATTAAGTACATGAGTACAACTATTGAATTGAGAAAGAAATAATGAATCTTGTCCACATAAATCATTTGCGATTAAGTACATATAATCACATGTGATTATATGTACTTAATCACATATGATTTATGTGGATAATGTTCATTTTTTCATTTTTAATTCAATAGTTGGTCTCGTGTATTTAATCACATGCCATTTAGGTGAAAAAGAGTTGATTTCACATTCTTGATTCAATAAATCATATGTGATAAATTATATATAATCACTTATAACTGTATACATGAGAACGACTATTGAATCAAGAACATTAAAATAAATTTATGTCTACATTAATCATATGTGATTAAATACTTATAATAACATATGATTAAAGTTGACAATAAATAATTATTAAATCGAGAATGCAATAATGACATATATGATTAAATATATCTAATCTAATTTGATTAAATATATCTAATCACATGTGATTATATGTATCTAATCACATGATTTATATGGACAAAAAAAGAATATTATCCATATAAACCATATCTGATTAAATACAAATAATCACATGTGATTATATACACATAATCACGGGTGGTGAACATGGGTTGTGATGGTGTGTAGCGATGTTTGGTGGTGATAGGTGGCGGTGGTAATGAAGGGTGATGGCGGTGACATGTGGGTTTTTGATTATAGTGGATGACAAGTGGAAGTGGTGAACGGTGGTGATTGGTAGTGGAGACGGGTGAAAGTGATAGGTAGTGGTAGTGGGTGGGTGGGCGTTGTTTGGTGGTGAGGATGGTGATGATGTAGGGTGATTTTAGTGGGTGATGGGTGGGGTGGTGGTGGTGGGTGGTTGTGATGGGTGGTGAAGGTGGGTGGTGGTCGGTGGCTTTGTTGGATAGTGGGTGGAGGTGATGGTGGCGGGTGGTGGTTGTTAGTGGTGATGGGTGGTGACGGTGTGGTTGATGGATATGGATGGTGGTGATTAGTGGTGAAGATAGGTGGTGGTGATGGGTGGTGATTGGTGGTAATGGAATGTGGTAGTGGTCGGTGTTGATTAGTGGTGGTGGTGGAGGTGGGAGGTAATGATGGGCGGTGGGTGGTGGGTGGTTGTTGGTGGTAATGATAGGTGGTGGTGATAATAGTGGTAGTGGGTGGGTGGTGGGTAAGGATGAATGGGGGTGGGTGGTGGTGATGCATGGTAGTGGCAAGTTGTGGTGATTGGTTGTGGGTGGTGGTTGGTATTAGTGGATCGTAGTGGTCATAATGGTGGGTAGTTGCTAGGTGGTAGTGATGGGTGGTACAGGTGGGTGGGTGGTGGTGATGTTGGTGGGTGGTTAGTAGGGGTGATGGTGGTGGTGGGTATTAGTAGTGACAGGTGGTGGTCATAGTGGTTGGTAGGTAGTAGTGATGTGTGGTGGAGGTGGATAGTTGTAGTGGGTGGGTGGTGGTTGTGGTGGTGATGGATGGTGGTCGATGATGGTCGTGGTTGGCAATAACAGATGGTGGTGATGGGTGGTGGAGGTGGGTGGCGGTGACTGGTGGTGGATGGTTTTGTTTGGGTGGTGAGTGGTGTTGGTTAGTGGGTTTAATTTTTTTTTAAAACTTATTTCTTGGTTTATATTTGTGACAAATGGCAAATTTTGGGTCGAGCAAAGTCTAAAATGTATTATGTATTAGTAAATCCACATCATAACTTTCTTGCAATAAATCCTTGAAAGCCGAAAGACATCATTTGTATAAGTAAATATATATTCTTTAAAAACCATATTTGAAATGAACCTTTGAAAGTCAACAACTTAGAACGTAAATTGTGAGATAATCCTTGCCTTTAGGGTTTTTGACCTAGGACCCCATAACAATATGATTTCGGTTAGCGTTAGGACCCCAAAACCATTCGATTTCAGTTAACATTAGGACCGAAATAACCATGTGATCTCGGCTGGAACATAGATCGAAATCAAATGTGATTTCAATGGATCTTGTGAGGATTTCAGCGGGAAAGTGAAAAAGGAGGGGTTGACTTGTGACTTGATGTTTCATCTTTTCCATTACCAAAATATTAACCAACATATATCAAGGATTTTACCCAACAAATAACAAAGCAAACATCATCTCATCCTTCCCTCTTTAAGTACAGTAGACAACACCCACAAACCCCCACCACCTCCATTTTCTCCATGTTACTCCATATTCTCTCAAAGAACAAGTCCAAGCTCTTCCTAGATAAATTTTCGAAGTGGTTCTTGACAATTTGGTAAGTGTTTTCTTCGTAATCTATTATTTCTACATACTTTCATGCTAATTTCATCCCATTTACACACATTGTTATGTGTTCAAATCCATAGGATAAAACCACCTTCAAAGAGTTCTTCAACCTCCTTCATGTATTCTAAGATTGAAGATCTTCACAATCATCCCAACCACAAAAACACACTCAAGGTTAGTTCATACCCCCATATTTTCAAGTTTTTCATGTTTTTAGGAGGGGGTGGGGGGGGGGGGGGGAGAGATACAAGTAAAAATTGGTTTATCACACAAATACTTGCATGTTTCATCTCTATCTTAAATATAAACCATTAATTTCTTGAAATATGGTTATCATTAGTTTTTTGACAATTATTTGTGATATATTAGTTTTGAAATGCAAAACTAACAAAACAAAACATAAACTTGTTATCTAATCATAAGAAAAGTTGTGATTACATAAACCTACAAGGATTTTGAGACTTCTACCAACAAAATGGGTTACATTCTAGTTATTTCACCATTTTATGGGTTACAACCCAAAAATATGATGTTTTGAAATAAAATTGAAACTACACAAGTTAACTACTATGTATTTATATAAATAATTATATAAATAGTCTTAACAAACAAACTTGATAAACTATAATTGGTATAGTTTGGTAGTTTCAAACACTACACTATCATTATGGAAGAAACATATAATTATATTAAGGTATATTTATTTTTACACTATGTAACCACTACGGAAGAATAAATCATTCATTTACAAGAAAAAAGGGTTTTCAGTTCATGTAAACCGGTTGATATAATTTTGCGAGACATTTGGTTCACCGTACCAACCAGAGTACACACTAAGTCCTGAATTATAACCAAAGTCTCTTGTAGGGAGAGAATGACGCTTGTATATAGCTCTATACGGGATTGACAACCCCACACCTAAGCTGTTAGCTAGAGTTAGACTAGACCAGTCCAGGGTAACAAATGTCATAACATTCCGACGCCTAAAGAACGTCGTGGCAGGTCATCTAGTCATTAGCATGGTTATGATAACTCACATGAGGTATTAACAAAACATTTAGTTTACGGGGTTAACACACAATCAAGTGGTTTTATATAAAGATAAAACTTCATTACACTATTTTTCCAGTTCAACATTACTTACATTTTTATTCTTGGGTTTAAGACTTACAATTCATTTCTAAAGAAACTACTAGATTTTCTGAAAGCAAACTTTATTCTTAGTTTTACAAGGAAAAAGCTACCGATTTCTCATATAAAATGCTTATGAACTCAGAAACTTAATTGCTGACAATTTTCAAAATCACATGTATTCTTAGGAAATCAGTGAACATGTAATCTAAGAGTTTTTGGAGGATGGGGTATCACCGTGCCACATTATTTATTTTGCTATATATATTTGATATAAAAAAAACAATGTTTTGTGTACAATGTAAACCTATGAATTATCAATATGATGGTTGTATGACATTGATCATTTATATTAAATTATTATGATACTGTACAATGAAGTCATCCACCCCCAGACGTTTCCTCCATTCTGGTTTGGGATGTGACAGATTGGTATCAGAGCATTGTTTATAGTGAACGAAGTATATCAAACCACATAAGATATACAACTATAAATACAATGGGGCTAAAATACTCTGAATAAGAAGTATACTCCAAATTATAACAAGTATTTTATAAAAGTATACGTACATGCATACATACTAGGATAGTGTCATAATAAGAACCCTACAAAAGTATTTAGATAAGTTGGACACTATGATTAAGCCTAAATAGTTATGTAATCATACATGGGATAAGTGTAGCGTGATCAACTATACTTATGCAAGATATGACTAACATGTGTTTAGGAATGATCACGATGAACAACAATCTAAATCTTACCAACCCTAAATACCAAGAAACTCTAGAATCAAACACATGGTTTAAAATACTATAAGAGTATTTTAGAATACTACAGAGTTAGACACTTAAACCCGTCTATATTCCTCACATCTATATTCTTGCATAGACATCATGGAAGGATTTCTTATGCCTAGGGACCCCTATTTTGCCTAACCAGGGGAATGGTGGGTGGATTAAGGAGGATCCCGAAGAGGATCCTGAGGAGTTAGTGGAGGAAGAGAAAGACCCCAAAGAGGATCTATAGGAGGAGTTAGAGGAGCACTCAGATGCAAAGTTGAAGGTCATCAGTCCTCCCTACGTCACCAGGGTTCCCGCACACCAATTAGGCTACCAGGGGCCCACGACACGCTAGGCGGAAGATTTGGAGAGATGGAATCGATAATAGCACCAACATTCTCCTTATGGCATGGAGGGAGGTTTCTATAACCTAAGTGACATGGGTCCGGTACACAAGGCCCTTCCTATCATGGTTCAACATATCGCACATCTCGGGGATCATACCAGGGCCTCAGCAAATCAGATCTTGGAATTGGGGGTGGTCGTGGAAGTTACGGACGCACTAACCCAATGGCTTAAGAGGGACTACCTTTGACCTGTAGTGTCATCGATTGCCTCCAGGAGGACCTCACCACCGTCTGTGAGAAAATGAGGGAGTACCAGGAGATACAATCGACCCTCGAGGATAGAGTGGTTGCAGTTGAGTGTTGGATAGCAGAGATGCAGACCTCCACGACTTCATCTGTAACACCGTAAATTTTCAAACAAAATTTTCATTTATAAATCACATAATTCTCATAACTCGTTTCTCAAAATCCCCATTTGATTAATTTACAAAACACATCTCTGTAATTATTTAATTAATAATCCAGGATACCCAAACATAACTGCTTCTCTGGTGTGTACAATGAAGTCGATGCCTTCTCGCGATCCCGATAAGAACCTGAAACGTATAACACATAACACGGTAATAACGTAGCTTAGTGAGTTACCCAAAATACCACACACACATAATTAGCCACTCGAGGCTATAGCTCTGTAAGACCCTCCGGTTCGCTACCACTGAAACTCACGATGTCTCGTCTCCTCCACATATCTTCCACTCATGGCACCATACTTGGATACCGCAACATAACCTCTCAGATCCTCATAATAACTTACCTCGACCGCTGATCTCCCACTTCTATTACTCGAAATCCTCGAATTACTCCCATATCACAAATTGAAACACGAAGGAATTTCCAACGACTAAAAACATGTTGACAATATCCGAAGATCCATCCTCTGCTAATAACCACCCATACGAAACTGGTGATACTGACTCTGAAATTGGTTGACAAATCAACTACTACCCCTCCTGGATTATAGATCACAATCTATACCAATACCCACAAATCTCAGCAATTGCACCCTGAACTCAACGACCCAACCGCCTCGAACTCAATATTTACAAACCCAAAAGAAATCCCTTGCTACAATAAATTCTCTGATCGCCGACCACTTGCCGTGGATTCACTCATCCTTTCATAAGCACATACACATACATCCTCCCACCTTGTACCTCGCTAATATCCCATATCTCATGTGTCTGCACTGCAGATCTCCATAACCAATTTTCTTAACCACACTTGAACGAATCACGGATCCTATCAATAAATTACCCAGTTCTCCCCCACTCAGGGTTCAAACCATCACCAACGGGCATGCCAACAATCTATTCCATAAATTGTTTCACTAGGTTCATCACACTTGTCTCTTAGAACGTACTACGTAATCACATCAATGATATTCCCGATGGAAACCAAGCAACTCCAAATATCTCGTAACTCGCACAAAATCTCATAATCCTCTCAACATGATTACCTCTAGTCATTTCGAAGCCTCAGACCGATCAACTGTTGGATATCCCCAACTATTCCGAAACAGTCCTAACTCTCCATCTGGAGTTAATGCGTCTTGTACCTCGCTAATATCCCATATCTCATGAATACCCGCCGCAAACATACTACCCTAATATTATGGTGAAAAGGTTGGAACCCTATACTACCCCACAAGGTTTTCCTCCAACTCAAAAACCGAAAGCTCAGTATCTCGTTTGGATTCTCCTAGGAAACAGGAACAGTGCAACTCTTGTCTAGGAAAGTGATATCTCAACTACTGGATGATTGCTCAACTCGAACCGACATTCTCCATAAAGTCTCATCTTTACTCATCCCTATGTCTTGCGAATCCAACTGGCATCTCACCATTGAAAATCTTCCAAGTAGGTCGATTTCCCTCTCGAGGTATGCTCCATTAAAACTCGCTCAACATGGCCCAATGGCCCCATATTCTATCACATTTGTCCTCAGACTAATCAACCACAATGGGACAATGGTTAAAACCATAAGCTCTAACCACCATATATCATGGTACTCGGACCATGTAATCATCTCTCAATCTGCTATGAATCATGGTACCTGAACCATGTTATTTCCTCTCAATATGCTACTTAGAACCTTAGGTATTCTCCCTGTTTCAAGTATGGGTCCTCTGGTTTCAGTAGTACGGGCCCAAACTACCTGCCACATCTACCCATACTTTCCACGTAGATTCTTCTAGATTTCCTAAGTAGTTGCTTAGCCTCCTCAAGCACGGATCCCCTCATAGCTGGTCGCTCTCCTGCAGATACTCTCCTCTATCAACGCACTCATCTGAAAAAGGTCACTCCCGAGGCTCTTCCTAGGTTTTCACACTTTTCTGCCATCAGCTGCTGAAGATCCCCTTATGATGCCAACTATCTACCTCCTGAATATTGTCATATTCGCTTAGTAGATGACTCCCATCATCTAGAGTTCCACAAAGCACAAAAAAAAGCAACATTCGGGCATCAAATAATCTCTACTAACACATAAACCCACCCTAGGTTACCACTCCACTTGTTCTACTCACACTCAAAAGGTATCACCGAACTCAAGCAACTCTACCCCTCGTAGGTATCTAATCACTCTCTCATTAGGCTCCTCTGATGCTGTTCTAGGTATGTCTCCTAGAATACTCCTCTACTTAACTCCTCTCTATCCTTTGGATACCCTTACTCCGCACATACTCAAAGCACATCAAAGATAGAAAAATCTCTAGGCTAAGGCATAATGAATCAGGAAACTCTAGCCCTGTAATATGAAATACCTAGCCTATCTTCTAGCATGCATCACTAATATCTCAATAATAACTCATAACACAAATAAGTAAGGGTATGTGGCAAATTTCCATTCGGGCTCTGGATGATTGTACACATTGCTCCTTCTCGTTTTTCTCTTAGAAACTCATGTTTATTTTAGAAAAATAATTTGTTTTGAAATTTTTTCTCAAATCCTCAGTTCGAGTCCATATATTCTCGAAGGTGCATCTGAATCCCTCAAACTAAGGCTCTAATACCAACTTGTAGCACCGTAAATTTTCAAGCAAAATTTTCATTTATAATTTGCATATATCTCATAACACATTTCTCAAAATCCCCATTTGGTTAATTTACAAAACACAACTCTGTAATTATTTAATTAATAATCCAGGATCGCCAAACATAACTCCTTCTCTGGTGTGTATAATCAAGCCGGTGCCTTCCTGTGATCCCGATAAGAACCTGAAACACATAACACATAACACGGTAAGCACGAAGCTTAGTGAGTTCCCCAAAATACCACTCACATATAATTAGTCACTCGAGGCTATAGCTTTGTAAGACCCTCCGATCAATGTATCTCAATGGGACCCTCCAGTCCTATGGTTCGTCGGACCCTCTGGTCCGGTTTGCTTGAGAACCCTTCGGTCTCATAGTTCGTTGGACCCACTGGTCCGGTTTGTAAAGCTCTGTATAACATTAATCACAAACACATAATGCACATCACACAACAGAAAACAGGACAACATAATACTCAATGTAAAAACGTATGACCTTCCGGTCACACATAAGAACCACTCTAGGTAAAGTATAGTGAGAAGAATCACCTCAGATGACGAACAGCTCCTATAGACGCTGCTTCTATGCACCAGCCACTAACTCTATGCCAAATCCACAATTATCCCAATTAGGAACTAATACCAAACTCTCACTTATTAGGTCCAAAGGTATTCCACTAACCAGCCGATCAATGACCTAAAACCCATTGGGCTCATCAAGGCCTAATAATAGATGGACTCTCCCAAGACCCAAACTCTCGGTCTAAATGGCAATCCCAGCTCAAGGGCCCAAAGCACAATATAATATTTCTCTAGTCCAAGAATCTATTGCAACAAGCCCAAACTCCAGGCCCAACACACAAGTCCCAAAATGATACTTAGCCCAAAAGTCCACAGTGAGGTTACACGGGACGTATCTCCCTTGGTACGCTCAGCGTACTCACACATGCATGAAACTGATCGGGGATACCAACCTAGTACGTGGGGCGTACTGGAACTTACGTTGGGCGTACGCTCAACTTTGTTTTAGTCCATTTGTTTGGTCTTTACCCATTAAGACCTTAGCTCATTTCTCAGATCTGGACTCCCTAATATCTCTTACTCCATAAAGTCAATGACTTTAAGCCTTTGCATGGATGATTTTGGTCACAAATTCTCAAAACACTCATCTTCTTTTCTCATAAAGCTCTTATCTCCTGCATAACTCGATTCTAACATTCAAGACCACATTTTTATGGATCCTATCCACTAGAAACACTTAAAAGGACATAAATGAAGCTATGGAGTGCAACAACTCATAAAACCTCAAGCTTTGGGACCAAAATCCCTAAAATGGACCATATCATGCACAAAACAAAAGGATGGGAAAGCTTTGAGCTTTATACCTTCAAATGATGCTCCAACCACAGAAAAGCTCAGATCCAAAGCCTGGACTCCAACTCTATTCTATTTCATGCTCCTTTTTCACTCAAAAAGTCCCACAAGAACACTTATAATCTCCTAATGGTCACACACAAGCTCAAAAATGAGGATGAGGGTTTGAGAGGGTTTATTGATTGAGGATGGTGGCTAGGAATGAGGCCATCTCATTCTTTATATAGGGAAACTCTTCTCAATTAGGGTATTCCTTTTGTGCCTAGTACGCCTAGCATACCCTCTGGTACGCCCAACGTACTAGGTGGCTCCACTTGAAAGTCACACACATGGGTACGCTAAGCTTACACACACATACGCCCAACGTACTATGCTGCCACCTTTTCCAAATAAAGGACTTATCCTATCATAACTTCAAACTTCCCTTGCCTCCTCGCTATAATTCTATTTCTAGTGAATCTCATATCCTCGGAAGGGTGTCAAGATGCTCTATGCTTCCAGCAACTCATCGTAACCCTGAGACTTTCACATGTTCGGGTTGCAGCCTACGAAACCTGATCTCGGACGATCTGAAATAGGATGTTACATCATCTTATGGTCCATAAGAGACTACCCGTTGTGAGCAGAGCTTATACTACTCACATTGCTGTCAATTATAATTTTGAGTAAGTGTTGGTGCTACTCTGTCATGTAGACCTTCTTAAAGGTCAATTTTCACAAAACTATGTACAAGTACTAGATTATCAATGAAATGGGCACACATTTTATTTCACTAGGTGTTGCTATCTGTTATGCAATTGTTTGCTTTGTATAGTAAATTTAATTTATGAATTATTTGCAAATTCCAATAGCAACGAGACTTGAAACATATATAAACAAGGAATTCCATTACGGTAAAGCCCGATACATAAATCTTATCAAAGACTTATCATCATTAAACCTTTAAACTTTATGGCAGAAGTATCCCACCAAGGAAGTCAAACAGGCAAAAGAACAACACACCAACAGCCCCATCACTGCCACCACTACCATAGATGGACTCTGCTATGTTCCAGGCTACTGTAGCATTTACTGTGGCTGCCGTCGTGACCCAAATCAACAGTAACAACAACGAAAGCGGAAACGAGACTAACAATTCCATTCAAAGAGAAAACCAAGGGCACCAACGAATGTGCTCCTACAAAGAATTCATGAACTGCAAGCCCAGGACCTGTCGTGGCGACGACAAGATCATTACTTTGACTAGATGGTTTGATAAAGCTGAGTCCATCTTCGAAATCCGTGCATGCTCGGACAAATTCAAAGTCAAATATGCAGCATGTACATTCGCGGAATCGGCCTCATGGTGGAGTGACCACATTAAAATTCTGACTCTAGCTGTGGCCAAGGCCATGAGTTTGGAGGAACCGAAAGCTATGATGCTAGAAGAGTATTTTCTGAGGAGCAAGACGTGGAAACTAGAACAAGAACTGTGGGAACACACCATGAAGGGCTCTAGATATTGCCACCTAAACTACTCGATTAAACGAACTGCAAACTCTATGCCATGGGATGGTCACCCCAGAGGCCAAGAAAATGGAATGTTACATTTGGGTATTATCCCCTAAGATCCAAGGAATGGTTATATCCGCCAACCTGATAGTGCCAAGCGTTTGGCACAAACTCTTGTCGACCAGGATTTCGTCAAGGCATTATGACCCCCATGCCCAAAAAACCGAAGAGGGGAGACAACAAGAGGAAGTTTAGGAATAAGAAAAAGGGTCAACCCTTTCAAGACTCGGCCATGAAACAACAAAATATGGCCGTCCATGCTATCACCATCCCTACCGCCCCAACACTAGCCAAGAAATATGTTGGGACTCTTCCGAAATGTGACAAGTGCAACTACCATTACCATGGTGCATGTCGAGAAATGAAATGTAACAATTATAATAGGAAGGGCATACTATCCATTTCTGCAAAGCACCGACACAACAAACCACCCAAGCCGCTAGCACTGGAGAGAGTTGCGCATGCTATGGATGCGGTGAGACGGGGCATTTCAAGAAAGATTGCCCAAAGGTGCAGAATAGAAATGGCAGAAACATGGGAAAGGTTCTAACAATAGAGTATGAGGAGGCCATGAGGGATCCCACCGTGGTTACCGGTACATTCCTCCTAAATAACTCATATGCACGTATACTTTTCGATAGTGGTGCAGAGAAAAGTTTCGTTAGCCACCTGTTTAAACACTTACTCAAACAGAAACCTCAATCATTAAACGAAACATTCACAATACAAATGGCCAATGGAAAAATAGAAAGCACTAAAGATATTTACATAGGATGCACTTTAACTCTAAACAATGATTCCTTACAAATCAACCTAATGTTGGTCACCATAAGTTGTTTTGATGTTATCATTGGTAAGGATTGGTTAAGTCCCCACCATGCTGATATCTTGTGTTACAAGAAGACCGTGCCCCTTAAACTGCCAAGTGGTGAAACCCTCGTCATTTATGTCGACAAACCCGACACAAATTTACAAATCATCTCTAGCATTAAGGCTCATAAGTATCTAAGCAACGAATATCACGCCTTCTTAGCCCACGTAGTGGATGAGAAAAAAAGGTGAAAGACATAAAGGATATTCCTGAAGTCTATAATTTTCCCAAGGTATTCCCGAAAGTCCTTCTGGGAATACCCCGTGTACGCCAGGTTGAGTTCAGAATCGACTTGATCCTTGGAGCCACCCCCGTAGCTAAATCCCCATACCCTTTAGCACCAGATGAAATGCAAGAATTATCCAGTCAATTGAATGAACTACTGAGCAAAGGATTCATTAGAACGAGCTTCTCACCTTGGGGACCACCAGTCTTATTCGTGAAGAAAAAGGATGGATCATTCCACATGTGCATAGACTATTGAGAACTGAACAAACTCACTATCAAAAACCGTTATCCCCTACCTCAAATCGACGACCTATTTGATCAACTTCAAGGATCGAGCTACTTCTCAAAGATTGATCTAAGGACTGGGTACCATCAACTACGAATCCAGGAGGTATATGTTCCTAAAACAACACTCAGAACATGCTACAATCACTACAAGTTTGTGGTGATAGCCTTTGGTATAACTAATGCACCAGCATTGTTCATGGACCTAATGAACCGTGTGTGCCGGCCTTACCTAGATATATTCATGATAGTATTCATCGATGACATACTAATCTATTCACGAAGCAAGGAGGAATACAGTCAGCACCTATGACAAGTCTTGGAGACGTTAACGGCAGAAAAATCGTATGTAACATTCTCGAAATGTGAATTCTGGATTCGAAGGTTAGAATTCTTGGGACACTTTGTCAACAAGAAGGAATACACGTGGACCCTTCCAAAGTCAAGGTGATTGAAAACTGGGAAACGCCAAGAACACTGACAAAGATAAGCCAGTTTTTGGGACTTGTTGGCTACTACCAAAGATCCATACGAAACTTCTCGAAGATCGCAAAGCCGCTCACTACCTTGACTAAGAAGGAAGTGACTTTCAGCTAGGAGGATAAACAAGAAATTGCTTTCCAAACGCTTAAACAATCCCTACGTAGTTCTCCAAGCTTATCACTCACAGAAGGGATCGAAGACTTTGTGGTCTACTGTGACACAACCAAGCAGGGCCTAGGATGTGTGCTCATGCAAAGATGAAAGGTCATTGCCTATGCATCAAGACACCTCAAGAATCATGAGGTCAATTACACCACGCACGACCTCGAACTAGGAGCAGTGGTGTTTTCCCTGAAGATCTGGAGGCACTACCTTTACGGCACCAAGTGCACCATCTTCACAGATCCTAAGAGTCTACAACACATCCTCAATCAAAAGGAGCTAAACATGAGAAAATGACGATGGGTTGAGCTGCTAAATGACTACAAACGCAAAATTCGTTATCATCCAGGCAAGGCCAACATAGTAGCAGACGCCCTAAGTCGAAAAGAATACTTGGTCCGTCGAGTAAAATCATTGACCATGACCACCCATTCACACCTGTCCACACATATCAAGGAGGCATAGCTAGAAGCATTGAAATCAGAGAACATCACAGGTGAAGCCTTGCGGGGAATGGATAAAAACCTCTAGGTCAATGATGACGGAGCTCGTTACGTCATGGATAGAATATGGACACCGAGATTTGGTGGGTATAGAGACATTGTCATGAATGAGGCTCACAAGACCAAATACTCCGTTCATCCCGGCTCGAACAAGAGGTATGTGGACCTCTAGAAACTTTATTGGTGGCCAAATATGAAGGCACAGATCGCTACCTACGTGGGAAAGTACCTAACTTGTGCCAAGGTCAAGGTAGAATACCAAAAGCCCTTGGGTTTGCTGCAGCAAACGGAAATACCTGAGTGGAACTGCAAGCGGATAACCATGGACTTGATAACTAAGCTGCTGAAGAAAACGGGTGGACTTAACACCATCTGGGTGATCGTTGACATGTTAACCAAATCCGCACACTTGTCACCAATAAAAGATACCGACAAGATGGAGAAGCTAAAAAGGACATACACTAAATAGATTGTACGAATATATGGGGTGCTAATACTCATCATCTCTGACATAGATAGTGGGTTCACGTCATGGTTTTGGCAATCCCTACAGAAGTCCTTTGGGACAAAACTCGACATGAGTACAACTTATCACCCTTAAACTGATGGGCAAAGCGAAAGAACCATACAGACGCTGGAAGACATGTTGAGAGCATGCGTGATAGACTTTTGTAAAGCCTGGGATACCCACTTACCACTCATCAAATTCTCCTACAATAATAGCTATCACACTAGCATGAAAGCCGCACCATTCGAAGCTCTCTATGGTTGCAAGTACATATCACCTCTGTGCTTGGCTGAAGTGGTTGACACGCAAGTACCAAGAGGACAAGTGCCTAATAGTGCTCCCACTGGCTCAATGATTATATAAGAACCCACAGAGAAGATCGTTCAGATTCATGCATTATTAAAAGCATCTCGGGATCGGCAAAAGAGTTATGCGGATAAACGACAAAAACTCTTGGAGTTATAGGTTGATGATCGTGTGCTTTTGAAGGTCTCACCCTAGAAGGGAATGATATGTTTTGGAAAATGTGGGAAGCTGAATCCAAGGTATATCAGACCATTCGAGATCCATTCAAGAATCGGCCCGGTGGCTTACAAACTTCGACTGCCATAGGAACTCAGCAACATACATCCTATATTCCATGTGTCCAACCTGAAGAAGTGTCTGTCCGATGAGACTCCTGTAGTCGCACTCGAAGAAATTGAGGTAAACGAGAGTCTAGACTTGATAGAGGAACCTGTGGAAATCATGGACATAGAGGTCAAAATGACGAAACAAAGCCACATACCCATAGTGAAGGTCCATTGTAATGCCAAGCGAGTTCCTGAATTCACCTGGGAACGAGGGGATCAAATGAAGCAGAAGTACCCACATGTTTTCCGTAGCTCATGAGTACCCACTCTAGAAATAATTTTGAGACGAAATTCCCTCTAACGGGGGGATTATGTGACAACTAGCAAATTTTAGGTCGAGCAAAGTCCAAAATTTATTATGTATAAGTGAATCTACATCATAACTTTGTTGCAATAAATCCTTGAAATCCAGAAGACATCATTTGTATAAGTAAATATATATACTTTAAAAACCATATTTGAAATGAACCTTTGAAAGTCAACAAGTTAAAACATAAATTGTGAAACAACCATTACCTTTAGGGTTTTCGGCCTAGGACCCCAGAACAATATGATTTCGGTTAGCATTAGGACCCCAAAACCATGTGATTTCAGTTAGCATTAAGACCAAAATCACGATGTGATCTTGTCTGGAACATACACCGGAATCACATGTGATTTCGGTGGATGTTTTGAGGATTTTGGTGGGATAGTGAGAAAGGAGGGGTTGACTTGTGATTTGAAGTTTCATCTTTTCCAATACCAAAAATATTACCCATCATATACCAAGGTTTTTACAAAAAAAAAAATAATAACAAAGCAAACATCATCTCATCCTTCCCACAAACCCCCTACCACCTCTATTTTCTCCAAGTTACTCCATATTCTCTAAATGAGCAACTCAAAGCTCTTCCAAGATAAAATTTCCAAGTGGTTCTTGACAATTTAGTAATTGTTTTCTTCACAATCTAGTGTTTCTACACACTTTCATGCTAATTTCATCTCATTTATACACATTGTTATGTGTTAAAATCCATAGGATAAAACCACCTTCAAAGAGTTCTTCAATATCCTTCAAGTATTCTAAGCTTGAAGATCTTCACAATCATCCCAACCACAAAACACACTCAAGGTGAGTTCATACCCCCATATTTTTGAGTTTTTCAGGTTTTTAGGGGGGGGGGGGGTATACAAGTAAAAATTGGTTTATCACACAAATACTTGGATGTTTCATCTCTATGTTAAATATAAACCATTATTTGCATGAAATGTGGTTATCACTAGTTTTTAGACAATTATTTGTGATATATTAGTTTTGAAATGCAAAACTAACAAAACAAAACATAAACTTTGTTATCTAATCATAAGAAAAGTTGTGATTACAAAAACCTACAAGGATTTTGAGATTTTTACCAACATATATTTTTTCCAACAAAAAGGGTTACATTTTAATTATTTTACCATTTTATGGGTTACAACCCAAAAATATTATGTTTTGACATACACTTTGAAACTATACAAGTTAACTACTATGTATTTATATAAATGATTATATAAATAGTCTTAACAATCAAACTTGATAAATTATAATTGGTATAGTTTGGGATTTTCAAACACTACACTACCATAACGGAAGAAACATATAATTATATTAAGGTATAATCATTTTTACACTATGTAACCACTATGGAAGAATAAAGCAATCATTTACAAGAAAAATGGGTTTTCAGTTCACGTAAACATGTCACACCCCCGGACCAGACGGCGGAAACGTCCAAAGGCGGGTGACTTCATTGTGCAATATCATACCAATAGAATATAAATGAAACAGAGCAATCCAAACATCATACATTGAGATGAAAAACTTACATTGTTTACATATTGTATTTGTTCTTTGGATAACACATAAGGTACATAAGTAGAAAAGAATCTAAACTACAGCTAAATAGCCTTGCATCAGCGTTCCTTGTTACCTGCTTACTAGATCCTTAAGAATACAAGTCGTTTTGAAAAACGTCAACTAAAAAGTTGGTGAGTTCATAATCATTTATGTATAAAATTGTTTACACTTGATTAGAATCGTTCTCATTGTACTTTCAGAAAATCCGATATTTTCTATGAAATTGTTTGAAGTCTTTCCTTGAAAATCGTGGATATATGTGTGTGGATGAAATTACTTTTGTTCATCCTTATACGGAGTGATTTTGAAATGTAGTGTGATTTTTAAAAGAGATGTAACACCGTAAATTTCAAAACAAAATTTTCAAATTTTCATAAAACATAATTCAATTAATATTCATAAAACAACCATATTAATTATCCAACTCAAGTCAATACAAAATCCCAAGATCACAAATGTATAAACTATGTGAGTGTCTGTGTACGGATCAAGCCGGCGCCTTCCCGAGGTCGTCACTAGTACCTGAAACAATAACATCAAACACTGTAAGCACAAAGCTTAGTGAGTTCCCCAAAATACCACATATAACACATATTAGCCACTCGAGGCTATAACTCTGTGGGTCCGTGCACCCAAACTCTGTGAACCCTCAGGTTCTAACTCTGAGAAACATGCACCACATGAATCACATAGAAATAATGCAGTACAACACATAACATACATAGCATACAAATCCTCTATCACATAACTCTGGTTACCTACTCAAGGTAAAGTATAGTGAGAAGACTCACCTCGCGTATCTCGGTATCTCACGAATCCTGGAAATCCCTCGTGCTCGATCCTCCTAGCTCTAATCCTCCTATATCATCACATGTCTCTGATTAACACTTTATATTTCTAAGGTTGACTATCCCTAAGAAGTCAACACAGGTCAACTCCGATCAACGGTCAACGGTCAACTTTGACCGGACTCGGCGAGTGCGCTATGGCGACTCGGCGAGTCTAGACGTTTTCACCAACTCTCTAGAACTCCCGTTCTACACGTCGAGTACTCCCCCTTGACTCGACGAGTTCCATCTGCAAGAATCGCGGGGCCACCCCGACTCAACTTGCCGAGTCTCAAGAACAACTCGGCGAGTCCCAGTTCGACTCAGTCCACCTGTCGTCCCTCTCTAACTCACCCTGACTCACTGAGTCAACCTATGACTCGATTGGACCACTCACTGAGCGAACCCAAGGCAATCTTCAAACCACTCGTCGAGTCTGATGAACAGACTCGGCGAGTCCATGCCATGCAACCACTCCAACTTGCTTCTAAGGTCAGATCTGCTTCCACAATCTATAGATCTGGCCTGCCTAGACTGATTCATCACGTAAAGCTTCTATCTTGGTGCCCATAACACACCCCATGGCTCATAAATAGAGTTTTGACCTAAGGTAAAAGGATTCCAATCCAAAACCTCCATTGATTCCCAAAAATCTTGGGCAAAGGGACACGCTGGACCTCCAAGGGTCCAGATCTATGGTTTAAACCACATAAGGGACCAAGGGGGCACTAGATCTTGTCACAAAAGAGTTCAACAAACCCTAAATCACACTAAACATTAACAAGGAAGAAGATAACTCAAAATTATTACCACAATAGTGATGCTCTGGAATCCAAACTCTTAGAAGTGGCTCCACTTGCTTTCCCTTAGCTAGTTCTCTCTTTCCTTGCAAAAATGACACCTCCAAGATCAATAATGGCCTCCTACTTTGCTCCAAACGCTCACACTCGATTAGGGTTTCACTCAAGGGACTGGTGAGCACAAATGACAGCCATAAGGCCCTTTAAATAGGTCCCAAACCCGAGAAATTAGGGTTTCATTACACAGCGCGGACTCGCCGAGTCCATATCCTGGACTCGCCGAGTCCAGGCGCGATCCAGCGACCAGATCCGCGACCCTACTCGACGAGTTTGAGCTCCAACTCGCCAAGTCCCCTCTCAGAACACCAAAAATCATAAATATACAAGATACCTGAAAATCCGGCTGTTACAAGCGAGCTGTGTCCGATAATAGTTCCTTTGAATAGTAACAATAACCCGTCTGAAGAAAATCCCTTATTTTCAAAAAGGAAATATGGTTGAAAATCATGTTCCTCTTATCGAGTAAAATTGAGTGTGTGTTCTAGTTTATCATTATCAAAATTGTAGGAAAATCGTTTTCCCCAGAAAATCCTATATTTTCTGCTATAAAATAATCGTAAATTCTGGTTTATCGTTATCGAAAGCGTAGAAAACCGTTTTCTCCAGAAAATCCTATATTTTCTACTATAAAATAATCGTAAGTTCTTGTTTATCGTTATTGAAATCGTAGAAAATCGTTTTCTCCAGAATATCCTATATTTTTTGTTATAAAATATTCGTGTGTTCTAGTTTATCGTTATCGAAAATCGTAGAAAATCGTTTTCCACAGAGTCCTCCACTTTTTACTTTGTAAAAATAGCACTATTTCGACTCTATTCTTGTTAGGAGAAAGAATCATGGAAATTGTGGACATTTTACAAGGTGAAAAGAAAGGATAGTCAATGCAACAAATGTGGACCATCAGCTATCACATATAGGACAGTCAACACAACGTGCCAAAATTTATTTATGAGGTTTTTCCTTACAAAAATTTCTAGTTAATATAACACATTCTAGTAAGTCGTGATAACCATACTAATCATGACGGAGTGCCTTTATTGGCGTTTCTCAGGCGCCATATGTTTGGAAATGACATTTTTCACCCTAGACTAGCCTGTCTAGCTGTAGCGAACAATGAAGGTGCGGGGTGTCAACCCCGTATCGATCTATACACAAATTCCCGCTCTACCTCCAGGAGACTCTCGCTATAACTCCTTACAGGACTTAGACGTACACTAATATTTTTATATTTAGGTACTTCTGAGATTTTTATCACTAGAATATTAACAACCTTTTGAGAAATCATTAGAGATCCATTATTTGTTAGATATATAATGAAACTCGTACTAATTAAATAGAAATGTCGTTCTCGTTCCATATCGTTGATTGTGCTCATTAACTAGATGCTCGTGTTCATTCCTTTTTGTTTATTGAAAAATCAGACATTTTAGTCAAGAGAAAAAGTTTCAAGTTATAATTTATATTAATTTATAACTACCGGTTATGACATGTATTTTTTGTTTTATGACATATAAAACATTACTTATGTTCTTAGACGTTTTTGATAGCAGCTTATGACATGCAAATATTTCTATCATAAAGGCTCTACTTGTATATTTTCTTGATGCAAACTTTTATATTGAATATTTATAAAATACTCCCTGACAGTTTGCAAAATAGTTCCAAAGTTTCTAATTTCGAAAAATCACTAGAAATGGTGTTCACTTAGTAAGGTTCCTTTTTATAACTTTTATCCTTAGACATGAAAGCATAGATAAAGGGGTTAAGTTGGACACACTTAATAGTTGGGCGGCTCTTTTGTTCAAAGTATCCTCTCTTCTTCAGGAAATTTAGAAATCATTCGTTCATGAGTCTATTACTAAATTATAATTTAATACTATTTCACACACACATAGAAACATACGTATGTATGCAATCATTTAAGAATCTAGGCTAGATTTGACTTGTACTCTCCCCCAAAAACATTAAAACATTGAAAAAAGGTGGGGTATGAAGCTCACCTTGAGTTGGTTGAGGAGTTGTTTGGAGTTATGAAGATCTCAAGATTAAATTTTTGGCTGAGATGAGAAACTTCCCTAGGAAGTATGCTTTCCTAAGGGTGATCATCACATATTATGAATAAAATAATATGGATTCATCTTGAAATATTATAAAATATTAGATGGGTGGAGGAATTTACCTTAAAATATCTCAGGAAGAAGTTGGTAAATTTCCTTTCAGCAAGATCCTCTGTTCTTGCTTGAAGATGAGTTTTCGAGAGATAATGGGGAAAAGTGACAGAGAAAGTGGAGTCTAACCCCTTCACCGTCGTTGCTTTGGAGTATAATAAAAAGAAAGGAATCTTTGATGCTTGCAGATCTCATGGTCCATTCATGGATGTTTGCTGGATAAAGCATGGAGTATTGTGATTTTGCATGGGAAATGAGGAATTTCATCAAATCACAAAGTCAATTCTTTTTTCCTTTTCAGGATTTAGTATAAGGTTTTTCTAAATCCTAACCATTTATTTTTATGAAGAGTATTCTTAAAATAATTAATTTTAACAGAAAATAATGGTTTTAGGGGTCGCAGTTAAGAAAAACACGAGTTTGGTGGGATTTCCAACCTCAAAATACCTTAAAATGTTGAAAAAAATCTGAAAATGACCAAAATCCGGGGCTAAAAGGTGAAATCCTGAGGTCTAGGGTAATTTTCGAAGCTCTTCTTTAAATTCCAGAGCTATATCTAAAATATAGGAGGGAAGTATGAAGGTTGCGAGGGTCCGAAGTGGCCATCATGTGTGTTCCGGAGGTGTTGTATGTGTTCCGAAGTCAGTGCCCACTTCCGGAGTCAGGCGCGCTTTTGGGTTGGTTCGGACCGAGGATGCGAGGCCGGCTGCAGCTTCCAAAGTAGGTCTTCAGGCGAGGTCCTTTCGGAGCTTACTCCTTCCAGAGTCATGCAAGAGGGTCCGAAGCACATGGGTTCCGAGGTGATTCCTCCTGATTCCTTAGAAGGGTGTCCGGACTAAGAGGGTTCCAGACTAAAAGGGTTCTGGACCAAGAGGAGTCCGGACTAAGAGGTTAAGGACCAAGAGGAGTTCGGACCAAGAGAGTCCTTTTGGGGTTTGGTCTTCCGGTTTTGAGCTATTTTCGACTGAGGAAGGTTCTTAGGGAGATATTTCGCATAATTAGAGAGATTTGAGAGAGATTTTAGATACGTGGAGAGATTTGGGAGAGATTTCACATACTTGGAGACATTTGGGAGAGATTCACTATTCTTGGAGAGATTTCGCATAATTAGAGAGATTTGGGAGATATTTCACATACTTGGAGAGATTTAGGAGAGATTCATTATACTTCGAGAGATTTGGGAGAGATTCACTATACTTGGAGAGATTTGCATTCTAACACTATATGGCTCCTTAAGAACTCATATTGAACACTTAGGACTGTTAGCACAATCTCATAATAGTCCTTACTTACCTAAGGATGAAATTTCTTAGCCAAAAGTGCTAGTTGTGACATCATGCCCCCGTTAGAGGGAATTTTGTTCTGAAATTGTTTCGAAGGGTAGGGTTATGAATGAGAAAAGTGGTGAGGGTAGTTTTGATTTATTTGGTCCTCACGTTTCCAAGTGAATCCCAGTTTATGCCTAGCGTTCTCTTGAACCTTCACAATAGGGATGCAACTTTGTTTTGTGTTCTAAACTTTCCCGTTCATTGTTTCTATAGACGGATCAATGATTAGGAGGTTCTAGTTATCCTTAATCTTGTTTAGTGGGACTGAGAGGGTTGTCCGATAGACACTTTCTAGGTTTGATACATGGAATGCAGGGTGTGCGTTACTAAATTCGGAGGGTAATTGGAGTTGGTAGGTTACCGGGGCGATCCATGCAAGGATCTCGAAGGGTCTGGTGCATTAGGAGTTTAGTTCACTTTTCCTTTTTATTCGAGTTACTCTTCTTCGAGGGGAGTTCTTAAATAGTGCCCTGATCCCTTCTTGGGATTTCAAGGTTTTATGGTGTTATCTACATAGTTCCTTTGTTGATGTTTTGAGGTCGTGTTTGGGTTTTGACTACGTTTCTTGTGGTTTCACGAGTAATCTCGGTTCTAGTGAGTGTCCTATTGGGCATTTGTCATTTGTTTGGCTGGGTATCTCCCATCTTAACCTAACAGAGGATGATTTGCACCTCTGGCCACATAGGGCCTCGAGGGGTGCAACTCCTGTGCTCGAGTGGTAGTTGTTGTCATATGAATACTCGATTAGAAGCAAGTGGGCATCCAACCTTGTCAATATCCACTACACATGCTTCTCTTAGGGGTGTGGGTTCGTGTTTACCTTGACCTCAACAGGTGAAATTTTCTAGAGTTTTGGTGATCGGACACTTGTGGGTGTTGAACACATGGAAGGAGAAATATCCTAACCTCGGTCTTTGGTTAATCGGAGACTATGAGTTATCGGGCCCTTTCTTGGCGAGACCTTTTGAATGGTCTTCTAGGTATCGGGATCCTGGTATCCTAGAAGTAGAGTTTTCTAGGTCTTAAGAGTTGGTACTATGGTCACCAACGTTGTGTTGGTGTGGTATAGTTGACCTTATGAGTCTTAGATTATCTTGGGAATTTTCTCCCTAGGGTATTTCCAACCTAATGGTAGATCGGCCTCTGCCAGTTCTTTGCTGGTGGTGCCTATGGCGATTTCATTTTTCTCCCCTTATGAGTTAGATAGGTGCCCCTGCGTTTAGGGACTGGGTCTGATGTTTCCTTTACATAATATGTTGATCTTATGATCAGACACTATTCGTTCTTGTGACTGTGCTAAGTGGTGTCGGGTGTTAGGTCATTGAGGTGATTCTAGGAGTTGAGGTGATTCTACCTTCGCTTAGCACTTGGTTGAGGTTTCCAAGAGGTTTTGGAAATCTTTGGAGGAAGGTTGGCAGCCTTTCGACGTCACCTAACCATACATAATTAAGATCTTAGGATCTTTAGAGATGGTTGGCTGTGGGGTTCTGTCCTACTCGTTATTCAGCCCAGGAGCAGAAAGTAATACGGAATCGCACGTTCTTCATTCGCAGAGTCCTAACCATGTGTGATACTAACATTTATATGGGACCATCATGGTCCATTCGTAAGGATCCCTAGCTTCCTGCAATTTACAGTATTTGCTCTAATGAGACAATAGTTTTTGGATTATATCTTTAGTTGGAAAAACTTTTTGTGATAATTTGATGCTTAAGTTTACCATTGAACGTATGAAGAACTGTGGTAGGGTTCCTTGACGTCAACTCTTGTCTAGTCGTTGACTCCTTCGTTAGTCATCTCCGGTGGATAATCTATCTTGAGATGTCCTATTGCACCACACTTGTGGCAAACTGAACTTATTTCTGGGTTGCGGGTTGGGGCAATGCATGGGGCCGGAGTCCTACAGTGGCGTGAGGTGTGACTTATATTATTGCACCTTTTGCAATGAAATATATGACAGGCTTCCCAATTATGGTATTTGTACTTGTTGCATGGTGGGTTGTCCCCAAGGTATGATGGTCTTGATGTGGGAGGAGTAGCATTAGTAGGGGTAGGGACTAGTCCCACTTGTTACCTTTTAGTAAGTCTCTGAGTCGAACTGACTCCATTTTTGTTCCTGAACTTTCATTTCTTTTTCTTAGGTTTAGGTTTTTGAGTGCATGGGTGAGTTTTTCTTCGTTAGTTTCTTTGGTTGTTACGGTTGGAGTTACCGACACTGTTTCCAACTTTGTTTGTGTCATTGGTATTAAAGTGTGCCATGATGGTTACCCCGGCCACTGTTACAATGGCTTGGAAAGTGGCGGAGTCTATTCGTTGGATCGGCGCATGATTGGGGTACTGGTTACCTTCATGAGAAGACATAACTCTGTTGCACACGAAAAATGGGCTTGTGAGTACTCGTAGTTAGTTCCAAGTGAGTTTACTCATATAATCCTAACATACTGGTGTTAATTGGTTCAACCTACATCCCTATGATGCAGTTATGGTGGAGGGTGGGAAAATGTATTGTCTGATGTAAAGCCTATCGTCATAGCACATAGCTAGCAATCTGATTAACGGGTTTAGTTATATGGTTTTTTGGATGATGTACTCCTCTTGGTTCACTATTACTAGTTGCTACTAAGGGCATTATGAACCTAAGGCGAGTAGTGTGGTGATCCTCTTTTTACGCATAAACTGCTTGGCCATTCTACTTATATTATGAGTGCCCTTTTTGTGTTCCTTACACTGCTAAGGTTGTCCTAGCCTTGATTTCTATGAGTTCTAGTCTCCAAATGACCATTTCCTCTTTTAAGGAGTGTATACGGTCTACATAGTTCTCTGGTCCTACTGGTGGGTTTCGTAAGGCATTTGGAATGGCATTCTTGTTACTTGTGGGGGATCGGATTTACACTGTTGCACACCGGGTTTTGCATATGGTTGCCATTATTCCATGATGGAGGGTTGGAAATTGGGAGTCAATTCGGGTTATTCATGGTCTAAACAGAGGTGATTCTTGATTCGTGAGGGTGTTGGCTATCGAAGTTCGGTGCACGTCGATTATGGATCGGATTGTCTTTTGTGGAGATACGCTCTAAATTGGAGAAGAGCCAATTTCTCAACTTGTTTTTGTGTGGGTATCGTTTTGTTTCTAGATTTGTCTATTCTAGGAGTACCTATATATGGTGTTTACGTATCTGGAAAGAGAGAGATGAAATGGTCTCAGGTTTACTCTCAGTTAGGCAAAGCTTATCAAGGGTTTCCTTGGTGCTTTTATCCTTGTTGGGTTATTAATCGGAATTCTCCCTTTCACAATTCTTCTCTGGATATCCCTTAGGATCCATTTCTGGATTTTCCTCTTCGACTTCTTTTGGTCTCTCCATGCCGCATTCGCAAATCATCATGATAGGTTTGTAGAAGTTTGGGTGAGGAATTTCAATTACGTCGTTTGTGCAAGAGTCGCGACTCGAGTTATACAGGGATAATTTAGTGGTGTGTGTGTGTGTGGGGGGGGTTATAGTATCCTAAAATACTCCTCTAATATTTTAAACTTGATGTTTTGAATTCTGGTATTCTCTTGTGTCGATAGTTGTTAGGTTTTAGGTTTGTTGCAACACCGCCATCACTCCCAAGCATATGTTGGTCATATTTAAAATAAATATAGTTGATCAGGCTATATTTATCCCAGATATGATTACATAACTGCCCAGGTTTGACTATAGTGTTCAACCTTTAGTTACTTTCGGTTTCTTCTCGTTATGATACTGGGTTAGTAATTGTGTATACTTTTATAAAATACTTTTCTTCTTAAAGTATACTTTTAGGCAGAGTTTGTTTTAGTCCCATTGTATTTATAGTTGTATATCTCGTATGGCGAGATATACCCGTTCACTATAAACAATGCTCTGATACCAATCTATCACACCCCCGAACCAGACGGCGGAAACGTCCGGATGTGGCTGACTTCATTGTGTAGTATAAAAATAGTTGGATATAAATGAAACAGAGCAATCCAAACATCATACATTGAGATGACAAACGTACATTGTTTACATATTGTATTTGTTCTTCAGATTACACAAAAGGTACATAAGTAGAAAAGAATCGAAACTACAGCTGAATAGCCTTGCATCAGCGTCCCTTGTTACCTGCTTACTAGATCCCTGAGAATACAAGTCGTTTTGAAAAGCATCAACTAAAAAGTTGGTGAGTTCATAAGCATTTATGTATAACATCATTTACACTTGATTATAATCGTTCTCATTGTACTTTCAGAAAATCCGATATTTTCTATGAAATCCTTTGAAGTCTTTCCTTGAAAATTATGGATATATGTGTGCATGCCATTACTTTTGTTCATCCTTATAAGGAGTGATTTTGAAAAGTAGTGCGATTTGTAAAAGCGAGCTGTGTCCGAGAATAGTTCCTTTGAATAGTAACAATCAATCGTCTCAAGAAAATCCCTTATTTTAAAAAAGGAAATATGGTTGAAAATCTTGTTCCTCTTGTCGAGTAAAATTAAGTGTGTGTTCTAGTTTATCATTATCGAAATCGTAGGAAAATCGTTTTCCCCAGAAAATCCTATATTTTCTGCTATAAAATAATCCTAAGTTCTGGTTTATCGTTATCGAAATTGTAGAAAATCGTTTTGTCCATAAAATCCTATATTTTCTGCTATAAAATAATCTTAAGTTCTAACTTATCGTTATCGAAATCGTAGAAAATCGTTTTCTCCAAAAAATCGTATATTTTTTGTTAAAAAATATTTGTGTGTTCTTGTTTATCATTATCGAAAATCGTAGAAAATAATTTTCCATAGAGTTCTACGCTTTTTACTTTGTAAAAATAGCAGTATTTCGACTCTATGCTTGTTAGGAGAAAGAATCATGGCAATTGTGGACATTTTACACGGTGAAAATAAAGGATAGTCAACGCAACAAATGTGGACCATCAGCTATCACGTATAGGATAGTCAACACAACATGCCAAAATTTATTTATGAGGTTTTTCCTTACATAAATTTCTATTTAATACAACACATTCTAGTAAGTTGTGATAACCATACTAATCATGACAGAGTGCCTTTATTGGCGTTTCTTAGGCGCCCTTTGTTTGGAAAAAGACATTTGTCACCCTAGACTGGCCTGTCTAGCTGTAGCGAACAACGAAGGTGCGCGGTGTCAATCCCGTATAGATCTATACACAAATTCCCGCTCTGCCTCCAGGAGACTCTGGCTATAACTCCTTACAGGACTTAGACGTACACTAATATTTTTATATTTAGGTACTTCTGAGATTTTTATCACTAGAATATTAACAACCTTTTGAGCAATCGTTAGAGATCCATTATTTGTTAGATAAATAATGAAACTCGTACTAATTGAATAGAAATATTGTTCTCGTTCCATATCGTTGATTGTGCTCGTTAACTAGGTGCCCGTGTTCATTCCTTTTCGTTTATTGGATAATCAAACATTTTAGTCAAGAGAAAAAGTGTCAAGTTATAATTTATATTAATTTATAACTGCCGGTTATGACACATAATTTCTGTTTTATGACATATAGAACATTACTTATGTTCTTAGAGGTTTTATGACATCAGCTTATGACATGCAAATATTTCTGTCATAAAGGCTCTACTTGTATATTTTCTTGACGCAAACTTTTATATTGAATATTTATAAAATACTCCCTGATAGTTTGCAAAATAGTCACAGAGTTTCTATTTTAGAAAATCACTAGAAATGGTGTCCACTTAGTAAGGTTCCTTTTTATAACTTTTATCTTTAGACATGAAAAGATAGATAAAGCGGTTAAGTTGGACACACTCAATAGTTGGGAGGCTCTTTTGTTCAAAGTATCCTCTATTCTTTAGGAAATTTAGAAATCATTTGTTCATGAGTATATTACTAAATAATAATTTAATAATATTTCACACACAGATACAAACATACGTATATATGCAATCATTTAAGAATATAGGCAAGATTTGACTTGTACTCTCCCCCCAAATCATTAAAACATTGAAAAAAGGTGGGGTATGAAGCTCACCTTGAGTTGGTTGAGGATTTGTTTGGAGTAATGAAGATCTCAATCTCAAATTCTTGGCTGAGATGAGGAACTTCCCTAGGAGGGATGCTTTCCTAAGGGTGATCATCACATATTATGAATAAAATAATATGGATTCATCTTGAAATATTATAAAATATTAGATGGGTGGAGGAATTCAACTTAAATTTGCTTAGGACGAAGTTGGGAAATTTCGTTTCAGCAAGATCCTCTGTTCTTGCTTGAAGATGAGTTTTTGAGAGACAATGGGGAAAAGTGAGAGAGAAGGTGAAGTCTAACCCCTTCACTGTCGTTGCTTTGGAGTATAAGAAAGAGAGAGGAATCTTTGATGCATGGGGATCTGGTGGTCCATACATGGATGCTTGGTGGATAAAGCATGAAGTATTGTGATTTGCATGGGAAATGAGGAATTTTATCAAATCACAAAGTCAATCCTTTTGTCCTTTTCTGGATTTAGGATAAGGTTTTCCTAAATCCCAACCATTTATTTTTATGAAGAGTCTGCTTAAAATAATTAATTTTAGCATAAAATAATGGTTTTAGGGGTCCCAGTTAAGAAAAACACGAGTTTGGTGGGATTTCCTACCTCAAAATACCTTAAAATGGTGAAAAAGTCCGAAAATTAAATCTGATGCTAAAAGGTGAAATCCGGAGCTCTAGGGTAATTTCTGAAGCTCTTCTTTAAAAATCCGGAGCTATATCTTAAATTCCGTAGGGAAGGATGAAGGTTGCGAGGGTACGAAGTGGCCAACATGTGTTTTTCGGAGGTGCTGTATGAGTTTCGAAGTTAATGCCTACATCCGGAGTCAGGTGCACTTTTGGGTTGGTCCAGACCGAGGATGCGAGGCCGACTGCAGCTTCCGAAGTAGGTCTTCAGGCGAGGTCCTTCCGGAGTATACTCCTTCCGGAGTCATGCAATAGGGTCCGAAGCACATGGGTTCCGATTTGATTCCTCCTGATTCCTTAGAAGGGTGTCCGGACTAAGAGGGTTCCGGACCAAGAGGAGTTCGGAGCAAGAGGTTCAGGACCAAGAGGAGTCCGGACCAAGAGGGTTCCGGACTAAAAGGGTCCTTTTGGGGTTTCCTCTTCCGGTTTTGAGCTGTTTTCGACTGAGGAAGATTCTTAGGGAGATTTGTGAGACATTTTAGATACGTGGAGAGATTTCACATACTTGGAGAGATTTGGGAGAGATTCACTATTCTTGGAGAGATGTTGTATACTTAGAGAGATTTGGGAGAGATTTCACATACTTGGAGAGATTTTGGAGAGATTCATTATACTTGGAGATATTTGCATTCTAACGCTATATGGCTCCTTAGGAACTCGTATCGAACACTTAGGAGTGTTAGCTCAATCTCGCGATAGTCCTTACTTACCTGAGGACGAAATTTCCTAGCCAAAAGTGGTAGTTGTGACAAAACCGATTGATACAATTTTGTGAGACATTTGGTTTTACCGTTCCTACCAGAGTACACACTAAGTTCTGAATTATAACCGATGTCTCTTGTCGGGAGAGCATGACACTTGTATATAGATCTATACGGGATTGACAACCCCACACCTAAGCTGTTAGCTACAGTTAGACTAGACCAGTCTAAGGTGACAAATGTTATAACATTTTGACACCTGAAGAACGTCGTAGTAGGCCATCTAGTCATTAGCATGGTTATGATAACTCACATGGGGGTATTAACAAAACTTTTGGTTTATGGGGTTTACACACAATCAAGTAGTTTTATATAAAGATAAAACTTCATTATACTATTTTTCCAGTACAACACTACTTACATTTTTAGTCTTGCACTAGTACAAAAATGACCTACGGTCACACTTTCTGAAAAACGGCATGTCACACTTTTTATTAAAAGTGCGGCCAAAGGTGACTAAAAAAATTTAGATTCTGTTTTTAGATACATTTAAATTAGTTTTTGTGACCACTGTATAGCTAATCAAAACTTTAATGACATTTAATTATAAAAATGTCACAGTTATTAGCCACATTCGAACAATGCGACCATATGTTATCATCAACCATGTGTATTGATTAATGTTGTGATATTTTTTTTATAAGAGACAATAGACAAGTATATGGTCACATGAAGCAATTTTATATATTTATGTATCATGGTGCGCATTTTAGAAACATGAAATCTAATGTAGCTAACATGTGATACATATGGCCACATTAAATATTTATGTGTCCATAGAAAAGTGTTTACTAGTGACTTAGTGAAAGCAAGAAAACACATTACTTTTAGTGGTTTATGGTCATGTGCATTTTATTATGTATGTTAAAATATGATAAATTAGCTTTGAAAAAACAAATATTGTGAGTGTAAGTAGCATTTGGTTATGGTTACAATTATTATGCGTGTCTATAGGTAAATTTAGTTATATAAGTAAAGTAATGTATGTTCAATATAATTATAGTATGGTCATTGAATATGTGACTATGATTATATAATGGTCATTCTTTTTGTACTAGTGTATGCCTTAAGTTAAAAAACTGTAACAACCGGTAAATTTGGTCAGAGTTCGGCGATCAAATCATCACGAACCGTTATGCAATAAATACCAATTGTGTGTAATTTAATGTTTATAAAGTATACTAAAGATATTATATTTATAATTACTTTTAGAACATCTCAAACAGCTCAAACCTTTTATCATTGAACATCATATCGAAAATTACAAAAAATTGAATTTATTGGCAACGTTAAAAAAATAATTTTTGCATCAGATATATCTAAGAGCTATGGATAAGATATTTGAATAAAATATGTTATCCTGATTTTGTGGATATAAAGAACGACCAAAGCAGATGTTGTATGAGAAAATTACGACTATTTAAAGTTATAAAAATACGTATTTATCTGGTTTTTCTGAAACGAACTGTGCCATGTTTCGTTTGAATAGCTTCGAATCTCGTAAACTGATTTTGAGCACATATTTGAACTTAGACTATGTTCTATTATTTTATTATAATTTTAATACATTTTTAATGTCGACCAAAATCAGATTCGAAAAGTCTGTCAAATCCGATCCTACAAATCGCAAAACTTTAAATGGATTTTCCCGATGTTCTACTTATCGGATTTAAGACCCGTCTGACTTATGGAAATCTTATAACCAAGATTATCATTTTTCATTTTGAAAAAAAAAAAATAGTTTATCTCCGGATAGAGAGCACACAAATCAAAAAAGTTAAAAATGATGAATACCTAGTTATGTCTAGTTTTCGGTTTATGATGTTTTTGCTTTATTTATCATATTTTATTACTTTCAATTAGTACAATTTTCATTTTTTTGGTATTTTAAATACGAATTTAAAGTGTGGATTTTGATTTCAATTATTAATAATATCAAATTCTAATTTTTGATAATGTTTCATATTGTTGGTTTTGGTTACTTTCATTTATATATATTCTTTTGATGTAGCTACAATATAGAAAAAGTAACAATAAAATTGAATTATTGTGGCTTTAATATAAATTTGTTCATGTTTTATAGGTTTTCAATGTCTCCAAAATTATACGATTGTTATTTTACATTATTTTTTAACGTGTGACTAAATGGTTAACAATAGCCATAATATATAAGAATTACAAGTCCGTAGTTGTTTTAAGATGATGTTTTTTCTAAAGTCAAAGTTAAAACTTCTTAAACTGGAAAGAAGGAGAGTGTAATGCACATAGTCGGCCGAGCTCAAGTAAGTGGTTCCCCAATTTGTTAGCCATGCTATATTGATATTTGAATTTTGATAGTCGAATGGATTTTTCTGTGTGTCTGCTTTAAAAATTGTAAATGGTTAGAATATTATAGCATTAGAATGATTGATTTGGCCTTATTTCTTGTTCCTTGTCTGGTTGTGGTCCTAGTGTAGAGTCTATAATTCGAAAGTCTATTTAATCACGTTCTGTGTGTAATTTGAATGCATAGGGCAACCAGTTATGATTAAGTTCTTGTTTGATATGGATGGAGCAAATCTTAGCATGACCTAGGATTTGAGTTATGCGGTATCCCATGAGGTATGTTTGTTCTGGAATGAATTAGAGTTATCAGGTAGAGCCTTGGGGAAGGTACAAGTAGGTGTGGAAGGTAGAATTGGTGTAACACCCATAAAAAACCATACCAAATTTAAAATTTTTCAAAACACTTAAAACCATTTAACATTACATACTTTCACTACTAGAAAAACAACATTTTACGACGCGTAATGTGTGTCGTAAAACGCTCAGACGACGCTTAAATACGTGTCAAGGAAGGTCATGTCATAACGAGAGACGACACGCTTTTGCACGTCGTCTAGAGATGACGCACATTTAAAACGCCTAGTTACAACATGCATTTACGACGCACATTTACGACACACAAGTGTATCAAAGAAATCCCTGTTATAAAGGAAGACGACACACATTTTCATGTCATAACCTTACGAAGCACATTTAGGACATGCATTGCGTATCATTATAGCCCCTTTCATAAATGAAGATGACATGCATTTGCATGTCATAAACTTCAGCAACCATTTAAAATATGCATATACGACGTGCCTTTACGATACTCTTTTACACATATTATAAAAATATAGAAAAAAATATGTACCAAAACAATAAATTTCATCCAATAACATCATGTTAAAAAATTGTAATACATTGATATTAGAGGGATCTGATTGTACGTTGTTATTAAGAGGTTTTCCCTAACTATATCTCTAATGCTACATTGATATAAAGGGACACCTTCGTGTTTTAGTAACTCATCATTAAGTTGTCTAAAGAAGCTTTGAAACCTATCATGTATCCAACTGATCATCATGTGTCACGCCTGTAGATCCGGGCTAGTAAAATTAGAGACGATAAGCGTCGAAAGTGACTTTTGATAGAAGAATATATAGAATGAATAATCTTAAACAAGTTGTATTGTTCGTGACAAGGATTCCAGATATATAAAGAATGCTAAAATCCGAGTTATAACGAAGAAGTTATGACATATCGAAGTTTCGCGACAGAACCCGCACGACGCTATATGACGTAAAACATGTGATTTTGTTAAAGTGCTTTTTAGCCTTAGCGATCTAAACGAAAATCATAGTGTTCATTAAATCGATAGACTACATAAAAATAATGTCCAAATCTGACTTTGTATGACGAACTTATGAATTTTCGAAGATTTTGGCATAGCAGTATGCAACCCGACTTGAATTTTAGATCGAGTGATTTTTAGCCAAAAAAATCTAACCAAGAATCGAAGATCTTATTGATTGTACTTTAATGATAAAAGGACAGACGAAAACGAATGTCGAATGAAGAAGTTATAAATTTTTAACGGACTTTTCCTGTCACGGTCTGTTAAAAATATAACTTTAAAAATAAAATCAAAATTAGCCAATGGAGTATAAATGAAAGTTGTAGAGCACGGTTTCACATACGCGTGGATATAAAGAACGTCAAAAACAGAGCTCGTATGCGAAAGTTACGATTTTTTGAAGTTTGAAAATTTGGAGTACGCCCAACGTACTCATGTACACGGTCCAAAATTGGCCATGTCGCCTGCTCCCTCGCATGCAACACATATCTCGCACACTTAACACGTCCAGAACCACATAGCAGGGTATGCCTAACGTACACGATCTACGCCCAGCGTAGAGCCTTGCAAGGCAGTACGCCCGACGTACGTGAAATTTACGCACAACGTAATTCAGAATTCGGTTACTATAAATAGAAAGCAAAGCTGTTCGGATTTTGTTTACAAATCTTATACTTTTACACCTTATATTCTCTGTCAAACCATCCTTACACCCGAAGAAAGCTCGGAGCCCCGAAGATCCCGAGAAAAAGACTTTTCGAGCTGAAACTATGCCCGCGTGAAGCTTGGTTTTTGAGAAAACATCTCGATATGATCGAAAAAGATTGTTTTAAGGGACAAAATGTTGTCAAATCATCATTAAATCAATTGAGTGTATAGTCACTTTCATCTTACACATAGATATGAAGTTTTTTATATAAAATACATGCTATATGTATATATGTTGTTTGTTTATTTGAAATAGATGAGGAATGAATGTTTTATACAGATTCTAAACTATATATATGTATTTTATATCTACAAATATGTTGGGTCAAACATGGGTAGATAAAGAAGGTGGGTTGAAAGATGATATAGATGTTGTTGGTAGTTGCACCTAATAAATAGCATTGGCAGATGTGCCAATTAGAGAATAAATGATGTTGTTGGTAGGTGCGCCTAATAAAAAGCATTTGCAACTGTGTCAATTAGAGAATAAATAATGTTGTTGGTAGCTGCGCCTAATAAATAACATTGACAGCTGTGCCAATTAGAGAATAAATAATGTTGTTGGCAACTGTGCCTAATAAACAATATTGGGAGCTGTGCCAATTAGAGATTAAATGATATTGTTGGTAGCTGCGCCTAATAAACAACATTGGCAGCTATGCGAATTAGAGAATAAATGAAGTTGTTGGTAGTTGCGCCTAATAAACAACATTGGCAGCTGTGCCAATTAGAGAATAAATGATGTTGTTGGTAGTTGCGCCTAATAAATAACATTGGCAGCTGCGCCATAGGCAAAGATGGACTTCGTGCTTATTTCATAGGTTAATCCTTAGGAATGAATGAACGAGTAATAACTAATTTCTTAGGGTGGATCCTTAAGAGTAAAGAAGATAATGGTGGTGTGAAATTGGGTTGATTGTTTGACGTTTAAACATAATAAATAAATTTATTATGGTTTATGAAATTAATAAGTTTATTATTTGTGCGTTGAAAACCCTATATGCTCACCAGGCTCCCAAGCTTGACCCACTTAGCTTTTTATATTACGTGTAGTAGAACCAGAGCATAGTTGAATGATAACAAGGGATTTTTAGATTATAGGCCAGTAGTTGTAAATAACTGTTTTAAGGATTATCATGTACAATTTATGCTTTTGGCCTATATTGGAACATGACATCACGATGTTTTGTTATATAATGAAAATACATTTTTTAAGAAATGTTTTGATAAAATTTTTATCATATTTTGTTTTGGGGACAATTTCTGCAACATCTTTTGGAAGATTACTCTGATTTTATTTTAAAAGCATAAACTAAATCGGAATTTTCTGGCCGTGAAATAGGGGATGTCACATCATGTCTCTTTGCTTCAATATTAATCCCAACTCTTGATAAAAAAACAACACGGAAATTCTACACAATAATCGTGTTAGTTGTACAATATCAATATCAACTAATTAATAATACACATAGTATGTATGAGAGTGGAATCAAAATGGTCTACCAATAAGTCATGTTTCCATTAAAAGGTATCTTTAGTAGCTGCAAGTTTCTGGTGATCAAGAATATACAAAATGTCAAGCAACTATGATTGATTTTAAGAAAACTTTGCAGTAATTGTATTTGTACTTGAAACACTAAGCAAAGAAATTTGGAAACAACATAGCAAAGAAGCTTTACCAGTTCAACTTGACTAGTGATGCGATTCTCAAACTCTTCCATGACCTTACTTAGCACAGATTCTACAAGCTCCTCAAACAGAATAGTATAATACGAAACATGAAAAAACAGTTGTTGTGGTGACACAAACTTGCAAAGCACCAAATTACACTTACCATGGGAACCTCATTAGGTTTCTTATGCAATAGAATTACACGTATAAGCATGTTTAATGAGAAAAACATTTTTGTGATGATTTTTCAACACATACATGAACTAATCCAGACTTGAACTGTGATATTGATTCCACAAACTGATTGGTAATCAAATAGCTCTTGCATAAAGGGAATATTCTTTTCGATGACTCCGGCATTTTCTTGCCATATTTATTTCCCAAAAGTGAAAAGAGTTCCATGAAGTTAAGATACATACAAATTGAAAGCCAGATCAACAACCAATGCAACATCATCACTTCCCCATCTCCGTCCACATAAATTTATGTTGATATATATACAAATAACATATTCTCATACGAATAAATACAAGTAAAAGATACCTGTCACACCCCCAAACCAGAACGGCGGAAACGTTCGGGGGCGGAGGACGTCATATTCAGTATCATAACAGTTCATAGAAAGGAAAGTACACACCACCATATATATTAAAGTTTCCAAGATGTTTACATAATTGTATTTATTACACGTTCAAAAGATAAATACATAAACATCATTCAAAAGAAGTAATTAACGCCAGCGCGTTAATCCCAAAAGTTGATTCCCAAACCTGCTTAGCGGTTCCCTGAGAATACAAGTTAATTCAAGAAAAAGTGTCAACAATTAAGTTGGTGAGTTCATAAGTAGTTTAGAAAAATTGGATGCCATTCCAAAATGGGTGTATGTTTTCCAGAAAACGCAACATTGCAAATGTAAAGAGTTGTGATTTGTTGTGTTTAAAGTGAATGTATTAGATCCAGAAAATCCCATATTTTCCCTAATGGTTGAGATACGAGTCGTTGTGTTTTCCAAGAAAAACCCTTATTTTCTTATAAAAGTATGAAATGCATATGAATGTTCGTGTTATAAGTTGTAAATAATTGCACCAGGAAAATCCCTTATTTTCCTAACATAAATGGCAGTCTCTAAGACCGAAAATCGCAAGAAACCGACGTTCAAAAGTTGTGTCATAGTTTTATATAATAAAGCTATACGAAGATCGCATTTGTTAGATGAAGAATAGTTTTAATAGCTACTCGTTCATAAAAGCATAATATCATAATAATTGTATATCCGATGAGTTTTATAACCATACTAAACATAATATGCCTGTAACGACGTTCTTTAGGCGTCGCAGCGTTATGACAACTATCACCCCAAAAGACGGACTGTAGCTAACAGTCAGGGCGCGAGATCATGACTTCCCGTATAAATCTATACACATTTGACACGTTCTCCGAACGGGAGACTCTAGTTATAGACAGGACATGCAGCATTACTTTCTAATAAAGAAAAGTAACGTTTGAAGATATACACGTCTCATGGATTCTCAACTAAGCCTGTATTAAAGTGATAGTTTTGTATGCAAAGTTTATCCTTTTTCACAATGTTTGACAAAGCAAAATCATATGTTTTTAGAATGTATAAAACGACTTAACAATGAAAGGTACTTTGAAATCATTATATACTTTGTATAAGTCTAATGCACACAAAGTATGACAAGAGTTTTTGTCACACCCCGAAAACCGAAGGCGGAAACATTTCCGGGGTTGACTCCACGTTGAGTATCAAATCCAATGCACATAGTAAGTAAAGTAAAACAACCATTACATTACATAAAAAGTTTTACAGTTGTTTCAAAAGTAAAGTTTGTACAGTTGTGATACATAGTATATATAAACAAAATGAAACGGATCTTCATGTACTCCGTCTTCAAGCAAAAGGATCTTCGGGTACCTGTTCTAACGCTGACCTGAGAACACAAGCGGTTTGAAAATTAGCATAAAGCTGGTGAGTTCATAAGTGGTTTTTGTTTGTGAAAAAATGTTCCGAGTTTCCTTTCTGTTTCTGAAATGTTATGAACACCAAGAAAATCCTGTATTTTCTTAAAAGTTGGTTATTGTTTCACAAATGTAAAGTATAGTAAGTTCGTACACTGAAAACATGTCTACTCATATGAAAATGTATAAACTGTCCTGTTTACTTATCATGTTTTACCAGGAAAGTCCCATACTTTCCTTAATGTATGTTACCAATTGTAAAAGATGTAATGTTATCCAGTTTGTTACTCTTTCTAGTTATGTAAGTGTTACCCAGGAAAGCCCCATGCTTTCCTGCATGTTGGTTTATAATGTAAACGATGTTAAAGATCTAAAAGATGTAATCGTGATTGGTTTCTATGTTTTTCCCCAGGAAAGTCCCGTACTTTCCTGAATGTTAGCTACAGTAAGTGAAAGATGTAAAGGATGTAAAAGATGTATAAAGTAATTCATTATTACTATAAGTAAATCTCTGTTATCCTAATTGCGAGTTCCATAACCATACAATAGACTGAAACATGTGGCAATAAGTAGTCCACATGTGGCAATAAGTCGTCCACATACTTATGACTTTCGTCACCCTTGAACCATTTCGGTTCGGCTGTAGCTAGCAGCCAGGTGTGGGGTAGTCAGCCCCGTATAGATCTATACACTCAAGTCACGCTCTCTCAATACCAGAGATTCTGGTTATGGGTGTAGTCCTCCACTTGCGTATCTCGGTGGAGTGTTCTCCGAGGATATGTCTCCAATCATACAGGATCAACAAATTTACTAGTAATAATATGATAGTCCTCCACTCGTGTATTTGTGTGGAGTGTTACCGAGGACAAAACAGTGTACATGTATTATGTTCAAATGTTTTAATGTCATGCTTTTAACTGATAAAATGTGGAAAACCATTTGTGAAATATATGTAAAACATAACAGTTTAAAGGCCTATTTCACAAATACAGGTTATCTGAACTGTATGTTCAATCTGTTATCAGTTGTGGTAATCAGTTATGAAAGCATATGAAATATGAAACACATATTTGAAAAACATGTTTTGAGTACAAGAATTCACTTGTACTTTGCTTGTGTTCCCCCCTGAAAACAGTGAAAACAGTGAAAAAGGGCAGGGGTAAGAACTCACCGGACTCGGAAACGTGTCGGTTTTGAATACTTGACGTTGGTTCGGGGTTTGATTACTCGCGATGTCCCTATGTAAAATGAAATAATGTCCATATATATACAATTAGGGATACATTCATTAATCATATGGAACATTGCACTCCAATGAGGTTAAACACCTCAAAACGAGCGTTTGGAGTGACCCGGGTGACATCTTCGGACGTGTAATGGCACTAGGGACTTGGGACTTGAGTTTACTCCCCAAGAGTAAACATTTTAAGAAGTTTAAAACTATTGAACACACACACACATGAGTTTACGGCCGTAAACTCATGTGGGTGTGGTTTTAATGGTTTAAGGGCTCAAATGGACATGGGGATTGCTAGAATGGATTATCTAAAATGCCTTGGAACACTTGGAACGAATTTACATCATTTAAAACATGAGTTTACGGCCACACTCTTAGAGTTTACAGCCGTAAACTCACGCATGGCTAAGAGTGGTTAATTTGAACTATATAGGACAATCACATGTGATTCTAACTAATTTTCTAAGCATTGTTATGAATTTAGGTTACCATTTTATAAGATTTTAGGAGTTTACGGCCTAGAAGGAGTTCTTTGGCTGTAAAATCACATATGTAGGGCATATGTTGTGTTTAAGGTCTCCAAATCATTTTTAGATGAATCTAGGATTTACCACAAAGCCATTGGTTGAGTTTGAAAGCATTTTGACATGTTTTAAGGCACTAAATCACCATTTAAGAGGAGTTTACGGCCCAAGAGTATGTCTTGGCCATAAACTCACTTTTATTACCCAAAAATCCTGTTTAAAGTGTTCCAAGTCTAGATTAGCAAGCCCAATTTCATATCTAAGTCCCAACTATGATTTGGAAGGGTTAATTGGCTCAAAACCCCTTTGAATATGAGTTTACGGCCCAAGAATGTGTCTTGGCCGTAAACTCACTTTTGTCCCTTAAAATGAATGTTTTAATTGTTGTAAGTCCCTTCCATTAAGTCATTAAGCCATTACTAATGTCTAACATTGCTTAGGAGGGGTTTTAGGGCTTAAAAACCCTTGATATATGAGTTTACGGCCCATGAAGGTTCCATGGCCGTAAACTCATGAATGTAGTCCTAAATCATTCTTTGAACTCGAATTTGAAGGCTAAGAAGGTTACAATACAAGCTAGGGGAAGTACCTTAGAGATTTGAAGCCTTAAATTTGAGTTTTGATCCCTTAAACTTGGATGAGGAGAGAGGTTGGTAGTGTTTAATGGTAAATTGACCAAAGGCTTCAAATGGAGTCTTAAACACGTTTATATAGTGTTTAAGTTTTGGACACGGTGGAATTCTACCCGATACCGACGTTAGACGAGGCTTTTGGTCGTACCCGATTGAGTTACCGTAACCCGATACGGTAATTTCTAGATATATTCAGATCACTAAAGTTGGGTGTTAAAATGATTTCTAAATGTATTAAGACACCCATTAAGTCATTTTAAATGTATACTAAATAATGACTTAATTATACGGAAGATTGGAAATCGAATTTGGAATGACGATTGGTTGCGCGAATTGTACTACGAAAGAGTTACAATAAATGATACAGAAATTTCGGGTTGTTACATTATCCCCCCCGTTAAAGGGAATTTCGTCCCGAAATTCAAGTTTAGAACATAAGACAAGATACAAATCATGGATAAGAAAAGAGTTGTGGATACTTCTGTTTCATTGAATCTTCCCGTTCCCAAGTGAATTCCGGTCCCCGCTTGGCATTCCAGCGAACCTTCACTAACGGGATGCGACTTTGTTTTGTACGTTTGACTTCTCGATCCATGATTTCGATCGGTTCCTCCACAAAGTTGAGGTTTTCATTGATCTCGATCTCGTCTAAGGGAATTGTTAGGGTTTCATCGGATAGGCACTTTTTGATATTTGAAACATTGAAGACAGGATGAATGTTACTGAGTTCGTGAGGTAAATGGAGTTGATAGGAAACTGGACCGATCCTGGAGAGGATCTCAAAGGGTCCAATGTAACAACGCAAATTTTCAAATAAATTTATCATTTAAAATAAAGTGATTTCATTCAACCAATAGTATTTATTCCATGTTTCATATCAAATACATATATAAAATCCCCAAGATCTCAAATAGCAGCAGTGTGTATGCATCATGTCGGCGCCTTCCCACGGTCCTCGCTAGTACCTGAAACACATACATAACAACTTGTAAGCATAAATGCTTAGTGAGTTCCCCAGTATACGACTTAAACACATACGCCCTTCCAGGCCCTGACCTTCCGGTCCACAACACTTCGCCTTCCGGCCCGTAAAATAATCGCCTTCCGGCCCATAACATATTGCCTTCCGGCCCGTAACATATCGCCTTCCGGCCCATAACGTATTGCCTTCCGGCCCATAAACATATACAACACATAATACATTTACTCTAACACATATAACACATGTATCATATATCATACCTGACTTTTCTGTCACATAACATATTGCCTTCCGGCCCATAAAAACACATAGCATGCATAGCAACTACCTTTCTATTTATAGCATAAATAACACATATCATATCCGACCTTCCGGTCTCACAGTCAAACCCTTCCGGGTGTAGTATAGTGAGAAGACTCACCTCGTGGTAATGAAAACTATCAACTCTTGAAATCACTCGCACTCGATCCGCCGATCTGCAGACTGCCTATAATACCATATACCCTTATTAATACTCTTATCATTCAAGACAACTAACCCTAAGAAATTATATGCAGGTCAACTCTGGTCAACGGTCAACTGGACCGGACTCGTCGAGTGCAAAGGTGACTCTACGAGTCCATGCCATGCAGTCGATCAACTGCTTTCTGAAATACGTATGGTCCCGAAATACACAATCATGGGACTTTCTGGACCTCTAAACATCCTATTACTGGGGTATAAACGTTTGGGTAACAACATAATAATCCATCTAATCACCAAATGGGTTTCATAAACCCTAAATCCGTGTACACATCAAAATAACAGGAATGATCCGAAGTATTACCTGAAAAACGTACTCTCTGTGTCCCCAAACCTCAGAACTCGATCCCCTTGATCTTCCTTTGGCCAAAACCCTTCCTCTTCTTGCCTAACAAATTCTTCAAGGTTCCAATAGCCTTCACTCCTGCTCTAGATGTCCACAGACGCTTAGGTTCTTCTCAATCGGCCAAAAGACGGACAATGACGGCCTAAAAGGCGTTATATACGATCCAAAACCAAACGGCTAGGGTTTCTGCTGAACAGCGTCAACTCGTCGAGTCCATATCTGGACTCGTCGAGTCCAGTCGCGAACCCGCGACCAAGTCTGTGCTCCTACTCGGCGAGTCTGGCTCCAACTCGCCGAGTCCCTTCCAAAAATGCCCCAAAAATAGTTTTAAAGCAATACCTGAAATTTCGGGCTGTTACATCCAATGTACCTTGGATTAAGTTTCCTACGCTTACCAAAGCGTACAGTGCCTTTCCAGGGCGAGACTTTTAACAGGACACGGTCTCCAACCTGGAATTCTAGTGGTTTCCGACGGTTATCAGCGTAACTCTTTTGACGATCACGTGAGGCTTTCAGTCGGTTACGGATTTGAATGATCTTTTCGGTGGTTTCGCAGATGATTTCAGGACCAGTGAGAGCACTGTCGGGGACTCGACTCCTGGCTAACTGTGTATCCCCCACCTCGGCCCAACACAGAGGGGATCTACACTTACGACCGTATAGGGCTTCGAACGGAGCGGTCCTAATGCTTGTGTGGTAACTGTTGTTGTACGAGAATTCGATCAAGGATAGATGTGTATCCCACGACTTTCCAAAGTCAATGACACATGCCCTAAGCATGTCTTCCAGAGTTTGGATTGTTCTCTCACTCTGTCCATCGGTCTGAGGATGATATGCCATGCTCATATCTAGTTTGGTTCCAAGGGCTTTCTGAAGGGATTGCCAGAATCTGGAGGTAAACCTACTATCTCGATCAGAGATAATGGATACAGGTACACCATGTAGACGTACTAGCTCCTGGATGTAGATTCGCGCGAGTCTTTCCATCTTGTATGATTCTTTAATTGGAATGAAGTGAGCGGATTTTGTCAAACGATCGACAATTACCCAAATGGTATCGTACCCACTAGAACACTTGGGTAGTTTGGTGATGAAGTCCATGGTAATCATCTCCCATTTTAACTCGGGGATTTCGGGTTGTTGGAGCAGACCTGAAGGTTTCTGATGTTCGACTTTGACTTTGGCGCAAGTTAGACACTTGCCCACAAATGTAGCTATCTCAGCTTTCATGTTTGGCCACCAGTATTGTTTCTTGAGATCCAGGTACATCTTGTCCGAACCCGGGTAAACAGAGTATTTGGTTCTTTGTGCTTCTTCCATGACTATTTCCCTGAATCCTCTGGATTTGGGAATCCAGATTCGATTCATGAAACAGTGAACTCCGTCACTTCTGATCTCAAGTTTCTTTTCCATCCCTCTCAAGGTTTCATCTGACACGTTCTCGGGTTTGAGGGCTGTTAACTGGGCTTCTCGGATTTGTATGGGTAAGTTGGAATGGATGGTCATCGTCTGGTTCCTCACTTTGTGGCCTGTACTATCCTTTCGGCTAAGGGCATCTGCTACCACATTGGCCTTGCTGGGGTGGTAACGGATTTCACACTTATAATCATTGAGTAATTCTACCCATCGCCGTTGCCTCATGTTTAAGTCTTTCTGATTAAAGATGTGCTGCAGACTCTTGTGATCAGTGAAGATTGTGCACTTGGTTCCGTAGAGATAATGTCTCCAAATCTTCAATGCGAAGACTACTGCTCCTAGTTCCAAGTCATGTGTGGTATAGTTGACCTCGTGTGCTTTTAGCTGTCTAGAGGCATAGGCAATCACCTTTCCTCTTTGCATAAGCACACAGCCTAAACCTTGATTAGACGCATCGCAGTAGACAACGAAGTCCTCTGTCCCTTCAGGCAGAGACAGAACAGGCGCGCTCCATATCTGGACTCGTCGAGTCCAGTCGCGAACCCGCGACCAAGTCTGTGCTCCTACTCGGCGAGTCTGGCTCCAACTCGCCGAGTCCCTTCCAAAAATGCCCCAAAAATAGTTTTAAAGCAATACCTGAAATTTCGGGCTGTTACAACTCTCCCCCACTAGAACTAGACTTCGCCCTCGAAGTCTCACTCTGCGAATAACTCCGGATGTTGCTCCCGCATCTCACGCTCCGGCTCCCAAGTCATCTCCGATCCTTTCCGATGTTGCCACTGAACCAACACCATAGGTACTTCCTTGTTCTGCAGAACCTTGATCTTCCGATCCCTGATAGCTACCGGTCTCTCGGCGTAATTCAGGCTCGCATCCACCTGAATATCCTCTAACGGAACCACTGCCGATTCATCGGCTATACACTTCCTCAACTGTGATACGTGAAAGGTATTGTGAATCTGTCCCAACTCTGCTGGCAACTCCAACCGATAAGCTACCCGACCTACCCTTGCAATTACACGAAATGGACCTATGAACCGGGGCCCCAACTTGCCCCTCTTTCTGAACCGGATCACTCCCTTCCAAGGAGAAACCTTCAGGAGAACGAAGTCGCCAACCTGGAATTCCAGCTCGGACCGGCGTCTGTCCGCATAACTCTTCTGTCGGCTCTGGGCGGTCAATAACCTCTGCCTAACCTGCTGAATCTGCTCTGTCTTCTGGAGTACGATCTCTGTACTGCCCATCACTCTCTGTCCCACCTCTCCCCAGCAAATGGGAGTCCGACACCTCCTACCATACAACAACTCAAAAGGTGGCATACCAATGCTCGAATGATGGCTATTGTTGTAGGAAAACTCACCCAAAGGCAAATGCGCATCCCAGCTACCCCCAAAGTCTAACACACACGCTCTAAGCATGTCTTCCAATGTCTGGATCGTCCGCTCGCTCTGACCGTCTGTCTGGGAATGGTATGCGGTACTAAAATGCAGTTTAGTACCCAGCTCCTCATGGAATTTCTTCCAGAACCTGGAAGTGAAGCGTACATCACGGTCTGAAACAATCGAGATCGGCACTCCATGCCGAGATACTACCTCTCTCACGTATAACTCCGCCAACTTCTCCGCTGATGAACTCTCGCTAATGGCAAGGAAGTGTGCACTCTTCGTCAATCTATCCACAATCACCCAAATTGCATCGATTCCCCTGGCGGTTCTCGGCAATTTGGTGATGAAATCCATAGTAATCTGTTCCCACTTCCACTCAGGAATCTCCAAGGGCTGCAACTTACCATGCGGTCTCTGGTGCTCGGCCTTAACCTTACGGCAGGTCAAACACCTCTCAACGAACCATGCGACGTCTCTCTTCATACAAGGCCACCAATATTCCTTCCTCAAGTCCAAATACATCTTCGTAGCACCGGGATGGATCGAGAATTTCGATCTATGAGCCTCCTCCATCAAAGTAGCATGCGTACCGCCCACGAATGGTACCCAAATCCGACCCTGAAACGTCAGAAGTCCTCGTCCATCCTTAACGAACTCTGAAATTAACCCAACGACCCGCTCTTTCTTCTGCATCTCGGATCTCACAACCTCGGCCTGTGCCCCACGAATAGCATCTAATACTGGAGACATCACCATCAGTCTCAGACATACGTCTCGCAATGGAGTGCTCTCCGCCCTACGACTTAATGCATCGGCTACCACGTTAGCCTTGCCTGGGTGGTATAGGATCTCACAGTCATAATCCTTAACCACGTCCAACCATCTCCTCTGACGCATATTTAGGTTGGGTTGATCCATCAAATACTTCAAACTCTTATGGTCCGTGTATATAGTACAACGAACCCCGTACAGGTAGTGACGCCAAATCTTGAGAGCGAACACTACTGCCCCCAACTGTAAGTCATGCGTGGGATATCTCACCTCGTGAGGCTTTAATTGCCTCGATGCATAAGCTATCACATGGCCTCTCTGCATCAACACTGCACCCAGTCCCGAAATCGATGCGTCGCAATATACGACAAAATCCTCCATCCCCTCCGGGAGGGCTAATATCGGGGCTTCGCACAGTCTCTGACGTAGTGTCTCGAAGGAAGTTTGTTGCTCGGGTCCCCATGAGAATGTAACACCCTTCCGGGTCAATCTGGTGAGCGGTACCGCGATCTTGGAGAAGTCCCTAATAAACCTCCGATAGTACCCCGCCAACCCAAGGAAACTCCTGATCTCGGAAGGTGACTTCGGTGCCTCCCAACTCATCACTGCTTCCACCATGGCCGGATCGACCAATATCCCTACCTGATTAACAACATGTCCAAGAAATTGGACCTCCCGCAACCAGAAGTCACATTTGGAGAATTTTGCATATAGCTTCTCCGACCTCAATACCTCAAGGACCTCCCTCAAATGTCCCTCATGATGCTCTCTAGTTCGCGAATAAACTAGGATGTCGTCGATAAATACAATCACAGACCGATCCAGCATCAGCCTGCATACCCTGTTCATGAGGTCCATGAACACTGTCGGGGCATTGGTGAGCCCGAAAGGCATCACCACGAACTCGTAATGCCCATACCGCGTCCTGAATGCTGTCTTCTGGACGTCCTCATCCCGCACTCTTACCTGATGGTACCCTGATCTCAAATCGATCTTGGAAAACCAAGATGCCCCTTGCAACTGATCGAATAGATCATCGATCCTAGGTAACGGATAGCGGTTCTTGACCGTCACCTTGTTCAACTCCCGGTAATCAATGCACATCCGGTGTGAACCATCCTTCTTCTTGACGAACAGAATCGGTGCTCCCCACGGCGAGCTACTCGGCCGAATAAATCCCTTCCCCAGCAACTCCTGGAGTTGCGAGGACAACTCTTGCATCTCTGGAGGTGCAAGACGATAAGGCACCTTCGCAGTAGGCGCAGCCCCCGGAATCAGATCGATACCAAACTCTACTTGCCTCGCAGGAGGTACTCCCGGCAACTCCTCAGGAAAAACATCTGGAAACTCGCGCACCACTGGAACCTCCTCCACTGTCCTCGGTCTCTCGGAAGCCTCCCGTGTATACATCACATACGCCACAAAACCTCTACATCCCTGCTGTAGGCATTGCCTCGCCCTAGCGGCCGAACAAAAAGCTGATCCCGAACGGGTACCCTCGCCGTATACCGTAAAAACTCCCCCACTAGGGTCTCGTATAATCACCAGATGGCACTCACAGTCGATGACAGCGCTGAATCGGCTCAACCAGTCCATGCCCACGATGACACAGACATCCCCCATCGCAATAGGAATTAGGTCAATCGGAAACGCAACCCCGAAAATCTCTAGTACGCATCCCCGAAGAACCTCCGTGGCACAAACCACCCTCTCGGCCGCTATAGAAACGCTCAGAGGCCGACTTAATGGCTCACGACTAATGCTGATATGCTGACTAAAAGCTAAAGATACAAAGGATCTACTCACACCCGAATCAAATAACACGAGAGCAAGCATAGAGTTCACAAGAAAAGTACCTACACATACATTAACATAAGCATAACATTTCGACTTTAAAGTAAATACGTGAATTACAGCATACCTGCCACAACATCGGGCGCAGCGCAGACCTCCTCCGCAGTCAGCTGAAAGGCTCTCCCGCGAGCCCTCGGGGCCTCGACCTTCGCCGGTCGGATTTCAGTAATCCTGGTAGTAGGTGTAGATCCCTGACGAAGCTGCGGGCACTCGGCCTTCCGATGGCCTGTCTGGTTGCAGTGAAAGCAAACCATGAACCCCTTAGGACAATCCCTGGCAATGTGTCCTTCCTTGCCACACTTGTAGCAACCACCAGCTCGACACGCCCCCTCATGACCCTTGCCGCACTTTCCACAAGTGCGGCCCTTCGGACCTCCCATCCTCGAATCAGCGGACTTGATCCGCTTGGCTGCCGGCTGAGACTGAGCCGGTCGTCGGTCCACCTGCCGAGACTCGGCCTCCTCCCTGGCCTGAGTCTCCAACTCGATCTCGCACTTCCTGGCGTTCGCCTGAAGCTCAGTGAAAGTACGATAGGTGGAGTTTGACACAAACTCCCGGATATCCCTCCTCAAAACGCCTAAATACCGGCTCATCCGTGACTGCTCTGTAGACACCAGCTCTGGGCAGAACATCGCCCTCTCGTGAAACTTCCGTGTGACCACCGCAATAGAATCAGTACCCTGCTTAAGGGTCAAGAACTCCTGAATCAATCGTTCCCTCTCCACTGGGGGAACGTACTCATCCCTGAACATCTCAGTAAACCTCTCCCATGTCACCGCTGTAATCTCCGCCAGAGTGAAGTTCGCCGTCACGAACTTCCACCAATCCTTCGCTCCCAGACGGAGCTGGTTCAAGGCGAACTGTACCCTCAGGTGCTCCGGGCATGAGCAAGTGTAGAAGCACCCCTCAATGTCGGCGATCCACCTCATCCCAGCAATCGGATCCTGCGTCCCATCGAACTCAGGGGGTTTCGTGTTGCTGAATTCCCGGAACAGCAACGAATTGCCCCCTTGCGGCCTGGCAGTGGCCACAATTGCGGTAGCAGCAGCGGCTGCAGCCTCAGTCAGTGCGGCGTACCGCTCCTCAAACGTCTCCATCAGTGTGGTCTTAATAGACCCAAACATCTCCGGGATCTCAGCCCGGATCGCTGCAGCTACCTCCTCCTGAATCATCTGACGAATATCCTCGTCGCTCACACTGCTCGAACTCGCCCCATGACGTGTGGTAACCATGATGTCTCTGAAATACAACATAAAATTATCAGAGACTCCATCAAGTACAATTGTACTCGATAACGCAACCCTACTCAGTCTCCGATATCCAGGGATTCTTACTTGGGTCTTCCACCGACCCGGTGTCTTCGGTAGTACGGGCCCAATAATACCGACCACACCGTGTCAGTATTCGTCCCAAATCTTCCTCCCCAAACCCCGAATAGTGAGTACTCTACCTCTAGTATGCACTATCTACCTGCAAGCTATCAAATATCTCATATAAGCAAACTCCCTAGACTAAGGCATCACAAAACAGGCCATTCTAGTCCTATCATGAATACCTAGTCTTCTAGCATGCATAACAATTCATAATTCAGTGCATAACATAACATTGTAAGGTATTCTGGGGATCTTTACCGTTTGGGCGCTGGCTGATCGTACACACTGCTCCGTTCTTGTTTACCACTTTACCATTTATAAAAATTTATGTCTTTATTATTTTTAAAAGATTTTTCCTCAAATCCTCGGTTTGAGTTCAGTTACACCCGAAGGTACACCCGAATCCCTCAAACCAAGGCTCTGATACCAATTGTAACAACGCAAATTTTCAAATAAATTTATCATTTAAAATAAAGTGATTTCATTCAACCAATAGTATTTATTCCATGTTTCATATCAAATACATATATAAAATCCCCAAGATCTCAAATAGCAGCAGTGTGTATGCATCATGCCGGCGCCTTCCCACAGTCCTCGCTAGTACCTGAAACACATACATAACAACTTGTAAGCATAAATGCTTAGTGAGTTCCCCAGTATACGACTTACACACATACGCCCTTCCAGGCCCTGACCTTCCGGTCCACAACACTTCGCCTTCCGGCTCGTAAAATAATCGCCTTCCGGCCCATCACATATTGCCTTCCGGCCCGTAACATATCGCCTTCCGGCCCATAACGTATTGCCTTCCGGCCCATAAACATATACAACACATAATACATTTACTCTAACACATATAACACATGTATCATATATCATACCTGACTTTTCTGTCACATAACATATTGCCTTCCGGCCCATAAACACACATAGCATGCATAGCAACTACCTTTCTATTTATAGCATAAATAACACATATCATATCCAACCTTCCGGTCTCACAGTCAAACCCTTCCGGGTGTAGTATAGTGAGAAGACTCACCTCGTGGTAATGAAAACTATCAACTCTTGAAATCACTCGCACTCGATCCGCCGATCTGCAGACTCCCTATAATACCATATACCCTTATTAATACTCTTATCATTCAAGACAACTGACCCTAAGAAATTATATGCAGGTCAACTCTGGTCAACGGTCAACTGGACCGGACTCGTCGAGTGCAAAGGTGACTCGACGAGTCGAGACGTCCTCTCCAACTTTCCCTGATGTTCCTTTTCTACTCGTCGAGTATCCCCCTTGACTCGACGAGATCCACGTGGAAGAATCGCGGGGCCACCCCGACTCCACTCGCCGAGTCTGAAGAACAACTCGGCGAGTCCCAGTGAATCTTCAAGCTACTCGCCGAGTCTGTTCATTGGACTCGGCGAGTCCATGCCATGCAGTCGATTAACTGCTTCCTGAAATACGTATGGTCCCGAAATACACAATCATGGGACTTTCTGGACCTCTAAACATCCTATTATTGGGGTATAAACGTTTGGGTAACAACATAATAATCCATCTAATCACCAAATGGGTTTCATAAACCCTAAATCCGTGTACACATCAAAATAACAGGAATGATCCGAAGTATTACCTGAAAAACGTACTCTCTGTGTCCCCAAACCTCAGAACTCGATCCCCTTGATCTTCCTTTGGCCAAAACCCTTCCTCTTCTTGCCTAACAAATTCTTCAAGGTTCCAATAGCCTTCACTCCTGCTCTAGATGTCCACAGACGCTTAGGTTCTTCTCAATCAGCCAAAAGACGGACAATGACGGCCTAAAAGGCGTTATATACGATCCAAAACCAAACGGCTAGGGTTTCTGCTGAACAGCGTCGACTCGTCGAGTCCATATCTGGACTCGTCGAGTCCAGTCGCGAACCCGCGACCAAGTCTGTGCTCCTACTCGGCGAGTCTGGCTCCAACTCGCCGAGTCCCTTCCAAAAATGCCCCAAAAAATAGTTTTAAAGCAATACCTGAAATTCCGGGCTGTTACATCCAATGTACCTTGGATTAAGTTTCCTACGCTTACCAAAGCATACAGTGCCTTTCCAGGGCGAGACTTTTAACAGGACACGGTCTCCAACCTGGAATTCTAGTGGTTTCCGACGGTTATCAGCGTAACTCTTTTGATGATCACGTGAGGCTTTCAGTCGGTTACGGATTTGAATGATCTTTTCGGTGGTTTCGCAGATGATTTCAGGACCAGTGAGAGCACTGTTGGGGACTCGACTCCTGGCTAACTGTGTATCCCCCACCTCGGCCCAACACAGAGGGGATCTACACTTACGACCGTATAGGGCTTCGAACGGAGCGATCCTAATGCTTGTGTGGTAACTGTTGTTGTACAAGAATTCGATCAAGGATAGATGTGTATCCCACGACTTTCCAAAGTCAATATGTCTTCCAGGGTTTGGATTGTTCTCTCACTCTGTCCATCGGTCTGAGGATGATATGCCGTGCTCATATCTAGTTTGGTTCCAAGGGCTTTCTGAAGGGATTTCCAGAATCTGGAGGTAAACCTACTATCTCGATCAGAGATAATGGATACAGGTACACCGTGTAGACGTACTAGCTCCTGGATGTAGATTCGCGCGAGTCTTTCCATCTTGTATGATTCTTTAATTGGAATGAAGTGAGCGGATTTTGTCAAACGATCGACAATTACCCAAATGGTATCGTACCCACTAGAACACTTGGGTAGTTTGGTGATGAAGTCCATGGTAATCATCTCCCATTTCCACTCGGGGATTTCGGGTTGTTGGAGCAGACCTGAAGGTTTCTGATGTTCGACTTTGACTTTGGCGCAAGTCAGACACTTGCCCACAAATGTAGCTATCTCAGCTTTCATGTTTGGCCACCAGTATTGTTTCTTGAGATCCAGGTACATCTTGTCCGAACCCGGGTAAACAGAGTATTTGGTTCTGTGTGCTTCTTCCATGACTATTTCCCTGAATCCTCCGGATTTGGGAATCCAGATTCGATTCATGAAACAGTGAACTCCATCACTTCTGATCTCAAGTTTCTTTTCCATCCCTCTCAAGGTTTCATCTGACACGTTCTCGGGTTTGAGGGCTGTTAACTGGGCTTCTCGGATTTGTATGGGTAAGTTGGAATGGATGGTCATCGTCTGGTTCCTCACTTTGTGACCTGTACTATCCTTTCGGCTAAGGGCATCTGCTACCACATTGGCCTTGCCAGGGTGGTAACGGATTTCACACTTATAATCATTGAGTAATTCTACCCATCTCCGTTGCCTCATGTTTAAGTCTTTCTGATTAAAGATGTGCTGCAGACTCTTGTGATCAGTGAAGATTGTGCACTTGGTTCCGTAGAGATAATGTCTCCAAATCTTCAATGCGAAGACTACTGCTCCTAGTTCCAAGTCATGTGTGGTATAGTTGACCTCGTGTGCTTTTAGCTGTTTAGAGGCATAGGCAATCACCTTTCCTCTTTGCATAAGCACACAGCCTAAACCTTGATTAGACGCATCGCAGTAGACAACGAAGTCCTCTGTCCCTTCAGGCAGAGATAGAACAGGCGCGCTGCATAAGGCTCTCTTTAATGTTTGGAATGCGGTTTCTCGTTTATCACTCCAACAAAAGGGTACACCTTTCTGTGTTAGAGTGGTTAAAGGTTTGGCGATTTTGGAAAAGTTCTGAATGAATCGTCGATAGTAGCCGGCGAGACCCAAGAATTGACGAATTTCTGTGGGTGTTTTCGGTGCCGACCAATTCTCTATCGCTTTAATTTTGGAAGGATCTACATGAATACCCTCCTCGCTTACTACGTGACCGAGGAAAGTTACCTTCCGTATCCAGAATTCACATTTGGAAAATTTCGCGTATAGCTTTTCGGATCTAAGGGTCTCCAACACTAGCCTCAAGTGTTTCTTGTGGTCTTCTTCGCTTCGGGAGTATACGAGGATGTCGTCAATGAACACGATGACGAATTTGTCTAAAAAGGGACGGCACACCCGGTTCATTAGGTCCATGAACACAACCGGTGCATTGGTTAGACCGAAGGGCATCACTACGAATTCGTAGTGTCCATACCGAGTCGTAAAAGCTGTCTTGGAAACATCATTCTCCTGGACTCGTAACTGATGGTACCCTGACCGAAGGTCTATCTTAGAAAAGTAGCTGGCTCCTTGGAGTTGATCGAAGAGATCGTCTATTCTTGGAAGGGGATATCGGTTCTTAACGATTAACTTATTCAGTTCACGATAATCGATACACATCCGAAAGGATCCATCTTTCTTCTTGACAAACAGAACCGGAGCTCCCCAGGGTGAGGAACTCGGTCTAATGAATCCTTTACTGAGCAACTCATCTAGTTGACTGGATAATTCCTGCATTTCTGCCGGAGCTAGGCGATACGGAGATTTTGCTACGAGAGTAGCTCCAGGAATTAGGTCAATACGGAACTCGACTTGACGTTCAGGAGGAATTCCTGGAAGTTCTTCGGGAAACACATCGGGAAAGTTACAGACTTCGGGGATGCTCGCGAGGTCTCTAACTTCTTGTTTCTCGTTGATCACATGAGCTAAGAATGCAACACACTCCTTTCGAAAGAGCTTTCGAGCTTTGATGCAAGAAATGATATGAAGGTTGGAACTGGGTTTATCGCCATAGATTACGAGAGTTTGATCCGAAGGAAGATTGAGACGGATAGCTTTTTCGTAAGAAAGAATGTCAGCATGATTGGGACTCAACCAATCCATGCCAATGATAACATCAAAGCTCTTAATGGAAACGGGCATGAGATTTATAGGAAATGAGTGATCGTTTAAGGTAAGCGTACAACCTATGAATACATCGTTAGCGCTTTCTTTCTCACCGTTAGCCATCTCGACGGTAAACGTTTCAGTTAGTGGTTGAGGATTTGGTTTTAGATTATGTTTGAATGCATGATTAACAAAACTCCTTTCAGCACCCGAATCGAAAAGAATACTAGCATATGAGTTGTCGAGAAGGAACATACCCGAAACAACAGTGGGATCAACAACTGCTTCCTCCCGTCCCATGGTTAGAATCCTTCCAGTGTTATCAGCAGTTGACTTCTTGGGACAGTTCCTTTTAAAGTGCCCAACTTCACCACAGTTGTAGCAGGCTTGACTAACACCTACTCCCGATGATTGGTTGGCTGGTTGGGTAGGAGTTCTGCAGAATCGAACTGTGTGCCCTTTCTTACCACAGTTGGTGCAAGACAATTCTCGGTAGGGACCAGGATGATGATGGTATTTACACTTGTCACACAGAGGGAGGTTACCAGCATATTTACTGGTAGGAGTTGAGGCTGTGGATCCCATAACAAAAACAGCAGCAACAGGGGTAGTAGTAGCAGCATGGACTGCTACCGTCTGTTGTTTCTTGGAAGATCCTTGAGAAGATTGACCCTTCTTCTTCTCCTAAAATTTCCTCTTTTCACCACTCCTTTGAGTCGGCTTAGAAGTGGTAGTGATTTCCTTAACATCGTCGCTGTGATCAATCAGAATTTGAGCTAAAGTCTTGGCACTATCATAGGTATCCGGACGAGCAGCCAAAACATGACTCTTTGTTGGTTGAGATAACCCCCAAACGAACCTTTCGATCTTTTTGTTTTCAGGAGTGACTAATCCCGGGCAGAGAAGTGCGAGATCATCAAATCGGGAAGTATATGCAGCAATGTCGGAACCTTTCATCTTCAGGTTCCAGAGCTCGTGCTCTAATTTCTACATTTCACCACGGGGGCAGTACTCGGCAATGAGAAGTTCTTTCATGGCCTCCCAACCCATAGCATTGGCTACGGGTAAGGTTAGAGATTTGACTCGGCCATTCCACCAAGTCAAGGCTTTATCAACGAAGGTACATGCTACGAACTTGACTTTATCAGACTCCGCACAAGCACAGATTTCAAAGATGGACTCTATTTTCTCAAACCATCGAGATAAGGAATGACACCTCCAGCGCCATTAAAGGATGTTGGTTTTGCGTTCATGAAATCCTTGTAGGAACTCCCTTTCTGGTGTCCCTGGTTAACCTCGGGGTTTTGAGATTGAGTACCACCACCTGAACCACTAGGGTTCATTTGTGACATAGCTGCTACCATTGCAGTTGTCATCATTGTCTGGAGCGATGCTAGGTCAAACTGAGGAGGAGGTGGCGGCGAAGAAGGATCGTTGTCATTCTTTGAGCTAGGTCTCTTTCGGGGAGGCATCTTGATCTAATAAGATCAAGAAAAAGAGGATGGTGAGGCCTCTACATTGAATCGATAGATATGATAGTTATATGATTCGAGTAAACAATAAAGCAGGAAAGAGTTATCGAACAGATAATTTATCGCTAAGAGTAATCACAGAAAACCACTCGAATAAGGATTACTACAGAGGATCGGGATCGAGAAATACTCCCATAGTATTTCATGAATTGTTTACGACAATGATTCGATGTTTGGGATTTTAGGGAAAATTTTAGGCATGCCACATACCACAGTCACTCCCAAGCACATGATGGCCGTGTCTCGAATGAATATAGTTGGCCAGGCCATATTGACCCTAGACACGACTACATAACTGCCCAGGTTTAACCATAGTACACAACACCCAATTACTTATGTTCGGTTCTACTTGTGGTTACGGATGACGATGGTTCGTTATACTTGTATACTTTTGAAAATACTTGTAGTTTGAAGATACTTTTAATTCAGAGCACTTAGGCCCTTTTTGTGTTTATAGTTTTATACCATGTAAGGTTTGGTATACTTCATTCACTATAAACAAGGGCTCTGATACCAATCTGTCACACCCCGAAAACCGAAGGCGGAAACATTTCCGGGGTTGACTCCACGTTGAGTATCAAATCCAATGCACATAGTAAGTAAAGTAAAACAACCATTACATTACATAAGAAAGTTTTACAGTTGTTTCAAAAGTAAAGTTTGTACAGTTGTGATACATAGTATATATAAACAAAATGAAACGGATCTTCATGTACTCCGTCTTCAAGCAAAAGGATCTTCGGGTACCTGTTCTAATGCTGACCTGAGAACACAAGCGGTTTGAAAATCAGCATAAAGCTGGTGAGTTCATAAGTGGTTTTTGTTTGTGAAAAAATGTTCCGAGTTTCCTTTCTGTTTCTGAAATGTTATGAACACCAAGAAAATCCTGTATTTTCTTAAAAGTTGGTTATTGTTTCACAAATGTAAAGTATAGTAAGTTCATACACTGAAAACATGTCTACTCATATGAAAATGTATAAACTGTCCTGTTTACTTATCATGTTTTACCAGGAAAGTCCCATACTTTCCTTAATGTATGTTACCAATTGTAAAAGATGTAATGTTATCCAGTTTGTTACTCTTTCTAGTTATGTAAGTGTTACCCAGGAAAGCCCCATGCTTTCCTGCATGTTGGTTTATAATGTAACCGATGTTAAAGATGTAAAAGATGTAATCGTGATTGGTTTCTATGTTTTTCCCCAGGAAAGTCCCGTACTTTCCTGAATGTTAGCTACAGTAAGTGAAAGATGTAAAGGATGTAAAAGATGTATAAAGTAATTCATCATTACTATAAGTAAATCTCTGTTATCCTAATTGCGAGTTCCATAACCATACAATAGACTGAAACATGTGGCAATAAGTAGTCCACATGTGGCATAAGTCGTCCACATACTTATGACTTTCGTCACCCTTGAACCATTTCGGTTCGGCTGTAGCTAGCAGCCAGGTGTGGGATAGTCAGCCCCGTATAGATCTATACACTCAAGTCACGCTCTCTCAATACCAGAGATTCTAGTTATGGGTGTAGTCCTCCACTCGCGTATCTCGGTGGAGTGTTCTCCGAGGACGTGTCTCCAATCATACAGGATCAACAAATTTTCTAGTAATAATATGATAGTCCTCCACTCGTGTATGTGTGTGGAGTGTTACCGAGGACAAAACAGTGTACAGGTATTATGTTCAAATGTTTTAATGTCATGCTTTTAACTGATAAAATGTGGAAAACCATTTGTGAAATATATGTCAAACATAACAGTTTAAAGGCCTATTTCACAAATACAGGTTACATGAACTGTATGTTCAATCTGTTATCAGTTGTGGTAATCAGTTATGAAAGCATATGAAATATGAAACACATATTTGAAAAACATGTTTGGAGTACAAGAATTCACTTGTACTTTGCTTGTGTTCCCCCCTGAAAACAGTGAAAACAGTGAAAAAGGGTAGGGGTATGAACTTACCGGACTCGGAAACGTGTCGGTTTTGATTACTTGACGTTGGTTCGGGGTTTGATTACTCGCGATGTCCCTATGTAAAATGAAATAATGTCCATATATATACAATTAGGGATACATTCACTAATCATATGGAACATTGCACTCCAATGAGGTTAAACACCTCAAAATGAGTGTTTGGAGTGACCCGGGTGACATCTTCGGACGTGTAATGGCACTAGGGACTTGGGACTTGAGTTTACTCCCCAAGAGTAAACATTTTAAGAAGTTTAAAACTATTGAACACACACATACATGAGTTTACGGCCGTAAACTCATGTGGGTGTGGTTTTAATGGTTTAAGGGCTCAAATGGACATGGGGATTGCTAGAATGGATTATCTAAAATGCCTTGGAACACTTGGAACGAATTTACATCATTTAAAACATGAGTTTACGGCCACACTCTTAGAGTTTACAGCCGTAAACTCACGCATGGCTAAGAGTGGTTAATTTGAACTATATAGGACAATCACATGTGATTCTAACTAATTTTCTAAGCATTGTTATGAATTTAGGTTACCATTTTATAAGATTTTAGGAGTTTACGGCCTAGAAGGAGTTATTTGGCCGTAAACTCACATATGTAGGGCATATGTTGTGTTTAAGGTCTCCAAATCATTTTTAGATGAATCTAGGATTTACCACAAAGCCATTGGTTGAGTTTGAAAGCATTTTGACATGTTTTAAGGCACTAAATCACCATTTAAGAGGAGTTTATGGCCCAAGAGTATGTCTTGGCCATAAACTCACTTTTATTACCCAAAAATCCTGTTTAAAGTGTTCCAATTCTAGATTAGCAAGCCCAATGTCATATCTAAGTCCCAACTATGATTTGGAAGGGTTAATTGGCTCAAAAACCCTTTGAATATGAGTTTACGGCCCAAGAATGTGTCTTGGCCGTAAACTCACTTTTGTCCCTTAAAATGAATGTTTTAATTGTTGTAAGTCCCTTCCATTAAGTCATTAAGCCATTACTAATGTCTAACATTGCTTAGGAGGGGTTTTAGGGCTTAAAAACCCTTGATATATGAGTTTACGGCCCATGAAGGTTCCATGGCCGTAAACTCATGAATGTAGTCCTAAATCATTCTTTGAACTCGAATTTGAAGGCTAAGAAGGTTACAATACAAGCTAGGGGAAGTACCTTAGAGATTTGAAGCCTTAAATTTGAGTTTTGATCCCTTAAACTTGGATGAGGAGAGAGGTTGGTAGTGTTTAATGGTAAATTGACCAAAGGCTTCAAATGGAGTCTTAAACACGTTTATATAGTGTTTAAGTTTTGGACACGGTGGAATTCTACCCGATACCGACGTTAGACGAGGCTTTTGGTCGTACCCGATTGAGTTACCATAACCCGATACGGTAATTTCTAGATATATTCAGATCACTAAAGTTGGGTGTTAAAATGATTTCTAAATGTATTAAGACACCCATTAAGTCATTTTAAATGTATACTAAATAATGACTTAATTATACGGAAGATCGGAAATCGAATTTGGAATGACGATTGGTTGCGCGAATTGTACTACGAAAGAGTTACAATAAATGATACGGAAATTTTGGGTTGTTACAGTTTTCCATAATAGAAATAAGTTCCAAGTGATTTATTCGATAAAACAAGGGAAGTGAAACTTTATAAAATACACGATAATAACCATATGTTTACTTGTATTCCCCTCCTAAAAGAGTATTAAAGCATTTAAAATGTATTTAAAGTGTGTTTGAAAGGGTATGAACTCACTTGAAAGCTTGAAGATAGCAATATGGAAAACCGGGCAGAGTTTCGTCTTGGGAAATGGATTTTCCTCGGAAATCTCGGGATTCCTCGAGAGTAAAATCGACCTTCGGGACTTGCACAAAATGACCAGGGCTTCGGGGTAGTGCGAGCACGGAAAACGAGGTAAAACGCAAGAAAAAGGAGAGAGAATGAGCCCTTTTCCCGGCAACCCTCACATCCCTTTTATAGGGGGCTGAGCAGCATGCGTACGCGGGGCGTACTCCCGTACGCGGCGCGTACGAGACGTCATCGCTGACCGCATCCTCGGCTGCAGCGTTTCGGACGGGACGGGGGAGGGGGTAGCTGGCATAGGGGCGATGTGGATGATCCGAGGCCGTTGCCTCGAGTACGCGGGGCGTATGAGGGTACGCGGCGCGTACTACGGCCCTAGGCTGACTCCCCTTTGGATAACCGAATTTTTAATAAAAATTATATATAAATTATTTATCAAACTTCAAAAATTCATATCTCCTTCATACGAACTCCGTTTTTGACGTTCTTTATATCCCCGCGAAGGTGAGACTACGATCTACAACTTTCATTTAGATTCCGTTGGCAAATTCCGAAATTATATTTATTATTTATTTATTAAAATGACGTGATTAAGGAATTTCTTTAAAAATTCATAACTTATTCATACGATGTCCGATTTGAGCGATCTTTTTATGCATGTTTGTAGTTTAACGATATCTATGACTTTCATTTAGACACCTAAGGTCAGAAAGTGTTTTATTGAAACTTTGCGTTTTTACTCAACTTCGTATTGCCGGTTTTTGTCGGATAACTTAGAATGGTCATAATTTCCTCGTTATTACTCGGATTTTTGTGTTATTTATATGTTTGGAAGCCTTAAGAGGATACCTACCACATAGTGTACTCCAAATAGAGTTTTTGAATACTTCATTTTTCGATGATATTCTAATTCCTTCCTCAAAGAGGTTACAGGACTCGATTTTTTTACTGACTTGAAATAATGGGTTGTTACATCATCCCCCCGTTAGATGGAATTTCGACCCGAAATTTTAATACAAAAGAAGAGTCTTAGGGGCTGAGGAAGAGATGTGGATACTTCTGTTGCATTTGATCTTCTCGTTCCCACGTGAACTCAGGTCCCCTCTTAGCATTCCATCGGACCTTTACTATTGGAATGCGACTCTGTTTAGTTCGTTTAACATCCCTATCCATGATCTCGACGGGTTCTTCCACAAAGTTAAGATTTTCATTTAGTTCGATCTCATCGAGTGGAATTACAAGTGTTTCATCGGACAAACACTTCTTCAGGTTTGATACATGGAATAATGGATGTACTTTGTTAAGCTCGATTGGAAGTCGGAGTTTGTAGGCTACTGGACCAACCCTTGAAATGATTTCGAAGGGTCCAATGTACCTAGGATTTAGCTTCCCACACTTTCCAAAGCGTATCATGCCCTTCCAGGGTGAGACCTTCAGTAGTACCCGATCGCCAATCTGTAATTCTAAGGGTTTACGTCTTTTGTCGGCATAGCTCTTTTGCCTATCCCTCGAGGATTTCAGTCGTTCTCATATTTGCACGATCTTTTCTGTAGTTTCCCTGATGATCTCTGGACCAGTGAGGGTGCTATCAGGGACTAGACCTTTTGCTAGTTGTGTGTCGCCCACTTCCGTCCAGCACAGAGGTGATCTGCACTTACGGCCGTAAAGGGATTCAAATGGAGCAGTATTGATACTAGTATGATAACTATTGTTATAAGAGAACTCAACCAACGGTAAGTGAACATCCCATGCTTTACCAAAGTCGATTACACATGCTCGCAACATGTCTTCCAAGGTTTGGATCGTTCTTTCACTCTGTCCGTCAGTTTGGGGGTGATAGGCTGTACTCATGTCCAATCTTGTTCCCATGGATTTTTGCAATGATTTCCAGAATCTAGACGTGAATCTGCTGTCTCTATCCGAGATGATAGACATTGGCATTCCATGGAGTCGTACGATCTCTCGGATGTAGATTCTCGATAGCTTTTCCATTTTATCAGTTTCCTTGATCGGTAGGAAATGGGTGGACTTGGTTAATCTATCGACGATTACCCAAATAGTATCTTGGCCACCCTGAGTTTTGGGCAGTTTCGTTATGAAGTCCATGGAAATCTGCTCCCATTTCCACTCAGGAATTTCAGGTTGTTGGAGTAGTCCTGAGGGTTTCTGGTGTTCTATTTTGATCTTGGCGCAAGTCAAACACTTGCTCACATATGTAGCGATCTCTGCTTTCATGTTTGGCCACCAGTAGAGTTGTTTAAGATCTTGATACATCTTGTCTGACCCGGGGTGCATGGAGTATGGAGTCTTGTGTGCCTCGCTCATAACTACCTCTCTAAGTCCACCAAACCTGGGGGTCCATATTCGGTTCATGAGGTAGCGTGCTCCGTCACTCTTGATTTCTAAATTCTTGTCCATTCCCCTAAGGGTCTCACCTGTCACGTTTTCGGGTTTCAGGGCCTCTATTTGAGCTTCCTTGACTTGTGTCGACAGGTGCGAATGGATTGACATGGCTAATGACTTCACTCTTCGGCCAGAGTACTCCTTACGACTAAGGGCATCTGCCACTACGTTAGCCTTTCCTGGATGATAGCGAATGTCACATTCGTAGTCGTTGAGCAATTCGACCCAACGTCGTTGTCTCATGTTCAAATCCTTCTGTTCGAAGATGTGTTGTAGGCTCTTGTGGTCTGTAAAGATAGTGCATTTGGTACCATATAGGTAGTGTCTCCAAATTTTAAGAGCGAAGACCACCGCCCCAAGTTCTAAATCATGAGTGGTGTAATTGACCTCATGCGTTATCAGTTGTCGTGAGGCATATGCAATAACCTTTCCCCTCTGCATTAGTACACATCCCAGCCCTTGCTTCGAAGCGTCGCAATATACCACAAAATCTTCGGTCCCTTCTGGGAGAGAAAGGATGGGCGCACTGCAAAGGGCCTGTTTCAAAGTCTGAAATGCAGCATCTTGCTTTTCTCCCCAATTGTAGGTCACACCTTTCTGGGTTAAGGCGGTAAGAGGCTTTGCGATGCTGGAGAAATTCTGGATGAACCTTCGGTAATAACCAGCAAGACCTAGAAATTGGCGAATTTCTGTTGGTGTAGTTGGCGCAGACCAGTTTTTGATAGCCTTGATTTTTGATGGATCCACGTGGATTCCTTCCTTGCTGACCACGTGACCGAGGAAGTCCACCTTTCTAATCCAAAATTCACATTTTGAGAATTTTGCATACAGTCTCTCAGTCCGTAACGTCTCTAAAACTTGCCTCAGATGTTGACCATGCTCTTCTTTATTCTTTGAATAAATGAGTATGTTGTCTATGAATACTATCACGAATTTATCCAAGAATGGATGACATACCCGATTCATTAGATCCATGAATATGGCCGGGGCATTGGTTAGTCCGAACGGCATTACTACGAACTCGTAATGTCCGTATCATGTTCGGAAGGCCGTCTTGGGAATATCACTCTCCAGGACTCGCAGCTGGTGATATCCCGACCTCAGATCGATCTTGGAGAAGTAGTTGGCTCCTTGGAGTTGGTCAAATAAGTCATCGATTCGGGGTAGGGGGTATCGGTTCTTGATGGTATGTTTGTTGAGTTCTCGGTAGTCGATGCACAATCTGAATGATCCATCCTTCTTTTTCACGAACAGTACGGGTGCTCCCCATGGTGAGAAGCTCGGCCTGATGAATCCTTTTCCAAGTAGTTCATTCAGTTGGCTGGATAGCTCTTGCATCTCTGTCGGGGCTAATCGATAGGGTGCTTTGGCTACTAGGGTAGCTCCGGGAACCAGATCGATTCTGAACTCAACTTGTCTCGTGGGAGGTATTCCCGGAAGGACCTCGGGAAAAACGTCGGGATAATCGCATACGTCGGGCACACTCTTGATGCCCTGGACTTCGCGTTTCACATCTACAACATGTGCCAAGAACGCGTGACACTCCTTGCGTAGGCATTTCCGAGCTTGGATACTTGAGATGATACGAAGAGTGGTACTGGGTTTGTCGCCCAAGACAATGAAAGTTTCGGCGGTTGGCAGATTAAGGCGAACGGCCTTATCGTAACATAGAATGTCCGCATGATGAGAACTCAGCCAATCCATGCCAACGATGACATCGAAACTCTTAATCGAGACAGGCATGAGGTTGATTGAAAAGGGATTATCGTTTAAAGTTAGGGTGTAGTTTAAGTATACCTCCTTAGTGCCTTCGGTTTTCCCGTTGGCCATTTCTACTATGAATGGTTCACTTAATGATTGTGGTATTGATTTTAGCAGGCCTTTAAAGTCGTGACTCACAAAACTCCTTTCCGCTCCACTATCAAACAAAATGCATGCATACGAGTTATCGAGAAGAAACGTACCCATAACAACAGTAGGGTCCGCAATGGCTTCATCTTGTCCCATTGCGAAAACTCAGCTCCTTCCGCTGGTATTCCGGTTGTTTGCCTTTGGGCAGTCCCTGCGGTAGTGCCCTGTGTCTCCGCACTCAAAGCAGGCGCGGCTTACCCCGGCATTAGTAGTAGGAACGGATGGTTGGGTTGGCTCTTTGTAATAGTGGGCTGTATGTCCCTTCTTATTACACTTGGTGCATTGAAGAATCATGGCAAGGACCGTGGTGGTGGAAGGTGCATCGGTTGCACTTAGGAAGTTTCCCATTATATGAGCTTGTGGGCGCATGGTTCGCAGGTATAGTCATAGCGTGGGTCGCTATTACTTGTTGTTTCTTGGGGTTTTCCTGGAGGGTTTGTCCCCTCCTTTTGTTCCAAGGCCTACTCTGGCCCTGAGCCTCCCTAGGTGGATTTGCGGTTGTTGAAATGATACCGTGTTTTACTCCATGGTCGATGAGTCGCTGAGCCAGGTGTTTAGCGCTGTTGTAGGTAACTAGGCTGGAAGCTAGGACATGCCCTTGAATCTGGGGTGACAACCCCCAAATGTACCTTTCAACCTTCTTTGATTCTGGGTTGACCATGGTAGGGCACAGTGCAGCGAGGTCGTTGAACCTAGCTGTGTAGGTGACTAGGTCAGACCCAGTCATTTTTAGATTCCAGAGCTCCTGCTCAAGCTTTTGCACTTCGCCCCTTGGGCAGTATTCTTCCAGTAGTAAAACCTTTAGATCGTCCCAACTCATGGCGTTGGCGACAGTGAGCGTCACCGAATTCACATGGCTTTTCCACCAAGTGAGGGCTCGATCTACGAAAGTGCAAGTAGCGAACTTGACTTTGCTTGCTTCTAGGCATGAGCAGATCTCGAAGACCGTTTCGGTCTTCTCGAACCATTGCATTAGTGCAATGACTCCCCCAGTTCCATTAAAAGTTTTTGGCTTAGCGTTAGAGAACTCCTTGTAAGTACATTCTCTTCCTTGGCCATGACCAGTGCCATGATTTGGATGATTCGTGCTGCTTCCCGCCCCTCCATTTCCGTGGGAGTTTATTTGCGAGAGGGCTGCAGTTACTGCTGCTGTGATAGCAGCCTGGACCATGGCTGGATCATAACCTGGTGGTGGAGGTGGTGGTGGTGCCGTGCCCGGCCTGGGCCTTAGGTTTGGACGAGGAGGCATTGTGCTGCCTAATAGTTCTAAGAAGTTGGGTTTGACCGACACAATGTTTTGAGCTTGAAAGTAAAGTTTGAATAGATGTACCAATGAATTGAACGAATTGCGCATGATTAACAACAACAACAAAAGGGGTATACCCTTATATATATTAAACATATAGTTGTGTTACAGCGGGGTCTAGAAAAAAGTTCTTGGCCTTTCTAAAGGCCTCTGATTACAGAACAATTTAAAGAAAATAATACTTTTATCCGAAGTCCTAATTTATAACAAAATTTGAGAGTCGGGCAAGTACTACTTGCGGCGCGCTTTGCGTTTGGAGCTCGACTCCGTGTCGGACTGCTTCGACTCCATGAGGCGTCTATCAAACGCAGCTTGTTGTTCTCTTAATTCTGCGAAGGCCGCATTTTCTTGTGCTTGAAATGCTTCGGCGCGAATGTGGATGTCGTTCTGCAACAACTCTAGGCGGTTGATATCGGCCGTGTGGATTTGTACTTCCACATTGACCTCTCGGATTCGGTTGCCTTGCACTCCGGATTGATAGCACTAGTTAGCGAGTTTGCCAACCATGACCGGAAGTGCTCGGTCGGCTGATCCCCCGCCTCTCACATCATAGAAGTCTCGGCACATGCCGTAGGGAAGGGGTAAGCTTTGTTGTTGGCTCCAATGATGGAGGTGACATCCCCACACTGGAGTGGGTCCTCGGAAATTCCTCACGTGGACGGGAGATTGTGGGATTGGTGGATTTATAATTTCTGGCTCCGAATCCGTGCCAGAGTCATCCCCTCCCTCCAACTCTATAGGCACTTCGTCTTCTTCAGGATCTTCTTCGATCCACCCTCCATTACCTTGGTTGGGGTAGTAGGGGTCATTGGGGTGATGGAATCCCGCCATTTAGACTGTACGACAATAGAGTTAAAAATTTACTATAAGCTAGAGCACATGAAACTTACCCTTAAGTTTAATGGTTGACGACACTCGAATACTCCCTTAGTATTCTTTAGCGATATGCTTTTGATAAGTTTTAAATTTGTTGTCCATTGCAGACACTCCTTGGCATACGTTAGTCGGCTCTTGGACAAATATAGTTGATCAGGCTATATTCTTCCCAGTTCCGATTACATGTCCCAAGGCGTACCTGTACTGCACAACTTATTTAAAATACTTCTAAAGTTATTTACTATGAAACTGTTATTAGTATAAAATGAGTGCATGCTTACCTTAAAACTAATTAGATTTAATTTCAAAAGTATGAATTTTCTCAGAGTGTTTTTGCCCAGTTTAGTTTATAGTTTTATATAAAAAAGGAATGGTTTTGATATACTTAATTCCCTATAAACAAAGCTCTGATACCAATCTGTCACACCCCCAAACCAGAACGGCGGAAACGTTCGGGGGCGGAGGACGTCATATTCAGTATCATAATAGTTCATAGAAAGGAAAGTACGCACCACCATATATATTAAAGTTTCCAAGATGTTTACATAATTGTATTTATTACACGTTCAAAAGATAAATACATAAACATCATTCAAAAGAAGTAATTAACACCAGCGCGTTAATCCCAAAAGTTGATTCCCAAACCTGCTTAGCGGTTCCCTGAGAATACAAGTTAATTCAAGAAAAAGTGTCAACAATTAAGTTGGTGAGTTCATAAGTAGTTTAGAAAAATTGGATGCCATTCCAAAATGGGTGTATGTTTTCCAGAAAACGCAACATTTCAAATGTAAAGAGTTGTGATTTGTTGTGTTTAAAGTGAATGTATTAGATCTAGAAAATCCCATATTTTCCCTAATGGTTGAGATACGAGTCGTTGTGTTTTCCAAGAAAAACCCTTATTTTCTTATAAAAGTATGAAATGCATATGAATGTTCGTGTTATAAGTTGTAAATAATTGCACCAGGAAAATCCCTTATTTTCCTAACATAAATGGCAGTCTCTAAGACCGAAAATCGCAAAAAACCGATGTTCAAAAGTTGTGTCATAGTTTTATATAATAAAGCTATACGAAGATCGCATTTGTTAGATGAAGAATAGTTTTAGTAGCTACTCGTTCATAAAAGCATAATACCATAATAATTGTATATCCGATGAGTTTTATAACCATACTAAACATAATATGCCTGTAACGACGTTCTTCAGGCGTCGCAGCGTTATGACAACTGTCACCCCAAAAGACGGACTGTAGCTAACAGTCAGGGTGCGGGATCATGACTTCCCGTATAGATCTATACACATTTGACACGTTCTCCGAACGGGAGACTTTGGTTATAGACAGGACTTGCAACATTACTTTCTAATAAAGAAAAGTAACGTTTGAAGATATACACGTCTCATGGATTCTCAACTAAGCCTGTATTAAAGTGATAGTTTTGTATGCAAAGTTTATCCTTTTTCACAATGTTTGACAAAGCAAAATCATAAGTTTTTAGAATGTATAAAACGACTTAACAATGAAAGGTACTTTGAAATCATTATATACTTTGTATAAGTCTAATGCACACAAAGTATGACAAGAGTTTTCCATCATAGAAATAAGTTCCAAGTGATTTATTCGATAAAACAAGTGAAGTGAAACTTTATAAAATACACGATAATAACCGTATGTTTGCTTGTATTCCCCCCCTAAAATAGTATAAAAGCATTTAAAATGTATTTAAAGTGTGTTTGAAAGGGGTATGAACTCACTTGAAAGCTTGAAGATAGCAAGACGGAAAACCGGGCAGAGTTTCGTCTCGGGAAATGGATTTTCCTCGGAAATCTTGGGATTCCTCGGGAGTAAAATCGACCTTCGGGACTTGCACAAAATGACCAGGGCTTCGGGGTAGTGAGAGCACGGAAAATGAGGTAAAACGCAAGAAAAAGGAGAGAGAATGAGCCCTTTTCTCGGGAACCCTCGCATCCCTTTTATAGGGGGTTGAGCAGCATGCGTACGCGGCGCGTACGGGACGTCATCGCTGACCGCATCCTTGGCTGCAGCGTTTCGGACGGGACGGGGGAGGGGGTAGCTCGCATAGGGGCGACGTGGATGATCCGAGGCCGTTGCCTCGAGTACGCGGGGCGTATGAGGGTACGCGGCGCGTACTACGGCCCTAGGCTGACTCCCCTTCGGATAATACCGAATTTTTAATAAAAATTATATATAAATTATTTATCAAACTTCAAAAATTCATATCTCCTTCATACGAACTCCGTTTTTGACATTCTTTATATCCCCGCGAAGGTGAGACTACGATCTACAACTTTCATTTAGATTATGTTGGCAAATTCCGAAATTATTTTTATTATTTATTTATTAAAATGACGTGATTAAGGAATTTCTTTAAAAATTCATAACTTATTCATACGATGTCCGATTTGAGCGTTCTTTTTATGCATGTTTGTAGTATAACGATATCTATGACTTTCATTTAGACACCTAAGATCAGAAAGTGTTTTATTGAAACTTTGCGTTTTTACGCAACTTCGTATTGCCGGTTTTTGTCGGATAACTTAGAATGGTCATAATTTCTTCGTTATTACTCGGATTTTTGTGTTATTTATATGTTTGGAAACCTTAAGACGATACCTACCACATAGTGTACTCCAAATAGAGTTTTTGAATACTTCATTTTTCGATGATATTCTAATTCCTTCCTCAAAGAGGTTACAAGACTCGATTTTTTTACTGACTTGAAATAACGGGTTGTTACAATACCTTTGTAGGAAAGATGTTTATCAAAACTAAAAAAATAGAAATACAAGAGGTGTATCACACAATGAAACAAAAAAATGAAAGAACAAGTGCCACCTGCATATTTGGTTGTGCTACACCAATGAGGGTTTGACTTTGACCCCTCTACCCCAAAGGAATTCAAAACTGCCCCAATCACATAGAATACAAAAAGATAATAACCATTTTACCCTTACACACCTAACAAACAATATTAATCAACTATAACAATTAAAAAAAACAAAAAGATCAATACTGGCTTTGTAGACAACATTTACAAAAGGCCATTGGAGAATAGAAACATACCTAAGTTATATCAGGACTACCACCTTCATTTAACCCTTACACACCCAACAAACAATATTCATCATCTTTCTTGGAAGTTTTCCTGGACACCAAGTATCACGCCTCTTTTCCTTTTAGGGAAAAGTTAGAAACAAATGTGTTATTACTTAATAGAATCATAAAGGTGAAAACAAAACAGAAAGAAATATAACATTTGAAATCAAACATTCTTGTGATAGTTAGGAACTTCAACTCTACTTTAACTTATAACCATAGATATTATGTTATGAATCTTGCTGTGTCTTGCATTTAGCTTTATATTTTATTTACTGGCCAGTCAAATGAGACAAAATCAAAGAACTATGCAATAGGCTTCACATCAGCTGAATAGTTAATATGGGATTTGTCAACTGAGACAAAGGTTCTCTTTTTTTCATCTCCCTCTTCCTGTTGCCTATCCTGATCTTGCTTTATACACTTTTTAATACTGGTTTGGTCTTGATTTCAGGTAGCTGAAATTTCATGCGGTGGATGGTTGTGTCCTCATACCTGTTGCCTATCTTGATCTTGCTTTATACACTTTTTAATTTCTCGACTCTTTTTACCAACTAAAGAGGAGTATATTTCATCAAATATAGTGTCATAAACACTAACCATCTGTTAGAAAGAATGACCTCCATTTCCAATGCGTTTATGTGAATCCTAGATTATCAAGTAGTTCTGGTTAGTGACAAGTGATTAGTGAGTATACGTAAAAATTGGCCCTCTTTCTTTTATGAAGTATTATTGTCTTGTCGTTGGATTGATTTTCTCATGTGAGATGTTGTCTAACTAACTATTATCTCATACTCTCATAAACTCCATCTACAATTCCATGGTAGAGAGAAGCACTCACTATGTTTCATTGTCGATGATCATACACAGTTGAATTTAGATGAAAAGCAGGCACACCTTTTTTAATCATATTTCATAGCAACAAGTTGTGAAGATGGAATTAGGAGGTTAGCAAGGTACAATTAGTTCCACTGAAACACTTAATTCACTATATTCTAGCACTGAACCCATGTGTTGGCTCTTACAGCAAGTATTTGAAACCTAATTATGATTTGAAATTATCATCTTCCTTGGAAATATTTCTAGCTAAATAATGTAATGATGCGCAAATGTACACTCAATTATTCTTTGGGTATTGCTAACTGGTGTGCTTCAAAATTTCTTGGAGAGCATGTTGGTTGATCAGTTGTGCGATCACTTTGCTCTGTGTTCAAGGTATATATCAATGTAGATGAAATAGTGCACAAAGATCGTCACAAATAGGAATTTTGATGCCTTGTAAACATTGAACAATGATAACAAATGTGAACCAAAAATGTGAAAGCATGTATGATGCTTTTTCAATAACAACAAAACTTCAATCAAACACTTTATACAAGCATATCAAATAGTCAACAAAGGATTGGAAACCCTAGAAATCCCGGTTTAAGTCCATTTTGGACTAGGATTTCCTTATGGGGCCAATGGGCCAATAAGCTTCCAATTTGACTATCTTGGACTTAGAACTCTTATATGGGCTCTAATTTGGTCCCACTTTCATTTATTTTAACATTTTGGGCCATATTGGGCCTAGAATGAAATAAAATACCCTAATGGACCTTATTGGGTCACAACGAATTTATATAGCCCTAATGTGTCATAAAAATCATTCCTAGATTTATTTGGACCAAAAATTACATAATTAAGTCATAATATGGGCTTAAACACAAGAAGCCCAATATTCTTCCTTTCCTTTCTCCTCTTCTCGGCCCAACAACCCAACATGGAAAAGAGTTGACTTTCATTTGCCACCTCTTTATTACCTCTTGGATCTCCATGCAATAACTCATGTTCCCATGCACATATCACTTCAACACTCTCACTTCTCTCTCTTATCTATCCTCGGCTGAGAGCAAGGGAAAACACACACACACACACAAAACACTTAGAACTCTCTGTAAGTCTTCAAGAACATCTTCTCACTTCTCCTTCAAAAGTTGCCAAATATACGAAAGTTGGGCTAAAAGTTGCTAATTCATGTTTTCTTAAATGTCTAAAGGGTCAAAAAAAAGTTTAAAAAAATGATTTTCTGAACATTATGATCTTCAAAGGACTTAAAATGTAAATATTAGGTTAATGGGCTAAATTTTTGGGCTTTCTGCCCAAAAAGCCCAAAGTTGTGAAAACATTACTTTTAAAATAGCTGAAGTAGTAAACTCTTTAAAACAGCGGATAAAAAGTGTAACAAAACTATTTCAAGGGTTAAAAATGGTTTTCATTTCCAGAAAGGATCGAAAATGTAAATTTTGTGGATTTTGGGTTAAAAGTGGAAAATTTGATAAAAGTTGGGCTTTAACCGGAAAATATCATTCTGGAAGGGCTGAAACTGTTAACAAAATACGTTTCGAGTTAAAAATGTCATTCCATAAATATATGATGCAAAAGTGTCAAGAAAATGTTTTAAGGACCTAAAATGACTTTTCTTTTATATTAAGGACTACATTTGTTATTTTACAAAAGAAAGGGGCTGAAAAGGTCAAACCACTGTTTTTAAACCAATAATTTTATTTATAGAATATTGAGTTAAAAATACTAATCTATGGTTTAAAAAAATCGAAAGCCAAATACACGTATAACTCCAAATATCATTATAAACAAATCGATCGATCTCGAGTCGATACAAAACAACAATCGTTAAATCGAACTCTCTAGTAGATATATGTTATACCTAAGACAAGTAAACATTCGACACTTGGGCTTGAAAGTTTCAAATCATGCTTGTTAGACCTTGCAAGTCCATTAATATGATCTTTGGGCCCAAGGGATAATGATTATATGTTATTGGGCCTTCTATGACCCAATTCCATATAAATGGACCTTCAATGGCTCTCAAGTGCTATTGGGCCTTAGCGATCCAATAGTATTGGCAGTACGGTCAAAGTAATCAAATGCAAGATGGGCCATCGAGTCTTTCGCATCCCCGAGAGCCTAAAGTAAACTCACGAAACTAGCAGGATTTTGTACTCTTCTTTTCCTCGTTTGCTAGGCTTATGAGTAATCAAAGTAAACAGATTCAGGTTGATAATCGATAGTAACCAAGGTAGATTGGACTTGAGTGAGTGATAATGGATGATACCTCTAAGGATCGTTCGTGTTCTGGAGTTATAACTAGTCATTATCATGAGTGGTTATAACGACTCACAACCTTTAGTTAATCCAAAACCATCCGAGTAATCAAGGAAGAGTAATAAAAAATCATTCATTATGTCAGTATATCAATTAGAGAAATCACTATATTTTATGTATTTGGAAACCATGAGGTTTCCTGGGAAGTTCAAGATTTTCACTTATATGCTTAATACCAAATCCTACAATTATACATGTCTTTTTTTTGAAATCATCATGCAAATATGTACGGATCTTCACACTTTTTTTTTTATATATATAAACAATGGTCTTTTCAGAAAATATCAGATTTTGTGGATTTTACAAACTACACAAATCATTTTATCACAACATACTTATGAACTCACCAACATTCCATATGTTGACCGTTTTTCAAAATAACTTGTATTCTCATGTAACAGGTAAGCCGAGGAATAAGTACCAAGTATGTTAGGGTGTTTTTCTTATGAAAACTATCAAGCAATTTATGTATGGATTTGTAATGTTAAAACAATGTACTTGATGTGAACAATTATAGTTGTAATATATTGATGCATGGTGATGTTTATGTTATGATTCATGTATATTCATTATATTCAATTTAATTCACGCGAGCCCTCGGATGTTTCCGCCGTCTGGTTCGGGGGTGTGACAAAGATCAAGGAGCAGGTTTATTAGAAGATGAGGAAGACAAGTTCCTGCTGATTTCAGTAGGTGAAAAAGGTTCCTAACAACATGGAAGTACAAAGCTAGTGTTAGTTCAACTTTAGGACCAGAAACTGAAGAAGCACTTCCATCGTCATCAATGTCATTTCAAATATATAAATTGGTAATAGAAGAAATATAAGTATCAACTTTCAATAAAATTGAAAGCTAGTACCCAACAATAACGATTGCAGACTGAGAATGAAGGAATGCAAGTAAACATTCCTCGGGGTTTCTTTAGTTGAAATTGCAAGACTTGTTGGAGCACAAACATGAACCAAGAATCATTACCTTAAAACATCTAATAACTCCTCCAAGAAACTCCTTTGATTCCTCATATGGTGAGAGCAATGCCACATTCATCAAATTTTTCAATACTACATCCATCTACAACAACAATACAATTATAATTGAACCAAATTTCTTGAGGTATGTATTGGAATAAGAAAATGCAAGTAGAAGGTTAACTTCATTACACCTGTTCCATGGAGCCTAGATGACACTTGATTAGCAAATCCTCCAAACATTCAAGCATGTCTTATGCCACTGCATCACTTATTTTACGAGGATTTTCTTTAAACTTGTAATTTAATGCTAATAGAGATCTATAGTTTACTGCAACTTCCAACAGAAGCAGCATGGGAAGCAAAGTATAGGTGAAAAGATAATAGAAACTATTACTATATGAATCTTACACAACGACTTGGCTTACAACCAGTGTACTTGGGAAATCAACAGTTATTTGAGTACTTTTCTCACTTCATTTTCCAATTCTATCACCATGTCATCTTCATGACCTAATTATATACAAACCAAAATTTAGATATCCTTCAAGGAAATAAGCAACAATCTAGTAGGGTAAAAACAAAAGTTGACACAGGGAAATTAAGTAATTTAGATATACAAAAGCAAGAATATACAAAACACAATTTAGATATGCTTCATGGTGAAGAGTAGTTTGAATCAATGACCACTCATAAGTCTCCTACTGCTGCTGTTCTCTGTTCTCTATTGCTACTGCTGTTCTCTGTTCTGAAAAGTCAACAAAAACTTTTCAAATTCCAATTCATTTTAACTTCTTCCAATAAGTTTAAAACCACCAATGAAATATCCCCAAGGCATGTTTATCATATAAAGTTGAAAACTTGACGTGCATGCAAGGCTCTAAAGACTCAAAATGAAAATCCAAGCTTGTGATGGAGTTTTACTCCTAAGGAGAGTCCCATACATGCAAAAGCTGGAAGCTTTATGGACGTAGAGCCCTAAGAGATCTCAGATTTGAAGTTCCAACTTCAGATCTTAGCTCTTACACAAGAAAGCTTCCTAACATGCTAGAAAAGCCCGAAACTTCACCCAAATGAGATCTAGAAGGAAATGAGGTCAAGATACCGACTTGATACCTTCAACTGATGCTAAGTGAGGTAGAATTCTGGTTCCCACACTTTCCTTGCTTCTAGATACTTGATCTCCAAGCTCTTCTCACCAAGAATTCTCTTCCGAAGCTTCAATCACACAAATGGAGCACATAGTCACGTATTAGGGTTTTCTTGAGCTCTCAGGGGACTGCAAGGAGGCCAAAGAAGGCTAATGATCCCTTAAATAGGGTGCAAAACCTCAGAAATTAGGGTTTCACCCTCCAGCTCCTACTCATCGAGTCCCTTCTTGGACTCGGCGAGTAGGTCACTTAAACACGTGGACCAACCCGCTGCTACTCGACGAGTCAGGGCAACCCATTTGTCGATTAGTCGTTGAAATGATGAAAATTTATAACCATAAATCAATATTTGAGAATCGGGGTGTTACATGTCTTCCCCAATTGAACTAGACTTCATCCTCAAAATTTGTCATGGTGAATAACTTCAGATAGTGCACACGTATCTTTGACTCCGGCTTCCACATCCACTTGGACCCTATTCGGTGCTCCCACTGTACCTTTACCAAAGGTACCTCCTTGTTCTGTAGAACCTTGACTTTCCTCTACAGAACAGCCACGATCCCCTTAACATAATTTAGGCTTTCATTGACCAGAATGTCATCCAACGACACCGCTGCCTACTAATCTGTAATGCACTTTCACAATTGTGAAATGTGGAAAGTGTTGTGGATCCCGCTAAGCTCCTCTAGTAGCTCCAGCCATTATGCCACCTTTCCAACCCTGGCAACAATCCTGAACATTCCAATGAACCGGGGACCTAATTTTTCACTCCTCCTGAAGTGGATCAAACCCTTCCAGGGAGAGACCTTCAAGAGTACCATGTTACCGACCTGGAACACTAACTCATATTGGCGTCTGTCGCCATAACTCTTTTCCGACTCTGAGCGGTCTGTACTTGCTGCCTAATCTATCGAATCTTCTTGGTAGTCTGCAATACTACCTCTATCCTTCCCATCACCCTATGTCCAACCTCACCAAACAAACCGGGATGCGACATCTCCACCCATACAACAGATCGAGAGGTGCAACGCTAATGCTGGAATGATAGATGTTTTTATATGCAAACTCTGCAAGGGGTAGGTGGGAATCCTAGCTCCCAACGAAGTCTATGACACATGCCCTCAACATATCCTCGAGGGTCTGAATGGTCCGCTCACTTTGGCCGTCGGTATGCAGATGAAATGTTGTGCTAAAGTGCAGTCGCGTGCCCAATTCCTTATGGAACTTCTGCCAGAAACGGGAGGTAAATCTATCATCCCAGTCAGAAATAACGGAGACTGGAACCCCATGGTGAGCAATGATCTCGCAAACATACACGTCGGCCAAATTCTCGGCCGAAGAACTCTCCCGTATAGCTAAGAAATGGGCACTCTTGGTCAGTCGATCTACCATGACCCATATAGTATGAAACCCCTTTGCCATCCTTGGTAGTTTGGTAATTAAGTCCATCATTATCTGTTCCGATTCCCACATGGGAATCTCTAGGGGTTGCAGCATACCATGCAACCTTTGATGCCTAACCTTGACCATCCTACATGTCAAGCACCTATCGCTTCATTCATGGACACCAATAACTCAAACTTATGTCTCTTTACATCTTGGTGGCCCCTGGTGAATAGAGAAATGACACTTATGAGCCTCCTCCATGACTGTCTGTCTGACCCCATAGACTTCAGAACCTATACCTGACCGCATCGGGACAATAATCCTCGGCTATCCTACACAAACCAGGTGTTCTCACCCCTGATCCTCTCCAGGTTCCAGTTTTATGGTCGCATGCCCTCAACCTGAGCATCTCTGATAACACTCACAAGCGGAGAATCCACCGCTATCCTCATACATATCATTAGGGTGGAAGACCCAACTGACTTGTGGCTCAAGGCGTTCGCCACCAAATTTGCTTTACCGGGGTGGTAAAGGATCTCGCAATTGTAGTACTTGACTACATCCAACCACCTACACTGCCTCATGTTTAGGTTCAGCTAATCCATGATATGTCCCAAGCTCTTGTGATACGTGTATATGGTACAACGGACCCCATATAGGTAATATCTCCATCCCTTGAGAGCGAACACCACCGCTCCCAACTCTAAATCATGCGTAGGGTATCTAGTCTCATGTGACTTCAACTGTTATGATGTGTAGGCTATCACTCGTCCTCTCTGCATGAGGACCACCACCAGGCTTGTGATGGATGCATCACAGAATACCACAAAATCCTCAACTCCCATCGGGAGAGTCAAAACTGGAGCCTCGCACAAAAGTTGACAGAGGGTCTCAAACGCCCTCTGCTGCTCAGGGTCCCACCGGAAACCTACCCCCTTCCTCGTCATACGAGTGAGGGGTACTACGATCTTGGAGAAATCCCGAATGAATCTCTAGTAGTACCTTGCTAATCCCAGAAAACACCTGATATCTGAGGGAGATCTCGGCACCTACTACTCCATGACTACTTTAATTTTGGCCGGATCGACCAAAATCCCTTCCTAGTTAATGAGATTTCTGTGGAACTGGACCTCTCGTAACTCACACTTCAAGAACTTAGCATACAGTTGTTCTCATCTCATAAGTCCGAATAACTCTCTGAGGTGTTTTTTGTGCTGCTTTCGGGTCTTGGAATATACCAAGATATCATCAATAAGCACTATGATCGAGCGTTCAAGTGTCACAACTAGCAAATTAGCTAGGAAATTCTATACTTTTGTAAACATTAACAATGGTAACAGATGTAACCATAACTTGAAAATGTGTATGATGTTCCACCAAAATCCAATTGAAATTCAAAAACTCTATACAAAACATTCAAATAGTCAACTTAGGATTGGAAACCCTAAGAATCCCAGTTTAGGTCCATTATGGGCTAGGATCTCCTTATTGGGCCTAATGGACCAATATGCTTCCAATTTTACTATTTTGGTCTTAGGACCCTTAAATGGGCTCTAATTGGACCCACTTTCATTAAACTTAACATTTTTTTTGCCATAATAGGCCTAAAATGGATAAGTTTACCCTTAATGGGCCTTATTGGGCCATAACAACTCCAATTAACCCTAAGCGACCATAAAACCCATTCTTTTATGCTATTTAGGCCATGAACCATCCTAAAGGCCCAATGGCCCGAAAAATTTCTCTATGGGACTCATGATTTTGAGTAAAGATCAAGATCCGGCAAAAATAATTCATATTCTCCCTCTTAATTCAATTCTCGCCCCATGTGTAAAACAAATAGAGAAATAACTAATTACCCAATCCATGAAACATCATTTTTATTTAGGGGATATTAAGACATTATGATCAACATGAATCTAGGTATTTCTCATATTTCCATGCAAACTCCTCTCACCCTCTCTCTCTCTTTATCTCTCGGTCGAGAAGAGCAAACACTCACACACACACACACACACACAAACTTCACTTGTAAATTTCTCTCAAAACTCACAAGAACACTCCTTCCTTTCCTCTCACATTTTTGAGATCCTCTAAGCATTTTCAAGAAGGTTTACCACCAAAATCAATAATCCTTGGTAAGATCTTGTACACTTAAGTTGGATTACTTCATTCTTTAGCTAAATCACTCCTTATGAACATCTATTTTGTGATTTTGCTTCCTAGAACTTCTTAAGTTTGAAATCCACTCAAGAAAGATTGCTATGATGATGTAACAACCCGAGATTTCCATTCTGTACGATCATTATCAAGTCAATATAAGTTAGAACAGTCACAGTAAATTTTCAGACTTTTCCGTATAAGTTTGAGTATTTCACGATTTACACTTAAGGAGATATTAGGAGAGTGGATGCACTATGGTTTTGTGTAACTCAGTTATTCCAAAACTCTATTATATTAGAGTTCATTTCATGAATAAATATATTATCTGTCAAAAATCCCAGGACTATATATACGAATCTTAGAAATATTATTTCATTATTTCCAATTCCAACTAGAGAAAAGCCATTTTCTCTCTCACGGATCTTCGGGTTTTCATCCCAAATCGTGAGTACCTATCTCTAGTTGTATTATATACCTTGTTAAGTGCTTAATAACATAGAAATCATAACAAAACTGCAAGATTTGAGAGTTTACCGCCCAAGAACACCTTGGGGAGTAAACTCTTTTATACGGGTAAAATGATGCCTAGTCCTTTCCCCGTGATATGTAACCATCTTAGGCTTGTATGTTAGTGCTTATAAGGCTAGAAATCACCCATGAACACCAAGAGTAAGGTGTTCACAGCCCAAGAAGTTCTTGGAACGTGAACTCCAAACTCAAGGACCAAAGAGTGCCTTAATCACTCCTAAAGCCTTGGAACAATAGCCTTGATTTACTCCTACTTATTTATGGACATTAAATCATCAAATGCCCATCCCAAAGAGAGATTACGGCCATAATCTCTTATGGTTTTGGTCCTTGGGCTGTGAACATCAAAAGTAGGTACCAAAGTGTGCCTAAGGCCTTCATTAGCCTTAGATAATTGTCTAAAACCTATCCTAGATGATTATGGGACTTGAAAACATAAAACACCCCCTTTCCATATGAGTTTACAGTAGTAAACTCAAAAGGAATTGGCCTTGGGGCCGTAAACTCCTCAAAGGAGCGTATAAGTGCCCTAAACCCTTCCAAGAATTAATCCACCAAGTAGGAATGCTTCTAGGGATCATTTAGAACTTCAAAACACCGAATGACATTAAGCTTACGAGTTCACAACCGTAAACTCAACGGTTTACGACCGTAAACTCCTTGTGTGAGGTTTATTGGAGAGTAAACTCATGTATGTGGTCCTTTGGAACCCTAAACTCACTAGCCGGGTCCTACAACAACTTAGATGAAATCCTTAGGGCTAATAACACTTATTATAAGTGTTTAACATTTTCTAGGAGGTCTAAACAATTTCAATTAGTAGTTAAATCTAATTGGGTACACATATGTGTGATTATATGCTAACTAGGATCATAGCGTTTGTTCAAGACTTCACTTGACACCTAGCAATCCTACATCTTTAGTACATCCGTACCACTCACTACAGGTGAGTTCATACCCCTTAAACAATGGTTTAAATGTTTTTAAATGATTTTATGGGGGGGGGGGGCGGGGGGGGGGGGGGAATACAAGTCAAATGCTTATAGTTATTACATCAATCACATGTGATTAATATAAGTTCTTATACTTTTTAAATACATTTGCTTAAACTACGGTTTTACTTATTATCAATTGCATGTCTATGTATGTATAGTTATATAAGAAATGTTTAAAGGACTTAGGAAGGCTATCCACCCTATTTCCTTTTCGCGCTTGAGATGTGGTCTGGTGAGATATTGGGTACCCGTCTGAAAGTCGTTTAAATGTTAGTTATATATCATGTGTACATATATAGTCATAAACGGTCCTTCCAGTTCATTCAGTACCCTTGGGTAGCAAGGGTATACTTCCATGTTCATACGTACCAGTACATTGCTAGTAAGTTACCATAAGGGTAGCATAGGAGGATACTATTATTACTAGAACAATGAAACATACAATAAGTGAGTTCATTCATGAGTCAATACTTGCTAAATAGAGAGAGAACACTCATTACAGCTAGTACACACAGTACATTACTATACATGCTAGATAGATAGAGAACATACATTACAGCTAGCACACAAAGAACATTACAGTACATTACTATACTATTACATAGATATGTTTACATGATTATTCTTACATGCGTACGTTTACATAGATACATTTACATGAGTGCATTTACATATACGATAATAGGACATACATCATTAGGTGCTATAGCATAGAACGAGTTCAGGATCTAACTATACCGATGAATCATAACGCATTGTGATACTTATATCGGGTATACATGATCATAGTAATGTGGATGTTCACGGAATGCAAATATGCAGGAGTCGTGTAAAGGTCCCAAAATCCCTTTGACCGTGAGGGGGGGGGGGGCGTCTAGCATGGGATCTAGCCATCACATTAGGCCTTATCCCTCAAATAAGGCAATAGGAGTACAGAGGTAGTCACTTATTACAAATACTACAATACTTATAACAATTACTCTAGACTTAAGGTAATTAGTACGGTTGTAGTACAACATTACACCATTGTACTATCTCAGTTTTCCCATTAACATTCACTTTGTGAATATTCACACGATGCATGGTAATGTAGAATCTATATTTTTGGTTAATGATAGTCCGAATTGGGGAAAACACACACTCTACAAAGAGACATACACACAGACACTAGATGCCTTGGTAGAAGGCTACAGTTAGTAGGAAACTTATGGTTTTCTAGGAGAGTTCAAACATTATACAAAACATTGTACAAAACATCTTACAGAAACATTTTACAAACGTTTTCATACAAACTCAAACATTAATATACTTACGATCTCACTAGCATTAAGCTGATACTTGCTTTCAAAATAAATTGTATTCTCAGGTCACCACTAGATAGGTACAGGTGCCAGGATTTTGAGAAGATGGAGTTCGTTCAAGACTCATCTTTTATTTTGATATGTATAACTTTTGGTGTCTATAACTTTGACAGAACACACATGTATGAAATTATATTATTAATACAATGGATGATGTTGTTGCTTGTTTACTATTATTCATTGTTTGTGATACTGTACATGACGTCCTCCACCCCAGAATGTTTCCAAAATTCATGGTTTGGGGGTGTGACAAAACCCGGTACTGTGTTAGAGTTCACAACGTGAATACTATATTCACGACGTGAATTCATAGATTTGACCCTTCCGGAGATGGCAGACCCAAGTGGACGAGTGACACATGCAGTGACGATCAAGCCCCACGATGTGAGCATTAGAAACCCACGACGTGAACCTAGAAAATTCACCCTATAAATAGAAATCAAGGGCCAACCAATTTAGGATGCTCCTCTCTTACTCTCCCACTCCCGATACCCTCTCTAAGACCTATTTGACCCCCCCTGGAAGCCCTGGTATCATCCCGAGACCCGAAGCAAGTCCTGAAGCCCGAAGATCCCGAGAAGAAAAGAGTTTCCGAGCCGAAGCTTTGTCTTCGAGAAGCCGGTTGTGTGAAGATCTTCCAGAGCTACTGACGAATAATACTTCTGCAAGCCATAGTGCTATCTAATCATATTCTGATCAAGTGAATGTGTAGTTACTTTCTTCTAACGCATAATTATGAAGTATTTTATATGAAATACATGTTATGTGTATATTTTGTTGTTATATGTGTGAGTGTATATTCATTTTTCTTCTAACACATAGATATAAAGTATCTCCGAGTGAATACGTGCTATGTGTATATAGATATATATTATATGTTACTTGGAATGATTCTGTATATTTGTAACGAGTATTAAATGAATATCTTATCAGTTTTGAAGTTGCATATGTATGCATATGTATATTGTTATCTACAAAATGATGGGTAGAACTTGGGTAGATAGTTGATGTGTGATAAACTGACGAGAGGCCTCGATGTTGTTCTTGTTGACCTAGTCATCTAGCGGAGTGTGGATGACAACCATGTAGTCTTTATTGACAGTCCTATGGAACGCTAGCATGTTCATAACCTATAGGTGTTGTAAACGACATGTTCACCTGTGTACTCTATCCCCCTCATGGTTGCCTCTAGGACATCTATTGCTGAGGAAACCCCTTGCAGTAATGTCCATCCCGATGAAAATCCTAGATTAGGTCCCTTTTAATAGTTGTTGTTTTAGGGACGTAAAGTGAGGATAACGTGAATGGGTAAACGAGTTATTGTTGGTTGATGAAATTAAATATAATTATTTATTGTGGGTTGTATGCTCACCAGGCTCCCAAGCCTGACCCACTTAGTTTAGATGGATGAATCATCAAGTTATTTTGTTTATAAGCTTGTATATGTATGTAACTGTTGTATGGCTTGTAATATGTCGTTTATGTTTTTTGATCTATATCAGAATATGACATCCAAAGTTTTGATTATATAATAAAAATACATTTATTTATGAAATGCTTTGGTAAATATCATTTTAACATATTACTTTTTTGTGAACAAATTCCGACACTCTTTTAAATCAATACGATTTACTCTGAAATTATTTTAAAAGCATAAATGAAATCAGTATTTTCTAGCCGAGATTTTAGGGATGTCACAGTTGGTATTAGAGCATTAGTTTAAGCGAACTAGGAATTTGTAGGATTTCTAGACTTAAACATAGAATGCTAAGTGAAAATTGTGAGATGAGTGTCTGTGATATTATAGACACGAGCAGTATTATATTTTAGGAAGCTGCCTAAAATGCTTTTATGTGCTAAATGTTATATGTTGCCATATATGATATTATTTTTCGGATCTACGGTTTGTTGCCAACCGGATCTGGAGACCTTATCTGTTTAGGATTCTAAGCGTATGTCTACGGTATTAGAACTAGCATGTAAACATTTCGGAGTGATAAGGATGATTTGAATATCTATCGTGAATGAGGATCTAATTTCACCTTATTCGGTGTATAGATCAAAAATGGTGAGAATAAAGAGTGGAGTTGGAAACGTGGACGAAAATAGGAATTAAATACCTATAATATAGCAAGTGGCTATTGCAGCAGTACCACCTGAGCCAATAACAATGGTTGGAGTGCAATTGATGATTCAGACGTTGATGGATCGTCAGATTGAGGAAACTAGGCGTTTGCTTAGGCAGAATCGCAAAGAACTATCAATTCAAGTCGAATAACCCGAAGCAAATGGAGGGCAGTCTGAAGGAGGAAACTTTAGTGGGATCATTGGTCAAGACAACCCACCGATTGTTACAAATAATAACTAGGATAGAGGAAATGATGTGCATGGGTGCAAGTATAAGGATTTCATGGCATCCAAACCACCATGTCTATCCGAAAGCCCGACGCCAGTGGAAGTGATTAATTGGATCTCCGAAATGGAAACTATGTTTGAAAGTTGCCAGTGCAGCAACCGACAGAAGACCGCTCTTGCAACCCCTCTGTTAAATCTAGGGTACTAAGCTGCTGGAAGTTACTAGCTGACTCGATGCCCAAGGGAAAAGCTAGCAAGACATCTTGGGAAGACTTTGTGGAACAGCTGAAATTACAATACTTACTCAGAACAGGACCTTCTGGAAATCAATAACGAGTTTTAGAATTTGAAGAAGGGAAACATGAGAATTACTGAATACGCTGCAAGTTTTACGGAGAAGTTGAAACTTATTCCATACCTAGTTCCAACTAAACTAGCAAAGGTCAACAAATTTGCTTGCAGTTTACCAACAGACTTTGGTCTAATGGTTATGCAGGCAACGACCTTGAAAGCTGCCATCTGGGATACTAAGAATGTTGAGACAGACCCAGATCAGGGAGAAAGGTCTGGAGAGGTCAGGGGTTGGTGAAAATAGGAAGTTTGATGAACCTTCAGGGTCCAATAAGATAAACAAGTTCTCGAAGTCTAGTTTGAGAGGAGGAGGAGGAGGTGAAGCAAAATGGTGTGATAAATGTAAGAAGAAGTATCATGGAAAATGTGAGGTAGTGGCCACATGATTTAAATTTAGAAAGCCAGGGCACTATTCCAACGAATTCACCCTCACTATGAAAGTTTGCTATGGTTGCGGTGAGGAGGGTCACATATCGAGGGATTGTCCAAAAAAGAAGGAGGTAATAAGACCCAACACTCCACCAAAGCCGAAGGCAAAAGCATTCCAGATGACACTGGAAGCTGCTAAAGATGAAATTGATGTCGCTTTAGGTACCATTCTCGTAAACGAATTGTCTGCCCAAATTTTATTTGATTTTGGAACCAACTACTCCTTTATTTTGCATGAATTTGGTAGAAAACTAGCTTTGCCTATTGATAGACTAGATAATGCTTTATTAGTTGAAGTTGCTAGTGGCAAGTTTGTACCTGTTAGCCATCGCATGAAAACCATTTTCGTTGACTTGAATGGGAATAAGTTCCACAAGGAATTATTACTTATAGAACTTAATCTTTTCGACATCGTGTTGGGAATAGATTGGCTTAGCGACAATGATGCCAAAATATTGTGCAGAAAGAAGATAATAAAAGTAAACTCGCTAGGGAAAGAGTCATTTATTGTGTATAGGGACAAACGCATAGTGAATTCTGGAATCATTTCATTGATGAAAGCCAGAAATTGTTTGGCCAAAGGATGTAAATCGTATCTAGCATTCGTAATTGATGCTAAGAAAGAGAAGAAGGAGGTGCAGAGTTCCGATGGTGTATGATTATTCTGAATTGTTTCTGGAAGATCTTCCTGGATTACCGCCTGATCAGCAAGTCGAATTCCGTATTGACTTGTTACCCGGGACGACACCAATAGCAAAAGCACCTTACCGATTAGCACTGACGGAGATGAAGGAGTTGATGATGCAACTACCGGAGTTATTGGACAAAGGTTTCATTAGTCCTAGTTCATCACCCTGGGGAGCTCCGGTGTTATTCGTGAAGAAGAAAGATGGAAGCATGAGAATGTGCATCGATTACAAAGAGCTGAACAAGGCAGCAATAAAGAATAGAAATTTGTTGCCAAAAGTTGATGTCCTGTTCGATCAAATACAAGGCTCAACTTATTTTTCAAAGATTTATCTGAGGTCAGGATATCATCAGTTGAAAGTAAGAGAGCAAGACATCGAGAAAACTGCATTCAGAATGCGATATGGACACTACGACTTCTTGGTTATGTCTTTTGGACTAACCAATGCTCCAGCAGCATTCATGGATTTAATGAATCAGGTTTGTAATCCATTCCTTGATAAATCCGTGACAGTTTTCATAGATGACATTCTGATTTACTCAAAAAGCTAAGAGGAGCATGGTAGATACTTGCGAGAAGTGTTGGAAGTCTTAAAGAATGAGAAGTTATATGCTAAGTTCTCCAAAATTGATTTTTGGATTCGATAAGTCCAATTCTTGGTTCACGTGGTCAACCAAGAAGGGATAATGGTTGATCCAGAAAATATCGAAGCTGTGATGAAGTGGGAGCAACCGAAAAGTCCCACGAAGATCCGAAGCTTTTTGGGATTAGCCGGATATTACCGAAGGTTTATCCAAGGCTTTTTTTCGATCGCTACTCCATTAACAACTTTGACCCACAAAGGAGCTACTTATGCTTGGAATGATAAGCGTAAAGAAGCATTCGAGAAGATAAAGAAGATGCTATGTAAGGCACCGATTCTTTCTCTACCCGATGGAGTTGAACACTTCGTTGTTTATAGTGATGCGTCTGGGGTTGGATTGGGTTGTGTTTTGACCCAAAGAGAAAAGGTCATAGCATATGCGTTTCGGCAGCTGAAAGAGCACGAGAAGAACTACACCACTCATGATTTGGAGTTAGCAGTGGTGGTTTTCGCTCTAAAGATATGGAGGCGTTACCTCTATGGCTCTAAGTGTAAACTTTTCACTGATCTTAAGAGTCTTCAATATCTCTTTCATCAGAAGGAATTGAATATGAGGCAACGATGCTGGCTAGAGTTACTTAAGGACTACGATTGTGAGATACTTTACCACCCTGGTAAAGAAAATGTTGTCACTGATGCTCTCAGTCGGAAAGTCAATCTTGAAAGAATAAGGCCAAGAGCGTTGAGAATAGAAGTTGTCTCGACAATTGTGGAGAGTATAAAGAAAGCTCAAAAAGAAGCATCTAAGAAGAATGACCGAAAGGAGGAACGTTTGGGCAAATCGTTGTTGTTTAGTACAAGCGATCATGGACTCAAGGTATTCCAAGATCATGTTTGGGTACCTAAGTTGGGAAGAATAAGAGATCTTCTAGTGGAAGAAGCTCACAAAACAATGTTCTCAATTCATCCTGGCAGCACTAAAATGTATAGGGACCCGAAAACCTATTACTAGTAGCCGACGATGAAGCTTGAAATTGCAAACTATGTAGTGGGGTGTGTGACATATGCATGGGTCAAGGCACAACATCAGAAACCATAAGGGAGTTTAGAACCTTTACCTGTGCCTATGAGTAAATGGGAAGACATTGCTATGGATTTTGTCACTAAACTGCTCAGAACAAAGAATGGTCACGACATGATTTGGGTAGTCGTTGATCGCTTCACTAAGAGTGCGCATTTCATAGCAGCGAATGAGAAATAGTCTATAGATAAGCCTGTGAATTCCTACGTGAAGGAAATTGTGAGGCTTCACGGTGTTCTGTTAACAATTGTGTCAGATTGAGACAACCGTTTCACCTCAAGATTTTGGAAAAGTCTACAAGAGGAATTGTGTACCAATTTGTGTTTGAGTACAGCTTACCATCCAAAGACTGATGGTCAGAGCGAACGAACGAAACAAATGCTTGAAGATATGCTAAGAGCATGTACCCTGGAATTGCAAGGAAACTGGGATGAACATTTGCCTTTGGTATAATTTTCCTACAATAATAGTTTCCACTCGAGCATTAAGATGGCACCTTATCAAGCTATGTACGGACAGAAGTGTCGTACGCCATCTTGTTGGCTTGAGGCTGGGGAAAAGCAGTTTATGGGACCGTAGATCGTCCATCAAACTGCTAAAAAGCTTAAAATAGCAGGGAAAGAATGTTATCGGCTTAGGATCGTCAAAAGAGTTATGCTGACAAAAAGCAAAGACCGATGACTTTTGAAGTTGGAGATTCGGTTTTGCTTAAAGTCTCACCGTGGAAGGGACTTATAAGATTTGGTAAAAGGGGAAAGTTAAGTCCAAGTTTTATTGGACCATTTAATGTTCTTTAAAGGATTGATAACCAAGCTTACAAGCTAGAACTACCAGAAGAACTGAATAGTATTCATAACACTTTTCATGCGTGTTATTTTAGGAAGTTCACGGGAGAAGTTCCCGACATAATTCCACTTTTGGAGTTGAGAATTGATGATACCAAGAGGTTAATTGATGAACCGAAGGCAATCGTTGACCGAAAGCCTAAAAAGTTATGACACAAGATGGTCGAGTTATTGCTTGTTCGTTGGAAACATACGAATGGGCCAAATCTTACCTGGGAGATGGAGAGCGACATGATGAGTCGCTATCCTCATTTGTTTGTTGATGTGTGATTCAGCGGATGGAATCATTCTAAGTTGGAGAGAATTGTAACGTCCGTGTTTCTGGGCTTGTCATGAATAGCGATGTAATAGTCTAGGTTAACCTTTGTAACCCGTCTTGAAATAATAAAGATGTATTATTTGAGTATTATGTGTTTTATGCTTAATTTTGTGACTTAAATGAATTAAGTATGAAAATATGAGTTAAAATGATATATTAGATAAGCACGATATCGATACATGAAGACGTAGTGGTCGTAACGATCTTTCCGAATATATTTGCGAACAAACCGACATGACACTAAATGACGTAAAATACGAATTTATGAAATAGTGATATCTAGCTTTAGTAATCTAAATGAAATTCGTAGAATACGTTAAACCAAGAGCATACATAAAAAGAACGTCTAAGTCTAACTTCGTATGAGGAAGTTATGATTTTCCGAAGTTTCGACTAAGCAGTAGACAGCCTGAAGTTCGAATTTGGGATCAAATGAGTTTTCGCCAAAACAATCTAAATGAGAATTAAAGATCTCATCGATAGTAGTCCAACGGTAAAAAGACAGACAAAAAATGGACGTCAGACGAAGGAGTTATGATTTTCTAACGGAGTTTTCCTTTTCCGACCTACTAAAATAATATAATAAATATATAATATAAATAAATATATAATATAAATAAATTCAAAATTACCCAACGGAGTCTAAAAGAAACTTGTAGATCTTGTTTTTACCTACGCGTGCATATAAAGAACGTCGAAAACGGAGCTCGTATGCGAAAGATATGAATTTCTAAAGTTATAGGCATGAAACCTGGTACTATGTCAGAGTTCAAAACGTGAACACTGTGTTCACGACGTGAGTTCATAGATTTGACCATTCCGGAGCTGGAAGACCCAAGTGGATGAGTGACACATGCAGTGACGATCAAGCCCCACGATGTGAGCATTAGAAACTCACGACGTGAACCCATAAAATTCACCCTATAAATAGAAATCAAGGGTCAGCCGATTTAGGTTGCTCCTCCCACTCTCGATACCCTCTCTAAGCCCTAATTTAACACCCCCCGGAAGCCCCGGTATGATTCCGAGACCCGAAGCAAGTCCCAAAGCCCGAAGATCCCGAGAAGAAAAGAGTTTCCGAGTCGAAGCTATGCCTGTGAGAAGCCGGGTGTGTGAAGATCTTCCAGATCTACCTAAGAATACTACTTATGCAAGCTGTAGTGCTGTCTGATCATCTTCCGATCAAGTGAGTGTGTAGTTACTTTCTTCTAACGCATAATTATGAAGTATTTTATATGAAATACATGTTATGTGTATATTTTGTTGTTATATGTGTGAGTGTATATTCCTTTTCTTCTAACACATAGATATAAGGTATCTCCGAGTGAATACGTGCTATGTGTATATAGATATATATTATCTGTTACATGGAATGAATTTGTATATTTGGAACGAGTATTAAATGAATATCTTATCAGTTTTTAAGTTGCATATGTATGTTTATGTATACTGTTATCTACAAAATGTTGGGTAGATAGTAGATATGTGATAAACTGATGAGAGGCCTCGGTGTTGATGTTGTTGACCTACTCATCTAGCGGAGTGTGGATGACGACCACAGAATCTTTCTAGACAATCCTATGGAACACTAGTAGGTTCATAACCTATAGATGTTGTGAACGATGTGTTCACCAGTGTACTTTATCCCCCTTATGGTTGCCTTTAGGACATCTATTGCTAAGGAAACCCCTTGTAGTAATGTCTGTCCCGATGAAAATCCTAGATTAGGTCCCTTGTAATAGATGTTGTTTTAGGGACGTAAAGTGAGGATAACGGGAATGGGTAAACGAGTTATTGTTGGTTGATGAAATTAAATATAATTATTTATTGTGGGTTGAAAACCCTATATGCTCACTAGGCTCCCAAGCCGAACCTACATAGTCTATTTTTATTATAGAAAGTGGCACGATGGCATAAGATGGATGAATCATCAAGTTATTTTGTTTATAAGCCAGTATATGTATATAACTGTTGCATGGCTTGTAATATGTCGTTTATGCTTTTTTGTCTATATTGGAACATGACATCCTGAGTTTTGATTAGATAATGAAAAAACATTTCTTTATCAAATGCTTTGATAAATATCATTTTATCATATTTTGTTGTTGGGAACAAATTCCGCAACTCTTTTAAATCAAAAGGATTTACTCTGAAATCATTTTAAAAGCATAAATGAAACCGGTGTTCTCCGGCTGAGATTTTGGGGATGTCACAATTTATAATTGACATCACAGATTCCCATATATAATTTGCTTTGTTTCTTTATTTTTGGCACACTCTTGTACAAAAATCCTCATTATTTTCCAAACGTCTGGTCTCACAATTCCAAATGGTTACTTTCAATTTAAAAATAGGAAATGGCTACTTGTTTTGAATAGGTTGTGGAGTTTAATGCTTTCTTGCAAATGTGCAGAACATAAAGGATAGTTTTAAAGGGATAAGACTTCAAAATTTGGGCGCATGCTTTTCAAAAGTCCTGACATCACTCCTTGTTAGTTACACGACCCGACATCATGCCTGTCAGTAATGCCTTTTCTGGTGCCTTTTATGGGAAACGCAACGTCTATAGTTGGATTTCTGTCTCCACCAATACCGTATTTAAGAAAAATTGACTTTTGCTTTTCTTTCACAACTTTCAAAGTTTTCAAAATCCTCGGCGGCAATACCTCTTTTCTTTGTACACAATTCATCATCTTCTTCAAATGCATCCATCGCAGATTCCTCTGAATCTCCATCTGTTGCTGAACAAAGAACTTCCACGGTTATGTTGAACATAAAACCAAACCATAATCTGGCTTTGGATCTTGCTTCTTCCAATTATACTGATTTTCTAAATCTGATGGTTGAATGCCTCTAATATTCACAACTTGCTCAAGCTCCTTCAATGGCTGAAAGTGTATCATTGATTCATCTCTTGAAGGCTTTCTCCACTACAAATTACAAACAGAGTGAAGCCATGATCACTTTCTAATTCGATTCTCACAAAACGTCTATTTTTAAATCTCGATTTTGCAGGCTGCTAGGGTTTACTATTATAGCCATGATCACTTTCTCCACTTTTGCACATTGATCTATGGTCTTTACAAGCGAATTAACCTAGATTATAGTTATGTTCTTTGGGCACAGCTGGTTCAGAGCAGATTCTCTTCATCAAGGCACATAGATATCCTGTGCACATTTTTGGTCGGTAATTGTCAAACGTGCCCTTACACATCTTCAGGTTCAATTTCACGACAATTATGTGATTGCTGCTATTCCAATCCCCAATACATCAAACTTCATTGTCTCTAACCCCACTAAATTTAGCTTCGTTGGTTCGATTCCCAATTCAATGCTCTTAAAAGTTTCGGTCGGTAATGTTGTGTTAAACGAATACCGAAAGAAACCTTCTTCTGGTGTTCGTCCTATGCCCGAAGATTTATGAATGGCTCTTGAAGAAGGAAACAAAGCAAAATGGGAAGAAAATGAAAGACAAAAGCTGGTCCTTCTGAGCCAGCTCAAACTCCGAAGAAGAAGGTAAAGAAGGTTGCTTGCAAACCATGGTCTCTATCTCCTATCGTACAAGTGGATTCAGATTCTCACACAATATCAGAGATTCGGGAAACTGAACACGTTCAGAAGGAAACTAATGATACTGCTACAACTTCGCAACCAATGGTCTTGGAACCTTCTTCGACTTACTCCACTCCAAAGGTATCATCTCCGATTCCAGCTTCAGCTCCTTCACCAAATGAAACATTTCATGTTCCTTCTCATCCACCTTCTCCCAATGTCACTTCTACACCAATTTCTACACCCATCACAATAGCTCCATGTATAAATATATCTATTGGGATTTCGCAACTGCAGATATTTACTTCCTAATCAACTCCACTCTACACCAAATCTACCACAACAACTACCACTACTTCACCTCAGGTGACTATGAACATATCTGATACGGGGGTAGGTGCTTTTGGTGCAAGTATTGGTTTCAGTTTCTCTCCCAAATCGCCCTAATGGACTGATGATGTTGACACTATTTTTGGTGATGATCGGGATGACCTTCAAGATTTTCGGTATAGCCCACTCACTATTCATTCGGATAATGGTGATGATGCACCAATGATGGAAGGGAAGTTCAAGGCCCCCAATGCTAAGTTGGATACACCACTTGGGTCTTCCAAAATATCGTCAAGCAATGAATACTCCTTTGAGTTTGTCAAAACTACTTGAGTCTTCCATAAAATCTGCAGAAAACTCAAAGAAGATAGTACGTGAAATGACCGAGAAAGTTGAAAAACTACTTGCAAATGTTACTCAATTTATGGAGGACGTTCGTAGTTCCTCTGATAATAATAAACCAACAGCTTGATGCCTTAAATTCTGAAAATGTTGTTACCAAAATTTGTGTATCACATGTTAATTTATTCTTGCAAAGTTATGTAGACTCATGATTTGTTGCTCATAGTCTCGATTCGCCAACATATCGCTCACAAACTCAAACCAATATTCCCCATGCTAAATCGTATCGAGGGTGTTTGAAAATCTAGAACCTTTTCAAAACAAGGGGGAGAAGCCAAGAAGCCATCTAATGAAGAACCCATGAAACCAACTGACGAATCTGGTGAGTACGAACACAAGCCAAAACCAAAATCAAAAGATCTAAAGGGTAATGAAGCTTCGGGATCAAAAGGAAATGGAAAATTGGATGACAATTAAGAAGAAGAAAAAGATTTGTTTGAAGAGTCCCAACTTAAAGGAAAGAAACTTGAGCAAGAGCTTGATGAGAATTTGCGGGTTGCAAAAGATGCTACAGCTCGAGAAAAGGAAGCTCGTGATACTCAAGTCACACTCAAAACGCAGAATGCTCTTTTTCCTCCTTGGTTGATGCAGCATATTTTGAATGAAGTCTTTGACAATCCGAATGTTTAATGGTTGGAGCCAGTTGCTTTGTTTGAATTGGAAAACACATTGGAGTCTCAGCTTGACTTTTCAATAACTCTGAAGGCCTTTTTACTCCAATTTCTTTAAAAGGTTTAGAAGGCTCATAATTTAAATAACAATGCCAATATCATGCTTATCTCCATTTGTCTAAAGCATAGGAAGCCCCAGTATCAAACTTGGATTTCATAGAAGATTAATATTATGAAAGTCTTTGGTCTATTAGAAACAGAAAGCTTCATTAATGTTTGGTTCAAAGCATCATACGGGGTAAGAAAATCAATCTTCGAATTCACTCTTGTAGATTCTTCGTGCCATAATCCATATGATTGGATGTCTTTTTTCCATCTTTTATCTAAAGATGAAAAGAGATTCAAACCTATTGTGGCGCATCGAAAAAGGATGTTGGTGTCCTACATTCACGAAATCAGGAAAATGGATGTGGAGATAGTGGTTGTAATACGAAAGAAACCCACTGTGTAACCAAAAGAAGCTCTAAATGATGTCACCAAGATGAAACTCGGAAGAATCCAAAAGGATAATTGGAGTGTGGCATTTCAAAAAAGTGCTAGAGATGGTACGAATGTTCAAATGTTCTTATTTTCCTAACGCGACAAGCATCTTTATTCCGTTTCTTGTCTGAACTACTTTATGGGGATTACTGAACAATGAAAGGTGAATGATATTGCGGATAAGATGTGCTTTGCAGATATGATCAAATGGTATATCACCTTTCATAACAACTTGCTTGGATTAATGCTGAAACTTTTCAAGGTTCAGAAGCACCAACAACACTGAATAATTTCCTTCCTTATTTGACACAAAGGGGGAGATTGTTGGGTTATTTATTTTGTTGTGTCAAATTTTCATTGTATGTATTTATCCTTAATTAAATGGATTGGGCCTTTCCATCCATATTTATGGTGCTAGGGTTAGGCTATAAATTATGCATGCATATTTTGTATTAGGGTTAATCGATTGTATTTTCTCGACATCGTCTTTACAAAGAAGTTCACATAGAACTCTTCTAAGACTTTGATAACATAAGCATTTGACACCATTTTGATCAATTGTTCTTCTTGTTTTGATTCACTTTTTTGTTAAAAAATCTATCGGTCTTAAGTTTATTGTTTCAACAGAGATGATATCGGAGGTAGGGTTCATTTGGTATACGGAGTATACTATACGAAAGTCTCACTTCAAACACCTCATTAAATCTAAATTTATCATCATCCCCGTAAGTAGATCAGTTAGTATAACAACTTGGAATAACTAACAAATCTTGTTTATAGGCTCATAATAACGATAATGAATTTAAACATAAGTTACACTTAAAGCGTAATAGGTGTAGCTCAACTTACAAGGTTTCTAGCAAAAACTTAGAACTCCGTGAACTGAATATTTTTTCTAAAAATATTCTTGTAGCGCTTCAACTTTCACCTTACTATACTAAAACTATAGAAAGAGAATTCGAATCACATAGTACTAAAATGCTCGAGGATAAGAAGAGAAAGACTCTTCAATAAATATAATGGTGCAAGAAATATGAGAGCCTAGAGTCTCATATTTATAGTAATTGAATTTTCGAAAACAACCCATTATAGTTACCTACATGACCTTATAGTTATCTAAACGACCAAACGCCGTTTATAATAGTATTTTAAATAGAGTTAACGATATTTGTACTAAATTAATATCGAAAGCATTCAATATTAATCTTATAACGACTGCATTGTCAATAGCTTTCTAATGATATATAAATATGTATATATGTATATGATGCAACCTTGACGTTGGCTCAATCGGTGTTGCACAGCTACAGTCTTCGCCGTCTCTGCAAGATCACAAGAAAAAAAGGGGTCGTCAGCCGTTTCCTAGGAGGGTGCTCTCGGAAGAACGCGCCGATGGTCAAGTTAGAAGGTTTCTAGGGTTTTTGGGTATGTTCTTTAGAGAGAAGAGCTTACCTCTTGAGTCCGAGAGCGTATCCTTTTATACCTAGCACTCTTTCCCAGTCCGTACAATACAAGATCGCTTTTAGGAGACAAGATCAGGGGCGCTGATTGGAGGGTCATGCACCTTTAGCCGTCATGGCGCTCTCATTGGCACTGGTGGTAATGGCCTGATTCTACTGTTTGTCTCCTAACCGTATCTTTTTTCTTAGTGCTAGGAGCATCCCTTGGTGGGCACGAGGTTTTGGTCAGGACAACGGAAATGCCTCTTGGCGGGCGCGAGCCCTTCGCCTGGGCATTCTTTTCCTGGGGGCGCTAGCGGGCGCAGAGCCTGCTGGTGCGCCAGGCTCTTTAGCTAGGCGCGAGTCTGTCGTGTCATCTTAGGAACGTCATCAAGTCCCCCAGTCCGGTAGCCCTTGCAGCACTAGTTACAGTTTTTGGACTTGATTAGCTTACATGTGTTGGTTTTCCCTTACCTGTCGCCCCTTCTTTAATGGCGAGGTAACTGCGCATAATGGCTGGAAGTTATGTCATTGTCAGACATTTTGAATATCCCGCCCCTTCCGTTTCTTTATAAGAGCACTTTTAGGGTTTATTTTTTGCTTCATTTCTCCTTCTCTTTTCTTCTTATTGCCTTTTTTCTCTTCTGTTATGGCAAGTCTTCCTGGTATCCTTCCTTTCACCAGGTTCCTGCATCTCGTCTCCCCTGGAATAATCGAGGTCTTTTTGAAAAACCTAGACACTGGCATCTGTTTCCCGTTGACGGACTTCCATGAAGAAGTTCTCCAAAAAGATGGTTGCAGCTTGCAGATGTTGACCCCGAATGCCGCCACCAAAGTGGTGTCGTTTGAAATAATTTTCTGGGCCAACGGTTATCTTCCTGACTATATCGTGTTCAAGTATTTCATTAAATTCTGTATCACCGGAGACAAGTGTGCATTCTCAGTACCGTGAGGGGGGCATGCTTTAGTCACTGACGGATGGACTCCTAACAACTGGCAAGATAAGTGGATGTGGTTGAAGCAAGACTTGGTCGGCAGCGGGCGGTATCATGCGAATACCTTTGGTGATACTATCCCCAAGCTTTTCCCTCATCATCAGAGCATCGCCGATTATCTAAAGAGAGTCCAAGTACTTCCTGGGGACTACTCTGAGGCCCTCCATTTCGGCGTGGGGATGAGTCCCTCCTGGAGGCGTTGTTGGAAAATGGTGGTGTTCTTCGGCGTTGTCGACGGTGACTGCTTTACTCTTCCTCTTTCTCTCCTCTTCTTCTTCCCTGTTGATTTTTAGTGACTAATGCTTCATGTTCTGGTACCCCCAGGTGTTGAGTCATTTTTTTCTATGGATGTGGTTTTGCGAAAATGTTACCGAGGTAAATTGTAGCATTGTGAGGTGGATCTGATTGAACGCCTCCCTCCTCCTCGTCGAATAGACTAGCTTTGCTTTAACTACCGCCCCTTCTGTTCCTTCTACAGGTGAGTCAGCGCCAAAGACAAATCCTCTGCATGCCCGCCCTATTTTAGTTGTCATGCCTTTGGGCGGTACTCGCTCCTCTTCCATGGAGAGTAGCGAAGACAGTAAAGAAGGTATTATCGCCGATGTTCGATGCATGCAAGCAAAGAGGAAAGCTGTTCTGGCGAAGGGTGAGCCAATTACCAGTGCATTTAACATCGTGAAATTTAAAACAAGTTTTCATTTAATTTTTTATAATACATTTCATTATTTAATCTTCCAAAAGTCAAACATCCAATGTTTCCACAAAACACATAACATAACCCATAACCCAAGATCTCAAAAACATGACATATGCAAGTGTGTACTGATCAAGCTGGCGCCTTCCTGCGATCCTTGCTAGTACCTGAAACACATAACGCATAACACTGTAAGCACCAATTCTTAGTGTGTTCCCCAAAATACCACATACTGCACATACACCTTTCCAGGCTATAGGATCTTCCGATCCAAGTGTCTCAGGGGATTTCTATCCCAGACTATGTTAACCTTCCGGTCCATATCATCTTGGCCTTCCGGTCCACATCATACTCATATCACATAACATATCACATATAACTTACATCACATATACATCATACACATAAGACCTTTAGTTCACACATAATTACACCATCGGGTAAGGCATAGTGAGAAGACTTACCTCGCTAATGTCGAATAATCACTTTTTCCCAATATCCCGACCTATCGTCCTCCTATATCATAAGTACAACTCTCATTAATACTTTCCTGACTTTGTGTGATTACTACTATCAAGTCAACACTAGTCAACCCTAGTCAACACTGGTCAACCTTTGACCCGACTCGTCAAGTGCCTTCTTGCAACTCGGCGAGTTCCATCGCGTACTCACGTCCTCTAGATCCCTTTTGACTCACTGAGTCATTCCCCAACCCGGCGGGTCACCAACTGAGTGATTTACCAGGAAAACCTAACCCTACTCGTCGAGTATGTTCTTTGACTCCGCGAGTCCATCCCATGCACAAACCAAACTGACCTCCTGAGGTCAGATCCGTTCCATTAATCCAGAGATCCGACCTTACCAAGCATGATAATCACATAAAGTCCATATCTTGATGCACAAACAACATCTATTTGATCCTATATGATGTTTTAGCTCCATTTATCATAACCCATGGTAAAACCATCCATTGATCTTCATAAAGCTTGATGAGTAAGGCTCTTTGGACCTCTATGGATCAAGATCTAAAGCCTCATCACGAATAGGGACTAATTGGACATCAAATCTAGCCAATAAAGGGTCCAAGAAACCATAAATCATTATGATCATCATAACAACAGAAGGGGAGCCAAAATATTACCTCAAATGTGATGCTCTTGGCTCCAAATCCACAGAATGTCCACCTCCTTTGCTTCCTCTTGGCTAGAACCTCCTTTTCCTTGCTAAACAACACTTCAAAGGTCAACAATGGCTTCCTCTCTCTCTCCCAAAACGCTCAAGTGCTCTAGGGTTTCTCTCAAGGCACTGATAGATGCAAATAACGGCCCTAAGGGCCTTTAAATAGGTCTCAAACCTGAAAGATTTGGGTTTCATTAAACAGAACGGACTCTCTGAGTACACCCATGAACTCGCCGAGTCCGGTCATTAATACGAATGAGAATTGGCGACCCTACTCGGCGAGTCTAACCACCAACTCGCCGAGTCCCTCCACAAACTCCAAAAATAAAGGAATAAAATAATATACCTGGGAATCCAGATGTTACAATTGTCCCCCACTAGAATCAGACTTCGTCCTTGAAGTCTTACTTGGCAAACAACTCTTGATGTTGCTCACGCATCTCACGCTCCGGCTCCCAAGTTAACTCTGACCCCTTCCGATGCTGCCACTGGACCTGCACCAGAGGCACTTCCTTGTTCCTCAGAACTTTGATCTTTAGATCCCTAATTGCCACCGGTCTCTCAACATAGTTCAGGGCCGCATCCAACTGAATATCTTCTAATGGTACCACTACCGACTCGTCGGCTATACACTTTCTCAGTTGAGATACGTGAAAGGTGTCATGAATCTGACCCAACTCTATAGGTAGTTCCAACCGGTAGGCTACCCTGACTACCCTCGCAATCACCCTAAAAGGACCAATATATCGGGGTCCCAACTTGCCACTCTTCCTAAATCCGATCACTCCTTTCCAAGGAGAGACCTTCAGGAGCACAAAGTTGCCGACCTGAAATTCGAGCTCGTACCAGCGCCTGTCCACATAACTCTTCTGGCGAATCTGAGCGGTCAGCAACCTCTGCCTGACCTACTGTATCTGCTCGGTCGTTTGAAGCACAATCTCTGTACTACCCATCACACGTTGCCCTACCTCTCCCAAGTAGATAGGAGTCCGACACCTCCTCCCATACAACAACTCAAAGGGTGGCATACCAATTCTCGAATGATGGTTGTTGTTGTAGGAAAACTCTGCCAAAGGCAAATACGTGTCCCAACTCCCGTAGAAATCCAATACACATGCTCGGAGCATGTTCTCGAGTGTCTAAATCGTCCGTTCACTCTGTCCATCAGTCTGTGGGTGGTATGCGGTACTAAAATGTAGCCTCGTATCCAATTCCTCATGAAATTTCTTCCAAAATATGGAAGCAAAACGCACATCTCGATCTGAGACAATCGAGATCGGCACTCCATGCCGTGATACCACCTCCCTCAAGTACACCTCTGCCCACCTCTCAGCGGAAGAGCTCTCACTCATAGCAAGGAAGTGAGCGCTCTTCGTCAACCTATCTACAATCACCCAAATTGCATCGACGCCCCTTGCAGTTCTCGACAATTTGGTGATAAAATCCATAGTAATCTGTTCCCACTTCCATTCGGGAACCTCCAATGGCTGCAACTTACCATGCGGTCTTTGGTGCTCGACCTTAACCCTACGACATGTTAGGCACCTATCAACGAACCACGCGACGTCCCTCTTCATACAGGGCAACCAATACTCCCTCTTCAGGTCAAGTACATTTTAGTGGCCCCGGGATGGATCGAGAATCTCGATCTATGTGTCTCCTCCATTAAAATGGTATGCATCCCGCCCACAAAAGGTACCCAATCCGACCCTGAAAAGTCATAAGCCCTCGGATATCGGTAACAAACTCCGACACCTGCCCGATAACAATCTCTCTCTTACGAATCTCCGGTCTCACTGCCTCAGCCTGGGCCCCTCGAATGGTGTACAACACCGGAGTCATCATTGTCAATCTCATACAAATGTATCGTATTGGGGCACTTTCTACTCTACGACTCAATGCGTCGGCTACCACATTAGCCTTGCCTGGGTGGTACAGGATCTCACAATCATAATCCTTTACCACATCCAGCCACCTCCTATGCCGCATGTTCAAGTTGGGCTGATCCATCAAGTACTTCAAACTCTTGTGGTCCGTGTATATGGTACACCGAACCCCATACAAATAGTGATGCCAAATCTTGAGGGCGAACACTACTGCCCCCAACTCCATATCGTGAGAGGGATACCTCTTCTCATGAGGCTTTAGCTACCTGGATGCATACGCTATCACATGCCCCCTCTGCATGAGCACTGCACCTAGCCCGGATATAGATGCGTCACATTAAACCATGAAATCATCAACTCCCTCTGGGAGGGATAACACCGGGACTTCACATAACTTCCTGCGAAGAGTGTGAAACGAGGTCTACTGCTCTGTACCCCATGAGAAACCAACACCCTTCTGGGCCAAACTAGTGAGTGGCACTGCAATCTTGGAGAAATCCTGAATGAATCTCCGATAATAACCGGCCAACCCCAGAGAACTCCTGATCTCGGAGGCAGACTTCGGTAACTCCCAACTCATCACCGCCTCAATCTTGGCCGGATCGACCAATATCCCTTTCTGGTTAACAAGATGCCCTAGGAACTGGACCTCTCATAACTAGAAATCACCCTTGGAGAAATTGGCGTAAAGCCTCTCCGATCTCAAAACTCTGAGGATCTATCTCAAATTCTCATCATGCTATTCTCTGGATCTCGAATACACCAATATGTCGTCAATGAACACGATCACCGAGCAATCCCACATCAGCCTACACACTCTGCTCATGAGATCCATGAACATCACCGGTGCATTGGTGAGCCCGAAAGGCATCACCATGAACTCGTAATGCCCATAACGAGTCCTAAACGTTGTCTTCTGGATGTTCTCATCTCGGACCCTCACCTGATGATATCCTGACCTCAAATCGATCTTGGAGAACCAAGATGCTCCCTGCAACTGATCGAACAAACGGTTCTTCACCGTCAGCTTTTTCAATTCCCTGTAATCAATGCACATTCGGTGTGAGCCATCCTTTTTCTTAACAAAAAGGAGAGTCGCTCCCCATGGCAAACTGCTCGGCCGAATAAACCCCTTCCCTAGCAGCTCCTGAAGCTGCGAGGATAACTCCTGCATCTCTGGAGGCGCAAGGTGATAAGGAGCCTTGGCGATAGGCGCAGCCCCCAGAACTAAATCGATGATGAACTCAACCAGCCTCTCGGGAGGCACACCAGGTAACTCTTCCGAAAATACATCCAGTAACTCACGCACTATCAGAACCTCATCTACTGACCTCGGTCTCTCTAAATCAACTCTCATGTACATCACATATGCTACAAATCCCTTACAGCCCTGTTGTAGACTCTTTCCTCGCTCTAGTGGCTGAACAAAATGCCGACCCAGAACATGTACCCTCGTTGTACACTGTAAGAACTCCCCCACTGGGGTTGCGTATGGTCACCAGCTGTCTCTCACAGTCGATAACCACTCCAAACTAGCTCAACCAGTCAATGCCCACAATGAAACAGACATCTCCCATCGTAATAGGAACTAGATCAATCTGAAACTCAATGCCGAAAATTTCGAGTACACACCCTCGGATCACCTTGGTGGCATACACCGCTCTCTCGTCAGCTATAGAAACTCTTAGAGGTCGACTCAACGCCTCTCGACTAAACTGATGTGCTGACTAAAAGCCAAAGATACAAAAGACCGACTCGCACCTGAGTCAAATAACACCAAGGCAGGTACAGAATTCTCAAGAAAAGTACTTACGCATATCATAATATAAGCACAATATCTCAACATAAAAGTAAATATATGATAGAATACATACTAGCCACGACGTCAAGTGCTGCACGGACCCCCTCCGTTGTCAGCTGGAACACCCTCCCTCGCGCCTTCGGCGCCTCGGCCTTCACCAGCCAACCCTCACTAGCTCTCGCAGCAGCAGGGGCAGATCCCTGAGATGCTCCTTGTGTCGTCCCTCGCAACTGTGGACACTCCGCCTTCCGGTGCCCGGTCTGGTTTCAATGAAAGACCATGAATCCTTTGGGGCAATCCTTGGAGATATGCCCCTCCTTGCCACACTTGTAGCAAGAACCAGCTCTACAAACTCCATCATGACCCTTGCCTCACTTTCCGCAAGTGTGACACTTCTGACCCCCAGACCTCGAATCGGTAGGCTTGGCCTGCTTGGCTGCTGGTTGAGACTGTGTCGGCTGCCGATCCATCCTCTGAGACTCGGCCTCCTCCCTAGTCTGCGTCTCCAACTCAATCTCGCTCTTCCAGGCATTTGCCTGAAGCTCGGCAAATGTCCGGTATGATGAGTTTGCCACAAACTCACGAATGTCTCTCCTCAAAATGCTCATATATCAGCTCATACGTGCCTTCTCGGTCGACACGTGCTTAGGGCAGAAGATCGCCCTGTTGTGAAACATCCGGGTAATCATAGTAACTGACTCAGTACCCTGCATGAGGGTCAAGAACTCCTGATCCAAACGCTCACTTTCCACCAGGGGAACGTACTCATCAAGAAACATAGCGGTGAACCTCTCCCAGGTCACCACAGCAAGCTCTGCTGAAAAATAGTGCGGTGTCATGAACTTCCACCAGTCCTTCGCCCCTAAGCGAAGCTGGTTCAGCGCGAACCAAACTCTCAGATGCTCCGGACCTGAGCATGTGTAGAAGCACCGCTCTATATCAGAAATCTACCTCATCACGGCTATCGGATCCTGAGTCCCAACAAATTCTGGTGGCTTCGTGTTGCTGAACTCCCGATACAACGAGTCACCCCCTATGGTTTGGCAGCAACAACGACCGCAGTGGCTGCTGCAACAGCAACATCAGAAAGAGCAGCATATCTCTCATCAAAAGTCTCAATCAAGGTGGTCTTAATAGACCCGAACATCTCTGGAATCTCATCCCTGATGGCCGCAACCACTTCCTCGTGGATGATCCTACGGATCTCCTCATCACTAGTCCGGCTGATCTCTGGTGTGTGGCGTGTCCCAACCATGATCTACCTCTGAAATATAACATAAAGAAATATCAGGGACTCGCTCGAGTATACATACACTCGTTAAACCCACCCTACTTGTTCCTTGGTGCCCTAAGGATTCTTACTTGGACTGTGCACTGACCCGGTGTCTTCAGCACTACGGGCCTAATACTACCATCCACACCGCATTAGCATCCACCCCAAGTCCCCCTCCAAGGATCCCAAATCACAAGTACTCTATCTCTTCTCACGCATAAACTACCCTTTGGTAGACTCTCATAGCACCTCACTGATACCTACTTACTCTAAAGCATCTCATGGAAGTAGAAATCTTCCTAGACTAAGGCATCACAAATCAGGCCACTCTAGTCCTAATATGAATACCTAGCCTACTCTAGCATGCATAGCACATTTCAATGTATCTCATAACATAAAATGTAAGGGTATTTTGGGAAATCACTGTTCGAGCGCTGGCTGCTCGTACAAACTGCTCACTTGCGTATCTTTTCAATTCTTTTATTTTTCAGAAAAATTGTTTATCTTATGAAAAATCTCTCAAATCCTTAGTTTGAGTTCAAATACACCCGAACGTGAATCCGAATCCCTCAAACCAAGGCTCTGATACCAATTTGTAACACCATGAAATTTAAAACAGTTTTTCATTTAATTTTTTTGTAAAACATTTCGTTATTTAATCTTCCAAAAGTCAAACATCAAATGTTTCCAAAAAATACATAACATAACCCATATTCCTAAGATCTCAAAAACATGACATCTGCAAGTGTGTACTGATCAAGCTGGCGCCTTCCCGCGATCCTCGCTAGTACCTGAAACACATAACGCATAACACTGTAAGCACCAATTCTTAGTGTGTTCCCCAAAATACCACATACTGCACATACACCTTTCAAGGCTATAGGATCTTCCGATCCATGTGTATCAGGGGATTTCCATCCTAGACTCTATTTACCTTCTGGTCCATATCATCTTCACCTTCCAGTCCACATCATACTCATATCACATAACATATCACATATAACTTCCCCATCGGGTAAGGCATAGTGAGAAGACTCACCTCGCTGATGTTGGATAATCACTCGTGCCAAATATCCCCACCTATTGTCCTCCTATATCATAAGTACAACTCTCATTAATACTTTCCTGACTTTGTGTGATTACTACTATCAAGTCAACACTAGTCAACCCAGGGCAACGCTGGTCAACGGTCAACCTTTGACCCGACTCTTCGAGTGCCTTTTGGAAACTTGGTGAGTTCCATCGCGTACTCACGTCCTTTAGATCCCTTTTGACTCACTGAGTCATTCCCCAACCCGGCGAGTCACCAACTGAGTGATTTACTGGGAAAACCTAACCCTACTCGTCGAGTCTGTTCTTTAACTCCGCGAATCCATCCCATGCACAAACCAAACTGACCTCCTGAGGTCAGATCCGTTCCATTAATCCAGAGATCCGACCATCCCAAGCATGATAATGACGTAAAGTCCATATCTTGATGCACAAACAACATCTATTTGATCCTATATGATGTTTTAGCTCCATTTATCATAACCCATGGTCAAACCCCCCATTGATCTTCATAAAGCTTGATGAGTAAGGCTCTCTAGACCTCTATGGATCCAGATCTAAAGCCTCATCATGAATAGGGACTAATTGGAGATAAAATCTAGCCAATAAAGGGTCCATGAAACCCTGAATCCATATGATCGTCATAACAACAGAAGGGGAGCCAAAATATTACCTCAAATGTGATGCTCTGAGCTCAAAATCCACAGAATGTCCGCCTCCTTTGCTTCCTCTTGGCTAGAACCTCCTTTTCCTTGCTAAACAATACTTCAAAGGTCAATAATGGCCTCCTCTCTCTCTCCCAAAACACTCAAGTGATCTAGGGTTTCTCTCAAGGGACTAATAGATGCAAATGATGGCCCTAAGGGCCTTTAAATAGGTCTCAAACCTGAGAGATTTGGGTTTCATTAAACAGCACGGACTCGCCGAGTCCACCCATAAACTCGCTGAGTCCGGTCATTAATTTGGATGACAATTCGCGACCCTACTCGGCGAGTCTAAGCACAAAATCGCCGAGTCCCTCCACAAACTCCAAAAATAAATGAATAAAATAATATACCTGGGAATCCGGATGTTACATTGCACCTAATGTTGCTAAAAGAATTCTAACCAGGCGCAGCTTCTCTCGTCTGTTGAATTCTATTGCTTCCACGGTGACCGGTGAGGTCATGATCCCTGATGACGATATTCAATAGTCCGAAGGCATCGACGGGGCGCGTGACCAGCCCATTGTTTAATCTATTTCTCCTTTGGTTGTTCAGAGTGCTCGTCTTGTTTCAACAAAACTTTCCCCCGTTAAGGACTCTAGCGATCCGGACCACGTCCCAATCCATTCGATTAGAGTTATTGGAGAGAGTTATATCAAGTCCCCTATCTTTACACCCTATTGGAACCTCCACAATGAGTCTCAGTTATTTGTTCGTGCTAATGCTCTTGAATTTTCCTGCCATGCTTTCCCCCCCATTTGTTGTTGGTGATATGGGGTCCATGGGCAGTCATGCCCTTGCCCATAACATGTCTTACTCCATCGCGCAAGCCATGTTTTATCTTGTCACGGGTTCACGATGCATCCAAGCCCTTGGTGAGATGGAGGCCACACATGCCACATGTGAGCCACACATGGTAGGGTTGGAGCATCGTGTTGCTGAACTTGGAGAGGGGGGGGATGTTCAGCACTCTGAACGAAAATATCAACTCCTTGCTTCTGAGAAGGCTGCCCTTGAAGATGCTAGAACTGCTTTAGAAGCCAAGGTTGATTCGTTTTCCCAGGTCAACGAGGGCTTAATGATCCATATCGAGATCCTTGAACGTGACGCCGCTGATCATGACAAGTTAGTTTCCCCCTTGCAAGCAGATGTCGATGCCTCCCAACGGGATTTGGATTGGTTAGTGCAGGTATGTGTTGTACATATCGTTGATAAGCTGGTTGAGCATCCAAGTTTCCCAAATTCTATAAGTCTCATTCGACATGTTGCCTTTGTTGTCGGGGCCGAGTCCATTCAGAAGTCGACAGCCCGTGTTGGTGCTGAAGATGCGGCTGCTTGTCTCTCCTCCGTTAGTCATACTGTTAATGTGAACAAGGCTCTACTATCATTTGCAATTATAGACAATGCATCGTTATTAGGCTAAGAGATTTGGACATTGGGGTCTCCAAGAATTGTGTGCTGTTTTTGGATCGGAGGGGAGGGTATGGTTGTTCGAGGAGAGGAAACTATGCAAGCGGTCTAGGTTGTTGTTGGTGAAGGTGGTCAGGGTGCTGAAGGTGATGGCGATTGTAACATTAGTGTGAGTGGTGGGAGCCCCGGTGGTGATGCGATGGGTGTGGTAGTGGAATTGGGTGGGGATTGTTGTTCTTGTTCCTTTGCTTTGCTTTTCTTTTCTATGTTGTTGTTTTTTTTTGTTTGTCTGATGGCTTGTTTTTTTGCTATGCTTCTGGATGCCTACTTTCGTTTTCTTCACTTGGACATGTAATGTGTGGACTTTGTTAGATATTACCTCTTTAATTCCATATGTGACGATGTTTGGCATAATGTATACCAGCTTGTATGCTCTAAGCATTCGTTTTACCTCTATTAGTACCTCAATGCACTGAGCATTCTATTTTGCTCATATTTTCATTGATACGCTGAGTATCGAATCTGGGTGCTCTAAGTACCTAACTATTAAATACAATGCATCAAATATTAAAACATTTTGCAATAGCTTAATACAATGACTGTTAAAATTTAGTACATTGATCGCTTATTTACACTGATTATGGGCTCTAATACACTAAGTATGATAATAATGTCACTAAGCATGAAATCAAGTAAGCTAGGTACTTAAGATGTGGTACGCTGAGCATGACGTTGGGCAACACTAAGTGGTTGGGTCTGCTTTTCACCCTTTTTATTAAAATAAAAACTTCTTCAGGTTCCTAGCATTCCAGGTTCTTGGTATTTGCCTTCCTTCCATTGTTTCCAAAACATATGCCCTATTCTGCTTTGCCTCTATAATCTTATGTGGTCCCTCCTATATTGGTCCCAATTTTCATTGGGGTTGGGCTCGGCTTGCTTCGTTATTCCTTAACATATATTCACCCACTCTGAATGATTTCTCTTTTACACTCTGATTGTAGTATCTTTTTGTTGCATGCTTATAAGCAGCCTGGCGTATCTCTGACTTCTTGTGCCTTTCTTTTAGGATGTCCAGTTTCAGCCTTATGTCCTTGTCATTGTTCTCCTCATCCGTGCTAACCGTCCTTAGCATGCCCACCATTATCTCCATGGGTCTATAGCCTCTGTCCTATACGTTAGACTAAATGGGGTCTCTTATGTGCTTGTTCGCGGAGTTGTTCTGTATGACCACAGCACTGTCGATATCTCCTCTGCCCAGTTTCCTTTTGCCTTACCCAGCCGTTTCTTGATCCCATTCACGATGTTCCGTTTAGACACTTTTGTCTGTCCATTCGCCTATAGGTGTGCCACCGATGTGAACCGCTGACTTATCTCTTTGTTGGTGCATAATTCTCTGAAAGGTTCTTAACAAATTGTAAATCGTTGTCACTGACGAGTACCTTAGGTGTTCCAAACCTTGTTATGATATTCTTCAATACAAATTTTATCATATGTCGCCCGGAGATGCACACTAGTGGTTTCGCTTTGATCCACTTTGTGAAGTAATCCACTACCACCACCATGTACATTAACCTTCTGGGTGCTTCTGGGAACGACCCTACGATATCGATGCCCCACTGGTAGAATGGCCATGGGTTGGATATGTTATGCAGCGGCACCGATGGATTTACTTGGACCAGGGCGTAGGATTGACATTCTTCACATTTCTTAGTCAATCCCACTGTATCCTAGTGTACAGTGGGCCAGTAAATTCCATTTGAAGTACCTTACCTGTTAAGGATCGTGCTCCTTCATGCGCACGTGCCTGGCCTGCGTGCGCCTCCTGAAGCACTGCCATTCCCTTAGCTTGGTCCACGCATTTCAACCAGGGCATTGTGAACCTTTTCTGATATAGTTCCTCATTTATCAGTGTGTATGAGGGCACTTTTATGCGTGTTTTCCTAGCTTCGCCATGATCATCTGGTAACACTCCCCTTTGCAAGTATTCCATAAATGGTGTCATCCATGTGGGCCCGGTGGTCGTTAAGGCATTTACCTGTTGCTCTTCTATGCTTCTTTCTTTGAGTACTTCTACTAAGACTTTCTTCGAGAGATGATCAAATCACGTAGATGCCAACTTACTTACGGCCTCTGCCCTTCTATTCTCACTTCGGGGTATTTGCTTAATCGTGAATTGTCTGAAAGATCAGATCAACTGCCTTACTATTCTCACATACCTCTGAATTCTTTGATCTCTTGCCTCAAAACTTCCGTTGATCTGATTTGCAGCCAACCTCGAATATGTTAAGGCCGTTATGACCTTCGCACCCATTTGTTTAGCTAGGCACAGTCCCGCAAGCAAGGCTTCGTACTAAGCCTTGTTATTTGAGGTATAGAAATCGAAACGAAGAGCATACGTTACTTCCTCTCCCTCCAGGCTAGTCAGGATTAGGCCTGCCCCCAATCCATCCCTACTGGATGCTCCATCGGTGTATAGCATCCATGAGTGGTTTCATACTAAGCCTTGTTATTTGAGGTATAGAAATCGAAACGAATATCATAAGTTACTTCCTCTCCCTCCAGTCTAGTTAGGATTAGGCCTACCCCCAAGCCATCGCTACTGGATGCTCCATCGGTGTATAGCATCCATGAGTGGTTTTTAGTTGTGACTTCCTCTACTACCCAGATTCCTTCCTTGGTCGAGCCTCTTTCATCCAGGATCTCAAGCAGAAAATTAGCCAATGCTTTCCCCTTGATACTTGTCCTGGGACGGTAACTTATGTCATGTTTCCCTAACTCAATTGCTCGTTTTGCCAACCGGTCTGATGTCTCTGACTTGAGTAAAATTTGTTTAATGGGACAATTCGTTAAGACCTCAATTTGGTGTGCTTGGAAATAGAGCCTCAAACGCCGCGCCGCGTAAATGAGCGCAAAAACTAACTTTTCCACGGTAGGATAGTTAAGCTCAGGGCCCTGCAATGCCCTGCTGACGAAGTATACTAGCCTCTGGTCTTCATCCCTTTCTACAATCAAAACTAAAGATATTGCTTCATTCGTGGTCGAGAGGTACATTTGTAGTGTTTCTCCCGGAATGGGGCTGACGAAGTATACTAGCCTCCGCTGCGGCCGTCCATTGAATGTTTCGCTTTTCAATGCAGCCGTTTAGAGTATGGAATATTGGAATAAGTTCATCTACTTTAACTAGGCTGGGTTGGATGCCCTCCTTAGTGACATAGTACCCCAGGAACTGTCCTTCCTGCACTCCAAACATGCATTTGGCTGGTTTCAATTTTATTTTTACCCTTTCTAGCGTACAAAAGGTTTCCTCGATGTCTTGCAACATTTTGTCTTCGTGCGGGCTCTTGATTACCATATCGTTGACATACACTTTGATATTCCTTCCAATTTGTTTGGTGAAAATAGAGTCGACCAGATGCTGGTATGTGGCTCCCGTAATTTTTAAACCGAAAGGCATCTTAGTGTAATAGAAAGTGTCGTGATCAGTGTAGAAATCCGTTTTCTCTTCATCCTCCTTACTCATCAAAATCTGGTGATATCCTTTATATGCATCCAGAAAACACTTTAGCTTGAACCCTTGTAGCAACTCTACTTTTTGGTCGATCTCCAGGAGGGGATAAGAGTCCTTATGACATGCTTTGTTCAAGTCAGAAAAATAGACGCACATGGGCCATGAACCATCATGCTTGCTTACCATAACCGGATTAGCGATCCAAGTTGGGAAAACTACTTCCCTCACAATTCAAGCCTCCACCAGTTTAGCCACTTCCGCGTTAATCGCCCTGTTGCAGTCCCCCTAGAACCTTTTGTTATGTTTGACTTCCTTTGTAGTTGGTTTGATCATGAGCTTATGCCCGATGACCTTTATATCCACACCCACCATGTCTGTAGGAGTCCATGCAAAAACATGTTTGTATCGCTTAAGCAGGCCAATCAATGCTTCTCTTGCGTAACCTGGGAAGTCGTGACCAATACCGGCCGGCTGATCGGGATGTTCTTCATAGATTACTTCCTTTCCTCCTGCAGGGTTATGTCGTGGCTTCTTGATCTCCTTGGCTATCTTTGTTGGTTGCGTGACCGTTAAACATTGCAATTCTTTGGATTGGATGGAAAGCACTGTGGCTGGACCAGTTAAAGTGTCAAATTTCACGATTCCATGCGTGGTCGATGGGACCGCTCCTAGTTTTAGTAGGGTTGTCCTTCCCAGGATGATGTTATGATCCGTTGAGTGTCGTATAATGACGAAATCAATCAGGACCGCCTTTTTTTGTTTCTTGTCAAGGCTAGTTACCGTCAGGGGTAGGTGAATGGTGCCTAGTGGTCATAGTTTGTGGCCAGTGAATCCAACCAACCTCCCCTTCGTAGGTATCAGGTTGTCCTTCCAACGATCTGGGAGAATACGGAAGTAGTGCTCATAGATTATGTCTTTCGAACTCCCCGTATCGACATAAACTCTGTGTATCGTTGCATTTTTTATGGAGGCCTGGATTACCAGTAGGTTATCACCCCTCCGGCTGGGGGTCTTCCACGGAGAATCTGAGCATTCTTGTTGGGGGTTGGGAACCCTATTGGCTAGTGAACTGTTATTCCCTATTTCTTTTGTTGCATATCATGAATATCTCCTTAGGTTGAGCCCCTTCTCGAGACATGCTTTTGGCATTTTCAGTGTCGAACTTGGCATACAGGCTCCACGCTATCTCCACCAGGTCTCCTTTGAGTTGCTTTTCTTCCATTTCCTTCTTGAGTACCGAGCAATTAGAGTATCATGGGTCTTTCTTTTGTGGTACTCGTAGTACCGGATTTTTGTCGACTTAGTTGGTGGTTGTGTCTTCGACACGATGTACACATCTGATCGACGACTCTGCCTGTTGTCCCTAATGAATGGTTGAAATCGCCCCTGAGGCCTTCTTACTTGAACGACGTGTCTACTTCCCCCGCGAAAGTCCATGTGACTTGGGTTGTGGCACTTGGTCGTCATAGCATTTAGATATGCCTGCCTTGCTGCTTCGCCTTATTCTTGCCGCAGGTATCGTTCTACCCTCTCTTTTAATTCGGCCCTTGTCTGGTGCTTCTTACCCATGAGCTTTTGGGATAAGGGGCCTAGTAAGAGTCCCCACGTGAAGGCGCCGGCTATGAGCCCCTCGTTGTGCCTAGGTACATCTGACGTAGAATTTATGAACCTTGTAAAGTATTCTCGTACAGTTTCACCCTCTTTTTGCTTGCAGTCTATTATGGAATGTGAATCTCCTTTGTACTTACGCAACTGCATAAAGTTGGTGAGAAATAGGTATTCAAGCTTCAGCAATCTCATCGTCTACTCATACATATCGATATGGCTATCCGGGTCAGTGGTACCATTATAGGTTTTGAGTGTTGGCAGTTTAGCTGTGTTTGGTATTTCGTAATCTAGAAATTCCCTGACGAATGGGGAGGTAAACCTATGGGAGAGTCAATCATGGTTTGGGATGGTTGACACTCCTTGCGGTTGGGGCTGAGGGTGTAAATTGTATGATGACAATGCATGGTATCCTGGACTTGGACCGTAAAAGGGTTGTTGTTGGAATGGCAACTGGAAGGGATATCCGGAAGGGAAAGGGTGCACCGGTGTTAGAGAGTTAACCATTGAGGCGTGCTATGGGTAATGGTTACGGGCGGTGGTAGGTCGAGTCCACATACCCACCACAGGGTATATAGGCGGTGTATGGGTCATCATGGTTTGTGCCAGTGGCGGTAATGAAAGCATTGGGCATGGTCCAACCGATATCTGGTGTAGCAATGGTACCGGAAGTACCGGTGGGATATTGAGGACATGGCTTGATGGTAGTGTCGTTGAGTGAATTGGTGATGGGTGATGCATTGATGGCGCTAAGAATGGAGGAATTTAAAGAGATGTGGTTAGCGGTGGTCTCGCCAGGACTAATCTTGGTTGGTTGGTTGAAGGTTGCGAGACGGTGTCGGTTGTTATTGTAGAGCTTCCCTAAGCTAGGGTTGCTCTGTTGCCCATCGTAGGCGACAGTGTTTCATCCAACGTTGCCATGGAGGATATGAGGCTAGTCTGACGCTCTCCGTGTCCCTCACTACTGTCGGACGACATTCATATTCCGGAGTTGTGCTTTTAGTTTGTGTTCTTCGTCTCACAAATGGATGGCACCAAAAGATGTGACCTTGACGTTGGCCCAATCAGTGTTGCACTGCTAGAGTCTCCGCCGTCTCTACAAGATCGCAAGAAAAAAGGGCCCGCCAGCCGTTTCCCGGGAGGGTGCTCCCGGAAGAACACTTCGACGGTCAAGTTAGAAGGTTTTTAGAGATTTTCGGTATGTTCTTTATAGAGAAGAGCTTACCTCTTGAGTCTGAGAACGTATCCTTTTATAGTTAGCGCTCTTGCCCAGTCTGTACTAGACAAGATCGCTTTTAGGAAACAAGATCAGGGGCGCTGATTGGAGGGTCCTGCAACTTCAGCTGTCAGGGCGCTCTCATTGGCCCTGGTGGTAATGGCCAGATTCTACTGTTTGTCTCCTGACCGTATCTTTTGTCTTAGCACTAGGAGCGTCCCTTGGCAGGCACGAGCTTTTGGTCAAGACAACAAAAATACCTCTTGGCGTGCGCGAGCCCTTCTCATGGGCATTCTTTTCCTGGGAGCGCTAGCGGGCACTGAGCCCGCTGGTGCACTAGGCTCTTTTGCTAGGCGCAATTATGTCGTGCCGTCTTAGGCACGTCATCAATATACATATATATGATATATACTTCATTTTAATATGTCAATATGTTATTACAAATTATAACTTAATCATATGAACTTCGTTTTTGACGTTGTTTATATTCATGTGTAGCTATTGAGGTGATCTACAACATTCATTTAGATTCTGTTGGCTAATTTTCAATTTATTTTTAGAGTTATACATTATCAGACTTAGACTGTTTAATTTTATTAAAATTTCATAACTTTGTCATCCGACATCCGTTTTCTAATGTCTTTTTATCATTGATCTCCTATTAATGAGATCTACTATTCTTGTGTAGATTATTTCAGTTAAAAATCTACCGATATAAAATTCGATTTTTGAGTTGTATACCGCTATGTTGAATCTTAGAAAAATCAGAACTTCCTCTCACAAATTCATACTTAGACGTTCTTTATGTGCATGCTCTTATTTTTATGACTACTATGAATTTTGTTCAGATCGCTAAGGCTAAAAAGTATTTTATCAGAAATTTACTTTTTGCATTACGTATATCGTTCCGGTTTACTCATGAAACTTCAACGAGTCATAACTTCTTCATTATACGTCGGATCTCAACATTCCTTATATCTCCAGAATCCTTGTTATATATACTATAATATCTATTAATATTACTTCTCATAAATAATCTTCTATCACAAATGTCATTTTTAATGCTTATTATCTCTAAATTGACTAGTTCGAATCTGTAGGTGTTACAATCATCACCCCCTTAGGATGATTACATCTTGGAATCATCAACAAAATTGGGCTTGTATAATGACTCTGCATGTCACCTTTCCATCCTAGGTGGTAATGGTAACTCTCATGTCATTTCTATTAAGTTTCCAATTCTTATACTTCTTGATCACTCACAGTGTTGCACCTACTATTACTTCTAAATTTGATCTTCATCAGAGACTCATGCTCTTTCCAGATCGACTGAACCTAAATTCAGGTGCTTACTTCGGTTATCGTAGAATACTGATGCTTCATGCATCTAATGACCTTTCGTTGTATGAGGCAATGGCTAGACTCAGGTTTTTTTTTGTCAGACTCTAACATGAATGAGGCCTTCCTTTATGTTCTATTGTGATATAATCACCTTATAGTAGGTAGCAATTCTAGCTACATGTTTCTTAGCTTTGCTGATGATCACGACACTTTTGTTGATTGCTTTGATAATCCTTTTCCTTTAACCTCTTGACTTGAGTCTAATACTACATCAAGCATGGTTCTCTGAACCAATTAACTAATTTCACAGACTTAACCTCAATTCGAACTCAACTTGATATGACCACTAGGGTTGGAATAATAGCCATCTGCATAGTCATTGTCGAAATGATGGTAACGACGGATATAAAGGAAACAACCTCAACTACTAATGCATTAGTAACCTTATGAATTTCCCTGATCCAAGTGCGAGTCATATGCTTACGGTAATATAGGCCTATACTACCTTTCCCACCTACTTATACTCATCCCAATAATTTCCTCATAGTTTTCCAGAATTCAACACAATCATTGAACACATCGGATAACATAACTCAGATTTACATTACTTCTTGAAATGATTACGTAGCACACAGTTTCAGATTTTCCTTGTTGCTTGGGGCTGTGGCCCAATCAACAGTTCTCATGGAGTTTAGGGTTTCGGGAAAGGAAGGATTTAGCTCATTTCGGGCCTAGTTGCCATAGTTCAAGTGATCCATATATTCGATTGTGTCATTAAAAGCTAAGGGTATGATTGTAAATTGATATCACGGTATTATATGGGTTATGGGTTTATTCGTAAGGTTTTAAGGTCAGGGTGTGTTGTTAGGAACGTAGGGCTTCTTGCCACCTTTTCATGGATATAAGGTCTGTTGGAAACGAACATAGGATGAGTGACTTATAGCATTTTGAAGTTATTAACAAAATTGGCCCTTACAGGGAAAAGCTTGCATATCGGTCCCATGTGTGCAAGGATGCATGCATGTGATTAGCTGGGTATGCCCAACGTGAGCTGGGGTACACCCAATGTATAAAGGTGATTGATTGTGGGTGGTTCATGAGTACGCCGGGAGTACAAAGGCGTACGCGGGGCATACTTCATTCAGACCAAAATCCTAATTTTGGGGTTTCTACCCTATATAAGCAACATTATGTGACTTCTTAGGTCATTTTAAATCAGTCACGACCTCTTTTGACATTCATGAAACCCTAGAGTTCCTTGGATAAAGCTTGGAGCTTGAAAGAAGACTTTTGGTGGTTTGTGTAAGAGGAGAAGGAAGGTGGCCATTGTTGAAGCATCATCAAAGGAGCAATGGCCTATAGATCGAGAACCTTATCAACATTTGGCATTCATATAAGGTATAAAGCTTTGATATTGGTGTTTATTTGCTTAGATCTGTTAAATTATGGGTTTATGGACCCTTTTGGTCCTATTGATGAAGTGTCATGAGTCCTTATAGTCTATGAAGCTTAGAATTTGCATTCTCAGTGTTGTTTGGGTCATTTAATCATAAAATTGTCATCTTTGGGATTAAAATCCTTCCATGCTTTAGTTATGGCCATTTTCATGGAAGTAGATTTCTATACTTTGATTTTGGGTTCATTTAGGTCATGTAAAGTCACCAAGTCAGTGAGTTTATGGATTAAGATGTTGAAGAGGACTTGGATCTGTGATTTCAACCCCTAGAATAAAGTATTAAGTTCTTAATGGTATAAGTGACTTAACAAAGCAGTACAACGGGCGTACAAGCATGTACGCACAACGTACAAGCCATACAACCTATACGCTTAGTGTATAGAGGAGTACACCCCGTGTACTCACTAGATTTTGGCTTGGCGTTGTTTGCGTTGTTGCCATGGGCCGGTGTCTTCAGCCTTAGTGGGCCATCTGGAATTGAACCTTTGGACTAGAGAAGTATTATTGGGCCTTAGGCTTAAGCCCATAAGAAGAGTTGCGGCCCAAATAGAAATTAGGCCATATATTAGGCTTTGTTGGATTATGTAACTATTGGGCCATAGGGTCGCAATTTAAGTTTCCATTCTTGGACCAACTTATAATAAGGGTAAAATAGTCTTTTACCCAAGTAGGGATTTTGGTTAAGGATATAGATCCCAAATGCTAATTGTAACGATGTAATTTTTTTCAACCAAAATTTTGATTTAGCAAACACATAAAAATCATATATTATATTTCTTAAAATCATAGGTGTCTCAATGATAACATAAATACACAACAAAAGTCAAATCCCAGATTCCTCAACAAAATCTCGAACAAGTGTGTATAATCATGATGGTGCCTTTATGCGTTCATCGGAAATACCCGAAACATATAACACATAACACGGTAAGCATAAAGCTTAGTGAGTTCCCCAAAATATCACGCACAAATAATTAGCCACTCGCGGCTATAGCTCTGGAAGACCATCTGGTCAATGTATTGACCCTTTAGTTTCACCGCTCGTTGGACCATCCGGTTCGGTCTAAGTGAGGACCCTCTGGCCTCATAGTTCATTGGACCCTCTGGTCCGGTCTAAGTATCACATAATATAGCATAAATATCACACAATAAATGCATAACTCAAATAAGCACATACGATCCCTTGGTCGCATATAAATGCCAGTCTAGGTAATGTATAGTGAGAAGACAAACCTTGAAGTAAGCAAGCTAATACACCTCGTACACGAATCACCATTCTAGCCTCGCCTAATACATGTGGTGATTATCTCTAGTTAGATTAGAATTCCAATAAATTCATAATAACCCCTTATTAAGTCTTGGTAAGGGTAAAAGACCATTTTACCCCTCCATGGTTTCAGTTACTCTCATTTGGTCAAAACTCTAAACTTCAACCGAAGTCAAACTTGAGTCAACAATCCATGTTGACCCGACTCATCGAGTGCATTAGGAGGACTTGTCGAGTCCCCTTGTTTCCTCAGAGACCTTACGAAAACCAGCTCTACTCATCGAGTATACCCGCTAACTCGATGAGTTACAGCATGCTCAGACTTATCAGGATAAACCCTAAGCGACTCATCGAGTTAGCTCATGGACTCGGCGAGTTCATCCACTCCTCACTCCCACTCAGACGTTTTAGAGCAGATCTATCGCTTTAAATACTAGATCAAGACTCCCTAGGCTCGAATGTCACGTAAAGCTTCAATATTTATGTACATGCATGGCATATTTGCTCCATAATGTCATTAAAAGCTTCAAGAAAGGTTAAATGCACATGAGCTTGCCTCTAGGTAAAATAAAGCTCGAATATTTCGACTCTCAAGGCCTTCTGTAGTCCAGTTCTAAGGTTCTAACCTCAAACCATGTTCAAATAACTCAAAGACACAAGATGATTGGAAGAAAACACGAAATACTCCCAAAAATGAGATCTAACGAATATATGGCCAAAATGAGAGCTTTTTACCACTGAATAAAAGCTAATGACAGAAGAATATAAGATCCACAGTCTTTCCTCAGTTGGATCCAGCAAGTTCCTCCAATCCTTCCTCCAAAATGCACAAGAATGTGCAAAATAGACTCTCTCTCTCTCTCTCTCTCTATATATATATATATATATATATATATATATATATATATATATATGTATATATATATATATATATAAAAGGGCAGGTTAGGGTCTCTCTATGTGAATTGTGGCCGCCCAACGAGCCTATAAGTGCCTTTCAATAGGTCTCAAATTCGAGGATTTAGGGTTTCTCATTCCAGTGCCTACTTAGCGAGTGCCCTCTTGGACTCATCAGGTAGGTCATTAAACCCTCATGACCACGCACGACTCGACTCGACAAGTCGTAGCATCAGCTCATCAAGTCACTATATAAAATTCAAAAATAAATAATCCAAATGATCTACCTGGGATTCTGGATGTTACAATTCTCCCCCACTAGAATCAGACTTCACCCTCGAAGTTATGCTCTGAAAATAATTCTAGATGCCGCTCCCACATCTATGAATCTGACTCCCAGGTCAACTCGGACCCTTCCGATGTTGCCACTAGACTTGAACCAGAGGCACTTCCTTGTTCTTCAGAACTTTCACCTTTCAATCCAAAATTGTGCTCAGCCTTTCAATATAATTCAGGCTCGCATCCACCTAAATGTCCTCTATCGGTACAACTGCCAAATCATTTGCCACAACTTCCTCAACCAAGACACGTGGAAGGTGTTACGGATATGGCTCAACTCTACAGGTAGCTTCAACTGTTCTGCCACCCTGCTCACTCTGGCGATCACTTTGAAAGCACCGATGTATCGGGGTCCCAGCTTGCCCTGTTCCCTAAATCGGATCACCCTTTTCCAAGGGGATACCTTCAGGAGTACTGGAGACTAGAAACTTTAACTCGGATCATCGCCGGTCCGCATAAAACTTATGGTGACTCTGTGTCGTCAGTAATCTCTGCTGACCTGTTGAATCTACTTACTTGTCTTCAGCACTATCTCGGTTCCACCCATAACTCTCTGTCCCACCTTTCCCCATCAAATAGGAGTCTGACACCTCCTCCCGTAAAGAAGCTCATATGGAGGCATACCAATGCTTGAATGGTGGCTGTTGTTGTAAGAAAACTATGCCAGAGGTATGTAGGTGTCCCAACTTCCTCCGAAGTCCATGACACACGCATGCAACATGTCCTCTAGTGTTTGTATCATCCTCTCACTCTACCCATCTGTCTGCAGGTGGTATGCAGTGCTGAAATGTAGACGCGTGCCCAACTCCTCGTGAAATTTATTCCAAAACTTGGAAGTAAATCGCACGTCTCGATTCGACACTATCGAGATTGGTACTTCGTCTCGTGCTACCACATCTCTCACATAAATCTCAGCCAATCTCTCTGCAGAAGAATTCTCACTAATAGTAAGGAAGTGAGCACTCTTCGTCGGTCCGTCCATAATCACCCTAATCGCGTCAACACCACTCGCCGTTCACGGTAGCTTGGTGATAAAATCCTTGGTAATCTGCTCCACTTCCACTGGGGAATCTATAACGGTTGCAATGGACCATGCGTTTAACAATATTCCGCTTTGACCCGACAGCAGGTCAAGAACCTCTCAACAACCCATGCAACATCCCTCTTCATACAGGGCCACTAGTAATCCCTCTTCAGGTCCAAATACATGTTAATGGCCCCGGGATGGATCGAGAACCTCGATCTATACGCCTCCTCCATCAGTATACCTCAGGCTCCATTGATATAGGGCACCAAGATCTGCCCTTGGAAAGTCATAAGCCCTCAACTATCCGTCACAAACTCTGAAACTTGTCCAATCACCCGCTCCTTCTTGCGGTTCTCTGGTATCACGCCTTCGCGTGGGCCTCTTAGATGGTATCTAAAATTGGAGTCATTATTGTCATCCTCATACACATGTCTCGAATTTGGGTACTCTCTGCTCGACGACTCAGGGCGTCGGCAACCACGTTAGCCTTGCCTAGATGATATAGGATATCATAGTCATAATCTTTCACCACATCCATCCGCCTCCTCTGACGCATATTCATGTTGGGCTGATCCATGAGATACTTGAGCCTCTTGTGGTCCGTGTAAGTAGTACACCGAACCCCATATAAATTGTGGCGCCAGATCTTGAGGGCGAACACCACCTCCCCCAACTCTAGATCGTGGGTGGGATACCTCATCTCATGAGGCTTCAATTTCCTCGATGCGTATGCTATTATGTGCCCTCTCTGCATTAGCACCACACCTAACCCAGATATAGATGCATCACAGAAAACAACAAAGTCCTCCATTCCTTCAGGGAGGGCTAGCACTGGGGCTTCGCACAATCGCTGGCGAAGAGTCTCGAAAGAGGTCTTGTACTCGGGACCCAAGTAAAAGCAACGCCCTTCCGGGTCAACCTGGTGAGCTGGATGGCAATCTTGGAGAAATCCCTGATAAATATCTGATAGTAGCTGGCCAACCCTAGAAAACTCCTGATCTCGGTTGGGGATCGCGGCACCTCCCATATCATAACCGCCTTAATCGTGGCCGGATCGATCGAAATCCCATTCTGATTAACGAGGTGTCTCATGAACTGAACATCTCGTAACCAAAAATCACATTTGGAGAATTTGGTGTATGGCCTCTCTGATCTCAATACACCCAGAATCTCTCTTAAATGCTCCTCATGCTCCTCCCTAGATTTCGAATACACCAAAATATCATCGATGAACACGATCCCCGATTGATCCAACATAGGCCTGCACACCTAGTTCATAAGATCCATGAATGTTAGCGCTGCGTTGGTGAGCCCAAAAGGCGTCACCATGAACTTCTAATGCCCATAACAAGTCCTAAAGGCCGTCTTGTGTATATCATCCTTGCAGACCCTCATCTGATGATATCCATAACTTAAGTTGATCTTTGAAAACGAAGACGCACCCTGTAATTGATCGAACAGATCGTCGATCTTCGGTAATGGATAATGGTTCTTGACCGTCAGCCTGTTCAACTCCCAGTAATCAATACACATCCAGTGTGAACCATCCTTTTCCTTGACAAAAAGGATCGGTGCTCCCTACGACGAGCTACTCGGTCGGATAAAACCCTTTCCCAACAGCTCCTGAAGCTACAAGGATAACTCCTGTATCTCGGGTGGCGCAAGTTGATAAGGTGCCTTGGCAATAGGCATCGCTCCGGGAACCAAATCCATCTATAACTCCACCTGCCTCTTGCGAGGCACTCGCGGTAACACCTCGTGAAAAAAATTCGAAAACTCGGTCACTATCAGAACCTTAGTGATAGAACTCGATCTCCCGAAATTGACTCGCGTATCAATCACATACGCTACAAAACCCCTATAACCCTGATGAAGACTCTACCTCGCTCTGCCAGCCAAGCAAAATGCTGACCCATATTGGTTACCCTTTCCTTGTACTATAAGCACTCATCCACTAGGGTCTCGTAGAGTCATCAAGTGACGACCGCAGTCTACTATAGCTACGAACCGACTCAATCAGTCCATTTCCATGATGACACAGACATCCCCCATCGCGATCGGTACCAGATCTATTGGAAACTAAACTCCAAAAATCTCAAGCACGCGTCCCCGGATCACATCAGTTGCAAACACCGCATTCTCATCAGCTATAGAGACTCTTAGAGGTCGACTCAACGCCTCTCGTCAAATACTGATGTGACAACTAAATGCTAGTGATACGAACGATCGACTCGCACCCGAGTCAAATAACACCAAGGTAGGTATAGAACGCACAAGAAAAGTACCTACTCATAACACAATATAAGCACAAGTAACTCAAATAGAATAAGTAATAGATCGCATACCAACCACAGCATCGGGTGCTGCATGGACCTCCTCCGCTGTTAGCCCAAAAGCTCTCTCGTGAGCCTTCGGTACCTCGGCCTTCACTGGTTGGCTCTTTGAAGCTCGTGTAGCAGCAAGGATAGATCCCTTTGCTTATCACTGTAGCAGTTGTGGGCACTTGGCCTTCCGATGACCGGTCTGGTTGCAGTGGAAACAAATTGAAAACCCTTTTGGCCAATCCCTCGTGATATGCCCCTCCTTTCCACACTTGTAGCAAACACCAGCTCGACACACCCCCCCATGACTCTTGTCGCACTTTCCACAAGTGCGGCCCTTCTGGTCTCCAGATCTCGAATCAGCAGGCTTTACCTGCTTGGCTTCCAGCTGAGACTGTGCCAGTCGCCTATCCCTACCCTGAGACTATGCCTCCTCTCTGGCATGAGTCTCCAGCTCAATCTCCCTCTTCCAGGTATTTTCCTAGAGCTCAGAAAATGTTCAGTACTTCGTGTTCACAATGAACTCACGAATATCCCTCCACAATATACTCAAATATCGGCTCATACATGCCTGCTCGGTAGACACGTGCTCAGGGCAGAACATCACCCTCTCATGGAACATCCTCATCATCACTGTCACCTACTCTGTCCTCTGCTTAAGGGACAAGAACTCCTAGGCCAACCATTCCCTCCCCACCGGGGGAACATAATCATCTTGAAACATACTAGTAAAACTCTCCCAAGACACTACAGTGAGCTCTGCCAAAGTGAAGCAGGCTGTCAGAAACTTCCACCATCACTTCGCCCCCAAGCGAAGTTGGTTCAGTGCGAAACATACCCTCAAATGTTCCAGATAGGAACACGTGTATATACACCCCTCGATTTCGTAGATCCATTTCATTGCGGAAACTGGGTCCTGAGTCTCATCAAACTCCAATAGATTCATGTTACTGAACTCCCGGTACAACAATGAGTTGAAACATCGTAATTTTTCAAACAGATTTTTTATTTTTAAATCGCATAATTTTCATAACATATTATATGGAAATCTTGTTTATTCTAATTACAAAATACAACTCAATAAAAATCCAAGATCCTCAAAACATAACTCTTTCTCTGGTGTGTACAATCAAGTCGGTGCTTTCCCGCGGTTCCGGGGAACAACCTGAAATACATAACATGGTAAGCACGAATATTAGTGAGTTCCCCAAAATACCACATACCACACATACGCCACTCGAGGCTACTATACGACCCTCCAGATGATGTGTCTCAGCGGGACCCTCCGGGCCCGTAGCTCGTTGGACCCTCTGGTCTAGTCATATCTTGTTGGGCCCTCTGGCGCGATCTAGATCGTTGGACCCTCCGGTCCGGTCTATACAATCATATCACATACATATATCACATAGCACACAACTCATTCGTAACACGTAATCTCATACATAGCACATAGGACATTCCGGTAAACTCATAATACCACTCTAGGTAATGTATAGTGAGAAAACTCACCTCGTGTAACTCGGTAACTCGGAAATCTCGGACTCTGTGAAATAGGATCAGGCCTCCGTCTGATCATATGAAAATAAACACTCGGCATCAACACATTTCCCAAGGCTAGACCATTCCCTCTCTTAGCATTCTCAGGAGGGTAAAAGAATATTTTACCCCTCTTAAGGCTCAAATACTCTAAAGTTAACCAAAGCCTAAAAGTCAACAAATGTCAACGGTCAACATTGACTGGACTCGCCGAGTGTAATATAGTGACTCGGCGAGTACATGCCTGTACTATTCGTCCCTGGTCCTACCTTGACTCGCGGGTCAACCCGGTGCTCCGTGGGTTGTCACGGGTCACAACTCGCAGGGCAACCCGACTCAACTCGTCGAGCCCCCTAATGGACTTGGTGAGTTCCTCCCATGAAAACCCCCAAAAGACCTCTTGAGGTCAGATCTGCTTCACCAAACAGAAGATCCATCCTTTTAACACTCAAAAGTCACGTAAAGGTGCAACCTTTACGTGTATACAACGCATAACAAGCCTCAAATCGAGAAATAACACTATAAATGGCAACCTAGTATACAATCCTCCATGAATCAGCATAAAGCAGAGTGGGAAAAGGTTCTCTGGACCTCTATGGGTCTAGATCTGATGTCAAAATCCCAAAATGGACCTCATACTCCCTAGATCTTCCATATAATGAGGGTAAAACGCTAAAAGCAAGAAATCCATCAATATAACACGAAAATGGGAAAGGTTTATACCTCCAAAGATGATACCACTATGGTTAGCTTAGATCCAGTCCCCCTCACGCTCTATATGAATGCTCCTATCTTCCTTCAAACCAAACCACACAAAAAAGGTGAAGGAATAGCCTCCTTTTGCTCTCAACTCTCTTACTGCTCTCTCTAGGGTTCCTATGGGGTGCATTAGCCGCAATTGGAGGCCATAAAGGCCTTTAAATAGGGCCCGGTCCCCCGAGGATTAGGGTTTCACTTCATAGCGCGGACTCGCCGAGTCCACTCATTTAATACAGTCATCAAATGTCGATCCTGCTCAGAGAGTTTAAGCGTTTACTCACCGAGTCCCTCTCCAATACTCAATAAAATACCTAAAACAAGATACCTGGGAATCAGAATGTTATAATTCTCCCCCGCTTGAATTAGATTTCGCCCTCGAAATCACTCCTCAACCAATCACACAAAGAAATCATCAACCCAAGAGGCACCATCGAAAGGATCCCATGCTACCCTGATATCTTTATTTATAGAAACCTGAAACCACACAAAACTCCCAAGACCAAACTGAACCAACTCTTCCGTTGCTAATATACTCCATCCCACTATCCCGAAGTTCTAGTGGCCTGACCGGCCTCCAGACCGCCTATTCAAGTGATCACCATGATATTTGCTCCTCGGATATCAAACTCTGATAACTCACTGATCCTCTGATTCTCACAAGACCAAATCCAACAATCGGCTACCGCTCACTCATATCAACATGCTAATGATCCAAATCACGCCCCAAGAAATGGAAGGGTCCACATCTCACCCGGGATCATACACTAAACTACTATCAGAACGCATCCGAACAAAGAATCCTCAACACTTTGCCCTTCAGACAGAAGAGAATAACTAGGCACGCTCGAAAGTGTGCTCAGACATCACCATCACAAGTCCCAGCTTCGTTCCTCATACCCCTTTTTAATACTGAGCACTAGGTCACCTTCTGACTCCATAGTTGAACCTCCAAAGGTCACCCATAACCTATCCTGACATGTCTTACTGACTTCCTTTTCATAATAACTCTGCATCCCAGTGACATCCAAGTCACGAAGTTCTCTTTACCCCAACGGATTCCACAATTCTACAAAATTGATTCACCCTTGACCCCCGTCGAACACCACTCCCTAGATACGAGAGCCTCTCGGTACCACCCGCACCAACGAACTGACCCACTACAGTCCAAAACATCTGATGACAAACAATAATCCTCAAAATGGAACCCATCTCAGAATCTGACATCTCATTTTCCCTACTCAATGCACCACTAGATTCAAACTCAATATCGAGAGTCTAGTCCAATCTAGAACTAGAACCACTCGTCCCAGTGAACCAATCAACTCATGACTCATGACCCGCAACCCATGCGTACCTCACTGATTCACTTCCCTTGGCCACGAAAACCACTAATTCATTCGGAATATTGCGACTTCCGACAAACATGGAGACCCCATTCTCACCCCTAGTTCGACCCCATGCTTCTACAAATCAAATATTAGGGCTACCCAAGCCTAAAGCTCTTCTTCATCAAGCTCTGATCAGAGAGCACTTCATCACAACATTCTCTTGCTGACTAGTGGGTACTACAGCTCCACGTAGTATCACAATGACCTCTCACTGAATAGTGAGTACTACGGCTCCCCGTAGCATCACCACACCCCTCACTGAATAGTGAGTACTACGGCTCCCCATAGCATCACCACAATCTCTTTTCGAATAGTGAGTACTACGGCTCCCCGTAACATCACCACACCCTCTCGCTGAATAGTGAGTACTACGGCTCCCCGTAGCATCACCACAACCTCTCACTAAATAGTGAGTACTATGGCTCCCCGTAGGATCACCACACACCTCACTGAATAGTGAGTACTACGGCTCCCCGTAGTGTCACTACAACCCCTATGCATTGATTCATTGAAACTGCAGCTCCTTGCAGTCTCACCACATTTACTCTTACCACTTCACAATCTTATCCTCTGGTTGACACCACATTACGATCATTAATTCATGCTCTATGGCCTAGCATAGACAGGTACACACACACACCCATCCAAGCTAAGCATCACTACTTCGGACAAACACCGCCGCGACAAAACCTCTTTTCCTCGATGCAATTCACCTTCTCAAATAAATCCACTTGATGTAAATGAGCTAAAGGCCCCCCACCGAAACCATACACACTTGATCCACCACTCATCGTCTCAAACTCAAAACTCAAAATAATCCGAGATTTAGGACATTAAACTCAGATATCCCGGAACACCATCACAACACCTCGCAGTGTCTTGACTCCACCATTAATCTCATACTCAGGGCATTATACTCAGATGCCGCATTGCTTCGTCCAAAATTTCATAACCGACCTTTCCCTTGTGTCACTTGTAACCCCGGAATACTCCATCATCCAAATTAAAACACAGACAAATTGCCAACGACTCAAAACACGAAGATGACAATCCGAAACTTTCTCCTCTAATGCTCAAAACTCATGCAAGAATACTCATAACGACCCTGAGGTTGGTTTCCCATTCAACTTCTTCCCTTCCCATACTGCATATAATAGCCCATACTCTGAACCAGAAATTCTCATCCGCCGAACTAACCTCGCAAGCCAACCACCTCGAATTCACCATTTTAACCGAGAAGGATTCCAAAGCACCATAAGGTCTCCGGCCAACGGTCACTTGTCGTGAAGACATCATTCGTTCTCAAGCATGCACCACATACCTTATCGCGCTCTGCACCTTGCCTTGTCTACCAATAACCATGGCCTCATGAATCTATACCGTAGATCTCTATATCTTGTTCTTTAACCACTTTGAACAAATCTCTGATCCCCTCAACAAAATATCCAGTTCTCCCCCACTTAGGGTTCGAACATCACCGAATGGTGCACTAACCATCTACCCCACATGTTGTTTCCACCAGCAATATCGCACTTACTCTTGGAAGGCACTACGGAACGCTTGTCGATCATCCCGATGGGGATCAAGCAACTCCAATACCCCGAATCTTGGATGAAATCCTCAAAAACTTCTCTTCATAACTGCCCCAAGTCATTTTAAATCTCATACCATACCTCTACCAGAGATCTTGTTAGACTCGTAATAATCCCTGACTCTCAGTTAGGAACCTAAGAGTCATCATACTCCTCATCCTCGGCTTCGCAACCAACGTTCCATCACACGAATCATCACAAAGCAGAGACTTCACTCCCATGCCAGATACCCATCACAGACAATAAGAGCCACCGTCTCGATATATTCCTCATGATCATCTGACGCTTCCTCTAACACATGCCCTACTATACTTGAGTAGGGTGTATCCTGGTCCTTGACCATCTCGGTTCCCACTAACAAACTGTCCATGTCATAACATCACCTCGCGGTAGACATACTGTCAGATACTCCAGTAAAAGATTGCCAGCAATGTTAACCCGTAGGGTCTACCCCCAAACTCGAAAACCGAAGATCTCAAAACCTCCCTTGTTTCCCGCAGGAAACAAAAATAACACCACCTAAATCACAAGAGGTGACATCTACTATCGGTTGATTGCTCAACTCAGGCCATAATCCCCCATAAAAGCGATCTCTACTCTTCCTTGAGTCTTCCGACCCCATCTAACATCTCACCAACAGACCTTAGAATTATCCAGACCTCCCTATCACGGGATGCTTCTTTGAACTCATTCATCATGGCCCTCTGTCCTCATACTCTATCACATCTGATCTCCACTAAGTCAATCGTGATTGGATAACTGATGAACCCCAAGCATTATTAGCTACGAATCGTGGTACTCAAGCCATGACATCACCTCTCGATTTGCTACAGTACATGGTACTCAAACCATAACATTACTCCTCAATCTACTACAATGCATGGTACTCGAACCATAACATCACTACTCAATCTGATACTTAGAACCCCTGGTATGCTCCATGCATTACGTATGGGTCATATGCTTTCAGTAGTACGGGCCCATACTACCTGCACATCTACCCATACTCTCCACACGAACCATCCTAGATTTCCTAAGTAGTTGCTCAACCCTCTCAACTGCCAATCTCAATACGTGTACTCGCTCCCCAGTAAAATGCTCTATTCTGTCAGTACACTCATCTGACCATGGTCACCCCCTAGGCCCTTCCTAGGTTCTCACACTCCTTTGCCATCAGCTGCTGATGAACTCCTAGTGATGCCAGCCATCTACCTCCTATACACTTAGTAGCCGACTCCCATCATCGAGAATTCCACAAAGCATGGAGCAAGTAGCATTCGGACATTGGATAACCTCTACTAGCACATAAAACCTCACTAGGTTATTGTCCCACTTGCTCTCCTCATGCTCGGAAGATATCACCGTACAACGTCTCCGCCCCACACGGCATCCGACTACCTCCTCTGAAGAATCCTCAACGCTCATCTAGGTATCTCTCCTAGATTACTCTTCTACTCAAATTCCTCTCAAGAAGGATTTCCATAAGATACTCTTGCTCAGAACATACTCGGAAGCACATCACAAATAGTATCAACTCCTACGCTAAGGCACCACAAATCAGGCCACTCTAGTCCTAAAATATGAAATACCAAGCCTATCTCTAGCATGCATAATCTCTCATAGAATATATTATAACACAAAAGTAAGGTATTTTGGCAAATCACTGTTCGGGCTTTGGCTGATTGTACACACTGCTCCTTCTCGTTTTCTCTTAGAAACTCTTTTTCATTTTAGAAAAATCCTTTCTATACAAAATTCTTTTTTCAATCCTCAGTTTGAGTCCAGATTTACCCGAAGGTGAATCCGAATCCCTCAAACCAAGGCTCTGATACCAACTTGAAAAACCGTAATTTTTCAAACAGATTTTTCATTTTTAAATCGCATAATTTTCATAACATATTGTATGTAAATCTCGTTTATTCAAATTACAAAGCACAACTCGGTAAAAAATCCAGGATCCTCAAAAGGTAACTCTTTTTTTGGTGTATGCAATCAAGTCGGTGCCTTCCCGCGGTTCCTGGGAATAACCTGAAACACATAACACATAACACGGTAAGCACGAAGCTTAGTGAGTTCCCCAAAATACCACATAACAAACATACGCCATCGATGCTACTGTATGACCCTCCGGCCGATGTGTCTCAACATGACCCTCCGGTCCCGTAGCTCGTTGGATGCTCTGGTCAGGTCATAGCTCGTTGGGCCCTCTGGCCCAGTCTAGATTGTTGGACCCTCCGGTCCGGTCTGTATCGTTAGACCCTCCGGTCCAGTCTATACAATCATATAACATACATATATCACATAGCATACAACTCTTTCGTAACACGTAATCTCATACATAGCACATAGGACCTTCCAGTCAACTCATAATACCATTCTAGGTAATGTATAGTGAGAAGACTTACCTCATGTAACTCGGTAACTCGAATATCTCGGACTCCGTGAAATAGGATCTTGCCTCCACCTAATCATATGAAAATAAACACTCGACATGAACACATTTCCCAAGGCTAGACCATTCCATCTCTTAGCACTCTCAGGAGGGTAAAAGACCATTTTACCCCTCTTAAGGCTCAAATACTCTAAAGTTGACCAAACCCTAAAAGTCAACAAAAGTCAACGATCAACATTGATCGTACTTGCTGAGTGCAATATAGTTACTCAGTGAGTAAATGCCAGAACTCTTCGTCCCTGGTCCTCCCTTGACTCGTGGGTCAACCCGGTGCTCCATGGGTCATCACAAGTCGCGAGTCGCGGGGCAACCCGACTCAACTTGTTGAGCCCCCTAATGGACTCGGCGAGTTTCTCCCATGAAAACCCCCAAAAGACCTCTTGAGGTCAGATCTGCTTCACCAAACAGAAGATCCATCCTTTTAACACTCAAAATTCATGTGAAGTTGCAACCTTTACGTGTATACAACGCATAACAAGCCTCAAATGGAGAAATAACACTATAAATGGCAACTTAGTCTCCAATCCTCCATGAATCAGCATAAAGTAGAGTGGGAAAGGTTCTCTGGACCTCTGTGGGTCCAGATCTGATGTCATAATCCCAAAATGGACCTCATACTCCTTAGATCTTCCATATAATGAGGGTAAAAACCCTAAAAGCAAGAAATCCATCAATATAACACAAAAATGGGAAAGGTTTATACCTTCAAAGATGATACCACTATGGTTAGCTTAGATCCACTCCCCCTCATGCTCTATAGGAATGCTCCTATCTTCCTTCACACTAAACCACACAAAAAGGTGAAGGAATAGCATCCTTTTGCTCTCAACTCTCTTACTGTTGTCTCGAGGGTTCCTCTGGGGTGTATTGGTTGCAATTGGTGGCCATAAAAGGCCTTTAAATAGGGCCCAAGCCCCGAGGATTAGGTTTTCACGTCACAGCGCGGACTCGTCGAGTCCACGCGTGGACTCGCTGAGTCCACTAATTTAACACAGTCAATAAACGTCGATCCTGCTCGGCGAGTTTAAGCGTCTACTCGCCGAGTCCCTCTACAATACTCAATAAAATACCTAAAACAAGATACCTGGGAATTCGGATGTTACATGAGTCACCCACCTGTGGCCTGGCCGAAGCGACATGTGTGGTGGTTGTAGCAGTAACCGCCTCGGTAACAGTAGCATATCGCTTATCAAATGTCTCAATCAATGTGGTCTTAATAGACCTGAACATCTATGGGATAGCCTATCGAATAGCTGCAGACACCTCCTCATGAATCATCCTACGAATCTCCTCATCGCTGACCCAACTGCTCTCAAGGTGGTGGCGCGTACTCACCATGATGTTTCTGAAACACAACACAAAATAATCAAAGACCCGATCGAGAATACTCACACTCGATCACTCGCCCCTACTTGTTCCGTAGCATCCTAAGGATTCTTACTTGGATTACTCATCGACCCGGTGTTTCCAGTAGTACGGGCCCAATACTACCTTCCACACCGCACATGTGCTAACCCCAAGTCTCCGTCCTAGGGTCCTATATCACAAGAACTCTATATCTCACATAACATCAACTACTCTCATAGAAGACCTCTCATAAGCTCATCTCCGCTACATAGTCACACTCAAGTAACTCACTAGTAGCAGAAACTCCTAAGTTAAGGCATCACAAATCAGGGCACTCTAGTGTTAAAATTTGAAACACTTAGCCTAATCTCTATCATGCACAATATATCTCATACCATCTCAGGAATATCTCATAACACCTAAATAAGGGTATTTTGGGAAATCACTGTTTGGGCTATGGCTGATTGTACACACTACACTTCTCGTTTTATCTTAGAAATTCTTACTCGTTTTTAGAAAAATCGTCTCTTTTGAAATTTTTTCTCAAATCCTCAATTTGAGTCCAGACATACCCGAAGATGCATCTGAATCCCTTAAACCAAGGCTCTGATACCAACTTGTAACGATGTAATTTTTTTCCACCAAAATTTTCATTTTTAAAAAACATAAAACTCATATATTATATTTCATGAAAATCATAAGTGTCTCAATGATAACATAAACACACAAAAAAAAAAGTCAAATCCCAGAATCCTCAACAAAATCTCGAACAGGTGTGTATAATCATGCTGGTGCCTTTCTACGATCATCGGAAGTACCTAAAGCACGTAACACATAACACAGTAAGCATAAAGCTTAGTGAGTTCCCTAAAATACCATGCACAAATAATTAGCCACTCAATACTATAGCTCTGGAAGACCCTCCGGTCAATGTATCTCAATGGGACCTTCCAGTCCCACAGCTCGTTGGACCCGCCCGTCCGGTCTAAGTGAGGACCCTCCGGCCTCATAGTTCGTTGGACCCTCCGGTCCAATCTAAGTATCACATAATATAGCATAAATATCACACAACAATAATCATAACTCAAATAAGCACATACGACCCTCTGGTCACATATATATATCACTCTAGGTAATATATAGTGAGAAGACTCACCTCGAAGTAAGCAAGCTAATACACCTCGTACACGAATCACTGATCTAGCCTCCGCCTAATACATGTGGTGATTATCTCTAATTAGATCACATTTCCAATAAATTCATATTAACCCCTTATTAACTCTTGGCAAGGGTAAATGACCATTTTGCCCCTTGATGGTCTCAGTTACTCTTATTTGGTGAAAATTCTAAAAGTCAACCGAAGTCAAACTTGAGTCAAAAGTCCATGTTGACCCAACTCGTCGAGTGCATTAGGAGGACTCATCAAGTCCCTTCGTTCCCTTAGATACCTTATGAAAACCAGCTCTACTCGTCGAGTAGACCTACTAACTCAATGAGTTACAACATGCTCAGACTTATCGAGATAAAACCTATGCGACTCATCGAGTCAGCTCATTGACTCAGCTAGTTCATCTAGTCCATACTCCCATTCAAACATTTTGGGGCAGATCTATTATTCCAAATACAAGATCTAGACTCCCTAGGATCGAATTTCACGTAAAGCTTCGATCTTTACGTTCATGCATGGCATATTTTCTCCATAATGCCATTACAAGCTTCAAGAAAGGTTAAATGCACATGTGGTTGCCTCTAGCTCAAATTAAGCTCGAATATTAGGACTCTTAAGGCCTTCTCTAGTCCAGATCTGAGGTTCTCACCTCAAACCATGTTCAAAGAACTCAAAGACACAGGATGATTGGAAGAAAACCCTAAAAAGTCCCAAAAATTAGATCTAACGAATATGTGGCCAAAATGAGAGCTTTTTACCTCTGAATAGAAGCTAATAAAAGAAGAATACAAGATCAACAACCTTTCCTCAGTTGGATCCACCAATCTCCTCCAACCCTTCCTCCAAAATGCACAAGAATGTTCAAAATGGAATCTCTCTCTCTCTCTCTCTATATATATATATATATATATATATATATATATATATATATATATATATATACAACGAAAGGGGCAAGTTAAGGTCTCTCTCTGTGAAGTGTGGCGGCCAAAGGAGGCTATAAATGCCTTTAGAATAGGTCTCAAACCTGGGGATTTAAGGTTTCTCATTCCAACGCCTACTCCACGAGTAGCCTCTTGGACTCGTCGAGTAGGTCATTAAACACTCGTGACCACGTGCGAGTCGACTTGACGAGTCATAACATCAACTCGTTGAGTCACTTCATAAACTTCGAGATTATATAATTCAAATGAAGTACTTGGGATTCTGGATGTTATACTAATCAACTTTTATTTGGTAATTGATAGCTCGGGGAGCTGTAGAGCCAACGGTCAGGGATCATTCTTTTCATTCGAGGTGAGTTACATTCCCTGCCCACTAGTAGTTTTTATTAGTAGAGATGATTGTATTTGTGATAATTTTATGGTATGCGTCTATCTTTTGAGTTTTATGTGCTTGTATGCTATGTTATTACGTGGTAGTGGTAGGGGTGACGTACACCCCGTAACCGGTCGAAAGAGACTTAAGGGGTAGGCCTGAACCCATATATGCTAGCCAGTAAGTGATATATGTGTTTATATGCTAGGATATTATGTGGTTGTGCTAGGGGCTGAAATAGACCCCATAACCGGGTGAAGGAGACCGAAGGGGTAAACCAACATCGAGATATGCTAGGCAGTACCGGTTGAAAGAGATTGATGGGGTAGCCAACACCCAGATATGCTATGCAGTTATCAGTTGAAAGAGACCGAAGGGATAGACCAACACCCTGACATGTTAGGCGGTTACCGGTGGAAAGAGACCGAAGGGGTAGGCTAATACCCTGATATGCTTGGTAGTACTGGTTGAAAGAGACCGGAGGCGTAGGCCAGTATCCAGATATGCTAGGAAATATGTTTCTTTAATGGTATGTGGTATGATGGGGGAACTCACTAATTTTTGTGCTTACGGTTTTTAGGTTTGGTTTCAGGTACTTCTTCTTTAAAAGGAAAGGAGTCGGCATGATCACAGTGCATCACAGTCTGATTTTTTCACACATGAGATCTTTAGGAGGATGCACTATGATGTTGTTTCCTTATGACATGTTTTGATTATTGAGATATTGGTTTTGATTATGATATGGGATACCACTATTGATGTTTTCAAATTACTGGTTTTTATAATTGCATAATTAAAAATGAAGTTTTTGGTCATGAATTTTGCGATGTTACAAGTTGGTATCATAGCCTTGGTTTGGGGGATTCGGATACACTTTCGGGGGCGTCTGAACTCAAATCAAGGGTTTAAATGGTTTTTGCAAGAAAAATAATTTTTCTAAATTTTAAAAGTAAGGGTGTTTGAGAAAGAACAAGGAGTATTATATATGCAACAAGTCGAGCTCAAGTAAGTTTCCCCAAGATATCATATACGTTTGTTATGATATATGATATGATTATGAGAATTACATGCTAGATTACGGCCATGGATCTATGAAGGATGCCTAGTATGACTATTATTTGTGTATGAGAATTGCATGCTAGATTAGGGCTAAGTATCTAGGAAGAATGCCTTGTATGCCTACCGTATGTTCTTATTGAAATGCATGCTATTACTGATTAGTCAGTGATATAATGGTCTGATTAGGATATGCTTGGTTTTGGTTACTCAATGCTCGAATGTTGCTTTCTTTGTGCTTTTAAGAGTTTTAGTTATCTTTAACTAACTAGTAAATGAGTACGCTAAGTTACATATCATGAGGAATAAATAATTTTAGAAGGTTAGGATTAGCCCTATTTCACAGCTTTCTTTTGAGCCTAACCATTGTAGGGAGAGACCTCTCACTCGAAGAATTATCTGGTCTTAGTAATATGTAATGGTATTCGCCAGTTAGTTAGGGGAGATATCAGGGACTTTTTATGCAGCTGATGGTAGAGAGTGAGACGGAGATTACCGTTGGTTAAACCTACGATGACATTAGTGTAGCGAGCAGTAGTAGTGAAAGGGACATGGTGGATTCAAGGCATTCCTTGAGGAAAGTACGGATAGATATGGAAAGTAGTATGGGCCCGTACTACTAAAAGGAGAGGATTCGTACTCTATTCAAGGAGGATTGCGATGAGACCAGGAAAGTTGTAGTACGTATGTGATCCCTCGATATTGGATGAGTATTTGGATGGTTATTATGGTATGTTTCCATCATGGTGACACTACGTGGTAGACCAGAGAGCAGTTCTGGTGCAGATAAGGGATCAGGCTTCGACTCTAGAGCCGACGACTCGATGATCAGACGAGGGAGTTTATTCCAGCTGAGATTATGTGCTATATGATTAACCAGACTCCCATGCTTCGGTACAATCAAGGAGGGCCTTTTAGATGTCCTTGATAAGAGGATGATCACATATCGGTCTAAGGTGATGACTATGATAGGGACGCGCTCGATGACGATTCGAGAGTTATGTGCTTGCAGGGCTCTAGACTATCATGGGGTTAGACACCCCATTCTCAGTCGGAGGTGGTTAGCAAATATGGCTAATGCATTCAGGAAAAGTTCAGCCCCGAGTTGGCAAAGGTCCGATATTGTAACTACCCAAAAATCAAGACAAAAAATTTCTTTTAATAAAACATTACTTTAGGCAAAGTCATCATTCCAAAACATAATCAAAGTATTAACTTTCAAAACACATGTTCATTATCAGAGTAACCATTCCCAGGCTGTCTAATCTATGGTGTGTGTCATGCGATCACCACGACCTCTTCCCTCCGCTACCGGAAGTACCTGAAACCAAAACTGAAAACCGTAAGCACGAAGCTTAGTGAGTTCCCCACCCTACCACATACCATGCATAATCACATACTGCACATACTAGGCCACGCCCGCTATCTTGGGCCTCGCCCACTACAATGGCCCCGCCGCAGACTTCGAGGATGAAGTCTAGAATAAGTAGGGGAGATTTCTAATGCCCATATTCCTGTACGTATTTTTGTTATTTAAGCGTTTGCATTTTACTCTGCGACTCGGCGAGTTGGAGGCTCAACTCGTCGAGTAGATGCGAGTTATGGGATGCGAGTGGTTCTGTCTACTCGCCGAGTCAGAAGCCCCGACTCGACGAGTAGGCCTGTCTGGGTGAAACCCTAAATTTTAGGGTTTGCACCTTATTTAAACACATTAAGTGGACTCCACTCCAACCTCCATCACCCTCAAACGCTATTCTCTAAATCCTAATAGTTTTGAGTGTTCTTGAGCTATTTTGGTGACATTTTCTGATTTGAAGCTTGGAGAACGAAGGAAAGGCTTGGAGGTTCAAGAAGAAGGCAGTAGATCCAAAGTTTTGGTTGCATTTCCAGCTTGTTTTAGGTAAAAACTTCAATGTTGACTTCCCATTTGTTAAATCTTCTTTAGGGCATTAATCTTGTCATTTTTGGGGCATTTCTAAGTCACCTTAGGGTTTAGAGTACAATGTAGTGTGTTGACTTCATATCTTTAACCTTGGGGAGTTCTCATGGCAAAAAGGTGCCAACTTTATTGCTATATGTAACACCGTGAATTTTCAAAAACAAAATTTTTATTTAAATAATCAATTTAATATTAAAACACTTGGTAAAAATCTTATTCATATTTGAATTACAAAACATAGTTCCATTTTCATTTGCATAGACAACCAGGATCCTCCAAATACAACTCTTTCTTCGGTGTGTACAATCGAACCGTTGCCATTCCGCGTTACTGAGAAAACCTGAAACAACATAACATAAACACTGTAAGCACGAAGCTTAGTGAGTTCCCCAATATACACCTTACGCACATACGCCTTTCCAGGCCTTGACCTTCCGGTCCACTGCACAATGCCTTCCGGCCCATGAGATAATCGCCTTCCGGCCCATAACGTGTTGCCTTCCGGCCCATAAGATAATTGCCTTCCGGCCCATAAGATAATTGCCTTCCGGCCCATAACGTGTTGCCTTCCGGCCCATAAGATAATTGCCTTCCAGCCAATAAGATAATTGCCTTCCGGCCCATAAGATAATTGCCTTCTGGCCCATAAACATATATAACACATAATACATTTACTCTAACACATAAAGCACATATATCATATATCAACCTGCCTTCCGGCCCGAAACATGCACAGCACATAATACATTTTACTCTAATACTTAAAGCACATATATAGCATATCACACCTGTCCTTTCTGTCACATAACACTTTGCCTTCCGGCCCATAGATAAACAGGTATATCACGCGTAGCAGCTAACTTTCCATTTATAGCATATAAACATAACACATAACATATTTGACCTTCCGGTCACACAATCAAACCCTTCCGGGTACAGTATAGTGAGAAAACTCACCTCGCGGACGTTGGGAGATAGCAACTCCTGAAGTCCCTCGCACTTGATCCTCCGAGCTACAAGCTCCCTGTAACATCATATATCCCTTATTAACACTTCTATCTTCCACGTTAACTGACCCTAAGAAATCACACCGGTCATCCCTGGTCAACAGTCCATTATCAGCTCGACTGGACTCGGCGAGTTCCCTGCCGACTCGGTGAGTCTGGTCGTTCTTCAATCCTCTAAAATTCCCCTTCTACTCGTCGAGTATCCCCTTTGCCTCGACGAGTTACTCCTGGAAGAATCGCGGGGCCACCCCGACTCCACTCGCCGAGTCTGAAGAACAAACTCGGCGAGTCCCAGTGAATCTTCAAGCTACTCGCCGAGTCTGATGATCCGACTCGGCGAGTCCACGCCATGCAGTCGATCGAACTGCTTCCTGAGGTACATATTTTCCCGAATATACAAACATGGATCCTTCTGGACCTCTAAGGGTCCTAATGCAAGGTTATAAACGTTGAATAACAACACAACAAACCATCTAGACTCCAAATGGGTTCCATAAACCCTAAATCTATATATATACATCAATCACAGGAGAATGTAATCCGAGTTATTACCTGAATGATGTACCTTCCATGTCCCCAAACTTCAGAACTCGAACTCCCTGCAGTTCCTTTAACTAAAACCCTTCTCCTCCTTGCACAACAATTCCTTCAAGGTTACCCATGGCCTTCAAGCTTGCTCTAGACGCCTCAGTCGTTTAGGGTTCTCTTCAATCGGCCAAAAGACGAGCAATGACGGCATAAGATCCCTTATATACGTCCCAAACTGAACGGCTAGGGTTTTCCGCTGAACAGCGTCGACTCGCCGAGTCCATACCTGGACTCGTCGAGTCCAGCCGCGAACCCGTGACCACAACTGCGACCCTACTCGGCGAGTCTGGCTCCAACTCGCCGAGTCTCCCCTTTAAAACACCCCCAAAATGCAATTAAACAATACTTAAGATTTTGGGCTGTTACAATTCTCCCCCACTAGAATTAGACTTCGCCCTCGAAGTCTCACTCTGAAAATAGTTCTGGATGCTGCTCCCGCACCACACGTTTCGGCTTCCCTAGACACTTCCGATCTCTTCCGAGGTTGCCACTGAATCAATACCAGAGGTACCTCTTTGTTCCTCCGAAACTTGATCTTCCGATCCCTGATGGCCACTGGCCTCTCGGCGTAACACAGGCTCGCATCCACCTAATCGTTCTCTAGTAGAACCACTGCTGACTCATCTGCTATACACCTCTTCAATTGCGACACCTAAAAGTCTCATGGATCCATCCCAATTCCGTTGGCAGCTCCAACTGGTAGGCCACTTTTCCTACCTTCGCACCTTCACGCAAAGACCCAACATACCGGGCCCCTACTTACCCCTCTTCCTGGATCGAAACACCCCTTCCCAGGGAGAGACCGTCAGGAATACGAAGTCGCCGACCTGAAACGCATGCTCGTAACGGCGTCTGTCTGCACAACCTTCCTGTCAACTCTAAACGATCTTTAACCTCTGATTAACCTGTTGCATCTGCTCTGTCGACCAAAACACGATCGTTGTACTGTCCACCACTTCCTGCAACCGAGAATTTCCCAAGACGTGACTCTGCTCTAAATCTCAATGATCACACGACCCATAAGGGTTATGAAACTCTGAATCACCGGTTCCCCGATCCTAAGCCCACTTTATCCATATCGGAACAACTGAGGGACCTATTCTCAATTCTCAGGGCAACTCTCACGAGTTCACCTCTTGCAATCGTATACACATGCTGCACTCGCCCCAACATACCTTTCCCTTCCCTCACTTAGTGAAATCCGCTTAACAACCTTGCCACTACTCCCTGTATCACACATGCACTGGATCTGCTCGCAAGGACTCTCGGGTCCATGCATTACCTTTCCTCAACGAACGAGATTCCGACATCACCTTCCATGCAACAGCTCAAAGGGCGGCATACTAATGCACTAATGATGGCTGTTAATATGGAACAACTCAACCAATGATAATTACGTACCGCGACTTACTCCGACAGCTAATACACATGCCCGAAACATGTCCTCGAACGTCCGCATCGTTCGCCCTCTCTAAAGTGTCCTCAAATGTCATCATGATAAGCTCCTTTCCCATATTCCTCCTCAAGACTAAGTACCAGATCAACTTTTGGCTCCACATCTGAGTCCCCAACGGTCACCCATATCGCGATCCAAATATTCCACTGAATTTTCTCCCCGTGACCACTATCCCGACCCAGTGACACGTAAGTCACAAAATCCTCTTTTCCTCGTGAGAGAAAATACAATCCCACCGAGGATCGTCTCAACTCTAATCTCTGGTTTCTGCTGTGCCTCTTCCTTGCGTATCTCCCCGCATCTCCCGACAGAGATGCAGACCCCCGTCTCGCCCCCGACTCAACATCCAAACTCCAAAGACTCAATACCAGGGCTACCCAAACTCGAAACTCTTCCACCTCATACGCTGCTCGAAAATATTCCAACATAACAATTCTCTTGCCACTCAGTGAGTACTGCAACTCCACGCAGTATCACAACACCCTCTGACTAGTGAGTACTGCGACTCGAACATCCACCACAGACTATGGAGGCAATCAACATAACGAACGCCCATCTTGCGAAAATCCACCCTCTCAAATAGTCTCCCTGAATGCCCATACCCGAAGACTCCTACTAAATCCGCAGATACCTAATATGCCACACGTCGATTCAATTCGGGATTCCCGAATAACTCCAAAATAAGGATATCATACCCGAATATCCCAGAATACTACCACCACCACTGATCTCCTGCACCCCATAATTAAATCTATATTTTCCCCGCCTTACAACCTTGGTGCATCTAATTTCTCGATTGGAATGTGAGATAACGTTGACGTACAAAATGCGCTGGTAATTCTCCAAATCCCTTTTTCCCGACACTCAAAATCCAAACAAGGATACGCATACCGACTCCGGAAGTTGGCTGCCCAATCATTCTCTATCTCCTTGCAACAACACCAATCACCTATCATGGATACGTTCTTTCTCCTCTTCAAGTACTTCCCGCACTAACTCACTCTGACCCCTTTACTCGACCATCGACACCTCTGGTCTCATGATTTCCTACTGCATCTCTATACTCCACTTATAACTACTTTTGGCAATTCTTTGCTTTCTACGTACTGCACCCGGTTCTCCCCCACTAGGGTTCGAACCGTCACTAGTTAGCATACCATCAACCCACGACTATCTTTCACCAGCGAAATTGTACCTGCTCCAGGAAAGTGCTGTGCAATGCCCAATAGTCCCTCCCCTTATGAAGTCAATCAACCCTCTATACTCTGAACCTCTGGTTAACTCTCCAAGAACTTCTCATCGCGGCTGCCTCTAATGTTTCCAAATCCCATACCAATCTAATACTAAGCACCTGCACTGCTCGATAACATCTTTGACTCGTAGACTGCACCGCAAAATCATCGTTCCTCTCATCTCAACTCATCAACCCATATCCCACGCCGGATTTGTCCCAAGGACAGGAACTCACTCTCAACCTAGACGAAACCCTCTGCACTGCAAAAACTCGACTGAATTCTTCACTGCTACCACTATAACACAACCTGTCATTCTCAATTAGGTGTGGTGTGGTTCTCGACTAACTCAGTCCCAACTGACTGTCTGTTCACGGTAAATCACTGTCTCGCGGTACACCCGCTACCTAATGCTCTGAGGGAAGTCATTATCGAAAATTACCTGCAGGGTGTACTCCCAAATCCAGAACTGAAACACCAGACCCCTCGTGTCTTGCACACGAACATAAATGGCACTACCCACCTAGAAGGTGACCTCTCCTCTATCGACTGATTTCTCGACTCAGACCGAAATTTCCCTCTTCCTTTAACTCCCTACCACAATACTCTGATAGGTACCCGCCTTTCCTCCTCTCAAGGAACGCCTCTCCATCGTCAATCATGGTCCACAGGCCTAAAACCCATAGCGTCCGATCTCTACCTCATCGATCATAACCGGATAACAAGATAGTCACCATCATCATCCACCACGAACCATGGTACTCATCCCATGACATGCCTTCTCAATTTGCTCCGGTGTATGGTACCTGAACCATAGCATCACCCTCCATCTGCTCCAACGTATGGCACTCGAACCACAACATCTATTTCAATTTGTTCCGATGTATGGTGCCCGGACCATAACATCACCCCGCAATCTGCTCCGATGTATGGTGCTCGAACCATGACATCACTCCTCATTCCGTTCATTAGGACCTTCAGAATGCTCCCTGTATCAAGTATGGGTCCTCTGCTTTCAGTAGTACGGGCCCATACTACCTGCCACATCTACACATACTTTCCACACGGACCATCCCAGAGTTCCTAAGTAGCTGATCGAGCTACTCTTTCACCAATCCCCTCACACGTGCTCGCTCCCCAGCGAAATCCTCTACTCTACCAGCGCACTCATCTGGCTAGGTTTACTCCCTAGTCCCTTCCGCCATCCCCCCACTTCTTTGCTATCAGCTGCTGAAGATTTCCTAATGATGCCAGCCATCTACCTCCTGAGTATCGTCATACTCACTTAGTAGCTGACTCCCATCATCGAGAACTCCACAAAGCACGAAGCAAGCAGCATTCGAGCATCGAAGCATACGTAGGACTCCCTATCCTCGATAGCTCCACCTTCTCGGCTCATCCTCGGAAGTACCACTGTACTCTGTAGCTCTACCCCTCGTGCGTTCTAACTAGATACCCTCACTCATCACATACACACAAAAGCATAACGCACATATAACAACAAGCCCTAGGCTAAGGCATCACAAATCAGGCCACTCTAGTCCTAAGATATGAAATTCATAGCCTTTCTCTAGCATGCAATAATATCTCATAAAGTGCATAATAGATATTTCATAACACAAAAGTAAGGGTATTTTGGGAAATCACCGTTTGGCTCTGGCTGATTGTACACACTGCTCTTTCTTGCTTTCTCTTTGAACTCTTATTCACTTTTAGAAAACTATTTATTTGAAAACTTTTTCTTACTTCCTCAGTTTGAGTCCAGATTCACCCGTAGGCGCGTCCGAATCCCTCAAACCAAGGCTCTGATACCAATTGTAACACCGTGAATTTTCAAAAACAAAATTTTTATTTAAATAATCAATTTAATATTAAAACACTTGGTAAAAATCTTATTCATATTTGAATTACAAAACATAGTTCCATTTTCATTTGCATATACAACCAGGATCCTCCAAATACAACTCTTTCTTCGGTGTGTACAATCGAACCGTTGCCATTCCGCGTTACTGAGAAAACCTGAAACAACATAACATAAACACTGTAAGCACGAAGCTTAGTGAGTTCCCCAATATACACCTTACGCACATACGCCTTTCCAGGCCCTGACCTTCCGGTCCACTGCACAATGCCTTCCGGCCCATGAGATAATCGCCTTCCGGCCCATAATGTGTTGCCTTCCGGCCCATAAGATAATTGCCTTCCGGCCCATAAGATAATTGCCTTCCGGCCCATAACGTGTTGCCTTCCGGCCCATAAGATAATTGCCTTCCGGCCCATAAACATATATAACACATAATACATTTACTCTAACACATAAAGCACATATATCATATATCAACCTGCCTTCCGGCCCGAAACATGCACAGCACATAATACATTTTACTCTAATACTTAAAGCACATATATAGCATATCACACCTGTCCTTTCTGTCACATAACACTTTGCCTTCCGGCCCATAGATAAACAGGTATATCACGCGTAGCAGCTAACTTTCCATTTATAGCATATAAACATAACACATAACATATTTGACCTTCCGGTCACACAATCAAACCCTTCCGGGTACAGTATAGTGAGAAAACTCACCTCGCGGACGTTGGGAGATAGCAACTCCTGAAGTCCCTCGCACTTGATCCTCCGAGCTACAAGCTCCCTGTAACATCATATATCCCTTATTAACACTTCTATCTTCCACGTTAACTGACCCTAAGAAATCACACCGGTCATCCCTGGTCAACAGTCCATTGTCAGATCGACTGGACTCGGCGAGTTCCCTGCCGACTCGGCGAGTCTGGTCGTTCTTCAATCCTCTAAAATTCCCCTTCTACTCGTCGAGTATCCCCTTTGCCTCGACGAGTTACTCCTGGAAGAATCGCGGGGCCACCCCGACTCCACTCGCCGAGTCTGAAGAACAAACTCGGCGAGTCCCAGTGAATCTTCAAGCTACTCGCCGAGTCTGATGATCCGACTCGGCGAGTCCACGCCATGCAGTCGATCGAACTGCTTCCTGAGGTACATATTTTCCCGAATATACAAACATGGATCCTTCTGGACCTCTAAGGGTCCTAATGCAAGGTTATAAACGTTGAATAACAACACAACAAACCATCTAGACTCCAAATGGGTTCCATAAACCCTAAATCTATATATATACATCAATCACAGGAGAATGTAATCCGAGTTATTACCTGCATGATGTACCTTCCATGTCCCCAAACTTCAGAACTCGAACTCCCTGCAGTTCCTTTAACTAAAACCCTTCTCCTCCTTGCAAAACAATTCCTTCAAGGTCACCCATGGCCTTCAAGCTTGCTCTAGACGCCTCAGTCGTTTAGGGTTCTCTTCAATCGGCCAAAAGACGAGCAATGACGGCATAAGATCCCTTATATACGTCCCAAACTAAACGGCTAGGGTTTTCCGCTGAACAGCGTCGACTCGCCGAGTCCATACCTGGACTCGTCGAGTCCAGCCGCGAACCCGCGACCACAACTGCGACCCTACTCGGCGAGTCTGGCTCCAACTCGCCGAGTCTCCCCTTTAAAACACCCCCAAAATGCAATTAAACAATACTTAAGATTTTGGGCTGTTACACTATAAGAGTACCATGCATCATATAAACCTCTTTTTAGGACCTTTTAAGCCAAATAACCCATGCATAAACATCAAGCATGTAACTTTACGTGTAATATGGACCCTAGGAGGTCATATCTATGTTTTGGATGCATTAAAACCAATTGAAATCAACTGAATAGTTTTGGACATAGAGGGACTCGGTGAGTCGGGTCGCAGTTTTCCCCTAATCTCTTCTGTTAATGGACAATGTGTTGAGTTGGAAGAGCACTCATCTAGTTGGGTTCATTGTAGACTTGAAGATCATGGAACTCGGCGAGTTCAAGAACAAAACTCGGAGAGTTCAAGACTAAGCCTCAACTGCATGAAGGAGAACTCGATGAGTTCATAGAGAACTCGGTGAGTCTAGGAGTAGATGATCCATCTTGCATGATGAAGGACTCAACGAGTTCAAGGATGAGCTTGGCAAGTCAGTTGTAGAAGGTCCCGACTTTGTTTAAACGAGAACTTAGTGAGTTCTTGAAAGACTCGACTAGTAGGGTTGAACTTCTTAGTGTACAAAGGATTATGGAACTCGGCGAGTTAGTGGGTCAACTCGGCGAGCTGAGTAAACCAGATGTTGACTTTGACCTAGAGTTGACTTTGACCGAGGTGTTGATGTTGACTTTGACTCTGACCAAGAGTTGACCCTCAAAAAGGGGTTAAAAGTATGAAATGGTAATTAAGGAAGATTATTATATGTAGGAATTGAGAGGAGTTCACCCCAGCAGCGAAGGCAATTCGAACACTTGTTTATTCAACTGAAGAGCAAACGGTCTAAGGAAGTTGAATATTTGAAGTAGCATTTCCCAACCATATGTCTTCCTAAAACGAGGTGAGTGACTCGTATCCAATTCTCTCTTTTTAAACATAGAAAAAAAAAGTCAAACACCATGATTACGTTGTTGAACCACTTCTTTAAGAATATCTAGCCAAACATAATTCTTGTTACCATTAATTACACAAATCTCCATGAACAGCCTTTACCGCCCTAACACGAAACGTATCAATTCTACTTAAAAATGGGAGACCTGTTCAGAGCCATCAAAGTACTACCACCGCAATTAATTATTCTTGTGAGTAATATTTGAAGCTCCACGTTATTTGTCCCAAATACCAAAGTTATTTGTCCTAAATATCAAAATCTTGCATTTGGAAACCAGTTTTCAGATCCAAAAAGTGTCACAAGCATCTAAAGTTTATTATTAGACTATGTGAGACTCATGTATTATACAGTTTGATTTAAAAAAAGATTAAACATTAAATTAAAGTATAAACATAAAATATATTTTAATGTACAACTCTAAAATAAGAAATGAAAACATGTATTTATTACAATTTAATATCATATATATGACATTTAATACTTTACACATATAAGTATATGACATTAATTTTAAAAATTGAAACAAATCAAAAATTTACAAGTGGTTAATATTTATTTTAAAAATACAACAAAATAACAAGTATCAAAACTCATTAGAGATTGACATATAGCAAATAAATAAATAAATAAATAAAAATAAAAATAAAAAATAAAAAAAAATTCATTTATTAAAGAGGATTTTGATTTTGAATGTTATGTGTGGTCCAATCTCAAAAAAACTATAATGCCATCAATAATGTATAATTCCATCCATAATGTAAATGCGATATCTCCTGGCCATGGTTTGGATGGTTTGGAAGAAGGCGGAAGCCTTTAAAAATATTCTAGCTAAGTACGACAATACTACCACAAGATGGCTTAGTGACAGTTATTTGAAAATTAAGTATTCCAAAAGAAGTTGGCTCATAATTATTCGAATCTTATAAATTTCAACTTTGAAGTTGCCTGTTGCTCAAATAACAATTTTAATACGATAAGTGTATAGACAATAATATATAAACAAAGAGGATGAAGATGAAGATAAGGTTTGACTAAGCTTATAATAAATACAACATGGTGTACCTGATTTATCATGTCAAGATCAAAAGACTATTTTAATTTTCAATTGAACGACATTGCATAATTAGCCTAGAAAGTAACATGCAATGCAAGATGAAAATAATTTAAATATGTTTGTTGACAGCTAATTTAAGAATATTCTTTTTGTAATGTACTTATTTTATAATTATTAGATAAAGAATAGGTTCATCGGTTGATTAAATTGGATAAGATTATGCAATAGTGCACAATTTAGATCCAATTTGATGATCGATCATAACTCGGAATTGGAAACTCTTCCACAATAGGTAAGTACATAAGTTTTGATATATTCTTAATTTATATATTTCAGTTTTTTATCTATTAGTTGCAAGAACCGTGTATTATATGAGTTTGTTAAAATAAATGATATAAAATTTTGAATATTAACGAATTATTAAAATAATACAATACATTTAAGTAAACACTTTATTGAATAAGTATATAATTGAACCAAAGAAAAAATCATTAATGAAATATTCTAAATAATTTTTACAAATCATAAATTCTAAATACTTTTTTGAATACAACATCAAGAGATGCATTTTCATTATATAACAATATTCGGGATGTTATGTTCCGATAAACAGACCAAAAGTATAAACAACATATTACAAGTCGTACAATAGTTATATACATATACCGACTCATAAACAAAACAACTTGATGATTCATCCATCTTACGCCCTCGCGCCACTTCCTATAATACAAATAAGACTGAGTGGGTCAGACGTGGGAGCCTGGTGAGCATATAGGTTTTTCAACCCACAATAAATAATTATATTTAATTTCATCAACCAACAATAACTCGATTACCCATTCCCGTTATCCTCACTTTACGTCCCTAAAACAACATCTATTACCAGGGACCTAATCTAGGATTTTCATCGGGACGGACATTACTGCGAGGGGTTTCCTCATCAATAGATGTCCTAAAGGCAACCATGAGGGGGATAGAGTACACCGGTGAACACATCCTTCACAACACCTACAGGTTATGAACCTGCTAGCGTTCCACTGGACTGTCTAGAGAGAGTCTGTGGTCGTCATACATACTCCGCTGGATGCCTAGGTCAAAATTAACAACATCGAGGCCTCTCATCAGTTTATCACACATCAACTATCTACCTAAGTTCTACCCAACATTTTATAGATAACAATATACATATGCATACATATGCAACTTAAAAACTGATAAGACATTCATTTAATACTCATTCAAAATATACAAATTCATTCAAAGTAACATATTATATATATATATATATATATATATATATATATATATATATATATATATATATAGACACACACACACATAGCACGTATTCACACGGAGATACTTTATATCTATGTGTTAGAAGAAAAGGAATATACACTCACTTGATCAGAAGATGATCAGACAGCACTACAACATGTAGGAGTAGTGTTCTTCGATAGATCTGGAAGATCTTCACACACCGGGCTTCTCGCAGGCAGAGTTTCGGCTCGAAAATTCTTTTCTTCTCGGGATCTTCGGGATTCGGGACTCGCTTCGGGTCTCGGGATGATACCAGGGCTTCGGGGGTACTTCTTTGCACGTAAATCGAGGTAGAATGGGAGAGAGAGGAGAGAAAATAGCAACCCTAAATGGCTGGCCCTTCAAATCTATGTATAGGGCAAAACTTGCCCTTGCCACGTCGTGGCATCTTTTTCCACGTCGTGGGCTTGGTCGTCACTGCATGCGTCATCGCAAGTTGCGTCTGGAGGACTCCAGGAGGTGTCAGAAGACTTGCCACGTCGTGGCACTGCTTGCCATGTCGTGGTATCTGACAATTTTGGGGTTTCACGCCCCGAACTTCAGAAATTCATAACTTTAGCATATGAACTCCGTTTCCGACGTTCTTTATATCGACGCCTAGGTGAGATTATCATCTACAACTCTCGTTTAGACTCTGTTGGCTAATTTTGACTTGATTTTTAATATATTATAAATATATTACTTATATATTATTTTTAGTAGGCCGGGACAGGAAAACTCCGTTATAAATTCATAACTTCTTCATCAAACGTCCGTTTTTGCCTATCTTTTTATCGTTTCACTACTATTAACGAGATCTTCGATTCACGTTTAGATTGTTTCGGTTAAAAACCGCTCAATCTCAAATCGAGTATTCGGGCTGCATACTGCTAAGTCGAAACCTCAGAAAATCATAACTACCTCATACGAAGTCAAATTTGGGCGTTCTTTTTATGCATGCTCTCGGTTTAACTGTAACAACCCGAAGTTGTCCATCGCCGAAACCCATTTCGTCCGTAAAACCCGTCTATAGCGGTTTGTTCGAATTCCGTTTTTGGGGTAAGTTATTTAAACTTATAAGTTTGTTTTATTCTTACAAGTGCTCAAATCCCTTAGAAACTCATGAAAATGGCCCAAAATCATTAAATTGAAAATTTCCAAATTCTATCCCGCCGGATTACGATAACTTAATCGGGTGCGACCAAAAGCCCCGTTTAACGTCAGTATCGGGTACAATTCCTCCGTGTCCCGAACTTAGGACCTATTTAAAGCTCGAAAGACTTCATTTGAAGCCTTTCCTCTCTCTCTCACTACTCTCTCTCTAACCTCTCTCCTCAAACTCAAGATTAAGGTCCAAAAACATCAAATTTAAGCTCCAAATCACCAAGGTAACTACCCTAACTCCTAGTATAGCATCTTAGACCTTTAAATTCGAGTTCAAATCATGGAATAGGACCATAATCATGTGTTTACGGCACTGGAACACCCTTGGGCCGTGATCACATATATAATGGGTTTTTGAGCTTTAAACCCTTCCAATCGACCTTTAGAGCTTAGATATGACTTAAAGGCTTACCAAAATGGACTTAGTGTTGGGTTTTAGCCATAAGAACTTTCCTATGTGCGCATGCAAAACCCTATTGCTTGGATCTAGCCTTTCTAATAAACATGCTTTTGAATCCAAGACTTCTAATGGCTAATTAGGTTAAACAACAACATTATAACAGATCTAGAATCATACCTTTGAGTTCCTTGTTGATCTTCTTGTCTTGGAGCTTCTAGAGTCACGATTGTCACTCCTCTAATGGCTTACAAACACCAATAGCAAGCAAGATGATTTAGGAGAGAGGAGAGGGGATGGAATTCGACCAGAGGATCCTTGTTTTAGGTTCTGAAAGGTTGTACACGAATTCCACATCCCAAGGGCCTATTTATACCTTTAGACTCCTTAAGGGTTTCACCCTAAACCCTAATTGGATAATCTTCACTTAAGGCTATCCAAATCCATTCCATAAATATCCTTATGGACGATTTTGAGCTATCCTAAAGCTCTTAGAATCCGTCCAAAGTCCATCCTAATGGATTTATAGTCTAAAGTCTAACTATCAAACAATTGACAGTTTATACCCTCTTATTTAATTAATCTCTTTAAGTCACCAAATTAATACCAATTAATTTATGACTTATATTAATCAAATAGCTAAATATTATTCCTTATAATATTTACTCTCTCTTAACAAATCATCCTTCAAGTTGCTATGGTGAAGGCAACCCAAAAGGACCATGCACCACCGAATATAGTTATAGCCTTAGACACTATTCCAACAGTCTCCCACTTGGATAAGTCTAGTAACTATACAAGTATAATACGGTTTGCAATCGTAGCTCTCAAAGACGCTGTCAACTCTGATCTAATCAATCTTTTCCTTTAGATAAGGGATCGTACAGTCCTCTGTTAGATATCATGCTGACAATCCTATGGAATGGTTAGTCTAGCATTTAGATTTCTCGATCTTCGATTTATTTGACATAGAACTTAATCGAACACATCAATTCAGTTCTGACCGGGCCCGGCACATAAGTCAAATCAAATCATCGAGTGGCCAAGATATCTCTTCTACCCTCTTAGGATAAAATTTACAGATAAACTTCGACTTATATGCATTTACTTATTCATTAACCAACTATACACAACAATGCGTTTTATAACATCAAGTTACTGATGCGTTTTCGCATTATCAATGCACAATCAATTAACAAATAATAAACCATATATCTAGGTTTTAAGACCATATGATATTATCGTCTTGCGATCACCTTTTATATCGTATTCCATAAGGTGATTCCAGCAAGCGCGGGTTTATTCCAATGCTCAAAACCAGTTCATAAGCACTCATAAACGTTGCAGCAACTCTTGCTATGTCTAACACCATTTAGACACTCTACACACCAATTCACGACAATCTTCATTCATATCTACTCCCAACATATGAACGATTGTGGACCATTTGAATAATTCGATTATTCCTAATAAACTCAATTATTCTGGAAGTCAAAACATGCAAAGTGAAACAATAGTTAAACAACTAACATGTGATAGTAACTTTACTCATAAATAAAACTTCTTTATTTAATCATCAAATGTTAATTACATTTATCTATTATACGTTTCTAATACTATCTAATCTATGCTAATATCATCCTTCAGCCCAATACTCCTAGCATGCTATAAGTGCTTAACCCTACTCAGTCCCTTCGTAAGCGGATCTGCTGGGTTATCTTCTGATGATATCCTCTTCACTACGAGTTGTCCTTCTTCTACACGATGTCTAATGAAGTGATATTTTCTGTCGATATGTCGAGATCTACCATGATCCCTCGGTTCCTTGGTCAAGGCAACCGCACCTTCGTTATCACAGAAAATCTCCATGGGCTCCTTTATGGCCGGTACAACTCCAAGATCACCGATGAAGTTCTTCAGCCATATTGCCTCCTTCGACGCTTCGCTTGCTGCGATGTACTCTGATTCGCACGTTGAATCAGCTACGGTTTCTTGCTTGGAACTTTTCCATGTCACTGCTCCTCCATTTAGGGTAAAGACCCAGCCCGACTGCGAACGATAGTTGTCCCTGTCGGTTTGAAAGCTGGCGTCACTATACCCTCGCACCTTCAAGTCATCACTCCCTCCAAGGACTAAGAACCATTCTTTCGTTCTCCGAAGGTACTTAAGGATGTTCTTCACCGCAATCCAATGTGCTTTGCCAGGGTTCCCTTGATATCTGCTAACCATGCTCAAAGCGAAGGCTACATCAGGGCGAGTACAAGTCATAGCGTACATGATTGAGCCAACTGCGGAAGCGTATGGTACTCGGCTCATTTCTACTATCTCGGCTTCGGTACTCGGACTTTGAGTCTTACTCAACTTGGCATTTCCTTGTATCGGTAGTTCTCCCTTCTTTGAGTTTTCCATACTAAAACGTTTTAGTACGTTCTCCAAGTAAGTATTCTGACTAAGTCCAATTAGTCTCTTACTTCTTTCTCTTACTATCCTTATTCCCAAAATGTAAGAAGCCTCTCCGAGGTCCTTCATAGCGAAGCACTTCCCGAGCCAGGACTTAACCTCCTGCAGAGTCGGGATGTCGTTTCCTATGAGTAATATGTCATCGACATATAGAACGAGGAAGCTTACTACACTCCCACTGGCTTTGACATATACACAAGATTCGTCTTCGCTTCGTACAAACCCAAACTCTTTGACTTTCTCATCGAAGCAAAGATTCCATCTGCGAGATGCTTGCTTAAGTCCATAAATGGACTTCTCAAGCTTACACACTCTATTCGGATGCTTCGGATCCACAAACCCATCTGGCTGAGCCATGTAAACATCCTCAGCCAACTTTCCGTTAAGGAAAGCGGTCTTGACATCCATTTGCCAAATCTCATAATCATGAAATGCGGCAATTGCTAGCATCACTCTAATAGATTTAATCTTCGCAACTGGTGAGAAGGTCTCATCATAGTCAATTCCGGGAGTTTGAGTAAAGCCCTTCGCAACCAATCACGCTTTGTATGTGTGTACGTTCCCATCCACATCGGTCTTCTTCTTGAAGATCCACTTGCACCCTACGGTCTTACGTTCGGGCACGTAATCAACCAAATTCCAAACTTGGTTATCGTACATGGATTGGATCTCGCTATCCATCGCCTCTTTCCATTTCGCAGACTCCGGGCCTGCCATGGCTTCCTTATAGCTATTAGGTTCATCAAGATTTACTAGTGTACCATCACTAATATACGTGTCCCCTTCGGTAGTAATATGAAAACCATAAAACTGGGGTTGAACTCTAACTCTATCGGAACGTCTAAGAGGTAAGGATTCGTCAATCGGTTCAACCGGAGTTTCCTCCTCGGGTTGAACGCCAGCGGTAGAGGTTCCTTCATCTATCGATTCTTGAATTTCTTCAAGTTCGATTTGCCTCCCACTGTCTCCTTGGCTTATGAGTTCTCGCTCTCGGAAAACTCCTCTCCTCGCAACAAAGATAACATTATCTTTCGGTCTATAGAAGAGATATCCAAAGGAAGTTTGCGGGTAGCCGATGAAAATACATCGCTCACTTCGAGGTTCAAGCTTGTCGTGAGTATCTCGTCTTACGAAAGCCTCGCAACCCCAAACCTTGATATGTGCCAACGAGGGAGCTTTCCCCGTCCACATCTCGTGAGGTGTTTTGGCAACCTTCTTGGTAGGGACTCGGTTAAGGATATGGGCGGCAGTCTCTAAGGCATACCCCCAAAAGAAGATAGGTAGTGAAGCACGACTCATCATAGAGCGAACCATATCCAATAAGGTTCGATTACGCCTTTCTGCCACACCATTCAATTGCAGTGTCCTAGGAGGCGTCAATTGCGAAACTATTCCACACTCCTTGAGATAATCGTGGAATTCAAGACTTAGGTACTCTCCTCCTCGATCGGATCAAAGCATCTTGATTTTCCTGCCCAATTGATTCTCCACTTCATTCTTGAACTCTTTGAACTTTTCAAAGGTTTCTGACTTTTGCTTGATTAAATAGATATACCCATATCTACTATAATCATCGGTAAAGGTCACATAGAAGCGGTTCCCATCCTTCGTGGTTGATCTAAAAGGTCCACATACATCGGTATGTATTAGGTCTAATAGTCCCTCACCCCTTTCACAAGTACTCGTGAAAGGTGACTTAGTCATCTTTCCAAGTAAACAAGACTCGCATGTGTCATCTTCCCTAAGGTCGAATGACTCCAACACTCCATCCTTTTGGAGTTGGGCTATGCGTTTCTTGTTGACATGTCCAAGACGACAATGCCACAAGGATGCTTTATCCATACTAGTGGAATAATCAATATTCAAAACATCATTTCCTAAGTTATCAACAATCATAACAGTTTCATATATTCCATTACATGGTATAGCTTCAAAATAAAAGACACCATTTAGATAAGCCAAAATATAACCATTCTCATTATTAAAAGAAAATCTAAAACCTTGTCTATATAAACCATGAAATGAAATGATGTTTCTAGCCATTTCTGGCGAGTAGCAACAATTGTTCAAATCTAAAACTAAACTATTCTTAAGCACTAAAGAATATATTCCAATCTTGGTCACAGGCGACGATCTTCTGTTCCCCATGATTAGATTGATCCTTCCTTGCTCCACATCCCTACTTCTTTTTAGTCCCTGCACATTAGAACAAATGTGATAACCACAACCGGTGTCAAGAACCCAAGAAATAGCATGATTAGAATCGTTAGATTTTATTGCATATATACCTGCGAAAGATGGCTTGATCTTTCCTTCCTTGATGGCTTGCAGGTAATCCGGGCAGCTTCTCTTCCAATGTCCTATCTTGTGGCAGTGGTGGCACTCTGCCTCCTTCGGGTTAGAGCAGGGCTTAGAGGGATCAACTTTGGTCCCACTAGAAGAGGAACCATCTCGGGCTTTCACCTTTCGATAGTTATTTGAAGAAGCTTTCCTCTTCTTTCCCTTCCCTTGACCAATAGCCAAGACAGGAGTAGCAGACGGATTGGGAGTTGGTGCAACAGACTTGTCCTTGAAATTGCTCTCAGCAACCCTCAAGAGACCTTGGAGCTTACTTAGAGTGACCTCCTCTTTGTTCATGTGGTAGGTCATCCTAAATTGATTATACATCGGAGGCAAAGAGTGAAGCACCATGTCGATCGCCAAGTCTTCGCCGAAGTCAACATTTAACTTGCGAAGGCGGTTGACATACCTTTGCATCTTTTGCAAGTGCACGGTAAGAGATTCTCCATGACCCATCTTAGCGGAAATCATGTTAGTGAAGATCTCGTAACGCTCTTGTCTCGCGTTTTGGTGGTACCTCTCCAACAAGTCTTGATGCATCTCGTATGGATACATGTCCTCGTAGGACTTTTGGAACTCGGAGTTCATGGTGGCGATCATGATGCAATGTACTTTCGTCGCATCTCGCTCATGGATTTCAAAGGCGGTGATTTCGGCGGGAGTAGCAATTTCTGGGTTGATTTTCTCGAGCTTCTCGTCGAGGACATACTCTTTATCCTCATAGCGAGCAATGGTGCGAATGTATCTTATCCATTCGCCAAAGTTCGTTCCATCGAAGGTGACCTTTTGGCAAAGGCTCATCAACGTGAAAGAACTAGCAGCAGCGTTGTTTGCGTTTGACATCTATAGAAAGGACAAAGATAGATTAGAACAAGAATCCCTAATTATCACCCAATAAGAAAATTAGGGATAGGATCCAACAATAACATTTACATACTAGAAAAGGGATGCCGTAATCCAACATGCAAATAAATTGAAGGTAAGTGAATGACGATTCACTAATTCTTCAAAACTTAAACTTTTAGTCCTAAGTGTTTTTGAGAATTCCTAGGTTCGGATGAGATTCATTGAACTATTCAATGGCATGTTTAAATCTCGATATGCCCCTCTTGTTTGTGACTGGGATGCCGAGGATCACAAAGCGGGTGTGAATTACCATGCAAATTTACATGGTGCCTTCATTGTTACGATCACCTATTCGATGTGCCGGTAAACCACACACGCTCCATCAAACTATGATAAACAATGAATCACCCTTCGCCACCTTCGCTTAGAACCAATTAGTGTGCCGGTAAACCACACACGCTCCACTAACATCTTAGCAAGGTGCAAAGTGTAATTTCATGGGATTGCATCAATTCACTTTTCCTAAAGTAACTAAGATTGGGAAATTTAAAAAAAGTTTAGTTACTTCGTATTTCTTATTATACTTTTAATGAGAGGATGAGGTTGCCCTATCCTACCCGTTCGGCTAACGACCCTCCACCAATCAAGCAAGCGGTGGGTGTGAGTGTACACCCACTAAGCGCCATTTTATAGGGCGCAACCTTATACCCACCTTATAGATCGGCTTCGTGAATGAGGCCTACTAGCGGTAAGACTAGCATTTAGTTATACATATATATATTATTCTAATAATATCATATAAGTATAGGGTTGTATTTTAAACTTTTCAAAATCTAGGGTTTGAAATTTAAGTTGTCTAAATTAAAGCTTTTAATCACAAATTTAAATTTCAAAACTATAGGGTAGGTTTTAAACATTTAAAAACATGGAGGATCAAATAACAAATAATTCCAATTAACAATTTAATATTCTAATTATCTTTATTTGATTTATCTTGATTTCTTTGAAGATAATTACCAAAAATAATTAATTATTATCATATAAGGAAATTAAATATTTTATTAGATGATAAATATCTTTAATTAGATCAAGATAACAGTCATATTTATCAAAAAATCGGATTTACATTGATCTAATATGATTAAGGTAAGTTTCCATAAGATAATTATGAAAAAATCCCGAATTTGGCCATTCCTGACGCTTGGACTCGCCGAGTGCACAAGGGGACTCGACGAGTCAGGCCTACTCGACGAGTCCACCTTGGAACTCGATGAGTCAGTGACTCAAAACCCAAAAAATCGAATTTTGCAGGTTTGTTTCAGTTATTCAAGCAACAATTTGTAGAAAACCAATCTAGGCTCTGATACCACTGTTGGGTTTTAGCCATAAGAACTTTCCTATGTGCGCATGCAAAACCCTATTGCTTGGATCTAGGCTTTCTAATAAACATGCTTTTGAATCCAAGACTTCTAATGGCTAAGTAGGTTAAACAACAACATTATAACAGATCTAGAATCATACCTTTGAGTTCCTTGTTGATCTTCTTGTCTTGGAACTTCTAGAGTCACAATTGTCACTCCTCTAATGGCTTACAAACACCAATAGCAAGCAAGATGATTTAGGAGAGAGGAGAGGGGATGGAATTCGACCAGAGGTTCCTTGTTTTAGGTTCTGAAAGGTTGTACACAAATTCCACATCCCAAGGGCCTATTTATACCTTTAGACTCCTTAAGGGTTTCACCCTAAACCCTAATTGGATAATCTTCACTTAAGGCTATCCAAATCCATTCCATAGATATCCTTATGGACGATTTTGAGCTATCCTAAAGCTCTTAGAATCCATCCAAAGTCCATCCTAATGGATTTATAGTCTAAAGTCTAACTATCAAACAATTGACAGTTTATACCCTCTTATTTAATTAATCTCTTTAAGTCACCAAATTAATACCAATTAATTTATGACTTATATTAATCAAATAGCTAAATATTATTCCTTATAATATTTACTCTCTCTTAACAAATCATCCTTCAAGTTGCTATGGTGAAGGCAACCCAAAAGGACCATGCACCACCGAATATAGTTATAGCCTTAGACACTATTCCAACACTTAGAACACCTTGAACTTAATTTTTGGAGAGTAAACATGAGTTTACTGCCCAAGAACATGCTTGGGCCGTAAACTCCATATCATGGGGAGTAAACTCAATTTTAAGTGTTAAATTGCCATCTAAACACACCTATAGCCTTGGAATAAATTCTAGAATCAACAACAAACGAATTCGAAGCCTTAAACTCAATGAAAACACCTATCTTAGGAGCTCACAGCCATGAACCCTCCCAAAAGGGGTTCCTAGGCCGTAAACTCCCAAATCATGGCCAAATGACACCTTTAATTCCATCCAAGGCTTGTGTAATAGCTTAAAATCACATGTGATTAATGGAGGACCACCAAGAAACATTTTGGGCATGTGTTCCAAAGTGTACGGCCGTAAACATATGGTTTACTACTGTAAACTCCTCAAATGGTCCGTAAATTGCTTAAATCACTTTCCCATGCATTGAATCTAACCCTAGAATTCTCCCTCAATTGATTCAAAGCCATTTTGCACCATAGAACACCCCACCATGAGTTTACGGCCGTAAACTCATGGGGAATGGGACATTAGGGCCGAAAACTCTTGTGTAAGTTTACTCTTGAAGAGTAAACTCCATATCTAAGCCTTATGTGTCCTTAAATGCCACCCAAGTCCCTCCAAACGCTTGTAATGGAGTGTTTTTGGCGATTAGAAGTGTTTGTCCCTAACCAACAAATAATTCAAGTCCTAATTAGATACAAATGTGTATCTTTTCATAATACATAGTAATTTTGTGCGTTTGCAATCCCAGAACTGACGTTTAAGATCCAAACTGACGCGTTCCTCAACCGGTGAGTTCATACCCCTACCCATTTTCAAATGTTTTCGGGGGGGGGGGGGGGGGAATACAAGCAAAACTACAAGCAAATCTTGTACTTAAACTTATTATTTTCTATTCAGATGTTTCACACTATGTATACTTTTAATACCGAAAATCGTACTAACCATTGCTTCGAATTACAGAGTAGATTGTCAAACTAAATGTAGATTCCCTTAACAAATGTTATAATGTAAGTTTCATATTATGTCTTGTATAAGGAATCCTACTAATCATAAATTAAGATTAATACTAATAAAATAGAACTAGGAACAAATACGAATACGTATACGAAAATAACAAATAGGATAGTACGAATACGAATACAAATATAACTAATAGGATAGAACGAATATGAATACAAGTACGAATATAACTAATAGGATAGAACGAATACGAATACGAATATAACTAATAGGATAGAACAAATACGAATACAAATACGAATACAAATATAGCTAATAGGATAGAACGAATATGAATACGAATACGAATATAGCTAATAGGATAGAATGAATACGAATACGAAATAACGCCTTTGGATGATGCCAAGACTTCGGAAATACAATTAGTGTACGCCTTGAGTGTCACCAGAGTTTCTAAGTTAATTCAAAAGTACGCCTCTGGACATCAACTGAGTTTCAAATATATACGCCTTAGGATGTAGACAGAGATTCGAAAATACGTCTAAGGTACTCTTTTGGAAATCACTAGAACATCGAAAATACTGTTAATGTACGTTTCTGAGTGGATCCAAATATTCGAAAATACCACTAAGTATAGCAGATAATCAACAATCGAATGTAGGATAACTAAGATATCAAACTATTAGGAGAGTTTTAACTACGGTACAAGAAAGGACAGCCATCGACCCTACCATTGCCATAGGTAAATTTCCTCTTGGTGAATTTTATGCATGTGATCCTTTTCGATTCTAATGCTGAAAGAAATTTGCTAACTATCCATTTAAACACCTTTCTAAACTTAGTCCTTCACTAAAATTCGAAAACGTGTACCGTCGAGTTAGTTAGCAAGTGAGAAGAGAACGCTAACATCATACCCATAGATCGTATCCTCAATCCGGACTTTTCAAAATCCCCGCCAGAATCAGAACCATGAACTACAAACTCCGACTATCTCAAGGGCATAGTAGTATCCACTCTGTCGTCTACGTCTCGAATCCTTAGAAACGCCTACCCAACGATGCCTTAGTAATTCCTTTGATGAGACCAAAGCCAACGAAAGTTTGAGCCTCCATGGAAGAACAAATTGAGATCATGGATGGAGAGATCAAATGTACGAAGCAGTAGAGTCATCCACATCTCTTTTCATTTCATGATGTGTATCTGAATATTTGAATTTCGGGACGAAATTCCCTCTAACGGGGGGATAATGTAACAACCCGGAGTTGTCCATCGCCGAAACCCATTTCGTCCGTAAGACCCGTCTATAGCGGTTCGTTCGAATTCCGTTTTTGGGCTAAGTTATTTAAAGTTATATGTTTTTTTATTCTTATCAGTGCTCAAATCCCTTATAAACTCATGAAAATGGCCCAAAATCATTAAATCGAAAATTTACAAATTATATCCCGCCGGGTTACAATAACTTAATCGGGTGCGACCAAAAGCCCCGTTTAACATCGGTATCGGGTAGAATTCCACCATGTCCTGAACTTAGGACCTATTTAAAGCTCAAAAGACTTAACTTGAAGCCTTTCCTCTCTCTCACTACTCTTTCTCTAACCTCTCTCCTCAAACTCAAGATTAAGGTCTAAAAACATCAAATTTAAGCTCCAAATCACCAAGGTAACTACCCTAACTCCTAGTATAGCATCTTAGACCTTCAAATTCGAGTTCAAATCATGGAATGAGACCATAATCACGTGTTTACGGCCCTAGAACACCCTTGGGCGGTGAACACATATAAAATGGGTTTTTGAGCTTTTAAACCCTTCCAATCGACCTTTAGAGCTTAGATATGACTTAGGGGCTTACCAAAATGGACTTAGAACACCTTGAACTTAATTTTTGGAGAGTAAACATGAGTTTACTGCCCAAGAACATGATTGGACTGCAAACTCCATATCATGGGGGGTAAACTCATTTTTAAGTGTTAAAATTGCCATCTAAACACACCTATAGCCTTGGAATAAATTCTAGAATCAACCACAAACAAATTGGAAGCCTTAAACTCAATGAAAACACCTATCTTAGGAGTTCACGGCCGTGAACCCTCCCAAAAGGGGTTCCTAGGCCGTAAACTCCGAAATCATGGCCAAATGACACCTTTAATTCCATCCAAGGCTTGTGTAATAGCTTAAAATCACATGTGATTAATGGAGGACCACCTAGACACATTTTGGGCATGTGTACAAGAGTTTATGGCCGTAAACATATGGTTTACTACTGTAAACTCCTCAAATGGTCCCTAAATTGCTTAAATCACTTTCCCATGCATTGAATCTAACCCTAGAATTCTCCCTCAATTGATTCAAAGCCATTTTGCACCATAGAACTGTTGGATTAATGTTTAAGTCCATAACTATAATTGGTAAGACTTGACCCGACCCGGCATGGTCCATTTGGGTTGCATACCATCATGCACTTGGATACACTATAATGAGAGAAATAAGACACTTATGGTTATTAATATATTATAAGTTCTAGTATATTAATAATAAGAATAATGATATTATTTAATTAGTATTGATCAAGAATTATTTTAGGATTAATTAAGTGATCAAAAGAAGACTAATTAAATATATGGGTTGATTGTGTAAATCATCCATACTTGTATAGTGGGCTAATGCTCCATGGATTATCTAGTTGGGCCAAAACCCATATGATGATCCATGGATGCTCCATGGTATATTTGAACCCATGGATCCAAGGAAATGGAAAGTCATGACAATTAGAGTTTACCCTAATTGTATAACTATATAAGCATCTTATTCTTGAGGAATATCGGCCACTAGTGAGAGTAAGAAAGGGCTAGCCGATTTTCATGAAGTGTAGAACTCTCTCAAGTTATTCTAAGTGTTTTGATGATTGTGAACCATTTGAGGTGTCACACTTGGGGCACTAGGCACTCAAGCTTCATGAAGACATTCTACATCAAAGAGGTATGTATTCTATCTTGTTATATTGATAGTTTTGTATGCTAGATTAGGATAATACCTTGGATGTTCATATTTGCATGTATAATAGAGAAAACATAGATCCAAGGTATTTAGGGTTGCATGTACACTTAGGAGTGTTAGAATGCTCATAACCCAACAGTGGTATCAGAGCCTAGGCTTGTTTTCTTGTTATACTTGCAATAGAAGCTGAAAAATCGAGTTTTGTTGTTGTCTACCCAGCAGACTCGCCGAGTCCATGAAGGGACTCGACGAGTCCAAGGCAAAATGCATCCAACTCGCCGAGTTTTGTTCATGCACTCGACGAGTTGGACCCCAAACAACATATCTTCGAGGTTTTTGGCTGGATTTGGACTAGGAACATTACCCTAAGATGTTTTTGAACTTATAAACTTGTTTTTGATTTTGTAATGTTCATGTTAATCCAATTTCAAAGATAATTGTCAATAGATTCATGTTTTGTATTAGTTTAAAGTTTAGACTAATTACATGAAAAAGTTTGATTTGAATTATCTTGTTCTTATGAGTTTCTTAGATTAATAGAAAAGTTGAATGAAATAGTTGTTTTCAATCCATTTTAATCTAAGAGTTGAGTATAAAATGTGTTTGTGTAACTTGTCCTCAAGTTACATGAAGAGTCACATTAAAGACTCATAAAACTCATAAAATTGGCAAAGGTTACAAAAAATGAAGAGTCTAGTTCTAATTAATTAGAGTTATGACTCCATAATTTGTCCTCAAGTTATGGAGGACCAAGAGTCTCTTCATTAAATAAATATAAAAAAAAATAATGTAACCTTAATTAATTCCATAAGTTATAAAATAAAGAAAAAGTTAATTCTTTATTAGTTTAAAGTCTTCCATAATTTGTCCTCAAGTTATGGAACTTGAAGAGTTTTTGGATTAAAACTACTTTAAATACATAAGTTATGGAATTAATTAGTTTTGAATAGTTTCAAAACTTGCCCTCAAGTTTTGGAATTTGTAAAGTTTTCTCTTATGAATACTTTAATTCCAAGTTAGCCCTTAGAATTTTAAAAGTTAAAATTCAACCCTTATACTTTATAATATTATAAGTTAATAATATATACATGTATAAGAGTAAAGTCGGTCTTACCGCTAGTACGCCTCATTCACGAAGCCGGTCTATAAGGTGGGTATAAGGTTGTTGCCTATAAAATGGCAACTTAATGGGTGTCCACTCTCACCCACCGCTTGCTTGACTGGTGGAGGGTCGTTAGCCGAACGAGTTTGACAGGACTATAATTCTCCCTTCATTAAAAGTATTAATGATAAATACTAAGTAACTAAACTCTTATAAATACCCAATCTTAGTTACTTAGGAAAATGTGAAGAAGGTGCTAATCCATGAAATTACACTTTGCACTTTGTTTAAGTCGGTTAGTGGAGCGTGTGTGGTTAACCGGCACACTAACTCGTATTTAACAAGGTAGGCAAAGGGTAACTTAATGTTTATCATAGTATCGATGGAGCGTGTGTGGTTAACCGGCACATCGATTGAGGGGTAAACACTTAAGGGTACCAAGTAATTTGCATGGTTACTTCACACCTTGTTTTGTGATCCTCAACATCCCAGTCACAAAACCTGAAGGGCACACTCGAGATTGAAACATGCCATTGAATAGTTCAATGAATCTCAAAAGATCTAGGAGTTTCAAAACCAATTAAAACCTAATAATACATTTCGTTTATCTTGGTGGAAATTGGTGAATCGTCATTCACCTACCTTCAAATTGTTTTATAGCTTGGATTATGGCATACCTCTTCTAAGTTATAAAATGGTTTGTTGGGTCCTAGCCTTAATATTTCATATTGGGTGTCATATTAAGGACTTTAGATCAACTATCTTGAATATCTCCCAAAACATGTCTGGTTTAGACATTTATGATCTTCCCAAATCTCTTGAAACAAGCTTTCCTAATGAAGATGATGTCCCATGGATGTCATACTTCTTTCACCTCCTCCAATTATTCTCCCTACCCCACAAGTTCTTGAAAAGTTTAAGGTCACTCAAGCCCTATTGGCAAGGCAAGGTCTAGGTGTGAGCACATCTTGGAGATGTAGTCACATATTGACAAGCTGGGAGAGTTGGGTGTCAAAGTCTTGAGAAAGTTGGTGGTTCATCTACTTTCTAAGTCACATAGTGAGTTCTTTTTGGAACACCTATGAAACAGACTACGACAAGACCTTTAATGATCTTATTTATTTGTTAAGATCAACTTCCTCAAAAAAAACTTGATGGACATTGACAATAGTGACACAGGAAATCCAGAAAAGCATTCTCTTCCCAATGGAAAGGGATCGGCCATAGTCAACTCGGTTGAACAAATGGTAAAGAGAAAAGCTAAGTCTGTGATAGTCCCGTGTACCGTTATCAAAGGGTCCATATGTTTATATTGCCAAAGAAAGGGTCATTAGTTGCGAAGCTGCCTAATTTACCTAAGGATGTTAAAGTCAATAAGTTTGACTCTACTTCAGGTAAAGTCCACTATCTAACTCTGTTAAGTTTCTATTCTGAGATTCCTGATACATGATGTGACTGGGTCACATGGTAATGTTTTAAGAATCAAAGAAAAGTAAAGGAACTTAAAGAAAGAATATGCTGAATCTGATCGCATAGATGGATTTCTATCGCGTAGTTTGAAAAATCAGATTCTTGAGCTAATTCTTAGGAGTTATGAGATATTGCTAAGGAATAGATAACAACAAGTTTTCATATGGGTTGTAAGGATAAGTTTTTCCGCATAGATTTAAAATAAAAGAAAATTTTGATTTTATTTATTTTAAAATATCCTTACAATGGCATTTGAGGAAAAATTGTTGCTTATATGATTCCATTAATAGCAAGAGTGGAAATATGAAATTGATTCTTTCATTTGTGGTAATGTCTAAATTTACCAAATAAGGAAAGATTCTCATCACCCAAGTCTCAATTGGACCGGGACTTGGAATCATGCAAGTTGTATAGCATGATGAATGAGAACTTTCAAGTATTGGAAAAATTAAGACTAATTACTTGTTCACATGGATGTGTGAGTCAAGTAATGGACTAAGGGATCGAGTACATAGTCTTGTGCACTGATTAAGTCCACCACAAAAGATATGAGGCTATTCGTCATAGTTTACTAAAGCTCAGTAAAAATGATTATACTTACAAGCTTAAGTGTAACTCAGAGACAGTGGAAAAAGGCTCCAATGTATGACAGAGCGAATAAGAAGAATCAAATTAGGCAGAAGGATAAAAGTTTCTCAAATCTAAAAAGATGGGAGAGTACTTTAGTATCAGTTTTGTGATCATCTTAATCATTAAGAAACCATATCAAAATTTGTTCTCTAAGGAAGTCTTAGTGCATTCTTATGACTAAGAAGAAGGGATCTTGAAATTGTTGAAATGGTTAAATCACGAAGATGAGTCATACTTCGTTCCAATACAAGTCTTAGAGTCATACTCCAAGATTGTAATATGAGTGACATGTCTTAAAGAAGGTTTAAGAACACTTATCAAATGTAAGAGTAAAAGTTTTCTACTCTTGTACATTTGAAATTGGTAAGTTGTGATGTTTTGGATAAAACAAAGACCAACTTAGGTTAATTGTGTGAAGTGTTTGTCTTGGTTAGAATCCACACTATCTCTTGGATGTTTGACAAGCGAGTCTTATAGGTCAGGAGGACAGTGAGAGTCTTAAAGGTCTTGAAAGTCTCAAGAACTAATCAAGAATGAAACCTGAAGTTCCTCACTAGCACACAACTTGAGGTTTATAACCTATCGTGTTGACATATTCTGTGCCCATTCCAGTTAAAGTTGGCTTTGCATATGAGTTCTTAGAGTTCTCAATGTGTTGCACAACAACTTGGAAGCAATGGTGGGCCCTTGAGCTGCCAGGTGGCAAGAAATTAATATTGAGTTCAGTCCATATGAGTTTGGACTTGTCATTATCCCTTTCTTGTGACTATGGTTTTGACAATTCACATGGATAAGAACACATACACCATTAAATCTAAGTGTCATAAGGTTTCTCTCCGATTCATGAAAATGATGGTGAGGAAACACTTTCACTAAGTAGATTTCAGATAGATAGCAATTGTGATATTTGCATTCTCAAAGTCGTTAGTGGAGCGTGTGTGGTTTACCGGCACACTAACCTGGACTTGTGAGAAGTGGCAAAAAGGTCTAACCATTATGATTACGGCATCCCTCTTCATAATTGTTTAGACACACAAGTGTGCTATCTAAGGGAAGGTGTATGATTTTGATAAAGTTCTATCAAAACAATCTAGTATCAGAAATCTGAACTTTGGTAAGAAAGTCAATAAAGTATTGATTTCTAGAAGTCCAGCTGATTTCTGAGTACATGTCAAAGCTAGTGGGAGCATAAGTGTTATGCTAATAATCATCATGTTAGTGGGAGCATGATAATTATGATAAGTATTGCAAGTTAGCAATGTTAATTATAGAAAACAAAAGGTTTCAATTGGGAAAAAGTTGTTTTGCTATAATTAAGGGAGAGGAAATTATACTTCATCTCAAATCTATAAGCTTAGATCGTGAGGTTTACTTCATCTCAAATCTATAAGCTTAGATCGTGAGGTTTTAATCATTTAGTCAAGGAAATATATATGAATTTCATGTTGGAATGGCTCAACATAAGGAAATTCTGTATATGGGTCCATTATTTGCGTTCTAAAAATCGATTATGATTACGGCATCCCTTTTCATAATATGAATTATGAGAACTTGGCAAATAGAAATGGAAATGTTATAGCAAAAGACTGGTTTAGTCTTTATGTGAGACATCATGAATCGTGTCCCATATGCTTCGGATATAGGATCGATTACATGTGATATAGTTATCCGTTCTAAAAGTTTCCAAATGCCTGGGGCATTAAGAAGGGAAAAGGTTTAGAACTGGATATGACTAAAAGGATTAAACAATTGTCGAGGACAATCTAAGGTTTACCAAAGATTGGTTGCTCAAGGACAATTGGAAGTATAGTTATAATTCTGGAAGGACCATATTGACATAATCTGTAAGGAGGCAACTCTTGTTCAGAAGTGATAGTCAAAATGAATCTGGAAATGTTTCAAAGTCAGAAATTTCAATCTGTGTGAGATTAAGGAAACTTAATGCAAGAAGGATGTTTTCAAGGAATTGATCTCCTTTAGAATACTCTGTAATGATTGTTGCCAAGTCTTTGTGGATTTGTGCATAATTGTTACAAGAGGATCAATGCATATAAGTTTAGAATCTAACAGATTTCAGTAAATGGCATGAATTTGGAATTCTTGCATTTGTAGTAAAGATTTGGCACTGTGAAAAGAGAATCATTGAAGTTATGTTCAATTGATCTAGTTCACAAAGTAAAGATCATAGACAAACATAGTATGCATACTTGGTGTGTGGCATGACTAGTGTTTAGAAAACATAGTGTACATGCTTGGAGCATGGGACAACTATTGTTTTAAATTCAAGAATAAAGTTGATAGCTGAAACAGTATACAATGAATAATGTGTAATCATATGGTGATAAATAAAAGGTGTTTTATTTATATTCATAAGTTCTGAGACCATATTGGATTCAATTATTATTGTGTTTCACTTTGCATGTTTTGACTTCCCGAATAAACTAGGTTATTCTTCCGGAATGACTAAGTTATTCAAACCATCCACAGTCGGTCATATGTTGGAAGTAGATATGAATTAAGATTGTCATGGGTTGGCTTGTAGAGGTCTAAGGTATTGGACAAATGGCTACAACACTCATGAGTGCTCATAAGTTCTGAGTATTGGATTCAACCCGCGCTCATTGGAATCACTTCATGGATTTTATCACGAGTGATCATGAGATGATAATATCTTATATTCTTCAAACCTAGAGATATGAGTTGTTACTATGAGTTGGTTGTACATTGATTGCACGAAACCGCATTTGGTAACTCGTTGCTATAAAACGTGTCTTTGTGTATGATTCAACAAGTAGTAGAACAAGCCATATGAGTCGAAGTTTATCCATTCCTTTTACCTTTGGGATAAAAGCGATATCTGTGGGCCCCTCGATGATTTGATGATGACAAATGGAAGTGCTCGGCCGGGCCAGGACTGATTTGATTTGTTCAATTAGTCAGTCATCATAAATCGGAAATCGGGAAACAACAAATGGACAGAGAGAATGATTATAATCCATGTCTCAGTCTATATGATATCTAGAATGGAGGAATATATGATCCCTTATCTAATGGACAAGTCATTAACAAAGGTCAGAGTTCATCTACAAGGTCAGAGTTCGACAGAAGCTTTTGAGAGCTACGATTGCTAGTTGGTTCCTGAAGTCATACGCAATAATAGTTTTAGACTTATCCAAGTGGGAGACTGTTGGATTAATGTCTAAGTCCATAACTATAATTGGTAAGACTTGACCCGACCCGGCATGGTCCATTTGGGTTGCATACCATCATGCACTTGGATACACTATAATGAGAGAAATAAGACACTTATGGTTATTAATATATTATAAGTTGTAGTATATTAATAATAAGAATAATGAGATTATTTAATTAGTATCGATCAAGAATTAATCTAGGATTAATTAAGTGATCAAAAGAAGACTAATTAAATATATGGGTTGATTGTGTAAATCATCCATACTTGTATAGTGGGCTAATGCTCCATGGATTATCTAGTTGGGCCAAAACCCATATGATGCTCCATGGATGCTCCATGGTATATTTGAACCCATGGATCCAAGGAAATGGAAAGTCATGACAATTAGAGTTTACCCTAATTATATAACTATATAAGCATCTTATTCTTGAGGAAAATCGGCCACTAGTGAGAGTAAGAAAGGGCTAGCCGATTTTCATGAAGTGTAGAACTCTCTCAAGTTATTCTAAGTGTTTTGATGATTGTGAACCATTTGAGGTGTCACACTTGGGGCACTAGGCACTCAAGCTTCATGAAGACATTCTACATCAAAGAGGTATGTATTCTATCTTGTTATATTGATAGTTTTGTATGCTAGATTAGGATAACACCTTGGATGTTCATATTTGCATGTATAAAAGAGAAAACATAGATCCAAGGTATTTAGGGTTGCATGTACACTTAAGAGTGTTAGAATGCTCATAACTCAACAAGAACACCCCACCATGAGTTTACGGTAGTAAACTCATGGAGAATGGGACTTTAGGGCTGAAAAATCTCATGTAAGTTTACTCTTGAAGAGTAAACTCCATATTTAAGCCTTATGTGTCCTTAAATGCCACCCGAGTCCCTCCAAACGCTTGTAATGGAGTGTTTTCGCGATTAGAAGTTTTTGTCCCTAACTTAGAAATAATTCAAGTCCTAATTAGATACAAATGTGTATCTTTTGATAATACATAGGAATCTTGTGCGTTTGCAAACCCAGAACTGACGTTTAGGATCCAAACCGACGCGTTCCTCAACCGGTGAGTTCATACACGTACCCTTTTTCAAATGTTTTTCAAATGTTTTCAGGGGGGAATACAAGCAAAAGTACAAGGAAATCTTGTACTTAAACTTATTATTTTCTATTCAAATGTTTCACACTATGTATACTTTTAATACCGAAAATCTTACTAACCATTGTTTCGAATTGCAGAGTAGATTGTCAAACTAAATGTAGATTCCCTTAACAAATGTTATAATCTAAGTTTTATATTATGTCTTGTATAAGGAATCCGACTAATCATAAATTAAGATTAATAATAATAAAATACAACTAGGAACGAATACGAATACAAAAATAACGAATAGGATAGTACGAATACGAATATAACTAATAGGATAGAACGAATACGAATACGAATATAACTAATAGGATAGAATGAATACGAATACGAATACGAATACAAATACGAATATAACTAATAGGATAGAACGAATACGAGTACAAATACGAATATGAATACGAATATAGCTAATAGGATAGAATGAATACGAATACGAATACGAATATAGCTAATAGGATAGAATGAATACGAATACGAAATAACGCCTTTGGATGATGCCAAGACTTCGGAAATACAATTAGTGTACGCCTTGAGTGTCACCAGATTTGTAAGTTAATTCGAAAGTATGGCTTTGGACATCGACTGAGTTTCAAATGTATACGCCTTAGGATGTTGACAGAGATTCGAAAATACATCTAAGGTACTCTTTTGGAAATCACTAGAACATCAAAAATACTGTTAATGTACGTTTCTGAGTGGATCCAAATATTTGAAAATACCACTAAGTATAGCAGATAATCAACAATCAAATGTGGGATAACTAAGATATCAGAATACTTAAGTAACACTATAAATAAGTCAAAACTAAACCGCTTATGAACTCACCAGCTTTATGCTGATTTTCTAAATGCTTGTATTCTTAGGTCAGCATTAGACAGGTACACCGCCACCATTTGGAGAAGACGGAGCGTTAGCAGACTCGTCTTTGTTTTTGTTCATACGATATATGTATATAACACTTGTATAACTTTTCTTGCAAACAGATCTAAACAATTCTATGTAATGTAATGTTTTGTGTTTACTGTGTTACTATGTACATTGGATTTGATACTCAATGTGGAGTCCACCCCGGAAATGTTTCCGCCTTTGGTTTTTAGGGTGTGACAGATTGGTATCAGAGCCCTTTTTTTAAGTGAACTAGTATACCAAAGCTTGCATGCTATAAGACTATAAACATTAAGGGGCCTAAGTGCTCTGAACTAAAAGTAAACATCAAAGAATATGTATTTTCAAAAGTATACAAGTATACCTAACCGTCGAAATCCGTAACTAAAAGTAGAACAAAACATAAGTAAATGGGTGTTGTACGCTGCGATTAAACCTGGCAGTTATGTAATCCTGTCTAGGATCAATATAGCCTGGCCAACTATATTCATTCGAGACACAGCCAATATGTGCTTGGGAGTGACTGTGGTGTGCGGCATGCCTAAAACTTACCCAATACCCAAACAAAGAACCGTCGTTGCAACGAGACATGAAATACTATGGGAGTATTTCTAGAGCCAAATCCGTTATAAAAATCCCCATCCTAGCGTTGCTCCTCAATCATTCCTTTAGCGATAGTTTATCTGTTTTGATAATTCATTCCTGCTTTATCACTAAATAGAATTCTATGTCTGTCATAAAGAAATATCCCTTATTTCATGTCTCTTGATTCAATTCAGAGGACTTACCATCCTCTCTTTCCTGATCTTATTAGATCAAGATGCCTCCAAGAAAGAGACCCAGCTTAAAGACGAACAACAACCCTCCTCTGCCACCACCTTCTCCTCAAATCGATCTGGTAACCCTTCAGATAATTTTTACTGCCGCATTGACAGCAGCCATGTCGCAAATGAACCCTGGTGGTTCAGGACGTGGTTCCCAGCCTCAAAACTAGGAAGGTAGCCAGGGACACTGAAATGAGTGTTCCTATAAAGAATTTATGAACGCGAAACCCACATTCTTCGATGGAACAGGAGGTGTCGTTTCTCTAACTCGGTGGTTAGAGAATATCAAATCTATCTTCGAGATCTGTGCCTTTTCAGAATCCGACAAGGTGAAATTTGCCTCCTGCACTCTCACCAATAAAGCTCTGACTTGGTGGAACGGCCGAGTCAAATCCCTAACTCTACCTGTAGCCAATGCTATGGGTTGGAAAGTTATAAAGGAACTTTTGCACGCAGAGTATTGCCCTCGGGGTGAAATTCAGAAGCTGGAGCACGAACTCTGGAACCTGAAGATGAAAGGTTCCGATATCGCCGGTTGCACTTCAAGGTTTGACGACTTAGCGCTTCTTTGTCCAGGGATGGTTACCCCGAAAAGTAAGAAGATTGAGAGGTTTATATGGGGGTTGACCCAACCAACCAAAGGGAACGTTTTAGCTACGAAGTCGGATACCTATGACAGTGCCAAATGCCTAGCGCAAACCCTGATCGACCACAATGATGAACAAGAAGAAGCAGCCACCACTCCTGAGCCAACAGAGAAGAGTGGCGAGAAAAGGAAGTTTGGGAAAAAGAAGAAGAAGAGTTAGTCTTCCCTGGAGCCCTAGAAGAAATAGCAGATTGTGGCAGTCCACGCTGCCATTACCCCTATTGTTATTTATATTGTCGATTCGTCAGCCCGAGCACCTATCACCGGATATGCCGGTGTCCTTCCGTGGTGTAACCGATGCAGTTACCACCATTGCATCCTTGGCCCTTGTCATGCAAAGTTTTGTAAAAGCTGTGGCCAGGAAGGTCACCTCGCATAAAGCTGCAGAGCACCAACCCAACCAACTATTCAAGCTTCTGGAGCTGGTATCGGTCAGATTCGTTACAGTTGTGGAGAAGTTGGACATTACAAACGAAACTGCCCTAAGGCAGTAACATCTGGCAACATTGGGAGAGTCTTAACTATGGGACAAGAAAGGACATCCGTCGACCCCACCGTTGCCACAGGTATATTTCCTCTCGGTGAATTTTATGCCTGTGACCCTTTTCAATTCTAATGCTGAAAGAAATTTGCTAACTATCCATTCAAACACCTTTCTAAACTTAGTCCTTCGCTAAAATTCGAAAACGTGTACCGTCGAGTTAGTTAGCAAGTGAGAAGAGAACGCTAACTTCATACCCATAGATCGTATCCTCAATCCGGACTTTTCGAAATCCCCGCCAGAATCGGAACCGTGAACTACAAACTCCGACTATCTCAAGGGCATAGTAGTATCCACTCTGTCATCCACGTCTCGAATCCTTAGAAATGCCTACCCAACGATGCCTTAGTAATTCCTTTGATGAGACCGAATCCAACAAAAGTTTGAGCCTCCATGGAAGAACAAATTGGGATCATGGATGGAGAGATCAAATGTACGAAGCAAAACCGCATCCCGATAGTGAGGGTTCGTTGGAATATAAAGCGGAGACCCGATTCCACTTGGAAGCGTGAAGACTCGAAGCAGTAGATTCATCCACATCTCTTTTCATTTCATGATGTGTATCTGAATATTTGAATTTCGGGACAAAATTCCCTCTAACGGGGGAATAATGTAACAACCCGAAGTTGTCCATCGCCAAAACCCATTTCGTCCGTAAAACCCGTCTATAGTGGTTCGTTCGAATTCCGTTTTTGGGCTAAGTTATTTAAAGTTATAAGTTTATTTTATTCTTATAAGTGATCAAATCCCTTATAAACTCATGAAAATGGCCCAAAATCATTAAATCGAAATTTCCAATTATATCCCGCCGGGTTACGATAACTTAATCGGGTGCAACCAAAAGCCCCGTTTAACGTCGGTATCGGATAGAATTTGACCGTGTCCCAAACTTAGGACCTATTTAAAGCTCAAAAGACTTCACTTGAAGCCTTTCCTCTCTCTCACTACTCTTTCTCTAACCTCTCTCCTCAAACTCAAGATTAAGGTCCAAAAACATCAAATTTAAGCTCCAAATCACCAAGGTAACTACCCTAACTCCTAGTATAGCATCTTAGACCTTCAAATTCGAGTTCAAATCATGGAATGAGACCATAATCACATGTTTACGGCCCTGGAACACCCTTGGGCGGTGAACACATATAAAATGGGTTTTTGAGCCTTTAAACCCTTCCAATCGACCTTTAGAGCTTAGATATGACTTAGGGGCTTACCAAAATGGACTTAGAACACCTTGAACTTAATTTTTGGAGAGTAAACATGAGTTTACTGCCCAAGAACATGATTGGGTCGTAAACTCCATATCATGGGGGGTAAACTCATTTTTAAGTGTTAAATTGCCATCTAAACACACCTATAGCCTTGGAATAAATTCTAGAATCAACCACAAACGAATTGGAAGCCTTAAAATCAATGAAAACACCTATCTTCGGAGTTCACAGCCGTGAACCCTCCCAAAAGGGGTTCCTAGGCCGTAAACTCCCAAATCATGGCCAAATGACACCTTTAATTCCATCCAAGGCTTGTGTAATAGCTTAAAATCACATGTGATTAATGGAGGACCACCAAGAAACATTTTCGGCATGTGTACAAGAGTTTACGGCCGTAAACATATGGTTTACTACTGTAAACTCCTCAAATGGTCCCTAAATTGATTAAATCACTTTCCCATGCATTGAATCTAACCCGAGAATTCTCCCTCAATTGATTCAAATCCATTTTGCACCATAGAACACCCCACCATGAGTTTACGGCAGTAAACTCATGGAGAATGGGAATTTCGGGCTGAAAACTCTCATGTAAGTTTACTCTTGAAGAGTAAACTCCATATCTAACCCTTATGTGTCCTTAGATGCCACCCGAGTCCCTCCAAACGCTTGTAATGGAGTGTTTTCGCGATTAGAAGTGTTTTTCCCTAACATAGAAATAATTCAAGTCCTAATTAGATACAAATGTGTATCTTTTGATAATACATAGGAATCTTCTGCGTTTGCAAACCCAGAACTGACGTTTAGGATCCAAACCGATGCATTCCTCAACCGGTGAGTTCATACACCTACCCTTTTTCAAATGTTTTTTAAATGTTTTTAGGGGGGAATACATGCAAAAGTACAAGGAAATCTTGTACTTAAACTTATTATTTTCTATTCAAATGTTTCACACTATGTATACTTTTAATACCGAAAATCTTACTAACCATTGTTTCGAATTGCAGAGTAGATTGTCAAACTAAATGTAGATTCCCTTAACAAATGTTATAATCTAAGTTTCATATTATGTCTTGTATAAGGAATCCAACTAATCATAAATTAAGATTAATAATAATAACATACAACTAGGAACGAATACGAATACAAAAATAACGAATAGGATAGTACGAATACGAATACAAATATAACTAATAGGATAGAACGAATACGAATACGAATACGAATACGAATATAACTAATAGGATAGAATGAATACGAATACGAATACGAATACAAATACGAATATGAATACGAATACAAATATAACTAATAGTATAGAACGAATACGAATACAAATACGAATACGAATACGAATACGAATATAGCTAATAGGATAGAACGAATACGGATACGGATACGAATACGAATATGAATATAGCTAATAGGATAGAATGAATACGAATACGAAATAATGCCTTTGGATGATGCCAAGACTTCGGAAATACAATTAGTGAACGCCTTGAGTGTCACCAGATTTTCTAAGTTAATTCGAAATTATGCCTCTGGACATCGACTGAGTTTCAAATATATACACCTTAGGATGTCGAGAGAGATTCGAAAATACATCTAAGGTACGCTTTTGGAAATCACCAGAACATCAAAAATATTGTTAATGTACGTTTCTGAGTGGATCCAAATATTCGAAAATACCACTAAGTATAGCAGATAATCAACAATCGAATGTGGGATAACTAATATATCAAAATACTTAAGTAACACTATAAGTAAGTGAAAACTAAACCGCTTATGAACTCACCAGCTTTATGCGGATTTTATAAATGCTTGTATTCTTAGGTCAGCATTAGACAGGTACACCGCCACCATTTGGAGAAGACGGAGCGTTAGAAGACTCGTCTTTGTTTTTGTTCATACGATATATGTATATAACATTTGTATAACTTTTCTTGCAAACAGATCTAAACAATTCTATGTAATGTAATGTTTTGTGTTTACTGTGTTACTATGTACATTGGATTTGATAATCAACGTGGAGTTCGCCCCGTAAATGTTTCCGCCCTTGGTTTTCAGGGTGTGACAGATTGGTATCAGAGCCCTTGTTTATAGTGAACTAGTATACCAAAGCTTGCACGATATAAGACTATAAACATTAAGGGGCCTAAGTGCTCTGAACTAAAAGTATACATCAAAATATAAGTATTTTCAAAAGTATACAAGTATACCTAACCATCGAAATCCGTAACTACAAGTAGAACAAAACATAAGTAGATGGGTGTTGTACGTTGCGATTAAACGTGCGCAGCTATGTAGTCGTGTCTAGGATCAATATAGCCTGGGCAACTATATTCATTCGAGACACGACCAACATGTGCTTCGGAGTGAATGTAGTGTGCGGCATGCCTAAAACTTACCCAATACCCAAACAAAGAACCGTTGTTGCAACGAGACATGAAATACTATGGGAGTATTTCTATAGCCAAATCCGTTATAAAAATCCCCATCCCAGCGTTACTCCTCAATCATTCCTTTAGCGATAGTTTATCTGTTTTGATAATTCATTCCTGCTTTATCGCTAAATAGAATTCTACGTCTGTCATAAAGAGATATCCCTTGTTTCATATCTGTTGATTCAATTCGGAGGACTTACCATCCTCTCTTTCCTGATCTTATTAGATCAAGATGCCTCCAAGAAAGAGACCCATCTCAAAAAACAACAACAACCCTCCTCCGCCACCACCTTCTCCTCAAATCGATCTGGTAACCATTCAGATAATTTTTACTGCCGCATTGATAGCAGCCATGTCGCAAATGAACCCCGGTAGTTCAGGAGGTGGTTCCCAGCCTCAAAACTAGGAAGGTAGCTAGGGACATTGAAAGGAGTGTTCCTATAAAGACTTTATGAACACGAAACCCACATTCTTCGATGGAATAGGAGGTGTCATTGCTATAACTCAGTGGTTAGAGAATATCGAATCTATCTTCGAGATCTGTGCCTTTTCAGAATCCAACAAGGTGAAATTTGCCTCCTGCACTCTCACCAATAAAGCTCTGACTTGGTGGAACGGCCGATTCAAATCCCTAACTCTACCTGTAGCCAATGCTATGGGTTGGGAAGTTATAAAGGAACTTCTGCACGCTGAGTATTGCCCTCGGGGTGAAATTCAGAAGCTGGAGCACGAACTCTGGAACCTGAAGATGAAAGGTTCCGATATCGCCGCTTCCACTTCAAGGTTTGACGACTTAGCGCTTCTTTGTCCAGGGATGGTTACCCCGGAAAGTAAGAAGATTGAGAGTTTTATATGGGGGTTGACCCAACCAACCAAAGGGAACGTTTTAGCTACGAAGTCGGATACCTATGACAGTGCCAAATGCCTAGCGCCAACCCTGATCGACCACAATGATGAAAAAGAAGAAGCAGCCACCACTCCTGAGCCAACAGAGAAGAGTAGCGAGAAAAGGAAGTTTTGGAAAAAGAAGAAGAAGAGTCAGTCTTCCCCGGAGCCCTAGAAGAAACAGCAGATAGTGGCAGTCCATGCTGCCACTACCCCTGTTGCTATTTTTGTTGTCGATTCCTCAGCCCTAGCACCTATCACCGGATATGCTGGTGTCCTTCCGTGGTGTAACCGATGCAGTTACCACCATCGCATCCCGGGCCCTTGTCATGCAAAGTTTTGTAAAAGTTGTGGCCCGGAAGGCCACCTCACGTGAAGCTGCAAAGCACCAACCCAACCAACTATTCAAGCTTCTGGAGCTGCTATCGGTCGGACCTGTTAGAATAGTGGAGAAGTTGGATATTACAAACGAAACTGCCCTAAGGCAGTAACATCTGGCAACATTGGGAGAGTCTTAACTATGGGACAAGAAAGGAAAGCCGTCGACCCCACCGTTGCCACAGGTATATTTCCTCTCGGTGAATTTGATGCCTGTGATCCTTTTCGATTCTGATGCTAAAAATCGAAAACGTGTTCCGTCGAGTTTGTTAGCAACTGAGAAGAGAATGCTAACATTATACCCATAGATCGTATCCTCAATCTGGACTTTTCGAAATCCCCACCAGAATCGGAACCGTGAACTACAAACTCCGACTATCTCAAGGGCATAGTAGTATCCACTCTGTCGTCCACGTCTCGAATCCTTAGAAATGCCTACCCAACGATGCCTTAGTAATTCCTTTGATAAGACCGAAGCCAACAAAAGTTTGAGCCTCCATGGAAGAACAAATTGAGATCATGGACGGAGAGATCAAATGTACGAAGAAAAACCGCATCCCGATAGTGAGGGTTCGTTGGAATGTCAAGCGGAGACCCAATTCCACTTGGAAGCGTGAAGACTCGAAGCAGTAGATTCATCCAAAAGCCCCGTTTAACATCGGTCTCAGGTAGAATTCCATCGTGTCCCGAACATAGGACCTATTTAAAGCTCAAAAGACTTCATTTGAAGCCTTTCCTCTCTCTCACTACTCTCTCTAACCTCTCTCCTCAAACTCAAGATTAAGGTCCAAAAACATCAAATTTAAGCTCCAAATCACCAAGGTAACTACCCTAAGTCCTAGTATAGCATCTTAGACCATCAAAATCGAGTTCAAATCATGGAATAGGACCATAATCATGTGTTTATGGCCCTGGAACACCCTTGGGCCGTGAACACATATAAAATGGGTTTTTGAGCCTTTAAACCCTTCCTATCGACCTTTAGAGCTTAGATATGACTTAGGGGCTTACCAAAATGGACTTAGAACAACTTGAACTTAATTTTTGGAGTGTAAACATGAGTTTACTTCCCAAGAACATGTTTGGTACATAAACTCCATATCATGGGGAGTAAACTCATTTTTAAGTGTTAAATTGCCATTTAAACACACTAATAGCCTTGGAATAAATTCTAGAATCAACCACAAACAAAATGGAAGCCTTAAACTCAATGAAAACACCTCTCTTAGGAGTTCACGGCTGTCAACCCTCCCAAAAGGGGTTCCTGGGCCATAAACTCCCAAATCATGGCCAAATGACACCTTTAATTCCATCCAAGGCTTGTGTAATAGCTTAAAATCACATGTGATTAATGGAGGACCACCAAGAAACATTTTGGGCATGTGTACAATAGTTTAAAGCTATAAACATATAATTTACTCTCGTGAACTCCTCAAATGGTCCCTAAATTGCTTAAATCGCTTTCCCATGCATTGAATCTAACCCTAGAATTCTCCCTCAATTGATTCAAAGCCATTTTGCACCATAGAACACCCCACCATGAGTTTACGGCATTAAACTCATGGAGAATGGGACATTAGGGCTGAAAACTCTTGTGTAAGTTTAATCTTGAAGAGTAAACTCCATATCCAAGCCTTATGTGTCCTTAAATGCCACCCGAGTCCCTCTAAACGCAATGGAATGTTTTCGCGATTAGAAGTGTTTTTCCCTAACATAGAAATAATTCAAGTCCTAATTAGATACAAATTTCTATCTTTTCATAATACATAGGAATCTTGCGTGTTTGCAAACCCAGAACTGACGTTTAGGATCCAAACCGATGCGTTCCTCAACCGGTGAGTTCGTACCCCTACCCTTTTTCAAATGTTTTCAGGGGGGAATACAAGCAAAAGTACAAGGAAATCTTGTACTTAAACTTATTATTTTCTATTCAAATGTTTCACACTATGTATACTTTTAATACCGAAAATCGTACTAACCATTGTTTCGAATTGCAGAGTAGATTGTCAAACTAAATGTAGATTCCCTTAAAAAATGTTATAATCTAAGTTTCATATTATGTCTTGTATAAGGAATCCTACTAATCATAAATTAAGATTAATAATAATAAAATACAACTAGGAACGTATACGAATACGAATACGAAAATAACGAATAGGATAGTACGAATACGAATACGAATATAACTAATAGTATAGAACGAATATGAATACGAATATGAATATAACTAATAGGATAGAACGAATACGAATATGAATACGAATATAACTAATAGGATAGAACGAATACGAATACGAATATTGCTAATTGGATAGAACGAATACGAATACGAATATAGCTAATAGGATAGAACGAATACGAATACGAATATGAATACGAATATAGCTAATAGGATAGAACGAATACGAATACGAAATAACGCCTTTGGATGATGCCGAGACTTCGGAAATACAATTAGTTTACGCCTTGAGTGTCACCAGAGTTCCTATGTTAATTCGAAAGTACGCGTCTGGACATCGACTGAGTTTCAAATATAGACGCCTTAGGATGTCGATAGAGATTCGAAAATACATCTAAGGTAGCCTTTTGGAAATCACCAGAACATCAAAAATATTGTTAATGTCCGTTTCTGAGTGGACCCAAATATTTGAAAATACCACTAAGTATAGCAGATAATCAACAATCGAATGTAGGATAACAAAGATATCAGAATACTTAACTAACACTATAAGTAAGGTAGTCACTAGTACATCAAAATCTAAACTAATAATTAAGTATCAAAAGGACAGCTAAACACTTAGGAAAATATGGGAGTTTCCTGTAATAAAGTAACAACTCGTAAATGAATTAAGAAACGAAATGATAACTAAACTGTTTTTACATAAGAAAATATGGGATTTTCTTGGATAAAAACTTTTTCAGAAACGAAAAAGGGAACTCATTCTTTTCAAAACTATACCGCTTATGAACTCACCAGCTTTATGTGGATTTTCTAAATGCTTGTATTCTTAGGTCAGCATTAGACAGGTACACCACCACCATTTGGAGAAGACGGAGCGTTAGAAGACCCATCTTTGTTTTTGTTCATACGATATATGTATATAACACTTGTATAACTTTTCTTGAAAATAGATGTAAACAATTCTATGTAATGTAATGTTTTGTGTTTACTGTGTTACTATGTACATTGGATTTGATACTCAACGTGGAGTCTGCACCAGAAATGTTTCCGCCTTTGGTTTTCGGGGAGTGATAGATTGGTATCAGAGCCCTTGTTTATAGTGAACTAGTATACCAAAGCTTGCATGGTATAAGACTATAAACATTAAGGGGCCTAAGTGCTCTGAACTAAAAGTATACATGAAAGTATAAGTATTTTCAAAAGTATACAAGTATACCTAACCGTCGAAATTCGTAACTACAAGTAGAACAAAACATAAGTAAATGAGTGTTGTACGCTGCGATTAAACCTGGGCAGTTATGTAGTCTTGTCTAGGATCAATATAGCCTCGCCAACTATATTCATTCGAGACACGGCCAACATGTGCTTGGGAGTGATTGTGGTGTGCGGCATGCCAAAAACATACCCAAGACCCAAACAATGAACCGTCATTGCGACAAGACATGAAATAATATGGGAGTATTTCTATAGCCAAATCCGTTAAAAAAATCCCCATCCCAGCGTTGCTCCTCAATCATTCCTTTAGCGATAGTTTATCTGTTTTGATAATTCATTCCTACTTTATCGCTAAATAGAATTCTATGTCTGTCATAAAGAGATGTCCCATGTTTCATATCTCTTGATTCAATTCAGAGGACTTACCATCCTCTCTTTCCTGATCTTATTAGATCAAGATACCTCCAAGAAAGAGACACAGCTCAAAGACCAACAACAACCCTCCTCCACCACCACCTTCTCCTCAAATCGATCTGGTAACCCTTCAGATAATTTTTACTGCCGCATTGACAGCAGCCATGTCGCAAACGAACCCCGGTAGTTCAGGAGGTGGTTCCCAGCCTCAAAACCAGGAAGGTAGCCAGGGACACCGAAAGGAGTGTTCCTATAAAGAATTTATGAACGCCAAACCCACATTCTTCGATGGAACAGGAGGTGTCATTGCTCTAACTTGGTGGTTAGAGAAGATCGAATCTATCTTTGAGATCTGTGCTTGCTCAGAATCCGACAAGGTGAAAATTGCCTCCTGCACTCTCCTGAATAAAGCTCTGACTTGGTGGAACGGCCGAGTCAAATCCCTAACTCTACCTGTAGCCAATGCTATGGGTTGGGAAGTTATGAAGGAACTTCTTCATGCAGAGTATTGCCCTCGGGATGAAATTCAGAAGCTGGAGCATGAACTCTGGAACCTGAAGATGAAAGGTTCTGATATCGCCCCTTACACTTCAAGGTTTGACGACTTAGTGCTTCTTTATCCAGGGATCGTTACCCCGCAAAGTAAAAAAATTTTGAGAGGTTTATCTGGGGGCTGACCCAGCCAACCAAAAGGAACGTTGTAGCTACGAAGCCGGATACCTATGACAGTGCCAAATGCCTAGCGCAAACCCTGATCGACCATAATGATGAACAAGAAGAAGCAGCCACCACTCCTGAGCCAACAGAGAAGAGTGGCGAGAAAAGGAAGTTTTGGAAAAAGAAGAAGAAGAGTCAGTCTTCCCCGGAGCCCTTGAAGAAACAGCAGATAGTGGCAGTCCACACTGCCACTACCCCTGTTGCTATTTCTGTTGTTGATTACTCAGCCCAAGCACCTATCACTGGATATCCCGGTGTCCTTCCGTGGTGTAACCGATGCAGTTACCACCATTGCATCCCGGGCCCTTATCGTGCAAAGTTTTGTAAAATCTGTGGCCAGGAAGGTCACCTCGCACGAAGCTGCAGAGCACCAACCCAACCAACTATTCAAGCTTCTGGAGCTGGTATCGGTCGGACCTGTTACAGTTGTGGAGAAGTTGGACATTACAAACGAAACTGCTTTAAGGCAGTAACATCTAGAAACATTAGGAGAGTCTTAACTATGGGACAAGAAAGGATAGCCATCGACCCCACCATTGCCATAGGTATATTTCCTCGCGGTGAATTTTATGCCTGTGATCCTTTTCGATTCTAATGCTGAAATAAATTTGCTAACTATCCATTCAAACACCTTTCTAAACTTAGTCCTTCGCTAAAAATCGAAAACGTGTACCGTCGAGTTGGTTAGCAAGTGAGAAGAGAACGCTAACGTCATACCCATAGATCGTATCCTTAATTCGGACTTTTCGAAATCCCCACCGGAATCGGAACCGTGAACTACAAACTCCGACTATCTCAAGGGCATAGCAGTATCCACCCTATCGTCCACGTCTCGAATCCTTAGAAACGCCTACCCAACGATGCCTTAGTAATTCCTTTGATGAGACCGAAGCCAACGAAAGTTTGAGCCTCATTGGAAGAACAAATTGAGATCGTGGATAAGAGATCAAATGTACGAAGCAAAACCGCATCCCGATAGTGAGGGTTCATTGGAATGTTAAGCGGAGACCCGATTCCATTTGGAAGCGTGAAGACCCGAAACAGTAGATTCATCCACATCTCTTTTCATTTCATGATCAGTATCTTAATATTTGAATTTCGGGACGAAATTCCCTCTAACGGGGGGATAACGTAACAACCTGAAGTTGTCCATCACCGAAACCGATTTTGTCCGTAAAACCCATCTATAGCGGTTCGTTCGAAAATGGCCCAAAATCATTAAATTGAAAATTTCCAAATTATATCCCACCGGATTACGATAACTTAATCGGGTGCGACCAAAAGCCCCGTTTAACGTCGGTATCGGATAGAATTCCACCGTGTCCTGAACTTAGGACCTATTTAAAGCTCAAAAGACTTCATTTGAAGCCTTTCCTCTCTCTCACTACTCTCTTTCTAACCTCTCTCCTCAAACTCAAGATTAAGGTCCAAAAACATCAATTTTAAGCTCCAAATCACCAAGGTAACTACCCTAACTCCTAGTATAGCATCTTAGACCTTCGAATTCGAGTTCAAATCATGGAATAGGACCATAATCATGTGTTTACGGCCCTGGAACACCCTTGGGCCGTGAACACATATAAAATGGGTTTTTGAGCCTTTAAACCCTTCCAATCGACCTTTAGAGCTTAGATATGACTTAGGGGCTTACCAAAATGGACTTAGAACACCTTGAACTTAATTTTTTTAGAGTAAACATGAGTTTACTTCCCAAAAACATGCTTGGGCCGTAAACTCCATATCATGGGGAGTAAACTCATTTTTAACTGTTAAGTTGCCATTTAAACACACTAATAGCTTTGGAATAAATTCTAGAATCAACCACAAACGAATTGGAAGCCTTAAACTCAATGAAAACACCTCTCTTAGGAGTTCATGGCCGTTAACCCTCCCAAAAGGGGTTCCTGGGCCGTAAACTCCCAAATCATGGCCAAATGACACCTTTAATTGCATCCAAGGCTTGTGTAATAGCTTAAAATCACATGTGATTAATGGAGGATCACCAAGAAACATTCTGGGCATGTGTACAAGAGTTTACAGCCGTAAACACATAGTTTACTACCGTAAACTCCTCAAATGGTCCCTAAACTGCTTAAATCGCTTTCCCATGCATTGAATCTAACCCAAGAATTCTCCCTCAATTGATTCAAATCCATTTTGCACCATAGAACACCCCACCATGAGTTTACGACAGTACACTCATGGAGAATGGGAATTTATGGCTGAAAACTCTTGTGTAAGTTTACTCTTGAAGAGTAAACTCCATATCCAAGCCTTATGTGTCCTTAAATGCCACCCGAGTCCCTCCAAACGCTTGTAATGGAGTGTTTTCGCAATTAGAAGTGTTTGTCCCTAACTTAGAAATACTTCAAGTCCTAATTAGATACAAATGTGTATCTTTTGATAATACATAGGAATCTTGTGCGTTTTCAAACCCAGAATTGACGTTTACGATCCAAACTGACGCGTTCCTTAACCGGTGAGTTCATACCCCTACCCTTTTTCAAATGGTTTTCAAATGTTTTCAGGGGGGGTGGGGGAATACAAGCAAAAGTACAAGGAAATCTTGTACTTAAACTTATTATTTTCTGTACAAATGTCTCACACTATGTATACTTTTAATACCGAAAATCGTACTAACCATTGTTTCGAATTGCAAAGTCGATTGCAAACTAAATGTAGATTCCCTTAACAAATGTTATAATCTAAGTTTCATATTATGTCTTGTATAAGGAATCCTACTAATCATTAATTAAGATTAATGCTAATAAAATACAACTAGGAATGATTATGAATACGAATACGAAAATAACGAATAGGATAGTACGAATACGAATACGAATACGAATATAACCAATAGGATACAACCAATACGAATACGAATACGAATATAACTAATACGATAGAACGAATACGAATACGAATACGAATATAACTAATAGGATAGAACGAATACGAATACGAATATTGCTAATAGGATAGAACGAATATAAATACGAATATAGCTAACAGGATAGAACGAATACGAATACGAATATGAATACGAATATAGCTAATAGGATAGAACGAATATGAATACGAAATAACGCCTTTGGATGACGCCGAGACTTTGGAAATACAATTAGTTTACGCCTTGAGTGTCACCAGAGTTTCTATGTTAATTCGAAAGTACGCGTCTGGACATCGACTGAGTTTCAAATATATACGCCTTAGGATGTCGACAGAGATTCGAAAATACGTCTAAGGCACTCTTTTGGAAATCACCAGAACATCGAAAATACTGTTAATGTACGTTTCTGAGTGGATCAAAATATTCGAAAATACCACTAAGTATAGCAGATAATCAATAATCGAATGTAGGATAACTAAGATATCAAAATACTTAACTAAAATTATAAGTAAGGTAGTCACTAGTACATCGAAATATAAACTACTAATTAAGTATCTAAAGGATAGCTAAACACTTAGGAAAATATGGGAGTTTCCTGGAATAACGTAACAACTCGTAAACGAATTAAGAAACGAAATGATAACTAAACTGTTTTTACATAAGAAAATATGGGATTTTCTTGGATAACAACTTTTTCAGAAACCAAAAAGGGAACTCATTCTTTTTAAAACTAAATCGCTTATGAACTCACCAGCTTTATGCTGATTTTCAAAATGCTTGTATTCTCAAGTCTGTATTAGACAGGTACACCGCCACCATTTGGAGAAGACGGGGCGTTAGAAGACTCTTCTTTGTTTTTATTCATACGATATATGTACATAACAATTGTATACATTTTCTTGCAAACAGATGTAAACAATTCTATGTAATATAATGTTTTGTGTTTACTGTGTTACTATGTACATTGGATTTGATACTCAACGTGGAGTCAGCCCCGGAAATGTTTCCGCCTTTGGCTTTCGGGATGTGACATTAACGAACTCTTCAACTTTCCTTTAGATTACTAAGGCTAGATATTGTTCTATCTTAAATTCGTATTTTACATCATTCGGCGTCGTGTCGGTTCTATCGCGAAACTTCGACAGATCATAACTTCTTCGTTTTAACTCGGATTTCGACATTCTTTATATATTTCGAAACCTCGTTTCAACTACTACAACATTATCCTAAGATATCGGCTTTATCTACTATTTTATTTTGATTCTTATTTTTTATTCTTAATTCATTTAAGCCACACAACTAAGCACAAAACTTATAATACTCAAATAATACATTCTTATTATTTCAAAATGGGTTACAAAGGTTAACGTAGACTAATACATTGCTATGAATGAAAACCCAGAAACACATGCATTACAATTCTCTCCACCTTAGAATGCTTCCTTCCCCGGAATCACACATCAACAAACAACTATGGGTAGCGTCTCATCATGTCACTCTCCGCCTCCCAGGTGAGATTCGGCCCATTTGTGTGTTTCCATTGGACAAACACTAACTCGGCCATCTTACGTCACAACTTCTTAGTCTTTCGGTCAATGATTGCTTCAGGTTCTTCAACCTCTTGTTCTCATCAATTCTTTACTCAGAAATTGGAATTATGTCAGGAACTTCTCCCGTGAACTTCCACAAATAACACACATGGAAAGTGTTATGAATTCCATTCAGTTTGTCTGGTAGTTCGAGCTTGTAAGCTTGGTTCCCAACCCTCTGAAGAACTTTAAACGGTCCAATAAACCTTCGACTTAATTTTCCCCTTTTACCAAATCTTATAAGTCCCTTCCACGGAGAGACTTTAAGCAAAACCGAATCTCCAACTTCAAAAGTCATCGGTCTTCGCTTTTTGTCAGCATAGCTCTTTTGACGCTCCTGAGCGGCTAACATTCTTTCCCTAATAATTTTCAACTTTTCATTGGTTTGATGAACCATATCGGGTCCCACAAATTGATTTTCCCCAGCCTCAAGCCAACAAGACGGCGTACGACACTTCTGTCCGTACAAAGCTTGATAAGGTGCCATCTTTATGCTCGAGTGAAAACTATTATTGAAGGAAAATTCTACCAAAGGTAAATGTTCATCCTAATTACCTAGGAATTCCAGGGTACATGCTCTCAGCATATCTTCAAGTGTTTGTATCATTCTTTCGCTCTGACCATCTGTCTGCGGATGGTAAGCTGTACTTAAACACAACTTGGTACCCATTTCCTCTTGTAGACCTTTCCAAAACCTCGAGGTGAAACAGCTATCACGATCCGATACAATCGTTAACGGAACACCGTGAAGCCTCACAATTTCCTTCACATAAGAATTCGCAAGCTTTTCCATAGACCATTTCTCATTGGCTGCTATGAAATGTGCACTCTTAGTGAATCGATTAACGACCACCCAAATCATGTCGTGACCACTTTTTGTTCTGGGCAGTTTAATGACAAAATCCATAGCAATGTCTTTCCCCCTACCCATAGGCACATGCAAAGGTTCTAAACTCCCATACGGTTTCTGATGTTGTGTCTTCACTCTAGCACAAGTCACACACTCGGGCACATACTTTGCAACATCAAGCTTCATCGTTGTCCACCAGTAATTGGGTTTTAGGTCCCTATACATTTTAGTGCTACCAGGACGAATTGAGTACATGGTCTTGTGAGCTTCTTTCATCAGAAGATCTCTGACTCCTCCTGTGCTAGGTATCCAAATCCGATCTTGGAACACCGTCAGTCCATGACTGTTTATACCAAACACCAAGGGTTTGCCCAAACATTCCTCCTTTCGGTCATTCTTCTCAGAAGCTTCCTCCTGAACTTTCTTTAAACTCTCCACAATTTTCGAGACAACTTCAATTATCAACGCTCTTGGCCTCTTCCTTTCAAGATTGACTTTCCGACTGAGAGCCTCAGCTACAACATTTGCTTTACTGGGGTGGTAAAGTATCTCACAGTCGTAGTCTTTAAGTAATTCTAGCCAGCGTCGTTGTCTCATATTCAGTTCTTTCATACTAAAGAAATATTGGAGACTCTTATGATCAGTGAAAAGTTTGCACTTCGTGCCATAGAGGTAATGACTCCATATTTTTAGAGTGAAAACTACCGCTGCCAACTCCAAATCATAATTCGAGAAGTTCTTTTCATGCTCTTTAAGCTGTCGAGATGCATATGCGATCACCTTATCTCTTTGGGTCAAAACACAACCCAATCCAACCCCATACGCATCACTATAAACAAACGAAGTCTTCAACTCCATCGGGTAGAGAAAGTATCGGTGCCTCGCATAGCTTTTTCTTTAGCTTCTCGAATGTTTCTTTATGCTTATCACTCCAAGCATAAGTAGCTCCTTTGTGGGTCAAAGCTATTAATGGACTAGCGATCGATGAAAAGCCTTGGATAAACCTTCGGTAATATCCGGCTAATCCCAAAAAGCTTCGGATCTTCGTGGGACTTTTTGGTTATTCCCACTTCATCACAGCTTCAATATTTGTTGGATCAACCATTATCCCTTCTTGGTTGACCACGTGACCCAAGTATTGGACTTTTCGAATCCAAAAATAACATTTGGAGAGCTTTGCATACAACTTCTCCTTCTTCAATACTTCTAAAACTTCTCGTAAGTGTCTGCCATGCTCCTCTCGGATTTTTGAGTAAATCAGAATGTCATCTATGAAGACTATCACATATTTATCAAGGAACAGATTACAAACCTTATTCATTAAATCCATGAATGTTGCTGGAGCATTGGTTAGTCCAAACGACATAACCAAAAACTCTCAGTGTACATATCGTGTTCTGAATGTAGTCTTCTGTATATCATACTCTCTTACTTTCAGCTGATGATATCCTGACCTAAGATCGATCTTCGAGAAATAGCTCGAACCTTGAAGTTGATCAAACAGGTCATGAATCCTTGGCAACGGATATCTATTCTTTATCGTTGTTTTATTCAGATCTCTATAATCAATACACATTCTCATACTTCCATCCTCCTTCTTTACAAATAGCACCGGAGCTCCCTAGGGTGATTAACTAGTTCTAACGAAACCTTTGTCCAATAACTCCTGAGGTTGCATCATCAACTCCTTCATCTCTGTTGGTGCTAATCGGTAAGGTGTTTTTTCTATTGGCGTCGTCCCTAGTAACAAGTCTATTCTAAACTCCACTTGTCTATCAGGCGGTAATCTGGGAAGATCTTCGGGAAATACTTCTGGATAATCACACACGACAGGAATGCTCTGCATCGCCTTTTTCTCCTTCTTAGCATCTATCACAAATGCCAAATATGATGTACAACCTTTGGCCAAACACTTTCTGGCTTTCATTAGAGAAATGATTCTAGAGTTCACTTTGCGTTTGTCCCCATACACCATAAACAACTCTTTCCCTGGCGGGTTTACTTTCACTATCTTCTTTCTACACAAAATATGGGCATCATTGGCGCTAAGCCAATCCATTCCCAAAACGATATCGAAACCATTAAGTTCAGTAGGAAATAATTCCTCGTGGAACTTATTCCCATTCAAGTCAATCAAGATGTTTTTCATACGATGGCTAATAGGTACAAACTTGCCACTAGCCACTTCGACTAATAAGGCATTATCTAGTCTATCAATAGGCAAAGCTAGTTTTCTACCAAATTCATGCGAAATAAAGGAGTAGTTGGCTCCAGAATCAAATAAAATTTGGGCAGGCAATTCGGTTACAAGAAAGGTACCTGAAGCGATATCAGCTTCATCTTTAGCAGCTTCCAATGTCATCTGGAATGCTCTCACCTTCGACTTTGGCGGAATATTGGGTCTAGTTGCCTCCTTCTTCTTCGAACAATCCCTCGAGATGTGCCCCTCATCACCGCAACCATAGCAAACTTTCTTGGTAAGTGTCCGTTCGTTGGCATAATGCCCTGGCTTTCCACATTTAAAAAATGTGGCCACTACCTCACATTTTCCATGATGCTTCTTTATACATTTGTCACACCATTTCGCTTCGCCTCCTCCTCCTCTCGAACTAGACTTCAAGAACTTTCTTTTCTTGTTGGACCCTAAAGGTTCATCGAACTTCCTCTTTTCACCAACCTCTGACCACTCCAGACCTTTCTCGCTAATCTGGGTCTCAACATTCTTAGCAGCCCAGATGGCAGATTTCAAGGTCGTTGCTTGCTTAACCAGTGGACCAAAGTCCGCTGGTAAACCACGAGCAAATTTTTTGAAATTTTCTAGTTCAGTTGGAACTAGGTATGGAACCAGTTTCATCTTTTCCGTGAAGCTTGCAACGTATTCAATAATGCTCATCTTTCCCTTCTTCAAATTCTTAAAATCGTTATTGATTTCCTGAAGGTCCTGCTCTGAGCAGTATTGTAATTTCAACTGCTCCACAAAGTCTTCCCAAGACATTTTTCTAGCTTTTCCCTTGGGCATCGAGTCAGCTAGTAACTTCCACCAGCTTTGTACCCCAGATTTTAATAAAGGGATTGCAAGAGCGGTGTTCTGTCGGTTGCTGCACTCGCAACTTTTAAACATAGTCTCCTTTTCGGAGATTCATTTAATCACTTCCACTGGCGTCGGGCTTCCGGATAGACATGGTGGTTTGGATGCCATGAAATACTTATACTTGAACCCACGCCCATCATTTCCTCTATCCTGGTTATTCTGCCTAACAATCTGTGGGTCATCTTGACCAAAGATCCCACTAAAGTTTCCTCCTTCAGACTGCCTCCATTTACATCAGGCTCTTCGACGTGAATTGATAGTTCTTCGTGATTTTGCCTAAGCAAACGTCTAGGTTCCTCCATCTGACGATCCAGCATTGTCTGAATCATCAATTGCACTCCGGCCATTGTTATTGGCTCGGGTGCTACTGCTGCAATAGCTACTTGCTCTATTACAGGTATTTGATTCCTTTTTTCGTCCACGTTTCCAACTCCACTCCTTGTTATACACCGAATAAGGTGAAATTAGATCCTCATTCACAATAGATATTCAAATCATCCTTATCACTCCGAAACATTTACATGCTAGTTCTAATACTGTCATCATACACTTAGAATCCTAAACACATAAGATTTCCAGATCCGGTCAGCAACAGACCATAGATCCGAACAAATAAAATCATATATGGAAACATATAACATTTAGCACAAAAATGCATTTTAGGCAACTTTCCTAAAATAAACTAGCGCTCGTGTCTAAAATATAGCAGACACACATCTAACAATCTCCACTTAGCATTCTTTGTTTAAGTCTAGAAATCCTACAAATTCCTAGTTCGCTTAAACTAATGCTCTGATACCAACTGTGACATCCCCAAAAACTCGGCTAGAAAAGACCGGTTTCAGTTATGCTTTTAAAATAATTTCCGAGTAAATCCTATTGATTTAAAAGAGTTGTGGAATTTGTTCCCAAAACAAAATATGATAAAATAAAGTTTATCAAATCATTTCATCAAGATATGTATTTTCATTATATAACAATATTCGGGATGTCATGTTCCAATAAACAGACCAAAAGTATAAACAACATATTACAAGCCATACAACAGTTATATACATATACAGGCTCATAAACAAAACAACTCGATGATTCATCCATCTTATGCCCTCGCGCCACTTCCTGTAATACAAGTAAGACTAAGTGGGTCAGGCTTGGGAGCCTGGTAAGCATATAGGTTTTTCAACCCACAATAAATAATTATATTTAACTTCATCAACCAACAATAACCAGATTACCCATTCCTGTTATCCTCACTTTACGTCCCTAAAACAACATCTATTACCAGGGACCTAATCTAGGATTTTCATCGGGACGGACATTACTGCAAGGGGTTTCCTCAGCAATAGATGTCCTAAAGGCAACCATGAGGGGGATAGAGTACACCGGTGAACACATCGTTCACAACACCTATAGGTTATGAACCTGCTAGCGTTCCACTGGACTGTTTAGAAAGAGTTTGTGGTCGTCATCCATACTCCACTGGATGACTAGGTCAACATTAACAACATCAAGGCCTCTCATCAGTTTATCACACATCAACTATCTAACCAACTTCTACCTAGCATTTTGTAGATAACAATATATGTATGCATACATATGCAACATAAAAACTGATAAGACATTCATTTAACACTCATTCCAAATATACAAATTCATTCCAACTAACAGATAATATATATCTATATACACATAGCACGTATTCACTCGGAGATACTTTATATTTATGTGTTAGAAGAAAAGGAATATACACTCACTTGATCAGAAGATGATCAGACAGCACTACGGCTTGTAGGAGTACTATTCTTCGATAGATCTGGAAGATCTTCACACACCGGGCTTCTCGCAGGCAGAGTTTCGGCTTGGAAACTCTTTTCTTCTCGGGATCTTCGGGCTTCGGGACTCGCTTTGGGTCTCAGCATGATACCAGGGCTTTGAGGGTACTTCTTTGCACGCAAATCGAGGTAGAACGGGAGAGAGAGGAGAGAAAATAGCAACCCTAAATGGCTGGCCCTTCAAATCTATTTATAGGGCAAAATTTGCTCTTGCCACGTCGTGGCAGCTTTTTCCACATCGTGGGCTTGGTCGTCACTGCATGCGTCATCGCAAGCTGCGTCTGGGGGACTCGAGGAGGTGTCAAAAGACTTGCCACATCGGGGTATCTGACAGTTTTGGGGTTTCACGCCCCGAACTTCAGAATTTCATAACTTTCGCATACGAACTTTGTTTTCGGCGTTCTTTATATCGACACGTAGGTGAGATTATGATCTACAACCCTCGTTTAGAATCCATTGGATAATTTTGACTTTATTTTTAATATATTATAAATATATTACTTATATATTATTTTTAGTAGGCCGGGACAGGAAAACTCCGTTATAAATTCATAACTTCTTCATCCAACGTCCGTTTCGCCTATCTTTTTATCGTTTCACTACTATTAATGAGATATTCGATTCTCGTTTAGATTGTTTTTGCTAAAAATGACTCGATCTTAAATCGAGTATTTGGGCTGCACACTACTAAGTCAAAACTTCAGAAAATCATAACTTCCTCATACGAAGTCAGATTTGGGCGTTCTTTTTATGCATGCTCTCGGTTTAACGAACTCTTCAACTTTCGTTTAGATTACTAAGGCTAGATATTGTTCTATCTTAAATTCGTATGAGGAAGATTACTAAGGCTAGATATTGTTCTATCTTAAATTTGTTTATATTACTAAGGCTAGATATTTTTCTATCTTAAATGCTCTCGGTTTTACGTCATTCGGCATCGTGTCGGTTCTGTCGCGAAACTTCGACAGATCATAACTTCTTCGTTATAACTCGGATTTCGGCATTCTTTATATATTTCGAAACCTTGTTTCAACTACTACAACATTATCCAAAGATATCGGCTTTATCTACTATTTTATTTTGACGCTTATTTTTTATTCTTAATTCATTTAAGCCACACAACTATGCACAAACATATAATACTCAAATAATACATTCTTATTATTTCAAAATGGGTTACAAAGGTTAACGTAGACTATTACATTGTTATTAATGACAAGTCCAGAAACACAGCCGTTACATCTTACCTTTGACTTTATTAAAAAAGATTACCAAAAAATACGCGTTGCTAAGATTAGGAGATACAGTGTGAATTCGACCGATATAAAATCCTTTTTCTCTTGGCTTCCAACAACGATCCTTCAAATTCCAAACAAACTTGGTAGGAAGTTGAACATAAGAAAGTTTGTGTGCTTCCTTATTATGTTCATTACACTCCATCCAAGCTAAGAACATCGAAAAAGAAACAGACTGTTTATCGAAGACATCTTCAATATTATCGTCAACACCGTATACAACATTTTGTTATCCATGAAGATGAAAAGGAAACATCAAAAAAGAAGGATTCCTGAAACGAACGTCAAATTTGAATATACTCCACGAAGCTTCACATGAAGACAAATATCTAATCATTGTAGTTTTTTATTTCGTCGACTACATCAACATTATCATCTATGTTGTTGCTTGGTACAACCACAACAGTAGCCCTATCGAGACCTTTGTTAATATATTTAAACAAATATTTGATGGAAGCACCCTAATTGCACCACTCAAAATTAATGTGAGCATGGTATCTTTTCAAAAGGAGTTTGTGATATGGAACCACACTTCTATTGTCAAACTTAACACTAGACTTTTCAGAAAAACATCCATCATTACATCTTCTATATATTGGATAACTATTTTCATCAACCGAAGTATTCTCTGTGAATGTCTTCGAGATTTTTTTGAACACTTGTTATCAATCATGCATCGGCATCTAGGATTATCACTACCATAAGGACCATGCATCATGAACTCACTGACAAGTGCATACAATTCTGGATCGTCGTCTTTGTTTGGAATTGCAGCAGAAATAACCCGATCAATATGTTCAATGGTTGGGAGCTTGTAATAAGAGTGCATGAATCGACATATATGAGCATGAGGTAGGCCGCGCTTTAGAAACTCCACCATATAAAAAACAGAAAAGTCATTTACATAGAGACGTATTATAAGATAATGAAAAAAATTATAAAAAAACATATTAAGAAAATATATAAAAACACTTTAACAATGCATTGTTAATATATATTACCTGCTTTGACCAAACCCAATAATGAATTTTTCATTGAGTCTTTAATCAATGAATCTAGCTTCATTTTGAACAGCCTAGATATGATATCCGGTCTTTCTTTGGGTTTGAGGTTTGTGTCAGCAATAAACCTTTGAATCTTGGGCCACTTTGAATTGAATGTTAAAGTTATGAAATAATTTGGGTATCCATACCACTTACAAAGTGACATGGCATCTAAATAGTTATGCATCAATAAGCATGCATCACCAGTTAAAGAAGATGGAAATATCACTGTTGTCCGATATTCGAAATATTCGTATTTCCATTGTTTTTCATGTTGTGTAAAGTTTCACAGGATTCACAACGAAGAACTTTTTGTTGGTTGTGTATGTAATATAGTCTGTTGTTTTCAATCATTGTATAAGCATCAACCAGAAATTGTGAAAAAAGCCTTCTTGAATTCAAAATTAATGAGAAAATATCAACTGTGTCTTGAATTCTATAAGAAAAGAATTCTCCCATTATACAGTTACGTTGTTTACTATTTATTGAATAGGTAACACCTCTATGAGGGATGTCAACTTGATATTCATCATCCCCATAAGGAAAGAGAAGTGGGTATTGTAGAGCAGGGTAAGCAGGATGCAATTCATTTATACGTTGTAGACTGCCTGATTTAGTTGTTACGATGATATCTGTGATGGGCTTTGGTCATAAGACATCCTATGTGCTCATACAAACCCTAATGCTTGGATCTAGGTTTCTCTATTGTACATGCAAGTTATCCAAGGCTATAAACCCTAATTCTAGCATGCAAGTAATCATATTAACATGTAATTAGGTTTAAGATCATACCTTGATTGTTATGTAGCAATAACAATCCCAATTCCTCCTTGTATTGACTTTGGAAGGCTTAGAGTCACAAGTGTCACTCCTCTAATGGTTCACAAACACCATAAGCAAGAGGATGAAGAGGAGAGAGGTTGGAGGCTGCCAAAAACGTGTGTAAACCCTTACAAGAACATTAGCCACGTTTTTGAGCCTTAAGGGGTCTTTATATAGTTGGGCTATTAGGGTTATCTAACAAGGAAACCCTAATTTGGATGCTTAAGCCCTAAGCAACCCATAGACTCCTTTAATTAAGCCCATGGACGATTTCCTTATGGGTTTCCCATTAGAATTCGTCCATCCCTTAATATAAGGCAATCCATGGCCCAAATTGCAATTATCCTATAATTACAATTCCAGTCCCTTAAGTTTAATTAATCTCTTTTAGTCACAAAACTAATTACCAATTAATTATTGACTAATATTAATTAAACAATATGATTTCTCCTTTAATATATTATTCTCATAATACATTAATAAATCATATTTAATCCTTACTCTCCATAAATCATCCTATCAAGTTGCTTTGGTGAAGGCAACCCAAAAGGACCATGCACCATCGGGTCAAGTACATACCAAAATAGTTATGGACTTAGACACTAATCCAACAGTCTCCCACTTGGATAAGTCTAACAACAATTCTGCGTATGACTTCAGATCCTGATCTGCAATCGTAGCTTTCCAAAGCCGCTGTCAACTCTGATCATATCAGATATGCGTGTCCTTAGATAAGGGATCATATATTCCTCCATTCTAGATATCGTCTGAGATATGATTTCAAATCATTCTCTTTGTACTATATCTTGATTTCTGATTTATGACGACAGACTAATTGAACAAATCAAATTAGCCCTAGCCCGGCCGAGCATTTACGTATGTCATCACTAAACCATCGAGGGGCCCAAAGATATCGCTTTTATCCTACTTTGGATAAAAGGAACGGATAAACTTTGATACAATGCTCGCTTGCACTCACTCAGCGAATTACACACAACAATATGTTTTATAACACCAAGTTACTGGTGCGTTTACATATTATCAATGTGCAACCGATTCGCAAGATACAACTCACACATCTCGGTTTCAAGAATATAAGATGTTATCGTCTCACTAATCACTCGTAATACAATTCATGGAGTGATCCAAGTGAGCGTGGGTTTAATCCAATGCTCAAATCATATTCATAAGCACTCATGAACGTTGCAGCAAACATTTGCTTATGTCTAATACTCTTCTAGACAATCCACACACCAATTCACGACAGTCTTCATTCATATCTACTTCCAACATATGAACGACTGTGGCCCGTTTGAATAATTCGATTATTCTTAATAAACTCAATTATTCTGGAAGTCAAAACATGCAAAGTGAAACACAAGAATAATACTAATCCCATATGGCCTCAAACCTTTGAGTATAAACAAAACAAGTTTTATTTATCACCATATCGATTACTCATTATTTGTCGTTTCGGGTAATCAACTTTTTACTTGAATCATTACACTTGTCCCATGCTCCTAGCATGCACACAATGTTTACCTATGGTTCTTACTTTTGTGAAATAGACAAATTGAACACATTTCCAATCATTCTCATTTCACAACTCCAAATCCATTTTCTTAAGTGTAAGAATATCAAATTCTTGTTACTTATAGAATATACTAGATTCTAACACTTTATGCAACGATCCTTTTGTAATGTCACTGCACCAAAGTCTCAAAGACTATTGCCAATGATATTACAAATTTCTCTATCGGAGATTGTTACAAGACAATTCCTTAGATATGATGTCTCTCACTCAAAGTACATTCCTTTGAACATCCTTTTGCATAAAAGTTTCTAATCTAGACATAGATTTTCAATATTTACTTCCCAATATGGACACGCTTCCATATTTTCCATATGACAACTCATTCTTAATAGAATCTTATCTATTCGTAATTATGTCGATATTGTCCATCCAATATGGAAACATTTCCATAATTTCCAATACTATACTTCCAACTACTCACAAGCGACCAATCCTCGTCAAACTTTGGATTGTCCTTTGATAGTTGTTTAATTATTTTAGTTAAAACCGATTCTAGTCCCTTTTCCCTCTAAATGCACTAGACATTTGGAAAATTTTAGAATGGTCAAACATTAAAGCATTTGCAATCAATCCTATACCCATAGCGTATGGGACACGATTCACAATGTTTTATTTGCTATGTTCTCAAAATTCGAATTGTGAAGAGGAATACCGTAATCATAATCGAAATTTTAAGAACACACTATGTACCCTTGACTAAATTTATTAACATTCCACAACCTAATCCTTTAGATTTGAAATGAAGCATAATATTCTCTCCCTTAATTATAGCAAAACAACCTTTCAACTCTTACAACTTTGCAAAGTATGACTCTTGTTTTCTATAATTAATATTGCCAACTATGCAATACTTGCCTTAATAATCATACAATCATAACATTTATGCTCCCACTATCATGATGATTGTTATAAAACATAACACTTATGCTACCACTAGCTTCGACATGTATTCATAAACATCTTAACTTCCAGAAAAACAATACTTATTGAATTTCTTAAGTTCATGTTTCTAATACTTAGTGCTTTGATAATCTTTTATCAAGACTTCTTGAACTTATACACCTTTGCCTTCGATAGTTCATATGTGTGTCTTAACAATTAAGACTAATTGCCAAACCTCACAATTCAAATTATGGAAAGGGATGTCGTAACCATGATCGAATTCGAGAATGCAATTTTACAATCACTATCTTTTAAAATCTTTCTTAGTGAAAGCATTTTCTCACAATCATTTTCATGAAGGAGGACATCTTATGACACTTAGATTTAAATGGTGTATTTGTTCCTATCCATGTGAATTTGTTAAAACAAATTTTACAACAAATTCAGACTCATATGGACCGAACTTTCTTAATCTTGATTTCTTGCCTTATGGTAGCACAGCTTGCCACCACGTATTGCAAGTAGTTGAGCATCTCACCTTTTTTCCTATCAATGTACCTTTTATTGATCAAGGTCCTTGCCTTTTATGCATTCAAATGAGAACTCATAGGACTCACATGCATAATTAACTCGATTGGATTGGCACAGAAACAAAATAATGTCTTCACGATAGGTTGTAAACCTCAACTTGTGTGCTAGTGATAATCGATAAGGCTTATTTGATTTGTTCTTGAAACTTTTCAAGACTATTAAGACTCCCAATGACTCCTTGACATATACGATTCTCTTATCAAAACATTTTTTGATAAACAAATATTCAAGAGTTAGTGTAGCTTATATCAAAACAAAACACTTCATAATTTTGGTCTTAGTTGGTCTTTGTCTTATCCAAGACATCACAACTTTCCACAATTGATGAATGTTATAAACCTTCTTAATACTATTCACTCACATGTCACAATCTTAACTTTAAGACTTGTTATTGAAACGAAGTATGATTGACTTCTTGATTTGACCATTTCTTCAATCTTTGATTCCTCTTCTTGGACATACAATTGTACCAAGACTCATTAGAGGATCAATTGAGATATGGTTCTTAATCATTAAGACCTATCATAAAGCATAAAAGCTACTCTCCCTTCTTCTTAGAATGGAGAAACTCTTATCTTTCTGCCTACTTGATTCTTCTTATTCGTTTTGCTATTGATCTAAACCCTTTAATCAATTCAAAATTACACTTAATCTTGTAAGTGTAATCATATTTACTAAGCCTCTAGTAAATCATGACGAATATCTTTGTTACTCTTATGGTGAACTCGATCAACACACAACTTTGTGTACTCGATCTCCTAGTCCTTCACTTGACACTTTGTCAATGAATTAGTCTAATTTCCAAATATGAAATTTCTCAGTCATCATGCAACCAAGTTGCGTGATTCCAAGTTTCTGTCCAATTGAAACTTGGGCGATGAGAAACTCTCCCTATTTGGTAAATTCTTGACATTTCCATAAATAACATGACTAAGGATCATATCCATTCGTTGTAGAAATATGCAAACATCAATTTTCATAACGATTTCATTGCAAGGAAGTAAACACATAAATAAGTCAAACAAAATTTATTTTATTTATAAAAGCAACGGAAAAACATTTGTCCTTACAATGCAAAATCTATTGAAAACTATGTAAAAAGAAAATTTCTAACAACTCTATCATAACTATCTGAGCTCAAAATCCAATCTTCAAGTCCATGCGATCGAGATCCATCTCTTTTGATTAGATTCATCTTGCTCTCTTATCAAGCTTCCTTTCTTTTCACCGATCCTTCAAAACATTCAAATGCAATCTTATCACATCATGTATTAAGAATCAATGAATAGGAACTCAATGGAGTTAGATAGTGGATTCTTACCTAAAGCGTAGTCATACTTTTGACTCTCCCATCTCTTAGATCTCTTAGGTAAATAGGGCAACTTCGTCTCCAATGCCCCTTCTCTTGGCAATAAAAGCAAATTGACTCTTTTGGAACAACACATGGAACTACTTCAGACATCGCCTTTCTCTTATGATCAAACTTTTCGATCATTGCATGTCTTTCATTGCCATTGTCTATATCCATAGAGGTCTTGAAGGCAGATTCACCAATCAACTTTGCTTTTCTATTGCGCCAAACCATTGCTGATTCAACAGCAATAAGCATATAGGTGAGATCTATAAGGGTCACGTCGTGGTTCATCATATAGTACTCTCTTACGAACTCACTATACGAGTTAGGAAGTGACTGAAGAACCCAATCAACAGCGATCGCTTCACCGACAACGGATCCCATCATTCTTAACCTATTAATGTGTGACTTCATCCCTAAGACGTGTGCACACACAGACTTGCCCTCTTTATGTTTACTTGCCAAAAGGGCTTGAGTGATATTGAACCTTTCAATTTTACAATCTTGTGGGTTAGGGAGAATAATTATAGGAGGAGGAGGAAGTGAAGCATGATTTCTTGTTCCTCGATCGAATCGTGGAATATCATCTTCATGTGGAATGCTTGTTCCACGGGACTTGAGAAGACCATAGTTGTCGAACTATGACATCGGGAGAAAAACGGATTCAAGTTAGTGGATTGATTGAGTCCTTGGTAAATCACCCAAATGAAATTCCAAGGCTAGGACCCAACACAATATCCTACAACTCGGGAGAGGGATGCCGTAACCCAAATTGAAGAACATTTGAAGGTAAGTGAATGACGATTCACTAATTTCCACCATGAAAAACGAAAAAGAAATTTAGGTTTTAAATCTATGAAAACTCCTAGATCCTTTGAGATTCATTGAACATTTCAATGGCATGTTTAAATCTCGATATGCCCCTCTTGTTTGTGACTGGGATGCCGAGGATCACAAAGCGGGTGTGAATAACCATGCAAACTACATGGTGCCCTCACATGTTACAATCACCTATTCGATGTGCCGGTAAACCACACACGCTCCACCGAACTATGACAAACATTGAGTCACCCTTTGCTACCTTTGCTTAGAACCATTTAGTGTGCCGGTAAACCACACACGCTCCACTAACGTCTTCACAAGGGCACAAAGTGTAATTTCATGGAATTGCATCAATTCACTTTTGCCTAAGTAGCTTAGATTGGGAATTTGAAAAACATTTAGTTACTTTGTATTTCATTATACTTATAATGGAAGGTTTCATCCTATCCTACCCGTTCGGCTAACGACCCTCCACTAGTCAAGAGTGCGGTGGGTAAGAGTGGATACCCATTCAATCGCCATTTTATAGGCAATTTCCTTAAACACCCCTTATAGACCAGCTTCGTGAATGAGGCCTACTAACGGTAAGACTGACTTTTACTCATACATATATATATATATATATATATATATATATATATATATATATATAATGTTAGACTTTTGATGTTATATATAGTATAGGGTGTATTTTATACTTTTAAAATACTATATGGTTAACTTTAATAATTACCCTTTTAATTCAATTAAATGGTTAACCTAAACCTTTATTAAACCTCTTTTAATTATACTCTTTAATTAATTAATAAAACCATAAGGGTGTGATTTGAACTTTTCAAAACATTACTAGGGTTTTAGAATTTAACATTCCTAATTAAACTTTTAATCAACTTTTAAATTCCAAAACTTGAGGGCAAGTTTTGAGACCTTTTTCAAAACATTAGGGTTTTAACTAGTTAAATTTCAAAACTTCAAAACTTTTGGGTTCAAATTTAAACTATAAAACCTAAAGGGGAAAATATGAAACCTTTCATAACAACAAGGATCAAATAACAAACAATTTAAAATTAACATTTAATCACATAATTATCCATATTTGATTTATTTAATGATTTCTTGCAAAACAATTTATCAATTTACTCAAATAAATTAATCAATTATCTTATAAGGAAACAATTATCTTGTTAATTGATAATTATCTTTAATTAGATCAAGAATACAGTCATATATATCATAAAATCGGATTTATATTGATCTAATATGATAAGGTAACTATCCATATGCAAAAACAGCAAGAAATCCCGAGATAAGCATTATCTGACGCTCAAACTCGCCGAGTACCACACTGTACTCGCCGAGTTGAGGTCTACTCGCCGAGTACACTGTGGTACTCACCGAGTTCCTCAGCCATAAATCCCAAAAAACGATTTTCCAGTTATACAATGCATCAATACAATTGAAACCAAGCTAGGCTCTGATACCACTGATGGGTTTTGGTCATAAGACATCCAATGTGCTCATACAAACCCTAATGCTTGGATCTAGGTTTCTCTATTGTACATGCAAGTTATCCAAGGCTATAAACCCTAATTCTAGCATGCAAGTAATCATATTAACATGTAATTAGGTTTAAGATCATACCTTGATTGTTATGTAGCAATAACAATCCCAATTCCTCCTTGTATTGACTTTGGAAGGCTTAGAGTCACAAGTGTCACTCCTCTAATGGTTCACAAACACCATAAGCAAGAGGATGAAGAGGAGAGAGGTTGGAGGCTGCCAAAAACGTGTGTAAACCCTTACAAGAACATTAGCCACGTTTTTTAGCCTTAACGGGTCTTTATATAGTTGGGCTATTAGGGTTATCTAACAAGGAAACCCTAATTTGGATGCTTAAGCCCTAAGCAACCCATAGACTCCTTTAATTAAGCCCATGGACGATTTCCTTATGGGTTTCCCATTAGAATTCGTCCATCCCTTAATATAAGGCAATCCATGGCCCAAATTGCAATTATCCTATAATTACAATTCCAGTTCCTTAAGTTTAATTAATCTCTTTTAGTCACAAAACTAATTACCAATTAATTATTGACTAATATTAATTAAACAATATGATTTCTCCTTTAATATATTATTCTCATAATACATTAATAAATCATATTTAATCCTTACTCTCCATAAATCATCCTATCAAGTTGCTTTGGTGAAGGCAACCCAAAAGGACCATGCACCATCGGGTCAAGTACATACCAAAATAGTTATGGACTTAGACACTAATCCAACAATCTGTATTATCAAATGAAGTACCAATGTCACCAACAATTAAAGCATCAACCTCAAAAGCGGTAGGTAGGTTATATGTCCTTCCATCTTGTTGTCTTCTTCCTATAAGATATAGTTTCGGATCTGTATTTGTACTTGCATTAAAACAATCTCTTTCCATTTTATAAGACTTAACCAACTCATTTGTTGAATCCAACATAACCTTCAAAAATATTATGATTTCGATATCAAGTTACTGAGAAGTTGATTTTCACCAATCTTTTTGTGTACCGCTAATAATGAAGATTATATGTAATATTTAGTAGGTAAATAATTATAATGAAAAATAAAGATTATTACAAAAAATAAACATGAACATATACCTGAAAGCGTGTTGTCTATTTGAAAGTTCGTTCTCAGTATCATATATGTATAGTTTAGAGAACTTTGGTTTTGACCACTAAGTCTGAAAATATATGGACATTTGCCTTTGTTAACGGAAGAATTAACTTTTCCACCCATCGATGTAAATGAAAACATTGAATTGAAAACACGAATGTTGTTCAGAAAATTTTTCCCTTTGGGATGAACAGAACGATACAGCTTTTGGTAATCTTTAGGTGCTTCTCTTATTTAGGAAGATCGACCTTTCCATTACCACAACACATTAAAAAATATGTTTTGTTGCCATATTTATTGCCTTAAAGGGCTTCATTTTGCCATAATTTTGCATGACAACTCGTACACGCAAAAGTGTGATCATAGTGGTAAAAATAATTTGTTTAAAAAAATTGATTAAAGATAGAAATACATTATTCTTAAAATGAGTCATAGTTTATATATAAAAATTAGGGTTACCTTTTGAGATACCCGAAATTAATTCAGCATGATTATACTAAATGGTTAAGTCTTCATTTGATGCTAAGTCAAGTATGGGTATATGAGATATATTTGGAATCTTCCTTTTTTACTTTTTGTTTGTCAAAGATAAATTGATAGAATTATCGTAAGTGATTGTTGATGAAGATGTGGTTGTTATGTCATTAGACAATATAGAATATTGTCTCTTTCTTTATTTTCTGACACTAAAAGTATAAATATTAGTATTGATTTTTGAAATAAAAGGGATAAAAATATGATTTAAATTGTATAGATTGCATATGTATTATTTTATCTAACTTATATAGTAGGAAAACTGATGGGAAAAAAAATTAGATATATCAGTGGTAATGTTAGATAGCGGAGTTCTTATCGTATAATTGGAAGTAGATTCAAATGATTGCTGAGCACAATCTACATACGCTATGAAAAAAAATTAATTATTATAAAAAACAAAAAAAACATAATAAACAAAGGAATATATTATTACACAATTAATTATACATTAGATGGATGAAAGATAAATTATATAATATATAACATATTACCGTTTGCTGCGGTGCTAGTGTGAATGGATCTTCTATTATCCAAACAATATTTTCTTTGTTTTTGCTTGTATTTATAAATGTTTGGGTTCACATTTTGAATGTTACCGGAAACATTATTAAACTTGCTCGATGAAAGGGTTTGCCTTTTGCTACTGTCATTAGTAAGCACTAAGAAAAATATACAAGAAAAAAGTTATTATAACTTCCAAAATATTTATAACTTAACATATACATGAATTATATATATATATATATATATATATATATATATATATATATATATATATATATATATATATATATACACTTATATCATCCAAAATGAAATATAACATATTTATATTTATAACTTAACATATACATGTATTTATATATATATATATATATATATATATATATATATATATATATATATATATATATATATATATATATGCATACTTATATCATCGAAAATGAAATATAATATATTTATTTAAATAAAATATTAAAATATCAAAACAATGTTGATCGTGATGACCAGTACTTGTGAAATACTAAGAGTGTTATAAGGAAATATGCATTATTTATGTCACAAAAGGTTAATGTTGGAACATGATTTGTGGTTTATACTTTACTTTACATAGCTTTTAGAGTTCTGGGTCTAGGACCGAACACACCATGAATTCGGTGGTGTTTGGACCGAAATCATTAAGTCATTTCGGTTGAGCTTTGGCTTGGGCGTTTGTAATTAGGTCTTGGTATATATATTGTATTGACTCAGCCGTGTTTAGAGTTAGTCATTCTAGTTGTTGATTTCAAGATTTGAGAGAGACAGAGAGAACCCGTAGACATAGAGAGTCTTAGGTACTAGACTATTGATTAATATAGTGTGCATTGAAGATTCAACATTGTGTTCTTATTTCATATTTACGATTTCTGTCATTCACTTGATTGAGATTCCACACCAATCTAGTGATTTGTATTGATACCCAAATCGGGGTTTTGCAATTGGTATCTGAGCAACAATCGATTTGGCACCGTTTTTTGAAGTTTCTTTTAGTGGTTTTTAGTTCTATTTGACGAAAATAATTGTTGTTGTTCTTCGTGTTCATCATTTTCTTAGTGTTCTTCGCTAATTTTGGAGGATATTGCGTTAGAGACCGTTTTTTGTAAATTACCAAATTTGGGATTCATTGGATAAGGAAACACGTTACACGACCAAACCTTGATTCCGGTTTGGTTTTACTATTGTCGGCGCCTTAATAACGTTCTCGGTAATAACATATAGGGTTCTCGGATTGGAAGAGTTCTCGTCCAAGATATATTGTTCTCGGTCAGCTGTTTTCGGTCAGGCCTTTCGGTTAAAAAGTTGACATTTAAGATTCTTGGTCAATAGGGTGTTGACTATTGGTGATTTCGGTCAAAGAGCATTTATATTTGGTCTTCGGTCAAAATCAAATTGCACTATCTGATTTTTACCGTTGATAAATAACGAGCTTTTACAACAGTTCAATCACCACTTTTAGTACCAAGGAGGTAAGTGAAACCTCATGCTCTCAGTCCTGTGAAGATAAAGTTAATAAATATCGTGAGCAAAATGAATTATTAGTTAGAGAAGTTTTTTATCTTAAAAATGAAATATATGAAATTAAGAAAGTAAACAAGCCTCTTAAAGAAAAACTAGAAGCATAAAATAAATACCTAACTAAAATTAAAGATGAATATAACACAAAATGTGTTCACTATCATTTTGCCAAAGAGAAAATTCCCAACTTAATTGTTGAACTTGATGCGTTAAAAGCTAATTTTAAAGATGTTGAATTTAACTTTATGAAATTTGATGTGTCAAGTGAGAGAGTTGAGTCTATGATTGAAAAACAGTTAAAGTGGAAGAGTAACCAGAAAGAGGGTTTGGGGTATCATAGTGCAGCACCTCCTTTCAATGATAACTATACTCCGGCTTCTAAAACCATAGAGACAGAAAAATATGTTCAATATGGTCAGCCTACTGTAACAGTTTCAGTTAACACTGAACAGTCCGGGAAAACTAAGTATATTGAGGTGAAATATAGTAATGTTTCTACTTCATGTACAAAGAAAGTAACAGTGCAAGACGGGTGCGAGAGAAACAAAGATAATTCTAGTTTTGTGGAAAATTCTTCAAAAACTAGTATTTTATTTCCTAGTATTTCTAATAATTGTGTGAACCAAGACACTAAGTCTATTGATTTTGTTTCCTCAAAAAGTTGTGGTGATGTTAATCTATATTTAAATTCTAGTAATCAAACTGCTAGTAAATATAAGCCACCAGAACAAGTTAAAGAGACTGCTTGCGGTTGAGACAAGACATGAAGAAGCAAACGTGTTTCCAATGTGGAACACCCGGTCACATTGCTAGAAATTATCCATATTGTTTATATATTCCGTATTATGAACAAGGATGACAGAACGTGCCAAGGGGGAGATTTTCTAAAAGAAATCCCTCGAGGTCACGTTCACGAAATGGTGATTGGAATGCTAAAAAGGCCAAGAGTCAGACTCCTAATGACAAGAAGGGCATTTCGGAGAAGAAGCCTAATTCGAGAGATGGTTCAACCAAACCGAAATCGATGAGGTCAAATTCATCTCAAGGATTTTCCTCTAGCTTACACTTACAATACCAGCCTAAATCGAAAGGTAGTCCCATCCCAAAGGCAAGTGAAAAAAGTCACATTCGGTCGAACAAGAAAGTATCTCGTAATGGTAAACAGGATATGTCATGGGAAAGAGTATCTCGTGTTGATAGTAATGATAAACCTAGTTTCAAAATGGACTCGGTTTCCAAAACTAATTAATACTGCACATTGTGCAGGAACAACTGTGGATGAATATCATCAGACATTGGTATATTGATAGTGGTTGTTCCAGGCACATGACAGGAGACATCTCTTAACTGCACGACATTCAGAAATTTAATTGAGGGTATGTGTCCTTTGCGGGAAGGGAGAAAGAAAAGATAACACAAATGGGGATTGTATTTAACGACATGATGAATTTTGAATATGTTAACTTCGTTCCAGAATTAAAACACAACTGAGGTTGAATACATTGCTACTTCTGCTTGTTGTTCTCAGGTCATCTGGATGCAACTTCAATTGCTAAATTATGGTTTGAATTTTCTTGATACTCCTAGGTTTTCTTAAAATGATTCGTTTTGAGGGTTGACAATTTTTTTCGTACATTTTGTATTTTATTTTTGTTTTCGTTTAATTTGCTCATAGTTTTTTTCTCTTCTATGCACAAATTTAAGGGGGGGGGGGGGGGGGGGGGAATTAAAACCAAACAAAAATCATAAAATTCAAAATTTCCAAAAATATGTTTATTTATGTTTTTAATTCTTTTTTAGAAAAATAAAAAATTCAAGAATATTTAATTGTTTTTTAGCATATTTTAATTTTATTTTTATTCTTTGTTCATTTTATTTTTATTTTTATTTCTATAATTTCTTTGTCTTAAAACGTGGATGGTCAAGGAGAGGAGACCTAGAATGGAATTGATGGACATTACACTTCACACTACTTTCACAAGTAATTGACGGCTTGTCGATCTAAATTGTTTAAGTTTCTTTATCTCGTTGTTACAAATTGCCCTGGATGCCTGAGCTTAATTGCCTTGGTTAATCCAACATAGCCGAAAGGCACGTACTCGCTCTCAATAAGCGAGAGAATATGGGAACTTTTTATGTTCAACTCAGTTAGGCAGTATTTGTCTAAGAACTGTCGTATTCAAGGAATTGAAGGCATCAAACTGTACAAACTGTCAGTTAGGCAGTATCTTTCTAAGAACTATCGTATTTAAGGAGTTAAAAGTTTGAAACTGTACAGATTGTTAAAATTTGTCTTGTCAATTATCTATACCTAAGAAATGTCATGGCACCAATGTGATTCATGCAACTGGGAAATAGATATCGTTGAACATCCCACCCATGGTCTTGAAATTCTTTTTGTCATGCAAAACTGTGGAGACTCAAATGTATTCTCGGATACATTCTCCGCAGGTAAGGAATTAACGGTATTAGCACTAGAGGGATGCACCTCGCAAGGCACAATTATCGTTGAATGTCGTGCCAAGGGCCTTAACCTCGTGTCATGCTAAACTGTAGATATATGTCTTTAGATACAGTTGTCGCAGGAATGGTTTTGTGAGTTATTCCTCATTAACTCTCACTGGCACTAGGATGGTACACTTAGCTGAGATTCAGAAACCATTGAACGTCTTGCGAAGGGACAAGTTAACTTGTTAACTTGAAAAAATATATTGAGATCTTTGATCGAGGATATGCAAAGGCTAACATCAAAAATAGCCACGAGTAGTTCTACGATACTCAACAAATCCCAGTGTGTTCCTCTGTGTTCACATAGATACTACGAGTAGTCTCCATCCGAGCCAAGGTTGGGTCCTTGAACAACTGTGGTGAGAAGGGTCTTTATGACTCTGTGATCTACAAGGACTTTTAGCCATGGTTACTTTTCAAGACGCATATGTGACCGATGAAGAATATTCATTCGAAGGAATAAGAAGTAAAGAGTATTCTTTAATACACAACCTTTCAACCCCAGAAGCAATGTGAGGTTGTATTTGAAAGTATGTGATGAATTACATTAAAGGCTCCGCAGTCAATTTGCTACTATCTATAAACCTGCTGAAGTGATCCAGAAGAATGGGTGTCTCTGTAATTTTTCTCTGAAGTATTTCAAAGCTAAAAGTGCTGATTTTCACGAACCTATACATGAAACGTCTATACCCAATGTGCGTTCAAAGTCAAATTTTAAAAGAAGTCTAACTATTCAAGATGAAGTCATTCATGAAGAAATTCATATGTTCATCCTCAAGTCGTGAAGAAATCAAAGACAAAAGCTGAAAGTCAAGAACAAAGAGAAGATTGAAAAGAAAAGAAAGCTATAAATAAAGGGGGAGATTGTTGGAAGATGATTTGTGGTTTATACTTTACTTTACATAGCTTTTAGAGTTCTCGGTCTATGACCGAAAGCACCATGAATTCGGTGGTGTTTAGACTAAATCATTAAGTGATTTCGGTTGGGCTTTAGATTGGGCCTTTGTAATTAGGTCTACGTATATATTTTGTATTGATTCAACCATGTTTAGAGTGAGTCATTCTAGTTGTTGATTTGAGATTTGAGAGAGACAAAGAGAACCGAGAGACATAAAGAGTTTGATGTACTAGACTATTGATTAATATACTTTGCATTGAAGATTCAACATTGTGTTCTTATTTCATATTTACGATTTGTGCCTTTCACTTGATTGGGATTCCACACCAATCTAGTGATTTGGATTGATACCTAGATCGGGGTTTTACAGATAACACAAAAGAAAAACTAATCAACAAAATTAAAAGTATTATGTAAAAACAATAGTATGGTAGCAAAGTAATTTAAAATGCATGATAGAAAAAAGATACCATTTGGCGTGGTGGTCATATCTTTACATTTTCTGTTATCCAAATATAACTTTCTAATTTTCTTTTATCTTTAACATCATTGGATAATGAACTTGTAATATTAAAAGTGAAAGTAGATTGAAAACTTGTATGCTGATATCCACCTAAAATATTTGAATTTATATTTTTATTGTTAATTGCTAGATATGTAGAATGATTTTTTTGTGGTTAAATATTGATAAGGATAAATGATTTGTGATATATAAATGATCTATTTAAAAAAATTAATAAAACAATCAAGTAAATGTTGATCATCAGGACTATTACGTATGAAATCGTAAGACTATTATATAAAAAACGCATTGTTTATGTTGCAAAAGGTTTAAAAAAGAAACTAATCATCAAAATTATAGGAATATGTAAAAAAACACCAATATTGTAGCATTAAAATGCATGATAGAAAAAGATATACTGTGTGGCTTGGTGGTTGTATCATTAGATCTTCTGTTATCCAAATATAACTTTCTAAGTTTTCTTTTGTTTTTAGTGTCATGTAACACCCAGTTTTGAAAGTGTGGTCTCGGAGCCAAGGGTAGGAGCGATTTGGTCTTTTATGGGTTTTGGGTTTTATCCGAAAGGATTTAGGCTTGGGGTGTGGCTAAGAGCATGGCGTTTTCTGCCACCTTTTGTGGATATAAAGTTCGCCGGAAACGGACGTAGAATGAAGGAGTTATAGCACTTTGGAGTTATTGATTTTAGTCCCTAATAGAGTTTTATGACAAGGAATTCCCATGCTTGCATAGAATGCATACGTGTGTATAGTTGGGTATGCCCATCATAAGCTAGGTTACGCCTCGTGTATAAGGTCATATGGATGCAGCTGCGAAGAGGTGTACGCCCAGCGTACATTCAGTGTGCCTGATGATATTAAAGATTCTTTTAATCTGTGAAGATCGATTAGATCTTGAACAAGTATGAAAACAATGACGATATAGACACAGTAAAATAATAGAACAAGAATGAATCAAATGTGTCGAATGATTAAAACAAAATCCTCAGAAGAGCTCGATTAAGAACATCAACTGTAGAGGATTGGAAGGTTACAAGTATGAACTAAGAAACCTTTAGTCGTCTGGAAAATATCGTATTCTCAGATCTCTAAAACCTTAACCTAATATGCATGCAAGCATAAGCTTATATACAAATCATAAAAGACACACGGTTGGACAGGCCCAAACCGGAATACAAAATATTATAAGTATACGAGCCCAAAAGACGCAATCTTCTAAGCTCAACAATCTCCCCCTTTGCGTCAATTTGGGGCGAGACCTTCACTCTCTTTTCAAAACAGATGGCTTCTTTACCGTTTCAAAAATTTTCGGTATCAAAGCCAGAATATGATGCCTGAAGGTAATGTACCAACGAAGCATATCTGTAAAGTTCTTCTTATCTACTGTTGTGTTCTGTTTGCATCGGTGAATGATATTGATGATGTGCTCCAGACACTCTGTAGAGAACAGATGCTTGTCTACCAACGCAAACATAAACTTGTGCTTGTCACCCCTTGTGAACATAACTGTCAGATTGGAAGAATCAATCTGCCCCAACTTCATTTTATGGACATCTCCGGTTTTGGAAGTGGGCTTGACAGTTGGTTTCTTGTTCATCACTTTTGCTATTTCCTGATCCATGGTGGCGAGCTCATGGACATAGGAAGCCAACATTCTTTTAAGATGAGAAAGAATTGGTTCATATTCTCTCTGGTTGGAGAGAAGAATGTTGTATAACAAGATCCAATCGTGTGGGTTCAGACTGGGAAGATCTGCCAGAGAAATAAGATGTTCGGTGTTGGCCGTTCCTCTGTTGATTTTGAAATTGACGTTCACAAATTTCCCAGCCTGGGTTGGTTTCAGTACCTTGACTTTAATAATTTTCTGGGCACTCCATGTCAAGTACTGAGGTTGACCGAATTTCAGATAGAAATCGATAAGCTCCCTGTCAACCTTCGGGTTCGGATGAGGGACATTGGTAGTGACATCAATGCAATGAAATGTGAAGGCTTTACGCGTAATGGGCATGTCGAATTGCGAGTCTCTAGAATTTTCACACTCAAAAGATGCAATCGGTTCCAACCAATAAATAGAAGGAAACTCAATTGCTTGAGTGATGAGTGTGTCTCTGTCCCAATCTGGGAACAGAGTCTTTTTAGCTTGAATAGCCTCCTCATCCTCCCGGATTTTCCTTTCTCTGGCCTCTGCCTCACGAGCTATTTTCAGGGTTTCATCAAGCTCTCTGTCCCTTTTCTTGCGTTGAAGAGCTTCAGTAATGGTTTCATCTGATTCTGATTCGCTCTCAACTTGGACATGTTTACCAGAACCTAAAGCTACATTACCCTTCGGTTCTGTTTTGGACACACCTTCCTCTCCCCCTTGTCTCGGAAGAACAAGCTTCTCCGAGACACCCTTCATTTCACTTAGGATAGTGATTGCCGGAAGAAGTTTTGCCTGGAGATGCTGACGAATAGTGAGGGTTAGGAAGGGATCATGGGAGTCAAGAACGCCTGTTAACAGATTTTTAACGTCACCAACGCAACTTTGAAGAACTTCCCGTTGAGTTTGAAGCAAAGTGATTTCTTGTTGTGCCTGGGCCAGTTGAACCTTCTGTAAGTCAATAGTCGCCTGGTGTTTGATAACTTCTTCCTTCAGGGTGCTCTCGGCTGCCAGAGAAGCAAAACGTGAATCCAAAGATTTGAGGAGTGAAGTGGATTCAGTTTTGAGGTCAGCACGCAGAGCCTCAAATTTCCTGGTTTCTCCCTGAAGGGTGGCTGAGAACAAGTCTACTGACACTTGAAATTTGGAAGCATTAGAGACAGCATGAGCCTTGAGAGAATCAAGAAAGATCTGAGTTGTATGAACTACCTCAGAAACTTCCTTAGTGGCTTTGGAGCATGAGGCCGCTGAATTCTCTACGGCGTCAGTAGAACGATCCAAGGCTTCGGTGTAAGTCTGGATCGCTGACTCGATAAAAGCCTTCAGTACAGCACCCCCATAGGCTTTACTGTCAGCCAGCAGACTGTCAAGTTTGGCGTGAATTTCTTGAAGTTGCTGACTTGACACAGGGTTATCTGCATCGGTGTCGGTAGGGATCCGGTAAGGGCTGTAATAGATGGAATCAAATTCTTCATCATCACCCCCTAAGGTAGCACCGGAGTTGGAAGATGGAGAAGGGGAGGATTGAGGATGCATGACCGGGGTTTCAACCACAGAAGCAGCCCCCGTATCAGATACGTTGACCGTTACTGGTGGTTGGGTTGTGGTAATGGTGACAGATTCTGTGATAATGGGTTTGGAGATAGAAGATGAAGGTTGAGAAACGGAGAAGGGAATAGTAGTTTCGGTTGAGGTTTGGGGAATTGATGTTGGAACAGAACTGGTGATGTTCTGTTTGGGTGATTGGGTTGGGGTTGGAAATTTTGGGGAAGTAGGAGGAGAAGGTGATTTGGTAATTTGGGGAGATTTAGGTGGGGTAGGTGAGTTTTGTGGAGACGAAACGGGTGTAGTTTCGGGTTGAGGATCAACAGCTTCTGTTTCGGATGGTGCATTCTGTTTTGATTCAGAAGGAGATCCTTTGGCTCTTTTAGCCATCTTCTTGACCTTTTTCGTTCTGGACTGAGAAGGTGCCTCTACCTCGGATTTGCGTTTGGAGGACCTTCCCTTTTTCTCCTTTTGGGGTGCAGGTTCTTTCATTTCAGCCTTCTCCTTTTTGCTCACTCTTTTGCCCCGGTTAGCAGGCTGATCCAGAGCCTCAAGAGCAGCACGTTGTTCCTCGGAAAGAACCCTAGGAGGCAGGGGGTTCTTGAGCTGTAGTCCGCCATGATCTTGCTGTGGGGCGTGACGCATCTGTACATGGACTCAGGGATTAGTCCATAGTGGAGGAACTTACTTGGATCTGAGAGAATGATTTTCTTGGTGTGGTATGTGGCAATTGAAGCCATAAGAACATCCTTCATGACTGGGATGTCAAGAGAATCAATAGCCCTCCTGGTGATGAGGGTCCAAAACCTGGCGCATGAAATCTCGGAGTGCCTGGCGGTAGTATTGAGACTCTGAACCACTTGAGCCCAGAGAATAGACCCATAGTCAAGATTAATGTCGTTGTAAAGACCGTACAGCATTGTAAGAAACCCTTTGCTGGTGGTGTCGGAACCACCACATCGCTCCGCTAAACCCTTAATTAAAAGGGTAAGCAATCCATTCCACTGAGATGGAAGACATGATTTTTTGACTTTGGCAATAGATGTTAGAACATCTGTATACCCCATCTCATACATCATCGTAAAGATCTGGGCGGTGGTGATGAAGTTCCTTGTGCCCTTGTTTGGTTACAACTGAAACTTAGAACCATGTGCCAAACAGCAATTAGAATGTGGGAAAAAATTCCGTGCATAAGAGTGTGAAAGACAAGGAAATAAATCAAATGTGTTTGGAAGTGCGTGTTGTCTAGATAAAAGACAGAAGGCAGAAGATTCCGGGCAAGAATCGCTTCCTTCAGAGCCAAGAGAGACCTGAAGTGTTTGTGTGGTTTCCCGAGAAATACGATCAGTTGTCTTTAGAGAAACAATGAAAGGCATCTTCTGTTGATGGCTAAGGGGTGGCTGAACTCAAACCAAACATTAAGTCTTGACATAAAACTAAGTGTTGGTAGAGTTACCTGTGAGACCGATGTGATCTGTTGAACAGGTAGGTGGGAAGTATTTCGTGATGGGAATGATATAGACAGAAATCGCAAAATAAATTAAACTGGACCTCTTTGGGAAGAAATGTCTTAGGATGAGACAGTTTCATAAAAGATCACTCATAAAAAAATTTCCAAGTAAAAGCTTGAGTTAATTACTCACCGTCAATTCATTTTAGGTATTGGATTTTGGGTTTCACTCAGAACGTGGTAAACGAATCTAAGATCATGAACACAGATGTTGTGCAACCATAAGCCTCAGTGGTAAAGACCGAGAGCATCAAGGGTTACTTTGGGGAGCGAATGTAAGTGAAGAAGTTGAAGAGATGGTTAGGAGATCGAACGTACCTTCTGCTACATAAATGGGACAAAGCAGAGCAACTCATGTTTCAGATGAGTAAAAGAAGGTAGCTCTAGACCGAATATGAGAGAATAGCCTGATTGGGAAGAAACGATAGGTATTGATCGAATCATTAAGGCATGCTCGAGGTCATAGAGGCTTGAGACAACATACAGTAGCATGCTTCTAGGGACGTCTAACTAGTCTGATAAAAGAAAAACATACCTGGATGAACGTTACATAAGGAGATGCTTGTATTCACTTGAGAAAGAAGTACATAGACTAGAAATATAAAATATTTTTGAAATTTTGAAATTTACTTAGAGATAAATAAATACTGAAAGACAAGATATTTTTGTAATTTTGGAATTTTCTGAAAAAGAAATAAAAAACAGAAAGATAAAATGTTTTTGTTAATTTTGAATTTTCTGAAAAAAAAATAAAAAACAGAAAGATAAAATATTTTTGTTAATTTCGAATTTTCTGAAAAAGAAATAAAAACAGAAAGATAAAATGTTTTTGTTAATTTTGAATTTTCTGAAAAAGAAATAAAAACAGAAAGATAAAATATATACAAAGAAAAGAAGTAGAGATTAATCGAACGAACTGAGAATTTCGGTGGGGGTTTTATGATCAGGAAGAACCGAGCGGTTTGTTTGAATGAGCGCCAATATTGCAAAGGCAGAGAGTGACCGAGAGGTTTGGTTGTTTCGGTTCTATTATGTTACTAGAACAGAGAGTGACTGAGCGGTCTGGTTGGTTCGGTTCCTTGATTTTACCAGAGCAGAGAGTGACCGAGCGGTCTGGTTGATTCGGTTCCTTGATTTTACCAGAGCAGAGAGCAACAGAGCGATCTGTTAGCTTCGGTTCCGTTAAAGCGCCAGAGCAGAGAGTAACAGAGCGATCTGTTAGCTTCGGTTCCATTAAAGCGCCAGAGTAGAGAGTAACAGAGCGATCTGTTAGCTTCGGTTCCGTTAAAGCGCCAGAGCAGAAAGCAATAGAGCGTTCCGTTAGCTTCGGTTCCTGATTTTTAAATAGAAACTTGGGGATTTGGGACCGATTCTGCAACCATCATACCTAAGCCTTGCAATATCTGATTGAATGATGCTTCAGGAAGAGCTTTTGTAAAGATGTCAGCCAGCTGATCAGTGGTTCTTACGAAGTGAACTTCGACATTTCCATCTTCCACATGATCTTTGATGAAGTGATACCTTAGTGCTATATGTTTGGTTTTGGAGTGTTGCACTGGGTTATGACAGATCCTAATTGCACTTTCAGAGTCACAATATAGTGGGATCTTCTTCATATTGAGTCCATAGTCTCGAAGTTGACTTTGGATCCAAATCACTTGTGACGTGCATGATGCAGCTGCAATGTATTCTGCTTCGGCTGTGGATAGCGACACACACGTTTGTTTCTTGGATTACCAGCTAACTAACTTCCCATCAAGAAATTGACATCCACCAGTTGTGCTTTTTCGGTCGAGTCCACATCCACCAAGGTCAGCATCAGAATAGGCTTGAACAAAAAAACCTGAGTTGGATGGATACCATAGACCTAAGGAGGTGGTTCGCTTAAGATATCGTAAGATGTTCTTCACTGCAAGCATGTGAGGTTCACGAGGATTTGCCTGAAATCGAGCACAATAACACACAGAAAACATGATATCAAGTCTGCTAGCAGTTAGATACATTAACGATCCAATCATTTGACGATAGAGCGTGATATCAACAGCTAGTTTGTTTAGAGATGGGGTAAGTTTAGTGCCGAATGCCATTGGGACTTTAACTTTCGAGTCTCCCATCATACCGAACTTTGCTAGGAGAGTCTTCGTGTAAGCTTCCTGATTAATAAAGATGCCTTCGGGTCCCTGTCTTATGTTTAAACCAAGGAAAAAGTTAATTGGACCCATTGAGCTCATTTCAAACTTAGTCTCCATCAGCTTTCTAAATTCAGCCGTTAAGCTTGGATTCGTGGAGCCAAAGATGATGTCATCGACATAAATTTGAACTATCATAAGGTGGTTACCTTCCTTTTTGCGAAAGAAGGTTGGGTCAACCGAACCTTGTTTGAATTTAGACATCTTCAAAAATTTTGTAAGTGTTTCATACCAGGCTCTCGGAGATTGTTTAAGGCTATACACAGCTTTATCCAGAATGTAGCAATGATTTGGATGCTTTTCGTTCACGAACCCAGGAGGTTGCTCCACATACACCGTTTCTTCAAGTTCTCCATTGAGAAATGCACACTAGACGTCCATTTGGAAAACTTCAAAGTTCTTGTAGGCAGCATAAGCCAGAAATATTCTAACAGATTCTAGCCGAGCTACTGGAGCGAAAGTCTCTTCGTAGTCTATCCCTTCCTCCTGACAATATCCCTTTACCACCAGACGAGCCTTGTTCCGTATAACATTACCTTCCTTGTCCATTTTGTTCCTAAAAACCCATTTGAGACCAAAAACTGAAGCATCTGGAGGAGTTGGAATTAGGCGCCAGACTTTGTTCCTTTCAAATTCGTTCAACTCGTCTTGCATTGCTTGAACCCAATCAGAGTGATCGAGAGCAGTGTTAACTGTCTTTGGTTCAGCTTTTGATACGAATGAATTGAACATGCAAAACTCTACTTTTGAAAATAAGGAAGTTTGTTTTGCCTTCAGTTGGGATCGGGTCAGAACCTTTTCAGATACATCCCCAACTACTTGAGAGACAGGATGATCTCTGGTCCATTTGATAAGAGGAGGGTAATTTGGATCAACGGTTGGGTCTAATTCAGCATAGATTATTTCGTCTAGCTCAGATTGGCTATCATAACCGAGTGTCACATCATCATGTTCCACCTCAGTTGGTGTACTTTGGAAGATATGAGGTTCGTGTGATTCTAGTGGGCCTGAGCTTCCTGGTGTTGAAACCTCTTCGGTTGAAGTTGTGGAATTTGGCTCCCCCTGGACTTGAGCGTTTGGCTCCCCCTCGACTTGAGCACTTGGCTCTCCCTCGATTTGAGCACTTGGCTCCCCCTCGACTTGAGCGTCGTTAGAAGGAGAGTCGTTAGAGATTGATACTTCTTCATGCATTCTCCTTGCAGCATCTTCGACAATCTGCTCCATGTGATCAACTTTGTTATCTGCTGCACCTGCTTCAGAAAGTGAAGCATTCTCTGGTTCGTCAAAGAGCTCCAGAAATGTCACGAATAGATTAGCAACCGAGACTGTAACCATGCCATTTAGAGGAAAGATTTCCCCAGTGATATTTTCTTTAGCCTGCAGCTTCTTGACATAGTTGTCATCAAAGGTCACATAATACGTCTCTTCAATTTTTCTTGAACACTTGTTTAGTACCCTGTATGCCTTGGATGTGAGAGAGTAACCCAGAAATATACCTTCGTCGGCTTTGACATCAAACTTGTTGCGGTGTTCTTTAGAGTTGAAGATGAAACACCTTGAGCCGAACAAATGGAAAAATTTCACGTTTGGCTTCCTGTTGTTCAATATCTCATATGGGGTGAGAGCGAACCTTTTGTTGAGATATGACATGTTCTGTGTAAAACAAGCAGCAGAAATAGCATCAGCCCAAAAGTAAAGAGGTAAAGAAGCGAAACTTAGCATAGTTCGGGCAGCTTCACACAAGGATCGGTTTCGTCTTTCGACTATTCCGTTCTGTTGTGGTCTGTAGGGAGCTGAGAAATTATGACTAATTCCCTTTTCTGCAAGAAACTCTTCAAGCTCCCTGTTCTTGAATTCGAGTCCATTGTCGCTTCTGATGTTGCGAACAACCTTCTTGAGCTGTACTTCAATTTGCTTAATAAACATTTTCAGCTTTTGAGTCGCTTCAGATTTGAGCTTTAGAAAGAACACCCATGTAAATCGTGAAAAGTCATCAATGATAACGAGAATATACTTGCTACCACCGATGCTTTCAATAGATGAAGGACCACACAAATCAATATGAATTAATTCGAGTGGTTCGACAACTTTTGTGTTGATTATAGATGGATGACTTTGACGACTCTGCTTTCCCATTTCGCATGTAGCACACAGATGATCCCTGTCGAACTTGAGTAATGGAAGGCCCCTTACATGACCTCCTGTAACAAGACGGTTGATATCTTTGAAGTTAAGATGAGATAGTCTTCGGTGCCACAACCAGCTTTCATCGGATTGCGCTTTTGACAATAAGCATACAGCTGGGTTTCCTCTGATGGGTTTCATGTTTAAGGGAAACATTTCACCCTTTCGCTCTGACTTGAGAATTACTTCATTTGACTTTTTCTCTATGATTTCTGAACCTTCATCATCGAAAGAGACTTTGAGACCTGTACCTCCAACCAGTTGAGATACACTTATGAGGTTGTGTTGAAGTCCTTCCACATAAGCCACCTTCCTTATAGAGAAGTCCCCATTGGTTATCATCCCGTATCCCTTTATGGTGCCGAAAGAATTGTTTCCAAACTTGACGTTGCCACCATTTGTAAGCGATCTGTACTCCCTAAGCTCATCTTTCCTCCCTGTCATGTGACGCGAGCAGCCACTATCAATGTACCATTCTTCGTCGAACTGCTCGTCACTTATAACTTGCAAAATTTAGACAGATTTAGGAACCCAAAGTTTCTTGGGTCCACGTGAGCTTTGCATGGAAACAGGAGCAATGAGAGAGATATCAACAAGATAAGTTCTTTTTACGAGAGTTGTTTTATCTTTCCTTTTAATGGTGTACACTTTTATTTTGTTAAGATTAGTAGTGTTAGATTCGGTCTCTGGTGTGGATTTATTGACCTTCTGCTTCCACTTTTGCTCAGTTGATGAATGAGATTTAGAACGAGATCGAGATGAAACCGAGAGTGAGGAAGAATTAGAAGAATAAGAAGAATTAGACTTAGAAGGAGACTCTAGGTGACCCTTTTGTTTTTGATCATTGGATGGACCGACCCTAGAGTTTTGTACTCTTTTGTCTTCAGAACCGAACCTTTGCGTTCGGTTGGAGCTACCTTTGGAACCGAACCTTTGGTTCTGGTTGATATCCTTTTCAGAACCGAACTTCTGCCTTCGGTTGATATCTTCTTGTGAACCGAACCTTGGCTTTCGGTTTTTGTGACTTTCAAGCTTTCCTACAGGAATGTTTTCATACTTTAGATTCTTGTCTTGATGAATGAAGTATGCATTCTGGGAACGCCAGAATTGTTTCCTCTCAGAAAGGTTCTTCCGGTATCTATTATTCCTTTCTATCTTCCTGTTCCGCATCTAAGAAGGTTGATGATGAACATTTGCTTTCGTTTTTGCTGACTCCTTGACCGGTTCCATTTGAACTGTGGTTGAATTACTTTGAGCTGAAGGAGCGGAAGGAATGTCTTCTTTTGGTGAGTGAACATTCTTCTGAGGAGTATCTTTTGTACCACTAGTGCTCGACTCATTGAAGTTATTTGGCTTATTCAACGGTTCGGGTATGTATCTTCCTTTGCTCTTCCAGGAAGTTCTTTCAGATAAACCAATGGTTTCGTCTGCATTATCAATAGGAGCTTCCCAGAAGTATTCATCACAGCCATCGGCATTGTCTTCGTTTACAATGGCTGCAAGTTCAGCTGTTTGATGTTCAGTTACTCCTGTTACCTTGTATACTTGATTTGGAGTAGTCCTGACCTTTTGATACACAACAGCTTTCTCAACTAATTTCGGGGACTTTTGATGGGACAACCGAGCGAACTCTACTGAATTTTCAGAAATAAGATTCTTGTGATTTTCTGGCTCGGTTTTAATAAATTCTGAGCAATCAACCGTGTCCTCTACAGAAATTTCACTCATATTGTCGTCCTCGTTAAGCTCAGATGCATTTTCAACATCAAGTTTGTTTTCTGAGCTTATTTTGGCGTTTAAAGAGTCAAATTTTTGCATGGTTTCGGTCCTCAGTTTAAGTCTGTCATTTTCATCCAAAAGATTTTTAAGCATGAGCTTGTGGTCTTTAGATTTAATGAAGGACTCAATTTTGTCCAGTCCATACATGTAGGTGGGATTTATGTCATCAGACGATATCACACATTCACAATTATAGGCTTCGGCATCGATTTCATCTTCCTTAAATTCTAGGAAGGGCAAGATCATGCGGTGAATTCTTTGGCCTATTTCACAATCCAAGTGAAGCTGAGTAATATTAGAATACAGACGTTTAGCAATTAAACAGAAAACATTTCATTGTTTTAACAACTTCAAATTGTCTCTTTGCAAATAAATGTTTTCATCTTTGACTTTGACTAATTCCGATTCCTTTAACTCTATCCACATTCTCCGCTCCTCACTCTTCGACGCTGCCCTGCTCAATTGATCAGTTAGGTTAGAATTTGTAACCCGAGTTTGAGTTAAGCTACTATCTAGATGAGATATTCTTGTATTGACATTTTTTAGTTCTTTCTCATAAGAGGATGATGGTACTTTACATGAAATAAAAACAGATTGTACCTTCTTTATCAGTTCATCAAGCTCATTGAACTGTTGGCTGAGTGGTTTGGCTGTGAAGCACATGTCCTCCTTTGCATTCTGTCCATCATTGCCTCCATCGGTGTTGTATCCCCTCAATTGAGATACGTCAGAAACCACAAGGCATTTACCACCACTGCCTTCTTTCTTAGACACGAACGCCTTTCCATGAGTAGGCTGCCTCACTTCCTCGTCTTCTGAGTCGGTAGACCAAACTTCCGTGCTACCGAACTCATCACCTGGAACAGAACCCTGCACAATAAGAGCATTACCAGGCGGGTTAGCAGCAGACTTCTTCTTTCTCAACTCATCTAGTCTTTTCTGCAACACAGCTTCCTCATCGTTCCCATCATCTTTCTCAGCCATTTTCTTGAGGACACAGTCCTTAGCATAATGATTTTTCCCACCACAGTAGAAACAGCTCACCCCGGAGTCTCCGTCAACCTTCGGTTCCTTCTTGTGCTCCTCAGCTTTCGGTTCATTAACCACCTTTTCAGAGCTGTAACTTCCCTGCCAGTTTCGGTTTTTGTTGTTGGGAAATTTCTTCTTTATGAACCTTTTGGGATTGGATACCATCAAGGCATAATCTTCTGATGTGAGATCATATTCTTCCAGGCTGAGGTCTTCATCCTCCATAACGGCTTTACTTTTTGACAAGAGAGCCAACGAACCGAGACCGAAAATGACATTCTTTTCTTGCACAACGGTTTTCTCTTGAGACTTGAGAATTCCCACCAGTTTCGCCAAAGAGTATGATTTAAATTACTCATGGGCTTTAACCGTGGAAACTACTGCTCTCCACTCAGACCTTAGACCATTCAGGAATGTAACCTTCTGTTCAATGAGCTTCCTTTCGATATCATGTTTGATCATCTTGCTTAGAAGATGATTGAAGCGATCGAACGTCTAGGTCACAGATTCTTCAGCCCCTTGTTTGAATTCACCAAACTCAGATAGAAGCAGAGTTTGAATAGAATGTTCAAGATCTTCGTCTGTAGAGTACAGTTCGCGAAGTCTGTCCCACACATCCTTCGCCGTCGTGCATGAGCTAACTAATCTGAATGTATCGGACTGAAGGGCGAACCGGATCAATCTTAGTGCTTTGATATTGCATTGGAACTTATCCTTTTCATCTTGTGCAATGTCTTTCACGTCCTTGAGCAGATCATTGTATTCTTTTTAAGTTTTAATTATTCTGGACGTTGCAGAATGAGAAAACGGTCCGTTGGTGATGGCTTCCCAAATCAAATACCCATTTTCCTCCGATCCAATAACATAGTCTTCAAAATGATGTGCCCATACTTCATAGTCATGGGTATATAAGATCGGAATCTTTGTCGTCGAACCAATGCTGTTGGAAATATTAATGACGTTTGATTGTGTTGCGTCCATTATGATCGAAAAACCTGTTCAAAGATCAGACTTGTAATAAAGCAGATTAGGGCAAAATAATAAATATCAAGATACGTCAATAAAGAGATGACGGCTCAATAAATATTAATGATTGCGGAAAAACCCTAATGAAAATCTTTTTCACAGAAAAGATGTGTATCAATTACACAGCCTCCTGCTCTGATACCACTTGATGATATTAAAGATTCTTTTAATCTGTGAAGATCGATTAGATCTTGAACAAGTATGAAAACAATGACGATATAGACACAGTAAAATAATAGAACAAGAATGAAATCAAACGTGTCGAATGATTAAAACAAAATCCTCAGAAGAGCTCGATTAAGAACATCAACTGTAGAGGATTGGAAGGTTACAAGTATGAACTAAGAAACCTTTAGTCGTCTGGAAAATATCGTATTCTCAGATCTCTAAAACCTTAACCTAATATGCATGCAAGCATAAGCTTATATACAAATCATAAAAGACACACGGTTGGACAGGCCCAAACCGGAATACAAAATATTATAAGTATTACGAGCCCAAAAGACGCAATCTTCTAAGCTCAACAGTGCCCAAACCCTAAATTTAGGTTTAAGCCCTATATAAATAACCTTATGTCTTGAAGTCCATCCTTCATTTCCACCATAAAAGAGCTACTACGAAACGCTAATCCATATTTGAGTGTTCTTGGAACTTAGAATGCCACTAGAGAGCATGTTGGTGTTGTAGATCCATTTTTTCAAACAAGAAACGAGCAAAGCAAAGCGGTGGTTCAAAGGAGAGGTTACAAATCAGGGATTGTTACTTCATTTCTAACCATTTCAAGGTATAAAGATCTGAACTTGGTGAATACTTCCTTAGATCTCTTACGTTGAGTTTTTGTACCATTTTAGTCCAAAGAATGAAGCTTTGTGGTTCAATCCGATTTCTAGGACTTGGAGTTGCCAGTCTTAGTTCTAAATGAGTCCCTAAGGTAGAAACTTGCCATCTTGAATGTTTTAATGAGTTCATGCATGAGATCTACCCTTTCCATGGTAATTTGTTGTAACAATTCAAGTTTGGGATAATTTAGTGGGTCGCAAGCCACCAAGTAATCAACTTTAAGGATTAAGACGTTAGTAAGGACTTGGATCTGTGATTGTAGCTTCTAGAATGGAGTATTGAGAAATTAATGGATAAGTGACTTAACAGAGAAGTACGATGGGCGTACATATAGGTACGTGCATCGTACACCGCATTCAGCCAGTACGTTTAGTGTATACAGGAGTACGTCCTGCACACTCATCCATTATGGACTTGGTTTGTTTTGGGCCTTGGGTTGGTCCAAGCAGTGGACTTTGGGTCTTCGGGCCTTAGTGAGCCAACAGAAGTTAGATAATTTAGGCTAAGAATATGTTTGGGCTTAGGGTAAGGCCCAATAGAGGGACTGGGCCCAATGTAGTAAATTGGGCTAATGGTGGGTCGCTAGTGGACTTGGGAAGCCTACATAGTTTTGGGCTTTTTTATATTATGGTTTTCGCCATATATATGGACCAAGTTGGACTAGGGGCTAAAATGGTCATTTTACCGTAAGGAGGATTATTGATTTGGACTAAGTGATATTTTGGTATTGGTAGCTCTGGGAGCCGAAGGATCAGTAGTTTTGAGAATTGTTAGCTAGCTGCAAGAGGTTTATTCGTGGGATTCTTCAGTCAGCTTGTGAGGTGAGTTTTCTCCAGTAGGAACGAGTCGAAGGCATCAATTTCAGCCCATTTATGTATGTTAGTGTATACCGGATTTAGATTCGATGTCGGGGATAGCCCGTTGCAGCTTATATGTTCCAGATTTTAGTCCGATGTCGGGCAAGGCACCAAGAATATTCGTATGTATGTTTCCGAGCCACGATTCGATGTCGGGTGCTACCCGAGGGAGTAGTGTATGTTTAGTTATACTTGTTGTCTATGTACCTGGTAGGGAGATGAGTGAGGGCAGGGGCCCGTATATCTTCACTAGCTAAGTGTGGATGTGGTTTCATATATCATTAGTAGCAGAGTAGGGACGGGACCCAAGATAGGTAGGGCCTTAAGGCTAGTAGCTATACTATAGTGATTGTTTGTTATGTATTAGCATGATTTTATGTTATTGTCTGTATGTGTATAGCAGGCGGGGCCTACAAGAAACAGATATGTATACCGAGCAGGGCCTGATACTGAGCAGGGGCCTGATGTTGGATTCATCCGATGTTGGGTTAGGCCCAATGTAGCGGGCTAGGCCCAATGGTTGCAGTATGTGATTATGTTCATGGTATGTGGTGGTATGGGGAGACTCACTAAGCTTCGTACTTACAGTATTCAGTTTTGGTTTCAGGTACTTCCAGTAGCGGTGGGAACAGCACGGGTTAACTGCATCGCACACACCAAGATGTTTTAGCCTAAGAAGTTTATTCTGATGTTTTGAAACTCATATAACAATGTTTAAGATAATATAACTCATGTTTTGATTAAATGGATTGATAATTGTGGATTAAAATGAAAATTTTGGACCGTATGATGGGGATGTTTCAAGTTGGTATTAGAGCCTTAGTTCGAGGGATTCGGGTGCACCCTCGGGTGTGTCTAAACTCAAACTGAGGACCTGGTATGAAATTTTCAAAAGAAAATCATTTTGATAATAAGAACTTGAGATAAGGACTTTGAAAAGAGAAAATAATAACTTTGAAAGAGAAAGGGGTGTGGTGCATGCAATCAGCTGAGCTCAACTAAGTTCTCCCAAATTATTCATACAAGTTTATGTTATGATATGTTTACCAGGTTTATGATAATTTCATGCTAGATTAGGACTAAGGATCTAGGAAGGATGCCTTATGTTCCTATTATATGTGTATCAACTTTATGAACTGCATGCTAGTACAGATTAGCTAGTATGATGGCCTAATTAGTGTATGATTGATTATGTGTACTCAATGCTCGAATGTTGCTTGCTTTCTGCTTTTAGGGATTCTAGTTATCTTTTATTTAACGTCGTAAATTATCAAAACAATTTTTCATTTCTCAAACATAACATATCTCATATAAGTCATCTCAAAACTCAAGTGTATCAAATGTTATCACGGTAAAACATATCCCAGAATCTCAAATACAAAATCCTCTGTTAGTGTGTACAAATCATGTCGGCGCCTTCCGGCGATGCTCGCTAGTACCTAAAACACATATCACATAACACGATAAGCATAAAAGCTTAGTGAGTTCCCCAAAATACCATATACAACACATAAGCCACTCGAGGCTATAACTCAGTAAGACCCTCCATTCAATGTATCTCAGCAGGACCCTCCAGTCCCGTAGCTCGTTAGACCCTCTGGTCTGGTCTAAATCATTGGACCCTCTGGTCCGATCTATTTGAGGTCCCTCTGGCCTCGTAAGTTGTTGGACCCTTCGGTCCGATCTAATATCACATTGCATACATAAATCACAAAACACATAATCTCAACAAAGCACATAACATATAAGACCCTCCGGTATGCACATAGATACCACTCTAGGTAATGTATAGTGAGAAGACTCACCTCAGGAAATCTCAGAAAGTCTTGAACACGGAATACTGATCAAGCCTCTGCCTAATCGCATAAAGTAATTTACCTCTAGTTAACAAAGGTTCTCAACGGGTAGACTAATCCCTTCTTATAGTCTCTTAGAAGGGAAAAAGACCATTTTACCCATCCAATGGTCCAAATGTCCAATTTTTAACCAAACCCTAAAAGTCAACGAAAGTCAACAGAGGGCATACACAGGGCGTACCAACCCTGTACATAGAGCGTACCCCGACTATCCAGAATCGGGGATCTCAACCCCTACATGGTGTGTTCTGAGATTTACGCCCAGCGTAAGTCTCAGTTTCATGCTCTTAATGTTTTGGTCAGATTTCGTTAAGATACAATTTTTAGGATGTACCTAAGTCAGCTCGGACCATTTTCTCAACCCCACTTGCCACCATTTTCTATTTTGGGCTAAGTTTGATAACTTGGAAAAGAAGAAGGATTAGAAAGATATACCTAATTTTTAGGTTGTTACAATTCTCCCCCACTAGAATCAGACTTTTCCCTCAAAGTGTCATGCCGTAAATAACTCCAAATGCTACTTCCTCATCTCCGACTCCGGATCCCAAGTCAGCTCGGACCCTCTCTAATGTTGCCACTAAACCTGAACCAAAGGCACCTCCTTGTTCCTTAGAACCTTGACCTTCCTATCCAGTATCGTGATTGGCCTCTCGATGTAATTCAGGCTTGCTTCCACCTGAATATCCTCCAATGATACAACTACCGCCTCATCGTCCACACACTTCCTCAACTGGGATACGTGGAAGGTGTTAGGAATCTGACTCAGCTCCTCACGTAGCTCCAAACGGTATGCTACCCTGCCCACCCTAGCGGTCACCCTGAAAGGACCAATATATCGGGGGCCCAGTTCACCCCTCTCCCTGAATCGGATCACTCCTTTCCAAGGAGATACCTTCAGGAGTAAAAGTCTCTAACCTGGATCTCGAGCTGGGATCGCCACCTATCCGCATAACTCTTCTAGCAGCTTTGGTCTGTCAGTAACCTCTGTCTGACCTATTGTATCTGCTCAGTCGTCTTAAGCACTATGTCAATGATACCCATCACTTGCTGCCCTATCTCTCCCCAACAGATGGGAGTCTGACACCTCCTCCCATATAAAAGCTCAAAGGGAGGCATACCAATACTCGAATGGTGGTTGTTGCTGTAAGAAAACTCAGCCAAAGGTAGGTATGCGTCCCAACTTCCCCCGAAGTCCATAACACATGCTTGAAGCGTGTCCTCAAACGTATGTATCGTTCGTTAACTCTGGCTATCCGTATGTGGGTCGTAAGCAGTACTGAAGTGAAATCTCTTACCAAACTCCTCATGGAACTTCTTCCAGAATTTGGAAGTGAAACGTACATCTCGGTCTGACACAATTGAGATCGGCACTCCATGCCACGACACCACCTCTCTAACATATATCTCTGCCAGCCTCTCCGCAGAAGAGCTCTCACTGATAGCAAGGAAATGAGTGCTCTTCATCAGCCAATCCACAATCACCCAAATTGCATCAACACCCCTAATGGTCCTCGGCAATTTTGTGATGCAGTCAATATAAGTTTTTTCCCACTTCTACTGGGGAACCTCTAGTGGCTGAAACTTGCCATGCGGACGCTGGTGCTCTGCCTTAACCCAACGACAGGTCAAACACCTCTCTACTACCCACGCAACATGCCTCTTCATACAGGGCCACCAATAATCTCTCTTCAGGTCTAAATACATCTTAGTGGCCCCGGGATGGATCGAGAATCTCGATCTGTGCGCCCTCCATCAGTATGCTACGTGCCCCGCCCATAAATGAAACCCAAATCCAACCATGAAAGGTCATAAGACCTCGACTATCTGTAACAAACTCGGATACCTGCCCAATCACCTGCTCTCTCTTGTGGTTCTCCAGTCTCACAGCCTCTTCCTGGGCCTCTCGAATGGTATCCAACACCAGAGTTATTACCATCTTGCTTATACATATATCTGGAATCGGGGCACTCTCCGCCCTGCGGCTCAAAGCATCGCCTACCACGTTATCCTTGCCCAGGTGGTACATGATCTCACAGTCGCAATCCTTTACCACATACAACCATCTCCTCTGGTGCATATTCAGGTTGGGCTGATCCATCAGATACTTCAAACTCTTGTGGTCTGAGTATATGGTACACCGAACCCCATACAAATAATGGTGCCATATCTTGAGGGCGAACACCACTACCCCCAACTCCAAATCGTGGGTGGGATACTTTGTCTCATGAGGCTTCAACTGCCTCGATGCGTATGTTATCACGTGCCCTCTCTGCATTAAGCACCGCACCCAAACCCGATATAGACGCATCACAATACACCACGAAATCCTCCATTCCCTCTGGAAGGGCTAACACGAGGTATGCTACTCGGGACCCCAAGTAAAAGCAACGCCATTACGGGTCAATCTGGTGAGGGGAACGGAAATCTTGGAAAAATCTCTGATAAATCTCTGATAAATCTCCGATAGTAGTCGGCCAACCCCAGAAAACTCCTGATCTTGGTGGGGGATCTCGGCACCTCCCAACTCATAACAGACTTCATCTTGGCAAGATAGACTAATATCCCATTCTGATTGATCAGGTGCCCCAAGAACTGGACCTCTTGTAACAAGAAATCACACTTGAAGACTTTTGCATAAAGTCTCTCTGGTCTCAATACTCCAAGGATCTCTCTTAGATGCTCCTCATGTTGCTCTCCGGATCTTGAATACACTAGAATATCGTCAATGAGCACAATCACCGATCAGTCCAACATCGTTATGCACACTCGGTTCATGAGATCCATGAACGCTGCTGGTGAATTGGTGAGCCCAAAAGACATCACCACAAACTTGTAATGCCCATAACCAGTCCTAAACGCCGTCTTCAGGATAACCACATGACACACCCTTATATGGTGATATCCAGACCTCAAGTCTATCTTGGAGAACCAAGTTGCACCCTAAAACTGATCGAACAGATCGTCGATCCTCGGTTGTGGATAACGGTTCTTGACTGTCAACTTGTTCAACTACCGGTAATCAATGCACATCTGGTGTGAACCATCCTTTTTCTTGACAAAAAGGATCGGTGCTCCCTACAACGAGCTACTCGGTCGGATGAATCCCTTCCCCAGCAGCTCCTGAATTTGCGAGGATAACTCCTGCATCTCTAGTGGCGCAAGGAGATAGGGTGCCTTGGCAATAGGCGCCACTCCCATAACCAGATCAATATGGAACTCCACCTGCCTCTCCAGAGGAACACCCGACAACTCCTCGGGAAAAACATCCAGGAACTCACGCACTATCGGAACTTCATCGACAAAACTCAGCCTCTCTATGGAAACTCGTGTATCCATCACATCGGCTACAAACCCTCTACATCCATGTTGTAGACTCTCTCTCGCCCTGGCATCCGAGCAAAATGCTAACCCAGATCGGGTTCCCTCGCAATACACCGTAAATACTCCCCCACTAGGGTCTCGTATGGTTACCAACTAACGATCGTTATCGATAACAGCTTCAAATCGGCTCAACCATTCTATACCCACGATGACACAGATATCCCCCATCGCAATCGGGACCAAATCTATCGGGAACTCAACACCGCAAATCTCGAGTACACATCCTCATATCACATCAGTAGCAAAAACCACTCGCTTGTCAGCTATAGAAACTCGCAGAGGTCGACTCAACGCCTCTCGTCGGATACTGATGTGCTGAATAAATGCTAATGAAAAAAAATATCAACTCGCACCCGAGTCAAATAACACCAAAGCAGGTACATAATTCACAAGAAAAGTCGCTAAGCATACCACAAGATAAGCACAATATCGCAAACTCAACAATAGTAAATAAAAGAATACATACCAGCCACGATATCGGGTGTTGTACGAACCTCCTCCGTTGTCAACTGAAAGGCTCTCCCTCGAGCCTTTGGTGCCTCGGCCTTTGCTGGCCGGACCTCGATAGCTCTAGCAATAGGTACATATCCTTATGTTGATCCCTGAAGTAGGTGTGGGCACTCGGCCTTCCAATGGCCAATCTGGTTGTAGTGAAAGCAAACTGCACACCCCATGGGGCAATCCCTCACGAAATGCACTTCCTTGCCACACATGTAGCACACCCCTGCCCAACATACTCCCTCATGGCTCTTGCCACACTTCCCACAAGTGCGGCCCTTCTGACCCCCAGATCTCGAATCAACAGGCTTTTCCCGCTTCGCTGTTGGCTGTGACTGCACCCATCACCTGTCCCTCCTCTGAGACTTGGCCTCCTCCCTGGCCTGAGTCTCTAGCTCAATCTCCCTCTTTCGGGCATTGGCTTGGAGCTTGGAAAATGTCTGGTATGTCGAGTTCGACATGAACTCATCAATATCTCTCCTCAGTATGCTCAGATATTGGCTCATACGTGCCTGCTCGGTAGACACATGCTCAGGGAAAAACAACACCTTCTTATGAAACATCTGTGTAATCACAGTCACGAACTTTGTCCCCTGCTTGAGGGACAAGAACTCCAGCGCCAACTATTCCCTCTCCACCGGGGGAACATACTCATCTCGAAAGATGGTGCTGAACCTCTCCCATGTCCCCGTTGTAATCTCTACAGTAGTGAAATTAGCCGTCACAAACTTCCACCAGTCCTTCGCTCCCGAGCGAAGCTGGTTTAGAGCGAACCGTACCCTCAGATGCTTTGGACAAGAGCAGGTGTAGAAGCATCCCTCAATGTTAGAGATCCACTTCATCACAGCTATCGGATCCTGAGTCCCATCAAACTATGGTGGCTTCGGGTTGCTGAACTCTTAATACAGCAACGAGTCACCCCCTATGGCCTCACGGCAGCGACAGTTGCAGTGGCTGCAGCAGCAGCCACCTTAGTAACAACAGCATATCTCTCGACAAATGTATCAATCAGCATGCTCTTAATAGACCCAAACATCTCCGGGATGGCCTCCCGGATCGCTGCGGCCACCTCGTCATGAATCATCCGATGAATCCCCTCGTTTCTAACGTCGCTGCCCCCTGGTGTGTGGCATGTCCCAACCATGGTGTCTCTAAAACACAACACAAAAAAATCAGAGACTTGCTTGAGTATACTCGCACTCATCGTAGCAGTAATCTCCTAGGCTAAAGAATCACAAATCAGGCGACTCTAGTCCTAGGTATGAATACATATCCTACTCTAGCATGCATAGCATATCACATAATATCTCATAACACATAATGTAAGGGTATTTTGGGAAATCACCGTTCGGGCGCTAGCTGATCATACAAACTACTCCGTTCTGCTTTTCTCAAGATCTCTTACTCTTTTAGAAAAATTGTTTCTTTTATGAAAAATTTTCTCAAATCCTCAGTTTGAGTTCAGATACGCCCGAAGGTGCATCCGAATCCCTCAAATCAAGGCTCTGATACCAACTTGTAACGTCGTAAATTTTCAAAACAAATTTTCATTTTTCAAACATAACATATCTCATATAAATCATCTCAAAACTCAAGTGTATCAAATGTTATCACGGTAAAACATATCCGAGAATCTAAAATACAAAATCATCTATTAGTGTCTACAAATCATGCTGGCGCCTTCCTACCATCCTCGCTAGTACCTGAAACACATATCACATAACACGGTAAGCATAAATGCTTAGTGAGTTCCACAAAATACCACATACAACACATAGGGCACTCGAGGCTATAACTCAGTAAGATGCTCCAGTCAATGTGTGTCAGCGAGACCCTCTAGTCCCATAGCTCGTTGGACCCTCTGGTCCGGTCTAAATCGTTGGACCCTCCGGTCCGGTCTGGTTGAGGACCCTCTGGCCTCGTAAGTCGTTGGACCCTCCGGTCCAGTCTAATATCGCATATCATACATAAATCACAAATCACATAATCTCAAGCAAGCATATAACACATAAGAACCTCCGGTCTGCACATAGATACCACTCTAGGTAATGTATAGTGAGAAGACTCAGCTGGGGAAATCTCAAAAATTCTCGAACTCGGAAAACTAATCTAGCCTCCGCCTAATCACATAAAGTAATTTACCTCTAGTTAACAACGGTTCTCAATGGCTAGACTAATCCCTTCTTATAGTCTCTCAGAAGGGGAAAGACCATTTTACACCTCCAATGGTCCAAATGTCCAATTGTTGACCAAACCCTAAAAGTCAATGCATAAAGGGGCGTACCAACACTTTATGCGGGGCACACCCCGGCTATCAAGAATCGGGGATCTCAACCCATACGTGGCGCATTCTACGGTTTACGCCCAGTTTAAGTTTCATGCTCTTAATGTATTGGTCTGAATCAATTAAGATACAAGCTCACATTCCAAATCTAGTCCTTCTAATGCCTCTTAACCCATAAAGTCGAAACCTTTAAGCCTTAGCATGGCTGTAAAGGTTACCAATCACTCCAAACTCTTATCCTCTTTCCTCATTAAGTCCTTATCTCATGCATGACTCAATTTTAATGCTCAAGATTGGATATTTATGGATCTACAACACATTTTATACAAAAATGGGGCAGATCAAGGCTTATGGAGACCATTTACGCATAAAGTCTCCACCTTTGGTACAAAAACCCTAAAAATGGTCCATAACGCTCAAATCCAAAAAGGTTAAGAAAGCCTTAATCTTTTTACCTCCAAATGAAGCTCCAACCTATGTAAAGTTCAGATCCAAGGCTTTCACTCCAACTCTAGCTTCTACAAAAGCCCTTCTTCTCTTCACAATCTCATAAGAACACTTTATTAAGCTTAAACACACATACAAGCTCTTAAAACAAGGGTTGGATCTTTTAGGGTTTCATTCTCTAAATGTGGTAGCTGGGATGGAGGCCATAATGTTCCTTTTATAGTGGTCATGCTTCATTTAGGGTTTTGACTATAGGCCCAACACGTCCCGCGAACACTTTGGTACGCTCCACGTACTGGGTTGAGTCTGCATCAAAGGCATGCCCATGGGTACACGCAACATACTCTTTAGTATTCCCAGCGTACCCACTTAGGCTAAATTTGACAGCATGGAAAAGAAGAAGGATTAAAGAGATATACCTAATTCTCAGGATGTTACATTTTACTGACTAGGAAATGAATATGTTAAGTTACATATTGCGAGGATTAAATAATTTGAAAAGGTTAGGTCCAGCTCTGTTTCGCAGCTCTTCTCTGAGTCCAACCGTTGTAGGGTAGGGCCTTTAATTAGAAAAATTATCTAGTCTTAGTGATATGTAATGATATTCACGAGCTAGTTAGTGGAAGATAGCAGGGACTTCTTATGCAGCTGATGGCGGAGAATGGGATGGTGATTACCCTAGGGCAAGTCTAGGATGAGAGTAGTGTTGGGAGCAGTACTAGTAGTAGTAGTAAGGGACTTGGTGGAGTCAAGATAATCCTTAAGGAAAGTACGGATATATGTGGAAGGTAGTATAGGCCCATACTACTGAAAGAAGAGGATCCGTACTCGAGTCAAGGAGGGCTGAGATAAAGTCGAGAAACTTGTAGTGTGTTGTGATCCCTCAGTAGTGATGAGTATTCTGATGATAGTTTTGTTATGTTGCATAATGGTGACGTTATGTGAGAGGCCAGTAGGCAGTTCAGGCGCCGGCAAGGGATCAGGCTCGGGCTCAAGAGCCGAGTAGCTCGGGGAGCAGATGAGATAGTTTATGTCAGCTGAGATTATGTGCAGTATTCTAGACCAGACTCATGTGATCTTTGGTATGGCCAAGGGGGGTATATTAGGGATTTTGGATAAGAGGTTGGGAGCCTTCCGCGCTAAGATGGTGGCCATGATGGGGGCGCATACACTGACTTTCTGAGAGTTCAGATCTTGTGGAGCCACAAATTTTCATGGGGTTAGGGACCTTATTGCTAACAGTAGATGGTTGGTAGATGTCGCCAATGCTTTTCACACTAACCGATGCCCTGAGGGAGACAAGGTCCGTCTCGCCTCCTGTCTCCTGAAGGACAGAGCACATGATTGGTGGGAGGACGTTAGACATGCTATTGGAGATGATGTCGCGTTAGACGTGATGACATGGAGTGACTTCTTGGCCAGGTTTAGGGTCGAGTTTGCACCATTTATTGAGGTACAACAGTTAGCACAGGAGTTCCACAACCTCCAGCAGAATATTGAGACAGTGGTGGAGATCACCATCAAGTTCAGAGAGAGAGAGAGCCCTCCTGGTTCTACAGTATGTGGTGGATGAGGAGATGAAGAAGGCTGGGTACCATGTGATGCTGAGGAGCGACATCAGGCAGTTTGTGAGTCGGTCCAGCTGCAAGACGCTGGAGGATATGATCGCTCAATACAGGGAGAGGAGATTGACTTAGAGGCAGACATGAAGAGAAAACCAGTCAAGGTGTAGACATCTGCGGCATCGAGCAAGAAGACCTAGACATCAGATTCTAGATCGAGAGTTTATCAGGACCGTAGCCGCTGTGGGAAGTCTGGCAGGACGCACGAGCGTGCATGTAGGAGTGGCAGTGGTGGCGATTCTGGTTGTTTCAGGTGCAGCCTGATTGGTCATTATAGCAGGGATTGTACTGCTACCACCACCTAAATATCAGACCTGATCTGTTTCCACTGTGGTCAAAAAGGCCACAAGAAGACCCAATGTCCGAGTTTGGCAGTAGAAGGACAGGTGATAGCACCTGCTCCTACGACACTGAGAATCACCGATGGCCGCGAGCAGAGGCGTCCGCGGCGAGGAGCAGGGCATTCCAGTTGATTTTAAGAGGAGACACGAGCAACCCCAGATGTAGGAGTTACGTTTCTTTCACTTTCCTATCACTTTTTAATTTATGATTTATTTGCTATGGTACTGCATCGATGTTAGTAAGTGAATTTTAGAATATTATATTTCTGCTTATGATTAAGTTATATGTCATTTGCATACCATGGATGTTAGAGTAGTAGTTCGAAGATGTTTCCCTTTAGAGCATGTTCTCAATATGTAATCACTGTAGCAAGTGTAAGTGGGGCTCGTGAGGTGTTCCGCTAGTCTTCAAGAGTGGTTTGGATGTGGTATTGGTTAGCTTTGGGGCACTAGCGGTGGAAAGTGATGGTTGTCAGCAGATCGATCATTAGATGGAGAGAAGGATTGGGAATCCTTTCCAATCTAGGATTTGTAGGAATCTAGTTGAATCGAAGTGGGGGAGAACTATCCCAGTAGTCAGGAGCAGAAGTAAGTGTAAACTGGGATGAGTTTGCAACTTCGTTAAGAAGCAAAGCAACCTAAGTGGTTGTTCAGATAGAGGATCACGTAAGTTGGATGTTTGGAAACTCGCCGATGTTTGAGTTCGGGTATTTACGATTAGCTGATGACTGGTTTGGGAAACCATGTTGGAGATTTTTCCCATCATGACGCAAATTTATTTAGGATGTAAGACGGTGGGAGGGTTGTAGCATTCGCTAGTAGTGAGACATTGTAGGAAGTGTTGTAAGACTGCGAGTAAGCCGTAGCATTCATCAGCAGCCAAGATAGAGGAGTGTGGGTGGAGTCTTGTATCTCCTAGTTAGAAGAGTGTGGGTAAGGCTAGTATCTCCTCATTAGCATGATAGGGATCAGGAGAGGATAGTTCGTTAAGACTCAGCATGGGGTTGGACCTGCATAGCCCTAGATAGGTGAGACCTATGGGAGAGGCCACTCCGAGATATAGTTTAGGTGAAACCCGTGGGCGAGGCCCGTGTGCTTATAGCAGCACAGGTGGGACCTGGTAGAGACCTTGGGGTCTAGGTAGGGATTGAGGGTCCCCGGACTTATAGAGCCAGAGTAGCAAGGAATATAGAGTAGTTCTAGAAAGCTGAAGTTTTCTTTAGAGGCCACTGGGAGGGATTGAGAGGGTAATCAGTGGTTCAACAACCGGTTGGGATCCAGTATTCCAGTTAGTGGATGGAAAAGTTTAGGCCTGGAAGTCCCGTTACCTTGGAAGGTGGATAAGTGACAGCAGGGTGTTCAGGTAGAAGTAGTGATGCGAGGGTTCTTGTGACAGGGGTAGCTTGTGGATCAAAAGAGCGAGGACACTTACAGTTGGATTGGATAATCTCAGAGTAATTGACTTGACCCTGTTGCACAGCTCTCGTATGAGTCTAACCGTTTCAAGGATGAATCTTTTACTCGAAGGATTATCTGAGCCTCCTGGCACGTATAAGTACTCTTCCTCTTGTTATAGATAGAGATGGTGTTTTTGATGGTGGAAAAGCTGATCAGGGTTAGAAGTTTTTTAGTTGAGTAGTTATTCGTTGAATTTTTAGAATAGTAGTATAGGTGGCCTATCGGGGAGACCTCCCCTTATAGATTTCAGATCCCGAAAAGACAAGAGAAGTTCCCCGTAGGCCTGGTAGGGAAAAGCTATAGGTATAACATGTGAGATGTATGTAGGGCTGGTAACGATGGCTGACTTCAAGGACGAAGTGCAATATAACTAGGGGAGAGTTGTAACACCCAGTTTTGAAAGTACTCGGGGTAGTGCTCCATCATCTCATCCACTGGCTCCCAAGTCCACTCTGATCCCTTCCGGTGCTGCCATTACACCTTCACGAGTTCTACTCTTTTATTCCTCATATCCTTCGACTTCCGGTCAAGGATCGCTACGGGCCGCTCGATGTAATTCAGGCTGCCATCAACCTGAATGTCCTCCAAGGGTACCACCGCCGTATCGTCCACTAGGCATTTCCGCAACTAAGAGACGTGGAAAGTCTAGTGGATCTAACTGAGCTCGGCTGGTAGATCCAGCCGGTACGCCACCTTGAGCACCCGAGCTACAACCCTGAATGGTCCGATGTAACTGTTGGATTAATGTCTAAGTCCATAACTATAATTGGTAAGACTTGACCCGACCCGGCATGGTCCATTTGGGTTGCATGGCATCATGCGCTTGGATAGACTATAATGAGAGAAATAAGACACTTACGGTTATTAATATATTATAAGTTCTACTATATTAATAATAAGAATAATGAGATTATTTAATTAGTATTGATCAAGAATTAATCTAGAATTAATTAAGTGATCAAAAGAAGACTAATTAAATATATGGGTTTGATTGTGTAAATCATTCATTCTTATATATGTGGGCTTGTGATCCAAGATTCCTTATGTTGGACTAAGTCCATGGGGTGACCCATGGATACTCCATGGAGGTTAAAATCCATGGAGCATAAGGAATGGGTAAAGTCATGAGTTACATGGTGTAACCCTAATAGCCACCATATAAAAGAAACCCATGGCTCAAGAAATCGTGACTAACACTATGTGTATGTATGAGGGCTACACGATTTCATGAAGTGTTCTAATTTCTCTCTAAGTTATTCCAAGTGCTTATGGTGTTGTGTGAACCATTTGAGGTGTCACACTTGGGGCACTAGGCACTCAAGCTTCATGAAGACAAGCACTATCAAAGAGGTATGTATTCTATCTTGTTATATTGATAATATTGTATGCTAGATTAGGATAATACCTTGGATGTTCATATTTGCATGTATAATAGAGAAAACATAGATCCAAGGTATTTAGGGTTGCATGTACACTTAGGAGTGTTAGAATGCTCATAACCCAACAGTGGTATCAGAGCCTAGGCTTGTTTTCTTGTTATACCTGCAATGGAAGCTGAAAAATCGAGTTTTGATGCTGTCAGCCCAGCTGACTCGCCGAGTCCATGAAGGGACTCGACGAGTCCAAGGCAAAATGCATCCAACTCGCCGAGTTGTGTTCATGCACTCGACGAGTTGGACCCTAGACAGCATATCTTCGAGATTTTTGGCTAGAAATGGACTAGGAACATTACCCTAAGTTGTTTTGAACTTATAAACTTGTTTTAAATGTGGTAATGTTCATGCTAATCCATTGTCAAGATAATTGTCAATAGATTCATGTTTTGTATTAGTTTAAAGGTTAGACTAATTACATGAAAAAGTTTGATTTTAATTATCTTGTTCTTATGAGTTGCTTAGATTAATAGAAAAGTTGAGTGGAAAAGTTGTTTTCAATCCAAATTAATCTAAGAGTTGAGTATAAAATGTGTTTGTGTAACTTATCCTTAAGTTACATGAAGAGTCACATTAAAGACTCATAAAACTCATAAAGTTGGCAAAGGTTACAAAAAAGATGAAGAGTCTTGTCCTTAAGTTATGGAGGTTCAAGAGTCACTTCATTAATAAATAAATAAATAAAATATGTAACCTTAATTAATTCCATAAGTTATAAAATAAAGAAAATGTTAATTCTTTATTAGTTTAAAGTCTTCCATAATTTGTCCACAAGTTATGGAACTTGAAGAGTTTTTGGATTAAAACTACTTTAAATACATAAGTTATGGAATTAATTAGTTTTGAATAGTTTCAAAACTTGCCCTCAAGTTTTGGAATTTGTAAAGTTTTCTCTTATGAATACTTTAATTCCAAGTTAGCCCTTAGAATTTTAAAAGTTAAAATTCAACCCTTATACTTTATAATATTATAAGTTAATAATATATATATGTATAAGAGTAAAGTCGGTCTTACCGCTAGTACGCCTCATTCACGAAGCCGGTCTATAAGGTGGGTATAAGCTTGTTGCCTATAAAATGGCAACTTAATGGGTGTCCACTCTCACCCACCGCTTGCTTGACTGGTGGAGGGTCGTTAGCCGAACGGGTTTGACATGACTTTAATTCTCCCTTCATTAAAAGTATTGATGATAAATACTAAGTAACTAAACTTTTAATAATACCCAATCTTAGTTACTTAGAAAAATGTGAATAAGGTGCTAATCCACGAAATTACACTTTGCACTTTGTTTGAGTCGGTTAGTGGAGCGCGTGTGGTTAACCGGCACACTAACTCGTATTTAACAAGGTAGGAAAAGGGTAACTTAATGTTTATCATAGTATCGATGGAGCGTGTGTGGTTAACCGGCACATCGATTGAGGGATAAACACTTAAGGGTACCCAGTAATTTGCATGGTTACTTCACACCTTGTTTTGTGATCCTCGGCATCCCAGTCACAAAACCTGAAGGGCACACTCGAGATTGAAACATGCCATTGAACAGTTCAATGAATCTCAAAAGATCTAGGAGTTTCAAAACCAATTAAAACCTAATAATACATTTCGTTTATCTTGGTGGAAATTGGTGAATCGTCATTCACCTACCTTCAAATTGTTTTATAGCTTGGATTACGGCATACCTCTTCTAAGTTATTAAATAGTTTGTTGGGTCCTAGCCTTAATATTTCATATTGGGTGTCATATTAAGGACTTTAGATCAACTATCTTGAATATCTCCCAAAAGATGTCTGGTTTAGACATTTATGATCTTCCCAAATCTCTTGAAACAAGCATTCCTAATGAAGATGATGTCCCATGGATATCATACTTCTTTTTCCTCCTCCAATTGTTCTCCCTAACCCACAAGTTCTTGAAAAGTTTAAGATCACTCAAGCCCTAATGGCAAGGCAAGGTCTAGGTGTGATCACATCTTGGAGATGTAGTCACATATTGACAAGCCGGGACAGTTGGGTGTCAAAGTCTTGAGAAAGTTAGTGGCTCAACTACTTTCTAAGTCACATAGTGAGTTCTTTTGGAACATCTATGAAACAGACTATGACAAGACCCTTAATGATCTTATCTATTTGTTAAGATCAACTTCCTCAAAAAACTTGATGGACATTGACAATAGTGACATAGGAAATCCAGAAAAGCATTCTCTTCCCAATGGAAAGGGATCGGCCATAGTCAACTCGGTTGAACAAATGGTAAAGAGAAAAGCTAAGTCTGTGATAGTCCTATGTACCATTATCAAAGGTTCCATATGTTTATATTGCCAAAGTAAGGGTCATTAGTTGCGAAGCTGCCAAGTTTACCTAAGGATGTTAAAGTCAATAAGATTGACTCTACTTCAGGTAAAGTCCACTAATCTAACTCTGTTAAGTTTCTATTCTGAGATACCGGATACATGATGTGACTGGGTCACATGGTAATGTTTTAAGAATCAAAGAAAAGTAAAGGAACTTAAAGAAAGAATATGCTAAATCTGATCGCATAGATGGATTTCTATCGCGTAGTTTGAAGATCGGATTCTTGAGCTACTTCTTAGGAGTTATGAGATATTGCTAAGGAATAGATAACAACAAGTTTTCATATGGATTGTAAGGATAAGTTTTTCCGCATAGTTTTTAAAATAAAAGAAAATTTTTGATTTTATTTATTTTAAATATCCTTACAATGGCATTTGAAAAAAAAAATTGTTGCTTATATGATTCCATTAATAGCAAGAGTGGAAATATGAAATTGATTCCTTCATTTGTGGTAATGTCTAAATTTACCAAATAAGGAAAGATTCTCATCACCCAAGTCTCAATTGGACCGGAACTTGGAATCATGCGAGTTGTATAGCATGATGAATGAGAACTTTCAAGTATTGGAAAAATTAAGACTAATTACTTATTCACATGGATGTGTGAGTCAAGTAATGGACTAAGGGATCGAGTACATAGTCATGTGCATTGATTAAGTCCACCACAAAGGATATAAGGATATTCGTCATATTTTACTAGAGTTTAGTAAATATGATTATACTTACAAGCTTAAGTGTAACTCTGAGACATTGGAAAAGGTTCCAATGCATAGCAGAGCGGATAAGAAGAATCAAATTAGGCAGAAGGATAAAAGTTTCTCAAATCTGAAAAGATGGGAGAGTACTTTAGTATCAGCTTTGTGATTATCTTAATGATTAAGAAACCATATCAAAATTTGTTCTCTAAGGAAGTCTTAGTTCATTTTTATGACTAAGAAGAAGGGATCTTGAATTGTTGAAATGGTTAAATCAAGAAGACGAGTCATACTTCGTTTCAATACAAGTCTTAGAGTCATACTCCAAGATTGTAATATGAGTGACATGTCTTAAATAAGGTTTAAAACACTTGACAAATGTAAGAGTAAAAGTTTTCTACTCTTGTACATTTGAAATTGGTAAGTTGTGATGTTTTGGATAAAACAAAGACCAACTTCGGCCAATTATGTGAAGTGTTTGTCTTGATTAGAATCCACACTATCTCTTGGATGTTTGACAAGGAAGTCTTATAGGTCAAGAGGACAGTGGGAGTCTTAAAGGTCTTGAAAGTCTCAAGAACTAATCAAGAATGAAACCTGAAGTTCTTCACTAGCACACGACTTGAGGTTTATAACCTATCGTGTTGACATATTCTGTGCCCATTCTAGTTAAAGTTGGCTTTGCATATGAGTTCTTAGAGTTCTCAATGTGTTGCACAACAACTTGGAAGCAATGGTAGGCCCTTGAGCTGCCAGGTGGCAAGAAATTAAGATTGAGTTCAATCCATATGGTTTTGGATTTGTCATTATCCTTGTCTTGTGATTATGGTTTTGACAAATTCATATGGGTAGGAACTCATACACCAATAAATCTAAGTGTCATAAGGTTTCTCTCCGATTCATGAAAATGATGGTGAGGAAATACTTCCACTAAGTAGATTTTAGCTAGATAGCAATTGGGATATTTGCATTCTCAAAGTCGTTAGTTGAGCGTGTGTGGTTTACCGGCACACTAACTTGGACTTGTGAGAAGTGGCAAAAAAGGTCTAACCATTATGATTACGGAATCCCTCTTCATAATTGTTTAGACACACAAATGTGCTATCTAAGGGAAGGTGTATGTTTTTGATAAAGTCTTATCAAAACAATCTAGTATCAGAAATCTGAACTTTGGTCAGAAAGTCAATAAAGTATTGATTTCTAGAAGTCGAGCTTTCTGAGTACATGTCAAAACTAGTGGGAGCATAAGTGTTATGCTAATAATCATCATGTTAGTGGGAGCATGATAATTACGATAAGTATTGCAAGCTAGCAATGTTAATTATAGAAAACAAAAGGTTTCAATTGGGAAAAAGTTGTTTTGCTATAATTAAGGGAGAGGAAATTATACTTCATCTCAAATCTATAAGCTTAGATCGTGAGGTTTTAATCATTTAGTCAAGGATATATATGAATTTCATGTTGGAATGGCTCAACATAAGGAAATTCTATATATGGGTCCATTATTTGCGTTCTTAAATTCGATTATGATTACGGCATCCCTTTTCATAATCTGAATTATGAGAACTTGGCAAATTAAAATGGAAATGTTATAGCAAAAGACTGGTTTAGTCTTTATGTGAGACATCATGAAACGTGTCCCATATGGTTCGGATATAGGACCGACTACATGTGCTATATTCATCCTTTCTAAAAATTTTCCAAATGCCTGGGGCGTTAAGAATGGAAAAGGTTTAGAACTGGATATGACTAAAAAGGATTAAACAATTGTCGAGGACAATCTAAGGTTTACCAAAGATTGGTTTCTCAAGGACAATTGGAAGTATAGTGATAATTCTGGAAGGACCATATTGACATAATCTGTAAGGAGGCAACTCTTGTTCAGAAGTGATAGTCGAAATGGAATCTGGAAATGTTTCAAAGTTAGAATTTTCAATCTGTGTAAGATTAAGGAAACTTAATGCAAGAAGGATGGTTCCAAGGACTTGATCTCCTTTGGAATGCTCTGTAATGATTGTTGTTAAGTCTTTCTGACTTTGTGCATAATCATTACAAGAGGATCGATGCATATAAGTTTAGAATCTAACAGATTTCAGTAAATGACATGAATTTGGAATTCTTGCATTTGCAGTAAGGATTGTGAAAAAAGAATTATTGAAGTTATGTTCAATTGATCCAGTTCACAAAGTAAAGATCATAGACAAACATAGTATGCATACTTGGTGTATGGCATGACTAGTGTTTAGAAAACATAGTGTGCATGCTTGGAGCATGGGACAACTATTGTTTTAAATTCAAGAATAATGTTGATAGCTGAAACAATATACAATAAATAATGTGTAATCATATGGTGATAAATAAAAAGTGTTTTATTTATATTCATAAGTTCTGAGACCATATTGGATTCAATTATTATTGTGTTTCACTTTGCATGTTTTGACTTCCCGAATAAACTAGGTTATTCTTCCGGAATGACTAAGTTATTCAAACCATCCACAGTCGGTCATATGTTGGAAGTAGATATGAATTAAGACTGTCATGGGTTGGCTTGTAGAGGTCTAAGTTGTTGGACAAAGGGCTACAACACTCATGAGTGCTCATAAGTTCTGAGTATTGGATTCAACCCGCGCTCATTGGAATCACTTCATGGATTTTATCACGAGTGATCATGAGACGATAATATCTTATATTCTTCAAACCTAGAGATATGAGTTGTTACTATGAGTTGGTTGTACATTGATTGCACGAAACTGCATTTGGTAACTCGGTGCTATAAAACGTGCCTTTGTGTATGATTCAACAAGTAGTAGAACAAGCCATATGAGTCGAAGTTTATCCATTCCTTTTACCTTCGGGATAAAAGCGATATCTGTGGGCCCCTCGATGATTTGATGATGACAAATGGGAGTGCTCGTCCGGGCCAGGACTGATTTGATTTGTTCAATTAGTCAGTCGTCATAAATCGGAAATCGGGAAACAACAAATGGACAGAGAGAATGATTATAATCCATGTCTCAGTCTATATGATATCTAGAATGGAGGAATATATGATCCCTTATCTAATGGACAAGTCGTTGACAAAGATGAGAGTTCATCTACAAGGTCAGAGTTCGACAGAAGCTTTTGAGAGCTACGATTGCTAGTTGGTTCCTGAAGTCATACGCAATAATAGTTTTAGACTTATCCAAGTGGGAGACTGTTGGATTAATGTCTAAGTCCATAACTATAATTGGTAAGACTTGACCCGACCCGGCATGGTCCATTTGGGTTGCATGGCATCATGCACATGGATAGACTATAATGAGAGAAATAAGACACTTACGGTTATTAATATATTATAAGTTCTAGTATATTAATAATAAGAATAATGAGATTATTTAATTAGTATTGATCAAGAATTAATCTAGAATTAATTAAGTGATCAAAAGAAGACTAATTAAATATATGGGTTGATTGTGTAAATCATTCATTCTTATATATGTGGGCTTGTGATCCAAGATTCCTTATGTTGGACTAAGTCCATGGGGTGACCCATGGATACTCCATGGAGGTTAAAATCCATGGAGCATAAGGAATGGGTAAAGTCATGAGTTACATGGTGTAACCCTAATAGCCACCATATAAAAGAAACCCATGGCTCAAGAAATCGTGACTAACACTATGTGTATGTATGAGGGCTACACGATTTCATGAAGTGTTCTAATTTCTCTCTAAGTTATTCCAAGTGCTTATGGTGTTATGTGAACCATTTGAGGTGTCACACTTGGGGCACTAGGCACTCAAGCTTCATGAAGACAAGCACTATCAAAGAGGTATGTATCTATCTTGTTATATTGATAATATTGTATGCTAGATTAGGATAATACCTTGGATGTTCATATTTGCATGTATAATAGAGAAAACATAGATCCAAGGTATTTAGGGTTGCATGTACACTTAGGAGTGTTAGAATGCTCATAACCCAACAGTAACTTGGGCCCAACTTGTCTCATTTTCTGTATCAGATGACGCCTTTCCATGGCGACACCTTCAGTAGAACCATACTTGTCGGCATAACTTTTTTGCTGACTCTGTGCAGTATGAAGCGTGCTCCGAACATGCTGAATCTTTTCTGTCATCTTGAGCACTACATCGGTGCTCCCCATGACCCTCTGGCCAACCTCACCCCAACATATTGGGGTCCAACACCTCTTTCCGTACAATATTTGGAAGGTAGGTCGATTAATACTCGCGTGGTAGTTGCTGTTGTACGAGAACTCAACTAGAAGAAGATAGGTGTCCAGCTACCACCGAAGTCTAGCACGCATGCCCGCGACATATCCTCTAGAGTCTGGATGGTTCACTTACTCTGACCATCTGTCTACGGGTGAAAGGCGGTGATAAAATGCAGATGAGTGCCCATCTCGTCATGAAATTTCTTCCAAAAACCTGGAAGTAAAACACACATCCCTATCTGAAATCACGGATACTGGCACCCCGTGTCGAGCCACTATCTCCCTGACATAGATGTCGGCCAACTTTTCGGCTGATATGCTCTCCTGAATTGGAATAAAATGGGCGCTCTTGGTTAATCGATCCACGATGAACCATATCGAATCCACCCCTCGCGCGGTTCTGGGAAGCTTTGTGATAAAATCCATCGTAATATCTTCCCATTTCCACAACGGAATGTCCAACGGCTGCATCTTGTCGTGCGGTCTCTGATGCTCAGCCTTGACCTTCCTGCAGGTCAAACACCACTCAAGGTACCAAGCTACATCCTGCTTCATGCAAAACCAATAATCTAGATGATGATCCATATACATCTTCGTCTCCCCAGGATGAATAGAGAATCGGGATTTGTACGCCTCCTCCATCAGAACCTGGCGCACGCCTCCATGATAAGGGACCCACACCCTACGGTGAAGAGTCAATAACCCTCGGCTATCATAGTCGAAGGAGGATACCTGTCCCACAATCCGCTCACTCTTTTGATGTTCCTCCTTCATATCCTCCTGCTGAGACTCCCGAATCCGCTCCAACAGCGAAGTCACTACGGTCAATCGTAGGAAAATATCTCGGATCGGTGCTGCCTTACGGCTAAGTGCGTCGGCCACCACATTGGCCTTCCCTGGGTGATAAAGGATCTCGCAATCATAATCCTTTACCACATCCAACCACCGACGCTGCCTCATGTTTAGATTTGGATGATGCATGAGGTACCTCAAACTCTTATGGTCCGTGTAAATGGTACAACGAACCCCATAGAGGTAATGATGCCAAATCTTGAGGGCGAACACAACAGCCCCCAGCTCCAAGTCATGTGTCGGGTAGTTCGCCTCGTGAGGCTTCAGCTGCCTCGACGCGTAGGTGATGACATACCATCTCTGCATCATTACCGCACCCAAACCTGAGATGGATGCAACGCAGTACACAAAAAAATCCTCTATGCCCTCTAGCAGGGCTAAGATTGGCGCCTCGCATAATCTCTGTCTCAGTGTCTCGAACGCTGCCTGCTGCTCAGGCCCCCAACGAAAGACCACGGCCTTCCTTGTTAGCTTGGTCAATGGTAAGGCTATCTTGGAGAAATCCTGGATGAATCTCCGATAATAGCCCGCTAAACTCAGGAAACTCCGAATCTCAGATGGAGACTTCGGAACCTCCCATCTCATCATTGCCTCTACCTTGGTCGGGTCTACTGAAATCCTATCCTGGTTGACAAGGTTCCCAAGAAACTACACCTCGTGTAACTAAAGCTCACACTTGGAAAACTTAGCATACAAGCTCTCTCTCCTCAGGGTCTCCAACACCTCTCGAAGATGCCCCTCGTGCTCCTCCTGCATCTTGGAATAAACCAAGATGTCATCAATGAAAACTATCATAGACCGATCCAGCATCGGTCTGCACACGTGGTTCATGAGGTCCATGAATGCGTCAGGAGCATTGGTGAGCCGAAACGGCATCACCACGAACTCATAATGGCCATAGCGCATCCGAAACATGGTCTTCTACACATCCCCCTCTCTGACCCTCATCTGATGATAACCTGAACGCAAATCGATCTTGGAGAACCAAGATGCTCCCAACAACTGGTCAAAGAGATCATCAGTCCTTGAGAATGGGTAACGGTTCTTCACTGTTACCTTGTTCAGCTCCCGATAGTCTATACACATCCGATGCGACCCATCCTTCTTCTTCACAAACAGAATCGGGGCTCCCCAAGGTGAACTACTCGGCCTGATAAGTCCCTTGTCTAGCAGCTCCTGCATGTACGTAGACAACTCCTTCATCTCGGGAGGAGCCAACCGATAGGGTGCCTTGGCTATTGGAGCCGCACCAGGGACTAGGTTGATCCTGAACTCCACCTGGAGCTCCGGAGGTATCCCAAGCAGCTCCTCTGGGAATACATCCGCGAACTCTCGTTGTTGTCTCTCGCTCTGAATCACCAACTCTCCCCTACTTGGGGCTCTGACTCACACTAGCTACTGCGCGCAATCTATCACTACCCCATTGGGGCTTAACCAATCCATACCAATAATAAACTTGTTCCCACGCAAAGGTGTGGGAACCAGGTCCACTAGATAGCTCTCACACCCCGCTAAAGCGGAAACGCAAGATATGATTGCGATAACGGTTTCATTGCAAAAGATAAAGATATATGACCATAGCAGTATTTAAAAGTTTACAACCCATAGCTTAAAAAGAAACAAAGTACAAGTTTTTCCAAAATAACATTGTTCAAAGATAACTTCATAATTAACTTCAACACGATGCAACATGCTCTATGATGATGAATCTTTATATCCACTTACTAATTATTTCCTGAAAAAGCATGTAAAACGAGCGTCAACTATGAAAATAGTTGGTAAGTTCACATGTTTATAAAATCGAGCTTGAATAAGGCTTTTCGTAAATACAAGTACATTACTTTAATGAGAAACAAAGTTGATTGCTATTAATGAGTGCAAGTTTATTGCTATAACGAGAACGATTTTTTTTGTATGTGTATGAGCAAACAATGAGTCTTAACCAAACCTATGACTGAAGCCCTATCGAGATCTATACTTATCGTTCCATAAATGAATATGGTATCATGCACTCCAGCGATTCGGGCGAGTGAGGAGTTGTCAATTCCTAATAGTGCTATCCATAATGACCATTGGCTCAAAGAGTTAATGGTTAGAGATAAGGGAAGGGCCTTAGTACGATAAGTTCTCATGTTCCGTGTTGCATAGACATACATAAAGAAACATAGCAATACAATAGCAATCATGTTTGATAATAATCAATTTAAATACAACATGCAAACAGTAGTTTTTCTGGACATGCTTTTCCACCCCAAAACATAAAAACTGAAAATAGGGGAGTGCGTGAATACTCACAATATGCTAAATATAGCAACCAAGTTTATACGAGTTAAATAAATACAACGGATATAAATAGTTTAGGACATGCTTTTCCACCCCAAAACATTTAAAAACATAAAATAGGGGATTGGTGAATACTCACAATATTTCGAGTAGGTACAAGTTGTACTTCGGAATGCACCAACGTCTTACTACCGGGATCCTACGACATCAAACACACACTAGTGAGTTTCCATGTCGACATCTAATGCTAATATACTAAACTCTACATATAGTGAAATGTCAATTTATGTTTTAGTATTGAATTTTATATTAATTGGTTACATTTTTTCTAAAATAATGAAATTCTACAAGTCGTGCGATTAATTACAACTTTGGAATATTAATTTGTCAGATTTACTAATATAAATTAAAGGTATTTCTACACATTTAAAAGTGTTTTATACTCCTAAAAATGTAAAATATTATCAAACAGTTTCCAAAAATTGTCAAACCTTGTATTTTCATTGTAAATACAATAGAGGTTTTCCATAAAAGTTTCCTTGAATTTTTAATATGGTTAATTATTTTTCAAATTTTTAAGTCTTCTTAACAATATAAATTCACGAAAAATAGCATTCAAAGGATAGAAATTCTCAAACTTTTTATTTAACTGCTATTACACAATACTAAGCTGTGAAAATTATAAAAATGGATTTCCAAGCTGTTTAATTATATTTTATGATTTTTGAGCATTTATTCCAATAAAAATTGAAATAAATAGAAAACAGTTTCCAAAATTACCCAAACTTTTTAATTAACTGTTATTGTACATAAATAGGCTGGGAAAAATATAAAAGATATTTTTCGGTGGGTATTTCTATTTTTCCTTGTTTTATTCCTTTAAATAATCATTAATTGAAGAAATAATATTAAACAATAAAAATAAATTACCAAGAATTTTTGTAACATCATTTACAGTATAAATAACCTGAAAAAAATGCCAAAAGTGGTTTTCATATTGTATAATCCGGTTTTGGGTATTTATGTGTATTTAAGTGTATTTTAGTGCAATTAACTTTAGAAAATAAGAGAAAAATAGTTTACAGTAGAGAAAAATCCTCAAAATTTTTATGCCTCCTACTGTACAATATGATATCCTGGTAAATTTTCATGAATTTTGGATAATCAGAACTATTTTTCCCATTTTTAGACCATTATAATTAACAAAAATTGGGAAAAATAGTAAGACATGATGAAAAATCTTGAAATTATTTTCTGGAGTCACCCATCATAGGTAAGGTATGCGAAAATTGTTAGATACGATTTTGCACATTCTCTAAAGTGGTTTTGTGATTTATTACGCCCTAACAAAAAGAAAATCGGAAATCATATCAAACAGTAACAAAAATTAATGAAATTTGGTGAGGGGTCATTATTCACCATAAGGATCATCCATGAATTTATTCAGGATTTATTGACATTTGGAAGTATTTTATGTGATTTATGCCCTTGGTTTTAGCAATAATTTTAATAAATCACAGAAATAATAAAAGCTCTTGAAATTTTCCAGATTATCTCATGCATGTGAGAGCTTTCAAAAGGAAAATTGTTAAAAATGTATTCAGAAGAGAAATGAGGGCAATGAATCCAAACAAATTAAGAAAGGTTGCATGCAATAGTGCATGAAATATAGATGTGGCTGAAGTTCATGAATTTGTGTAGCCCATTCAGTGAGGTTTTAAGCCACGAAATTTCAGCCATCATTCACTAGATATGTTAAGTTTCTAAAGTATTTTTCCTCAGATTTATGGTTGGGTTTAAGGCCATTGATCATGCAAGACAAAAATAGTGATCACAGAAAAAGAGCTGTTTGCGCAACCATTTTGTAAAAATTTCCAAAAATCGGATATATATTAATATTTTATAGTGAGACCAGTTGGATTTGAAATTTAACTCATGTAATTATCCAATAAAAAAAGAATATCATGATTTGGTTAAGAAATGACCGAGATATGGTCGTTCAAATCTGAATAAAGTAATCTGGCAAATTGCATGTTTGCTTTGAGTGCATCCTTAGGACATTTTGACAAGAACATCATGCATGCCTTTGGTAAGGTCCGATTTCTAGCACATGCATGGAGTGAATGAGCATCCAAGATGTACTAGAAATGGTTTAAATGCTTTTGATCATGCAAGAACACAAAAGAAATGGAGAAGAAGATGTAATACGTGTTTTTGAAGTCACATGAACATATGTGCATCATTTTCACTCCTTGCATGGGTTTGATCCCGGATTTTCACCATTTCAAACACATGAATTGTGTTATGGTGAGAATCTACAAATCACAAGGGAAAAAAATAAAGATTTCTAGCCATGGAAAGGCATAGAATCCGAAAATATGAGAAAACTAAGAAGAAAAGGAAGTAGAATCATGAAACTATGGAAGAAGATGATGTTGTTTACCTTGGTTATGATCTTGAGGGAAGTAAGAACACTTCAAGGTCTTCTAAATCTCGAAATTTGGTAGAGGAATGAGAGAAATTTCGTGAGTTAGAGAGAGAGAGAGAGAGAGAGAGAGAGAGAGAGGAAGAGAGTTTGTGTGTGTTAGGAGGTTGGAGTGTGAGAGAGTGAAGATAGAAGAGGTAGAGTGTAGGAAATGAGTTAATGATTGAAGTTTTTGGGAAGAGGGAGCATGGGGAGAGGGGAGATGGCCAGATTTTTGAGTGGGTTAGGCCTCCTCTCTCCTAGTTTCAAATTTTATAAAGTCCCTCCATTATTTTTATAAAAACCCTAATTTTTATAAAAGTAATTCTTTAAGCAATTTTTGATTTATTTAAAAATCTTGTTTTTAACTAATTAATTATGATTAATGCATGATAATTTATATTTCTATTTCATTGGTATAATCCATAATTTGATTAATAAAATTTGATATTTGGAAGTTTATAGCCAAATTTTATAAAGTTTTTAAGCTTTAAGATTTATAAATTTGGATTTTGGGCTCTTTAGGGTTTTTGGAATAGTGTTTGATATTCATCATCATAATGAAGTATAATTAGAATATTTTAATTTATTTTTAGGGTTTTATACCCTTTTTCAATTATAACAAAGCTTGAAAGTTTCATTCAAATTATAGCATTGGCATTTCCTATTGTAGTTAAGCAACTTACTAGAATCGTAAGTGTCAAGTATATTAGTCCTAGATCTTAGTTGGATCCTAGTTTATGCAAGATTTTGACCTAATTTATACTACTAGGCCATGGCATGTTGTGCATGAATGGTTTTTATAAAGATGCATGAGTCCGAGAATGACCTGAATTTGACAGTTGTCACAATAGCGCTCCTCAAACAATCTCAATACACAATCCCGGAAAACCTCTGATGCTCGCACCGATCGATCGTTGGCAATTTCCACGTCTAAAGGGCAATCCAACCTGCCCGAAGACTCAGGAAACTTCTTGCTAAGCTCAAGGGAAACAAATGATCGGGTAGCCCCCGAATCGAGCAACACCTGAATTGGGATACCGTTCACATGGAACGATCCTAAGCAGAACACATACATATAACATATCAACATTACCGCAACATAACATAAAAGCATATATAAAGAATCATACCAGTCACCACATCGGGTGCGGCGCGTGCCTCCTCGGTAGTCAACTGGAATGCTCGGCTCCTCACCGCTGGAGCCTTTGCCTTGCCCTGCCGACCATCAGTGATCCGCAGGGTTGCTGGAGCTGGCGCCTTCACTAGCGCTCAAGCTGCTGTCAAGTGGGGGCAATTGGCCTTCTTGTGTCCCCTCTGATTGCAGTGGAAGCACAACAACTCAGACGTCGAGAAGACAAGTGTAGGGGCGGTACAATCCCTACTAAAATGCCCTAACTTGCCGCACTGATGATCCCAATGTGCATGATCCCTCGTGCATCTTGCCGCATTTCCTGCAACGGCCTCGCCCATGTTAGCCTTTTGGCCCAACATCTGATCCCTTGGGCTTCTTCCCCGAAGCCCCTATAACCTGGCCCTCCTCCGCCTTCCTCTTCCGGATATGCTCCAGATCAATCTCCGTTTCCCTAGCCCTGGCAATCATGGAATCCAGGGTAGGGCAAGTTGAAAAACTAACATGCTCCTGGATCTCAGCCCGTAGCATGTCATGGTAGCGGGTCCGCCTCATATCCTCATCACCTACATACTGGGGCACTTACAACGCCCTCTCCCGGAACTTGGCAGTGATCTCCACCACGGTCTCCATCATCTGCCTCATATCTAAAAACTCCTTGGCCAGCTGTTGAAGCTCGACAGCCGGTGCAAACTCTGCCTTGAACCTGGTCATAAAGTCCGTCCAGGTCATAGCCTCGACAGCCGAGGCTCCCAATGAGTCACCAAAAGACTCCCACCAGTCTCTAGATCTGTCTCTCAGACACCCTGCTGTGTATCTCACCTTCGACCCCTCGTGGCAGAAGCTAGTCAATTGTGCAAACTCGATGTCTATAATCCACCGCCTGGCAGCTATGGGGTACTTCGCTCCGTGAAAGTCTGGCGCACCACTGCCCCTGAAGTCCTTAAAGGACAGCGTGCAAGATCCCGGCTGGCTAGATGCCATGTCGCTCCTGAATGCCCTAAGGCGATCCTCCATCAACTCAACTATCCCTTCCTTGATCGACCCGAAGATAATGGGAGTCGACTAAAGGATGCCCCTGGTGATCTCTGACGCAATGAAATCGTGTAGCCTCTCATCCCCTAGCTTGGAACCTGATCCCTCTCTTGAACTGCCAACTGTTGGCCTCGATCGTAGTACCACCATTCTGCAATATATAAACAAGCGACTGTTAGTGATACTGATACCTCTTGAGGAACCACATTCACTACAAGTTCCCTGGTCTTATCTCGACCTTCCTTGGTTCGGGTATGGATCATCTGCTTCCAGTAGTACGGGCCCATACTACCTTCCACATCTATCCGTACCTTCTTCAAGGACTACTTGACTCCACCAGATCCCTTTTTACCACTGCTGAACACTGCTATCTTTATCCTAGGCTTAACCTTAGAAAAATCTCTGACTCCACTTAAACCAATCCTTAGCTGCTGAAGCCTCTTATAATGCCAATTAGCCATCTCTTGAATACCATCACATGTGACGAAGCTCGGATAATCCTTCAAGTAAAAGACTCGTCGCTACCACGATTGGACTCAAACGAGAGCTGCGCAGCCGGGCCAAATCCAACACTCTAAGATTATCCAATCCTGATCCCATGTGATGTGATGTATTCACCTAATGACTAAATCGCATCACTTGGAGTCCCGCAAAGCACAAAGCAAGTAGCATTCGGATACAAGAACTACTCAAGGAATTTTATTCTCATAACAAAAAACTGCACTAGCATTCAACGCTGAACTCATACTATCAGGCATAACCTAAACAGGCTATCCTACTGCTGTCTACTCAATTTCTAGCATGCAATTCACATAAGGCTGAAACACAAAAGCAGGCAGGTAAGGCATCCTCCTAGATCCTTAGTCCTATTCTAGCATGCTATTCTACGAAAACTGATAAACATAGTATAACATTGTATGGGTACTTTGGGGAATACTTACTTGAGCTAGACCGGTCGCGCACATCACACACTTTGTTCTTTCTTAAAACTCTTTACTTAATCTTTTTAGAAAACTTTTTCTTTTTCGAAATCCTTTAATCCATCGGTTTGAGTTCAGACACTCCCGAAGGTGTGTCCGAATCCCTCAAACCAGGGCTCTGATACCAACTTGTAACGACCCAATTTTCACAGCCAAAAATTTCATTTTCAAATCAACACTTTGGAAAACATTTGGGAAAAAAAAACATCGTCATTTCATAAACATATTTCATGTCCGAAACCAAAACATAAAAACAACTATAATGTTAGAGTACCAATCCCAGAACATCTCGTAGTGCGGAAAACAAAGAGCGTGTGTGATATGCAGCTACCGTGCCAGCTCCTTCCCCTTCGCGGAAGAGGTACCTAAAACAAAAACTGAAAACCGTAAGCACGAAGCTTAGTGAGTTCCCCCACCGAACCACATACCAAACAACCACATAATATACATATATTGTTAGGCATATTTGGCTGCCCGACCTACCCCTTCGGTCCTCTTGATCGGATACTGACTAGCATATCTGGGTGCTGGTCTCCCCTTCTGTCCTCTCGAACGAATACTGACTAGCATACCTGGGTGTTGGTCTCCCCTTCGGTCCTCTCGACCGGACACTGGGGACTATTTCACCCCTACCACTACCACATAACATGTATCACATAATCTATCTAGCATGGATGGGCATATCTGCCCCTTCGGTCCTATCGACTGGTATTCTGGGGACTATTTCCCCTACTGCCACTAGCACATAGCATCATATCATACTAGCACATAAACATAACACAGGTAGTAGCAACCCTAGATGAATATCACAGAGAAAATCATCTAAACATACACTCCTACTAGTGGGCCGGCATTGTGGCCTTAGACCCACTACTACTGGAAGGTAACTCACCTCGTAGTAACTACTGAACTGTGCGGGAATCCTCTGACTGTTGCCACTGCTGCTGCTCCGAAATTTTACCCCTGACCAAGTCAAAGTCAAAGTCAGCTTCTAGTTGACCTGACTCGCCGAGTTGGCTCGCCAACTCGCCGAGTCCCTATCCTTCGATTAGACCTCAAACCCATCTTTTACTCGTCAAGTTAGGCGATGACTCGACGAGTTTTCCTTCGAAAAGAACACCGAATGAATCCACATCCGACTCACCGAGTTGTATGAATAACTCGCCGAGTACCATGAATATTGCATTGGGCTCGCCGAGTCCGTTCATGCACTCGGCGAGTACTATGAATTCCCAGAACACTTTGCTTAGTCCAGAATGTTGGGTCACTCCCCGGGACTCCTAAAAACCCTTCCACACTCAACTGGTCCTTATGACCCTCACTGGTATGGGACCAAAACCCCTAGACTCGCCGAGTCCAGCAATGGACTCGCCGAATCTATCTCATTCCTTACCAAGAACTTTGATTTCTGATGTACAACACTTAACCAAATGATAGATCCAGGAACCTAAACTCGATCTAGCACGTAAAGTTACAAACTTTACGTGCATGTATAGGACATAATATCTTAAAAGTCTCTAAAATGGTTCTTTTGTTGCATGGGGCCTTCCTTGGTGCATAAAGCAACCTAGATCTGACTTGTGGCTCATAAAATGACGTGATACAGAAGTCCAAACCCCCAACCATGTTTGCAAACATGGTTGGCCACCAAAAATGGCTTAAAAATCCCTAAATCACCTCAAAGAGGGATCTAACAAATGAATGAGCAAGGTTCAGATTTTATACCTTCCAAATACTGCAAATGATGAACCAAACTCGAATCCTTCAGTCCCCTCTTGATCCTTTTATGCTCTTCCTTCTTCCTTGAGATCAAAACTCATAAGAATCACTCAAAAAGCCTTAGGTCTTCACAAAACGGCTAGGGTTTGCTATGAGGAGGGTTTGGGAGCATTAAGGGGGAAAGGAGGCTGCATAAGGTCGTTTAAGTAGGTGCAAACCCATGGATTAGGGTTTTTGTCCAAACAAAGGCTACTCGCCGAGTCCGCAGCTCCAACCCCGCGCCTCATCCCGCTTCTACTCGGCGAGTCAGTCCTTCAACTCGCCGTGTCCAAGGCTAAAAATGCAAAAATAAATGAAGATTTAATAACAGAGTACGTACCAAGAACTAGGTGCTACAACATTCTAGGAGTACCTGCACTTCAAGTTAGGAAGATGATAAGTAAAACTTCAAAATGATTTACAAAAATTATGTTAGGAAGAAAATAAGGAGGAAATAGGGAGGCAGTAGTGAACACCCAAATGGAGATTTGATGTTAATGTCTTATTTAGCCTTTCGCACAACATTTGGTATGCATGTTTTGGAATCTTGGGTCTTGTAATAACTTTTCTTGACACATTTGACACATCTTTTGGAATGTATATTTTCCTATGCATTTTTGGATTTTTTTATTCATGTAAGACACTTTTGCACATCTTTTGTAATGTCATTTGTGATATTTACCATCTTTAGTAATGTTATTTAGAAGTTTGTACATGATTTGTATGTCAATTACATCGTGGCAATTAGACTTTTCTGCTAATTACATCAAGTAACAAGAACACATGATTTAGTCATAATACATTAAACTTTCATGGCATTCAAAACTTCATGAACTACATGATTTAGTATTAATACATCAGATAGGATACAACAACCATCAAAATTTCAAACTACATCGTTTACATACAAGAAAAATAACACAAAAAATAAACTTTGTGAGGAAACAACTTCCAATTTACTTTGTCCAATTCTTGTCTGAAAACAAAATCGAAGTTCTTCTTTCTTTCCAGTTTCATCATGCATATACTAATTTCCTTTTACAATGTAATTGCAGGTTTGTCCCAATTTCTCTTCTCTTATACCATCCATTGTGCATTCATCTTCATCCATCCATGCCTAAAATTTACATTTTGGAGTTCTACTCTTCAAGAAAAGTATTGAAAAGGTTAAATTTAAGAGAAATATGAAGAATAAGCATCATTTAGCAACAATTCAAAAAAATTGGTTTACAAGTGCGTTTTTTGACACACTCAAAATTTTGTTCTAGGATTGTAGGGGTTCCTTGAAGTCTTCACACGAGATGGTACCTTGCTATCACATGGATGGTTAGCTTGAAATTCATTACTTCGTATGGAAGAGAAAGATGAAGCAGAAGAAGCCATTATCGATGTTGATCTAGGACTTAATTAATGAATAAGTCGTATATAACTCCTTTATAATGCAATGATGTGTATTATGCCACGTAACATAACGTATATTCTAACCAAACCTTAAATTAGTCATGTCAGTTGCAACCTACATTAACCGGTAATAATAATATAATGTGAAAATATAAAACAAGTTAGTTGGTTATACGTGTAAAAAAAAGTTAATATAACAAACATAAGAAATAGTTACCAAGTCATTTTCCGTATTTGTAAAGGTAACTTGATCACTTGCAATTCATTAAACTCCAAAAAAAACTATTTTACATTTTTTTCTCTCACGTGTATGAAATTAACAACTCAAATTTAACATGTTCATAATTATAAACTAAAAACACAACAAAGAAATAATAATAAATAAAAGTAGAAGTGAAATAACTTTTTGAACACAAGTACACAAAGCAACGAAAAATGGACAGTTGTACACCACATAAAAGACACAACAATTCCCACTTTTGGTTTTTGACTTTTTGTTCATATACCTTATTCCTACACTTCATCCATTGAGGTCGTCTCTCCATATATACCCCCTCATCCATGGTCATACAACTACTAATCGATCAAGTTTTTCAAAAACTGAAAGTAGCTATGGAGGATTTTTTCCAGTCTTTGCCGGAAGGATTCGTAGCTGCAGCATTGGCACTCACCAGCCCTCGAGATGTTTCCCGATTGTCCTCCATCAATTCCGTTTTCCGTTCGGCGGCACAGTGGGACAGCGTTTGGGAGAATTTCACACCGCCGGAGTACCTGAAGGAGACGGCGGACGGTGGTGCAGTCCTATCGAAGAAGGAGGTGTATCTACGCCTCTGTGATCATCCAGTCATCATAGATGAAGGAAACAAGGTATACTTTCGAACAATTTTCCTATAACTACATGATTTCACCGTTTCTGTGATCCTTCTACCAATCAAAAGTCAAAGCAAATGAAATTCGTTTCTGAGATCTCGTAACAGGAGAGAAGCTTCGAATTGTGTTAATTCAGTCTTATTCTTTTCATCTAATTTTCATCAGAGTTTCTGGTTGGATAAAAGGAGCGGGAAGAAATGTTACATGTTAGCTGCGAGACAATTATCAATCGCTTCTTCCGATTCCCCAAATTGTTGGAAATGGACACAAACACCAGAATCAAGGTATTAATTAACACGTTTTACAGTTCATAAATACAAAATGTTATGTTATCTTTCTCAATTGAACTCCAATTACAGATTCACAGAAGTAGCCGAACTTGTGAGTGTGAGTTTGCTTGAAATCATCGGCAAAATCAGTACTTCAATCTTTTCCCCTGATACAACTTACGTTGCTCTTCTTGTGTTCAAAACAACATCGAAAGCTTATGGGTTTGAGTACCAACCGGTGGAGGTCTGTATAGGTTTTCACGGCGACCGGAGTCGAACCCGGATGGTGTATCTCGACCCTGAAGCAGGGCGGAGACGAGGACTCCGATCAAGGAGAGGGATTGGGATGTTTAGCAAAGGAGGATTCGCGAATTTGGATGTGGTGCCTCCGCCTTCTAAAGAGAATGGTCCAAAACAAAGAGAAGATGGATGGTTTGAGATTGAGATCGGAGAATACTTTAATGGCGGTGGTGATGCGGCGGAAATGGAGTTGAGTGTGGCGGAGGTCAACGGAGGGAATTGGAAGACTGGTCTTGTTATTGAAGGTATCGAGTTCAGGCCAAAAACTTTTGTTGATTAGGATAATTGATTAAGAATTAAGAGTGAAGCAAGTAGTTGTGAAGTTTAGTAATATGGTTGTATATTTATCTATATGATTAACTATTGATTGATTGATGATTAGGATAATTGCTGAAAATAAAATGTATACATACGAGTGAATTTTTGGAATTATATTTTGAAAGCCTTTTTTTTTTTTTTTTTTCTCAATTTGCACATTATTTATTTTAAATTTAGAGCTAATCATGCCTTGAAGATTGAGAGCGACGCCATGAAGGAAAGGTGTAAAGTGATTGAAAGAAATAAATAATTGTAAATTACACGAATCGTCTCTCGTGTAAAGCTAAAACGCACGTTAGGTTCCTATTTTTAAAAATTAACTCGGACCATCCATCGCTTAGTTAAAAATTACACGTCTCATCCATCTAAACGTAAAATGACCTTTTTGCCCTTATTTATTATTTTTTTTGATTTATTTTTAGTTATTAATTATTAATCCATTAAAAGAAATTGTTTATTAATTATTTATCTATTTTTTAATTAAATTAAAATGTGTAAAAATATTTCATAACCTAATTACCCATAGACCATCACCCCCAATCTTAAAATCGATGCCGGTGACAAACAAAACCCTTTCTCTCTTCTCCCCACCGGAAACCGCCGACCACCACCGGTCCACCGCCCCTTCTTGCATCTCCTTCTTCCTATTTTTAGTTGGATCGACACAACCAAGACCCTCTAATAACACTAACTCTCCTTGTTCTTCATCCAAACGCACCAATAGAACACACGATTCAACTCCTTTCCTTTCAATCAAGTTGCAGGTTTCACATTATTTCTTCCACTCTTCTCTCTTCTCAAAATCGGTACCAAAGCACACCATATTCTCATTTAATTCTCGGATTTCAGATGTTAATTTGTGGTAGTGTGGGATAGATGTACGTTTGATGGTGACTGGGATGGTGCTTTTTTGGGTGGTAGATGACAATTATGGTGGCTGTAATGGAGGGATAAGGGAGGTATTGGGTTGCGGCGAAGATGATGAGTATATGGGTGGTTGATGGTGTTGTGAGGTGAAGAAGACGGTGATTAATAGGTGGTTAAAATTGTGGAATGGTGATGGTGTAAGGTTAAGATGATGAAGATGGGTCAATGGTGATGGATGGAGAAGATCCAATTGTTTACAATGAGCCACCTCCTCTCAGTAACCTCATTGGAACTGCAAGGAGGGTTGTAAATATGCATTTAAGAATCAACCATAAAATTGGGTTCTAGCATTAATATATGGAAAAAGGGAAAATGGGTGGGTGTGATAGGTTTTTTTTTTCTCAAATTTGTAACAAAATAGAAGAGAGATGGTTGGTTCGGTAGTGGTGGTCCGGCGATGGTGGTCTATGGTGGTAGTGACGATGATAGTTTTGAGAGCAGATGTTAGAGAAAAAGTGGGAGAGAGGAATCCTAGGTTGGAATTTTATGGGGAGTGGAGTTTTTTATTTTCCTTTTTTATTTTACAAATAACTTTAAGAAAAATAAATAAATCAAAAAAAGAATAAAAATAGTAGAATAGTCATTTTATGTCTCCCAAGGGATGAGGCGTGTAAATTTAAACTAATAAGGGATGTTACATGTAACTTTTAACAAAATGAGGAACGGTCCGAGTTAATTTTTAAAAATAGAGACTGAACGTGCAATTTAGCACCTGACCGAGGGACGATTCGTGTAATTTACTCAATAAATAATTCTAAAAATGGTCTATTTTGTTTAATTTATGTCGTTTTTATTTTAAAAAAAAATGATAGTATATTAGTGGTTTAACTTTGGATATATTATGTGGTTTTGATTCTTATTCTCTCGTATAAATGAAGGGTTTTTTTTTAATTTTTTATTTGTCATACTCTCATTCAATTTGTCAAATGTAATTTTATGGTTATTTTGAATTTTTTTTTCACATGATATTTTATGAGTTTTTTTATTTTATTAAATTTTACATAATATTTTAATGTAATAATTGCAATAATTATAATAATAAATTTATATCAATTTTATTAATAAACTTACCTTTTAATCTCAAATTTTCTAAAATTAAAGCTTATTAGTTTCTTTTATTTATTTAAATTATTTTTTTTAATTTAAAAGATACAAAACATTTCAATTATAATAACTCATTATTTTTCTTATTTTCTTATAAATTCAAAATATTCAAATACTTTCACATTTATATTTAACTTTTTTGTTTTAAATTAACTCACATAATATGTGAGTCTCACAACTAGTGGTTAATATTTTTATATGATCATCCAAATTAAAATAACGAATATACCCTTAAAGATTTTTTTTAATTATTTTAATTAAAAGAAACATTTCTCTCTCTCTCTCTCTCTCTCTCTCTCTCTCTCTCTCTCTCTCTCTCTCTCTCCATCACCGGTCAACCCTCTCCCTCTATAATGTTTTCCTAGTCATAAATTATTTGCTTTGAGCTATTAAACCTGAACATCAAGCTAGGAATAGTTATTCATGACTTCTAAGACGTTTTAGACAATTTAAACACACACACACACATATATATATATATATATATATATATATATATATATATATATATATATATATATATATATAATAGGTCAGACAATATTCCAATAAATACAATGATATTTTAATTAAAGCTAGTTTAAACATTGGAATAATGCAAGAGTAAAAGAATCACCTTATGTGATCCAGGAGGCCCATGTTTTATGGACTAAACACCTTTAAGCCCAAGAAATCTATTAAAGCTCACATAGATGGATCTTGTTCTTTTTGTGAAGAAACTGGATACTGGAAGAAGATTTACTTATCTTTTTTGAAAAGAAAGTCTGGAAGAGACTAGTACTTCTTGTATCTACTAGATAGAACTTATATAATTTCATATAACGCTTAGGCACTTGGTACTTAAATGTTAATCTAATATTTGTAAATGGCTTATAGATATATATATATATATATATATATATATATATATATATATATATATATATATATATATATATATTGAAGAGTAATCGAGCTGAGCACAACCAAGTTGGAACTACACTCTCGAAGTTTAGTTTATTATTTATGCTTAGAACATAAATTACTTGTAATGTAAAACAATATTTGTTTTGGAACAATGATTGTTTTAATTTAGCATGTCTAAATTTATGTATCGGTTATTTTATTCAAATGTTTGATCATTTACTTAATTGTTTTTCATAGCAATAATATTTATATTCTGAAATGATTAACTTCTATTTATGAGACTAGATCTTTTAATATAAATGTAAAGTAAATATCAACATTTTTATAAATAAAATTAATTTCTATATGCAAACATTTTTTTGACTTAAACTTGTTTTAAATCAAACTCATCTTTGATTTTGTTATCTTTATTATATAAATGTCATTCACATATTCCAACTTCAAGAAATGAATCTTTATTATACAATGCGTGAAATGTTGTAATAAAAAGAAATCTTTTATTTCATTTATAAATTATAAACAAGGGAGAAGACGGGATGGAACCAACCTTCAATTGGGCATCTGCAAAATGTGTGGCAGGCATTGGAATATTGGCCATGGAATCACCCTAATGAGTTTGAAATAACTTGAAGATACACTTGAAATAACTTGAAGGTACACAATCAAACTCCGATTGCTATTCAATCCATACTGCATCCAAACCATAATAAAAAGCAAGTTAGGTTTCATATTTTCACCATTTTATCATTTTAGCCACTAAACCATCATTTTTTTATCCTAATAGTCATTGAAAAACTAGAAAACACCTTTATTTTTGTTCAAGAATCTACTCTTGATCTTCTTATTATTTTGTTTATTTCTAATTCCATAAACAACTTAACATATTCGAATGTTGGACAAAGATGATGATCTGATTAAATACAACTCTAAATCCTTCTAAATTGCCTTGTGATACCGGTCTTGAAATTAGCCAAATTCAATTCCCTAAAATGATTGTTCAAACCCACATTGAAATCCAAATAGCCAAATTGAAGAGATGTTAAGATACATAACTAAAAACTTGGGAATTAGGGATTCAATAAATACATTCCGCGAATAAGTTGTTGCCCTGAAGGTGTAAATGTTTTTATTCCTAGGGTTCCCATGATCGATCTGTCAAATCAAACTAGATAAACAAAACCTTAACCACTTCCAAATGCAAAAGCACTACAACATAAAAAAAATGTTCTCCAAAGATTTTTAGGGGTAGCACGGGCTACCCTTGGCTACCAATTGGTTCTGCCCCTGATAAAGTGGTCAAGATTTGATAATAAAGGGCTGTGATTGAACCAGAAAAGGAAAAAAAATACTTGCATTTTGGGGATCCAATTGCTTGTTTTGCATCAAGATTTGATAAAGCATCTTCAATGAACAACATTGCAGCATCTTTCCTTGATGTTCCCATACTAACATTGGTAATATATGTTGGGAGACTTTATGAAGAACATAACTTGAAATTAAGAGGTTATACTAGTTTTTAATAGAGAAATGTTGTCTTTTTCATGGGAGTAAAATGATACAATGACATATTAGAGATAGCAGACTGTTCTCTAATGCAACATCAAAAATGAATACAACCTTTCAACATTAGATGTTTGTTGTTTCATCACATCATTTTTCTTGAAATACCGAGAGAGAGAGAGAGAGGGAGAAAGAGAGAGAGAGAGAGAGAGAGAGAGAGAGAGAGAGAGAGAGAGAGAGAGAGAATACAGATGGTCGAGAATGAGCAACCATCAACTTTATATCTAATCTAAACTTGTCTTTCTTTTTTTAAAGACTATCTTTATATCTAATCTAAACTTGTCTTAATATTGCATTTAGGTGTCTTATTAAGGACTATCTTTATATCTAATCTAAACTCGTCTTTTTTTTTTTTCAGATGTCTTCCAACAATGTTGATTCTGGCTCAAACCCTACTAGCTCCTTCTCTCTCATGAACCTTTAAAGGAGAGTCATCTTCAATGGTTCCAACTTTATGGATTGGATCCGAAACATCAGGATGGTCACTCGATACGAGGACAAGTAATATGTCCTCAACAAGGAGCTTAAGTAACTTGATGTGACATCTGCTACTCCTGAGGAGATCGCTGATTTCCAGACTAATGAGAGAGATGCCGCGAAAGTGGCATGTATCATGCAAGCCACGATGACAGTCGAGCTCCAAAAGTCCTATGAGGACTACTACCCTTTTGAGATGCACCGGGACTTGATGGACCGCTACCATCAAAGTGCTCGTCAAGAGAGGTATGACATCATATCCTCCATGATAACAACCCGGATGAAGGATGGTGAACCCATCACGGGCCACTTATAGAAAATTCAAAGGTATGTGGACCGTTTGCTGAAACTAAATGTGAACTTCTTGAGGAGTTGGCAATTGACATCATTTTTGCACTCGTTAAACTCTTGTTTTGATTAATTTCCGAATGGCATACCACATGAACATGGAGGAAGTTCCACTCAGCAAACTTCAAGACTCTCGAAGACCGTCGAAAGTGGTCTTAAGAGTAAATCAGTTGTTACTACTCCTACTCCTACCACGGCCCCTGTCTTGGCAATCGGGAAAGGCAAAGGGAAGAAAAGGAAGATCCCTTTGAAGGGTACTAAGGGAAAGTCCCTTGGTGGATCCTCTTCAAGTGGAACCAATAGAGGTTCTGTCACTCCTTCTCCTAATCCTAAAGAGGCTGAATGCTTCTATTGCCATGAAAAGTCACACTGGAAGCGAAACTGACCAAAGTACCAACAAGATGTTAAGGATGTGAAAGTAAAACCCAACCATGCAGGTATTTACACTATATTGTCTAAAAACTCACCCCATTCTAGTTCTTGGGTCCTTGATACAGGTTGTGGTATTCACATATGTTCTGATTTACAGGGACTAAGAACAAATGAGAATGTGGAGCATGGGAAGATAAACTTGATCATGGGGAATAGAAAAGCTTCACTTGTCACGAAGATTGGAGTTTTTTCTTTGTTCCTAAGTATCGGGTTAACATTAGATTTAAATAAATATTGTTACTCGTATGAAATGGTGAGAAATATTCTTTCCTTTCATGGTTTGTATAAACAAGGGTTTACCTTTTCGTTTGATAATGAATGGGGTGGTATTAATGCTCTTTTTAATAATGTTCTTTATTTTAAAGCATTACCTTGTGATGGTGTATATGAAACTGTGTCAATTCTTGATAACCTAGGAAATAATGTGTTATGTATTGATTCTTCCACTAACTTGGATAAAGCATCATTATGGCATTGTCTTCTTGGATATGTAAGCAAGAAACACATCGTCCATGTCCAAAAGGATGGAGTCTTGGAGTCATTTGACCTAAATTCAGATGATAGTTGTGAAATTTGTTTGCTTGGAAAATGACAAAGTCACCCTTCACTGGTACTTGTGCTAGCGGTGAGGATTTGTTGGATCCCATACATAATGATGTGTGTGGACCCTTTAGAACCGCCACAAGGAATGTTAACCGCTTCTATGTGACTTTTACTAAAGATTATATTAGATATGGATATGGCTACTTAATCAAGCATAAGTCAGACACATTTGAAAAGTTTAAAGAGTTTAAACAGGAAGTGGAGAATCACTTGGGCAGGAACATTAAGATGGTTCGATCCGATCGAGGTGGTGAGTATCTTAGTACAGAGTTCCTTGACTATCTATGGAACGTGGGATTGTCTCACAATTAACACCTCCCAAAACACCACAACTTAATGGTGTGGCTGAGAGGCGTAATCGAATCTTGTTGGATATGGTTCGTTCCATGATGAGTCGATCTTTGCTACCAATCTCATTTTGGGGGTATGCCTTAGATACTGCTGCCCATATCCTTAATCTAGTCCCTACAAAGAAGGTTGCCAAAACACCTCACGAGATGTGGACTGGAAAAGTTCCCAATCTAGATCACATCAAGATTTGGGGTTGCGAGGCTTTTGTGAGGCGCAAGACTCACGATAAGTTCGAACCTCGAAGTGAGAGGTGTATTTTCATCGGCTACCCACAGAAATTCTTTGGTTATCCCTTCTACAGAACCAATGATAACATGGTCTTTGTAGCAAGGAGAGGAGTCTTTCAAAAGATAGATAGAGAGAGAGAGAGAGAGAGAGATAGAGAGAGAGAGTTTGTAAGCCAAGGAAACAGTGGGAGGAAAATTGACCTTGAAGAAATTCAAGAGTCAAGTGGTGAAGGAACCTCAAACCCAAGCAGTCAACCTGAGGAGGAAATTCATGTTGATCCGACTGATGAATATGTACCTCTGAGGCATTCCACGAGAATTAGTAATGCACCTGAGCATTACTATGGTTTCCATATTACTGGGGAAGGTGATACACTTATCAGTGCTAACATACTGGTAAGTCTGGATGCACCTAACAGCTACACAGAAGCCATGGCAGGCCTGAGGCTACCAAATGGAAAGTGGCTATAGATAGCGAGATACAGTCCATATATGACAATCAAGTTTAGAACTTGGTTTACAATGTACCAGGTCATAAGACAATCGGGTGTAAATGGATCTTCAAGAAGAAGACCAACATGGATGGTAATGTACACACTTATAAGGCATGACTGGTTGCAAAGGGATTTTTGTCAAACTCCGGGAATTGATTATGATGAGATCCTTTCACCAATAGCAAGGATTAAGTCTATTAGGGTTATGTTAGCCATTGCTACATTTCATGATTATGACATATGGAAAATGGATGTCAAAACTGCTTTCCTTAATGGAAGGTTGGTTGAGGATGTTTACTTGAGTCAGCCAGAGGGTTTTGTTAATATAGAGTACCCTAATAGAGTGTGTAAGCTTGAGAAATCCATCTATTGATTGAAACAAGCACCTCATAGATGGAATCTTTATCTCGATGAGAAAGTCAAAGATTTTGGCTTTTCGAGGAGTGAAGATGAATCTTGTGTATATGTCAGGTCTAGTGGGAGTATAGTTAGCTTTTTGGTATTGTATGTGGATGAGATATTACTTCTCACACCCCAAAACCAAGAACGGTGGAAACGTTCTAGGGCGGAGGACGTCATGTAACGTATCACAACAGTGTAAAGTTGTAAACAAGCAACAACATCATCCATTGCATTAATAGTAAGATTTTAATACATGTGTGTTCTTTCATAGAAAAAGACATGAAAATAAGTAATCAAAATAAAAGACGAGTCTTGACTGCTCCGTCTTCTCAAAACCTGGTCATCGTACCTGTCTACTGTTGACTTGAGAATACAAGTTATTTTGAAAGTGTAGATCTACATTTAAGCTGGTGAATTCATAAGTATTTTAGTGTCATTGATTAGTAAAACTTGTAAAGAAAAGACTTGTAAATGTTTGAAGTATAAGTTTGTATAAGTATGAAAACCCTAGAAAATCTCATATTTCCTACTAGTATAAAAAGTAGTCTTTTAGCAAGACCCGACTGTTTTGAAGGTTTGAACCTCTCCAAAAATGAAGGTTTTTCCCTTGTACAACTATTATTATTAAAACTAGTCTACCTCATCGATTATGTGAATGTGTCACAAAATAAAGGTAATAAGGAAAATAATATAATTATTGAAATCGTATCCTTTTGTCTTACGATAAACACGACGTGGTAACTCGCCAAACAGTACAACCAAAGACATTCATCGATGTGCAGTATCCCACTGTAGCTAACAGCCGGGTGTAGAATGGTCAGTCCCGTATAGTATGTAATAGTATCTCTTCATATAGTATGTAATAGTATCTCTTCATATAGTATGTAATAGTATCTCTTCATATAGTATGTAATAGTATCTCTTCATATATTATGTAATAGTATCTCTTCATATAGTATGTAATATATTTGTACAGACTCATGAATGAATTGACTCTTATGTGATTTCTTGTACTAGGAATAGTAAGTAGTACCTCATAACTATACCTATTATATTTACTAGTAATGTACGTGTATAACTGAATGTATGCCCCTGCTACCCAAAGGTACTGAATTGACTGATAGAACTTTTATGTCTATGTATGTATACATAATGTATATGCATGCATTTGAAATGGTCGGTTTTAGCCAAGAACACTAGTGTGTGTTCTTGGTGTTCTTGGTGAAACTTGAAGATCTATGAAAACATGATTTTCATGGATGAAATCATGAGAGAATGCTAGATTAAGAGATGTATCAACAAGTCAAGGAAGAATACTTACTAGTTTTGAAGATCTAGGGAGAAGATCGGGATGATAGTTGAGAGGATTTGAAGTAAAATCAACCAAGGAATGGAAAGAATGAGAAAAATGGACAAGGACCATATATGTACTCTTGAGTTTACGGCCACATGAGTTTACGGCTGTAAACTCATGGTCTTGTGGCTGTCAACTCATTTTAAGTGGGTTATGGTCTGATTTGTTACACTGTGGTTCTAGCAAGTACTTTATAACACTTATTCCTTAAGTGTATTAGGCTCAAAACGCTCAAAAAGACTCTAAATTATGCGAAATGATAGCGAGAATGAGTCTGACACTGAGTTGAGTTGCCTGACTAAGCTTTCAAAACATTAGAAAATGTTGGGTTATCACATCATCCCCCCGTTAGAGGGAATTTCGTCCCGAAATTAGAGTTTAGGTAAAGGAGTGGATATGAATAATCAAGTAAAGAGATGAGGATAATTCAGTTTCGATTGATCCTCATGCTCCCAAGTGAATTCAGATCCTCTCTTGGCGTTCCAGCGAACCTTCACTAATGGGATGCGGCTTTGCTTCATCTGTTTTAGACTTATCCAAGTGGGAGACTGTTGGATTAATGTCTAAGTCCATAACTATAATTGGTAAGACTTGACCCAACCCGACATGGTCAATTTGGGTTGCATGGCATCATGAATTTGGATAGACTATAATGAGAGAAATAACACTTAAGTTTTGTTAATATATTATAAGTTATAATATATTAACAGGATTATTTAATTAGTATTAATCAAGAATTAATCTAGAATTAATTAAGTGATCAAAAGAAGACTAATTAAATATATAGGTTGATTGTGTAGATCATCCATACTTGTATAGTGGGCTAATGCTCCATGGATTATCAACTTGGGCTAAAACCCATATGATGCCCCATGGATGCTCCATGGTGTATTTGAACCCATGGATCCAAGGAAATGGAAAGTCATAACAATTAGGGTTTACCCTAATTGCAACACTATATAAAGATCATACTCTTGTAAAAATCGGCCACTATGGAAGATAGAGAAGGGCTAGCTGATTTTAGAAGTGTTCTACATTTCTCTCAAGGTTATTCCAAAAGCAATTGATGTTGTGTGAACCATTTGAGGTGTCACACTTGGGGCACTAGGCACTCAAGCTTCATGAGGACATTCTACATCAAAGAGGTATGTATTCTATCTTGTTACATTCATTATTTTTGTATGCTAGATTAGTATAATACCTTGGATGTTCATATTTGCATGTATAATAGAGAAAACATAGATCCAAGGTATTTAGGGTTGCATATACACTTAGGAGTGTTAGAATGATCAAAACCCAACACATTGATCTTATCCGAGAGGTATCACTATGGACTCGTAGTGTCCATATCATGTCCGGAAGACCGTCCTCGGGACATCCTACTCTAACACTCGTAACTGGTGATACTCGGATCTCAGATCCATCTTCGAAGGGTAATTCATTCCTTGCAGCTGGTCAAACGATCCATCTATGCGAGGCAGAGGGAAATGATTCCTAATGGAAATCTTGTTGAGGTCTCTGTAGTCGGTGCGCATACTAAACAATCCGTATTTCTTCTTGACGAACTAGACAGGAATTCCCAGGGTGAGGAGCTCGGTCTTAATAAGCCGCTGCTGAGCAGTTCGTGAAGTTTGACCGGATAGTTCTTGCATCTTTGTAGGTGCTAGACTATAGGGCGATTTGGTTATAGGGGTAGCATTGGATTCTAAGTTTATTCGCATGACAGCACGATCACTCGTAGTTTTGAGCAATCTCCATCTTGAAGTTCATTTTAGAAGTCATACACGGTTCATCAATCATGGTCTCGTGTATACGAGTCGTATATAATTAAGATTGAAAAGGTAGTCAAATAAATGATTCTTCTTTAACCTCACATCCAAACAAGGAAAAGAAGTTAAAGCGGAATCATCAATTCTAAACCTATAAAACCTTGATTATATACCACCCTTGCATATAAGTTTCCCCCACAATAGATTAACTATATGGGTCTTCGGATTGAACTTGACGTACTGTACGAGTGGTACTCTGGGGAGGTTTCTTCAGGAAGGTTATGAAATATAGGACATCCCACACATGAGTATCTCGGAGTATGGGAATGACGGCTTCGCTAGAAAGGTGATTACGAAGAAAGAGATGTGCGCACGAAAATGGTATTTTGAGGATCAAATTGACCCAAGTTGTATGACAATTTCGGACTACTCGGAATAAGAGGCATTAGACTTAGATCATAAATGATGTTACAAACAAAACACAACATTTCAACTTTTAACAGAGTTTTAGTACTTTAGATTAACTACAAGACTACTGCTGCGAACAAGGTATACTTCAAAAAGCAAGTATATGCAGCACGAGAGTCCCTTGACCGACGGGATCTTGCAAAAGATAACACTAGAGTTACACTAGTTTTTAATAGTTTGAAAGTATACTTAAATACTGTTGATTGGAAGTGTAGCTATATTATAGTAGGGTCCTTTGTTGCCTTTTGTTGTTCTGGGTTCAAACTCCTCCTGTTCCCCCGTCACTCTTCTCTGTTGGGCAACCCTTTTGAAATGTCCCATTACGCCAAATAGATGGCATATCCAAGTAATTTCAACATTGGTGGTTGATGTAATGTGTTGGATCCGAGTCCTGCAGAAGCGGGTAGTGTGTCCGTTCTTGTTGCAGTTCTTGTAGTGTAATAGACGACAACTACCTAGATGATGGAAGCTACACTTATTGCACTTTGGTAATAGTTTGAAAGTATACTTAAATACTGTTGATTGGAAGTGTAGCTATATTATAGTAGGGTCCTTTGTTGCCTTTTGTTGTTCTGGGGTCAAACTCCTCCTGTTCCCCCGTCACTCTTCTCTGTTGGGCAACCCTTTTGAAATGTACCATTACGCCAAATAGATGGCATATCCAAGAAATTTCAACATTGGTGGTTGATGTAATGTGTTGGATCCGAGTCCTGCAGAAGCGGGTAGTGTGTCCGTTCTTGTTGCAGTTCTTGTAGTGTAATAGACGACAACTACCTAGATGATGGAAGCTACACTTATTGCACTTTGGTAGGTTTCCAGCATACTATCTGGCTGGGTTAGGGATAACTGGGATACCAGTAGCGATGGTAGTAGGAGTTACAGACGTCGTGGCCACGACGACTGCCACAGGTTGAAGTCTTTTACTCGTCCCTTGGGGTGATTTTCCTTTAAATCTATCCCAGAACTTTCGTTTGTTACTCTTGGATTTGAGATTCGGAGTGTCGTGGTAGTTTGTTACTCGTTGATGTACTTGGTTGTCACTTTGATTGGAATTATTGCTAACAGTCCCACTAACATTTGTGTTGTTAGCGTTAAGGTGAGTCATGACAGCTGTCATGGCAGCTGAGACTGCAGTTTGAAAGGTAGTTGCATCAATCTGAAGAGTTGGTGTTTGGTTGATGGGTTGTTTACTTTTCTTCAACGGCATGATTCTATTACATGAAAAGAAAATGAGTTCGTGAGCGATTATAGTTGAACCTAGATGTATTCCGATCATTCATGTAAAGAGTAGAAGTATGTTTTCGAGGGTTTGATCTACATCCCTATGATGCAGTCATAGTAAAGAGTAGAAGTAAGTTTATAGAATGGTCACAGGACATTTATCATCCAACCCAGGGTGCCATTGGTTGGTAGATAACATGATCAAAACATTGAAAGAAAATTGGAAATGATCCATGAGCTAAATTACTCTAGTCCAATAACTTGACTAGAGTGAGTTTCAGATAGACTCCAATGATAGTATGATGAAAGTATTTGAACAAGCATTGACACAGAATTTAGCCGACTGTCGATATCCTTGATATTTATGACGTAATAAGTTTGGGAAAATTGACCTTGTAGTAGGTCTTACATCATATCCGGAGTAGAAAGGTTTTAGCAGCATAAAGGCCTAACTACAAGTAGTTACGGCACTGTAGTAGATACATAGAAAAGTGTTACATAGGGCATAGATAGGAAAACGAATCCTTATAACAATAAAAGAAAGTAAAGCATATCCTACTGGCGACGGTCATCTCTCTGGTGAACTCTCTGTTTAGCCAGTTGTCGTTCCATATCAAGCAGGTATCTTTCGTACACCCTTTGGCGTACTCGGAGCTCTATGACTTCAGCTTAAGTTTCAGCTAGTTCTTGCAGCAGGGTCTCATGGTCTCTCTCAGATCTCTCATGAGTGTTTTCAAGGCGATTGGTGCGGATGGTATGCATTCTTGCATTGGCATCAACCTCTGCGATACGCTGGAGAGCCGTCCTGCTCTGAATTTCATTTCGAGCAACTCTATGGACCAGGACTAGTAGAACTATGTCTGCTGATCCCCCTTCACTTAAGTTGTAGAAGCTTTGGTCTCCATTAAACGACATAGGTTGATCTTGCTCTTCACTCCATGTTTCCAAGCCTTCTACGGAAGGAGGCGTACCAGGTCGTCAGACATTCGGGTGCAAATGGATCTTCAAGAAGAAGACTGAGATGGATGGTAATGTACACACTTATAAGGCACGACTGGTTACAAATGGATTTTCTCAGACTCTGGTAGTTGATTTTTATGAGACCTTTTCACTAATATCAAAGATTAAGTCGATTAGGGTTATGTTAGCCATTGTTGTATTTCATGATTATGAAATATGGAAAATGAATGTCAAAACCGCTTTCCTTAATGGAAGGTTGGCTAAGGATGTTTAGACGAGTCATCCAGAGGGTTTTGTCAATACAAAGTACCCTAATAGAGTGTGTAAGCTTGAGAAATCCATCTATGTATTGAAACAAGCACCTCGTAGATGGAATCTTTGTCTCGATGAGAAAGTCAAAGAGTTTCGCTTTTCGAGGAGTGAAGAGGAATCATGTATATATGTCAAGGATAGTGGGAGTATATTTAGCTTTTTAGAATTGTATGTGGATGACATACTGCTCATAGGAAATGACATCTCAACTCTGTAGGAAGTGAAGTCCATGCTTGGGAAGTGTTTCGTTATTAAGGACCTTGGAGAAGCTCCCTATATCCTAGGGATAAGGATTTTGAGAGACAGGAGTAAAAGACTATTTGGACTTAGTCAGAGTACCTACTTGGATAAAGTGTTGAATAGGTTCAGCTTGCAGGATTCCAATAAAGGAGAGTTACCGATCCAGAGTAACACCAGACTGACTAAGACTCAGAGCCCAAGCATGGACGTTGAGATAGCTGAGATAAGTCGAGTACCATATGCTTCCGTTGTAGGATTTATCATGTATGCTATGACTTGTACTCGTCCTATTGTGGCCTATTCCTTGAGCATGGTCAACGTATATCAGGGGAACCCTGATGGGTTTTATACAAACAATCCTATGTGTGAATGCAATCTTAGAGTTGGATCTAAGTTTTCACTATTAGTTATACAACTTTATGAACACAAAAAGAAACATGGCATGCTACTATGTGGCCTATTCCTTGAGCATGGTCAACGTATATCAGGGGAACCCTGATGGGTTTTATACAAACAGTCCTATGTGTGAATGCAACCTTAGAGTTGGATCTAAGTTTTCACTATTAGTTATACAACTTTATGAACACAAAAAGAAACATGGCATGCTACTATTATTTTCTAAATTCATATATAAAAATAGAATACATACCTTTTGTTGTTATATAGCAATAACAACTAGTTCCTTGAATTTCCTTAGCTTTTGAAAGCAAGTACCACAAGTGTAGTACCTCCAATGGCTCACAAACACACTAGGTGAAAGAATGAATATGGGAGAGAGGAGAGAAAGGTATCTTGCCCTATATTTCGTCCCTTTTAGGGTTTCCCAAGGCTTGGACGAAATCTTAGTGCCTTAGGGTGCTATTTATACTTAAGGCTAACTAGGGTTTCAAGGTGTAAACCCTAATCCCTTAGCTTAGGGCCTAAGCAAGTCCATGGACTCCTTTCCTTAAGACCTTGGACGAAAACTCCTAGATCCTTCTAGGAATTTTTTTTCAAGCCTTAATAAAGGTGATCCAATGGCCCAAAGCCTCAACTATTGAATAATTACAAAATAGCCCTTGCACTTTCAGCCAGTTCCTTTAATCCCAAAATTAATTCTAAATTAGTTTTTGATTAAATACTAATTAATAATATGATTCCAAATTAATATATTATTCATATAATATATTAAAAAATCATATTTATACCCTAATTTATTATTCGTAACAAAAAACTAGCCTCTCTCCTCAACAATCATCATGTCTAGTCACCAGTGTGAAGGCAACCCAAAAGGACCATGCACAATCGGGTCAAGTACATACCAAAATAGTTATGGACTTAGACACTAATCCAATAGTATCCCACTTGGATAAGTCTAATAACTATTCTGCGTATGACTTTAGATCCTGATTAGCAATCGTAGCTTTCAAAAGCTGCTGTCAACTCTGATCTTATCAGAAGCGTGTCCTTTAGATAAGGGATCATATATTCCTCCATTCTTGATATCGCATAGATGTGAGACATGGATTGAAATCATTCTCTCAGTCTATGTGTTGTTTCCCGATTTCCAATTTATGACGACTGACAACAAACTACAATTGAACACATCAAATTAGTCTCGACTTGGCCAAGCGCTTAGGGTGTCATCACTAAATCATCGAGGGGCCCTTAGATATTGCCTTCATCCTACATTGGATAAATGTAACGGATAAACTTTGATTCAATGCTTGCTTTCACTCACTTACCGAATCACACACAACAATATGTTTTATAACACCAAGTTACTGGTGCGTTTACATATTATTAATGTGTAACCGACTCGCAAGATACAACTCACACATCTCGGTTTCAAGTATATAAGATGTTATCGTCTCACCAATCACTCATGATACAATTCATGAAGTGATCCAAGTGAGCGTGGGTTTAATCCAATGCTGAAATCATATTCATAAGCAGTCATGAACATTGCAGCAAACATTTGCTTATGTCTAATACACTTTAGATAATCCACACACCAATTCACGACAGTCTTCATTCATACCTACTTCAAACATGTGAACGACTGTGGTCCGTTCGAATAATTTGATTATTCTGAAATAATTAATTATTCAGGAAGTCAAAACATGCAAAGTGAAACACAAGAACAATACTAATCCCGTATGGCCCAAAACTCTGGGTATAAATAAAACATTTTATTTAATCACCATATTGATTACTCATTATTTGTTGTTTTGGGTAATCAACTTCTTTCTTGAATTATTACTACACTTGTCCCATGCTCTCAGCATGCACACAATGTTTACTTATGCTCCTTACTTTGTGAAACAGATCGAATGAACACATTTCCAATCATACTCATTTCACAATTCCAAATCTTTATCACAAGTGTAAGAATATCAAATTCTTGTCACTTATAGAATATGCTAGATTCTAACATTTTATGCATTGATCCTTTTGTAAAGTCATAGCTCAAAATCATCAAGACTTGGCCACACTACAAGAAAAAGAGACTTTAACGACGCGCAAACCACGACACTCGGTGATTTATGTTACGCAAAAGGGAGTGATATTAAAAAAGTGTCATCTCTTCAAAAAATTTAAGGATTTATGTCACGCATTATTGCGTGCCCTTAGATTAGTGTCTCATGTAAAAAAAATAAAAACACGGAGGGCACTTTATCTAAAATGTGCGCCCTCTGTGAATGTCGCTTTATGTTTTACTCAAAACGCACGTTCTTGAAAGGGGGAAATGAAATCCCCAAAAATTAAAACTCCGCCTATTCCATGTGAAAATTAAAACCCGCTCCTCTTCGTCTTCCTCTCTCTCTCTCTCTCTATCTCTCTCTCTCTCTCTCTAACCTAAAAAGCCAACCTGCGATTTCATAGAGATTGTTATTTAGATTTAAGAAGAAAAGAAGAAGACAAGCAAGGATAATACTACTAAATTCCACAAAATCGCAGGGACTAGGGCTTTTTTTCAAGAACGGAAACACTTGGTGCTCTCTGGCCTCTGCAACAATTGATCGATGATCTCGCCTCACCTCGTCGGCAACATCTTTGCTCACTTCTCCTTCAACGACCTTAGGGGTATTTTCCTCCGGCGACCTCGGGCTCATGTGACCTCGTCAGAGACTGCTCAAATTTCCACACCCTAGCGCGACTAAGATATGCTATGTTTATTCTCTCTTCCTAATGTTTTTGTTCTTCTATTTCTTTAATCTCTCCTCTATTCATAGCTTTGATTTCGATTTTGGATCTTCTCATCTTCTCCTGTGAAAACCCTAACTCAAAAACTATGCAGGTTTCAATGGCGATTTCCTTATCATTCCACAGCCCTCACTTCTACTCTTTAAGCATCTCAGGTATGCTTTGTTCCTTCTCCCTTATTTTAATTCTTCTTGTTTGATTTCTTAGGTGCGTTAGGGTTCGGATGTTTCACCTTTTCCTAAACCAAAATTCCATTTATTCAAGATACAATCTTCTGTGCTAAATTATATTAATTCAATGACATATGTCGGTTAGGTTTTCACAAGTGTCATTGTTTGAGATGCTTAGAGAGTAGAAGTGAGGACTGTGGAATGATAAGGAAATCGCCATTGAAACCTGCATAGTTTGAGATGCTTAGAGAGTAGAAGTGAGGCTTATCAGTGCTTATGGAAGCATCTCTATAAGCAAAAGAGAAAAACATAAATGATGGTGAAGAGGCGAAAGGTTTTGTTAAGGCTTCCATAAGCGTTAGAAGCTTCCCTCCAATGAGTTCCTGCTGTTACAGACAATATGGATGGAAATGGAATTGAAAATAAAACAGAGCCTATCATGACTTTGGAATCACAGATTCTGAGTTTTAGTTCTAAACCTCCTTTCACCATCACGAGTCTCTTGTGATTTTCTCTGCTATTTCGTGTCTATAAATGTTCATAAACAGTGACGTTTCTATAGACCTTTTTAAACAGATTGATTTTGGGATTGTGGCTTGTGGCTTGTAAAAAACCATTGATTAATGTAATTTGGTTATGGATGTCTTGTTTATGTGTAAATGCAGGTTCTTCCACCTCCTAATGTTACTGGAGCTCTACACATTGGTCATGCTTTAACTGCTGCTATCCAGGTTTATATTATGCCTTGCACTACAAAAACAGAAAATAGAAAGATTTATAAGTAGAACCTTATAGACACTTATGAATTTAGTCCACATGTTTTTTCAATATGAAAAGAAGTGCATAACAATGAATAAGGAATGTGCTAGTGAACAATCTCATGGCCTTATGACTGGACCTTCAAATAATATCTACAAAGAACTGAAATTTGATTATGTAGATAACTTTGACAGACATAATTCAGGTTTTACAAATAGTGTTTCACCTTTACAATATCATACAACTGAGAAATATCAGGTATCACATTTAGATATGTTTGGAGGTTATGATGACAAACCGTTGCTGATGAGTTCAAATGCAAAGCATTTAGGTAACTTAAGAGGTGATTGATTGTCCGTCCATAATACAAGTATGCAGTGATGAAGAAGCTACTAATTTACCCTTCAAATTTTAATTTGTGTTTGATTGAGGTACACCCCCTTATCATTTTTTATATGCCAGAACACAAAAGACATATACACCCCTAATGTTTTCTGTGAGTTTCAGCTTCAAGAGGAGGCTGCTTTGGCAATCAAATGTATTGATAAATGCAAAGAATGGGGGATTTAAATGGTTGGTAATAATAAATTAAAGTGCCTTGTGCAAATTTTAATTTGTGTTTGATTGAGGTACACCCCCTTATCAATCTTTTTTCTCAACTTGTTTACAAGCTGATTTCTTTATGGTTTGTTTAACTACAGGTGAAGATTATAAAGTGCCTTGTTGAAAACATTATGGTAGATTATAAAGTGCTTTCTTGAGGAGGTTGATAATATGATAAACCATAACCATTTGTTTAAGAGGAGCATTATACTAATCAAAGCCTGGTGTTATTATGAGAGCCGCATACTTGGTGTTCACCATGGGCTCATATCAACTTATTCCCTTGAGACTTTGGTTCTTTACATATGTTGGTTCAGGCCCTGTTTCACACAACAAAAACAGAGTAAAAGAGTGAGAGAAGATGCAGGGCAATTTTTCTGTGTTTTATTCCTTTACAATGATCAATCGATTACAAGGATATTTATATAAGATACTTGCAACTAATTATCCTAGAAAGACTGCTTACTAACTTTCTGGAGCCAAACGTGGCTATTTACTTGGTCATACCCCATTACTCCTAACAAAAAGACTGAATTGCCCCTGAATAAAATACATGGCTTTCACTTGGTTTGGATTAACACCAACATTATTCCATGTTTTCAAGAATTCTTTTGTTGGACCTCTTGAGGTTGTTTAACACACAATTTACAAACATACCCTTTACAGGTATGTATTTGGAACCTTTGTTTATGAATGCTCTCACTGCATTTTCAGGTACTTTACCGTTTTCTGGAGTTCGTTAGTAATTTTGACTGGGAAAACTTTTGTGTTAACTTATGGGGTCCTGTGCCAGTAAGCCCACTTCCAGATGTGACTGGTAATAGTGTATGATGATGTTTCTAGTTTCTTCTCAATAATATAATTAACAGAAGTCAATGTTTGACTTTATGCTGATGTGGACATATTCTTATAAAATTGTAGCTGAGCCACCTCGTAAAGACAGTGGAGAATTGTTGTTGAACAAAGTATTTCTTGATGCTTGTAGCTCTTTATATGCTGTTTTTCCTGGTGGTCAGGACAACCAAGGGCAAACTTTTGTTTCCAAACATTTTAATGTTATTGATCCATTACGTGTTAGCAATAATCTTGGATGCAGTGTCAGTAAAGGTATTTTTTTTTAAATTTATTTTATCATCTTAACATTTATACGTATGCACATTTATATGTATGCACAATGCTTCTTAGTGAACTATATGAAGAAGAAAACAACTTTAAGCATTTTGATTTTTGATTTTTTTAATATTGTGTACACACATTAATCTGAGACTAATGATTGAAAGAGTAATTAAAAGTGATAACACTTTATATGTGAAAATCTATTTATTTAAGAAACTTGCAGTTTACATTATTTACTAGTATTACAATTTGTTAGGTATACCGGTGAGTTGTCTGTTGATGCTGTTACTGATTGTCCGGTTGGGCTCAGGTAAATAAAGATTTGAAAAAGCAAAAGAGTTTTTTTTTAATTTATGTGTTATTGATAGACTGTTGCAGAGGGAAGAGCTATATACAATAACAAAAATCAGTTCTTTAGATTGGTTGCTAGGGATTAATTTGTATTCCTTAGGTATGGATGTCAAAAAAATTATCCTAACATTATCCTAACATTTCTTCTTATTACAATATTAAAAAAAAATTGAATCTATGTTGTTTTGATTGTTAGGTTGAGAGAGAATTACAGCCATGGATTGCTAAAGATGATGATGTTGGTGAAGAAATGTGGAGAGTGAACCAGAGAATTGTTAGAGCCATTTTGCATGCCGGATAGATCAACCTAAGTGGATTCACGAAAGGAACCGGTATGTGCTACGGGTACCACAGTGTACTCAGGTAATAAAGATTTGTTTTGTTGCTATATTGAGTAGGTTTTTCACAGTACAATGTCCCAATAAGTGAAAAATTGGGTAGATTTTTCAGAGTGCTATTTTCTAATAGGAAAAATATAAAAGCGCAATGCTATATTCGTGATTGGATGCTTGTATAATCACTTTCTTTGATCATAATTTTTATTGTGTTTTGTAGTTTTGGAGAAAGCTGGAGCAATAGTGGTATTTTTATCTTTACATCTATTCCTTAAATTGTGTTTTGAATGTTTTGTTTGATGATTCAGGGGGAGATATGATCTACGTAGAACTCCAACCCTTCTATCAAGATTTGATCTTTTGTGGTTATCCTTGACAAGGCAAATATGGACAATGATCTTGAAATGGTATATACTATTTACTATTTACATTATGATGTCCATTAGAATAGAGAATCTCCTGCCCTTGGCTTTGCCCTTGGTAGTTATGTTTTTCATGTCCTTTAAAAGTATTTAAGGAGGTGCAGGAAGAACATCATACAAGCATTTACATCCTGTTGTATCCATTCAGACTAGGCTTACAGCAATGGTTGCAAGAAATGAGTTCAGAAGAAGAAGAAGGAGCACGGCTGCAACTATAGTTGTGAATTCTAGCAGAAGATATCGTGTATGTGTTCTTGTGCTAGCTACTGTTGTCGATTCGGGAACATCCTAGCTTACTGGTCCAACTGTATGTATCTCATGTGAAGCTTTTGTTAGAACTATTAATCTCAGGGATTTGAAGTTTTTCATATTTCTTCTATGTAATTAGTTTGTAAATTTTTGTTACAACTTCTATTGATTTGTTTTATCTTTCCATGGAACGATTATTTGTATGACATTAAATTTATGCAATGGAATCTATTTTTTGTATATTATATTTTATTTTCTATTATGAAACATTAAATACAAATTTAATTTGAAAATAAGTAAATCTATAAATAATATTTTTTCTAAACATTTAAATTTACGATACGCAAAAATGTGTGTCATCTTCATTTATGACATGGCCTTTCTTGACAGGGGCTTTCTTTATACGCATTACGTGTCATTAACACGCGCGTCGTAAGGTTACGACACGCGAATGCGTGTCGTCTTCCTTTATGATAGGGCCTTCCTTGATACGCATTGCGTGTCGTAAACGTGCGTCGTAATTGCGCGTCGTAAATGAGCGTCGTAAATGCGCGTCGTCTCTCTTTATGACAGGGCCTTCCTTGACGCGCATTTACGCGTCGTCTTAGCCTTTTACGACGCACAATGAGCGTCGTAAAAGGCTGTTTTTCTAGTAGTGCCAATCGCTATTAGAAACAATTCTACAGATATGATGTCTCTCACTCAAAGTGCATTCCTTTGAACATCCTTCTTGCATAAAAGCTTCTCATCCAGACATAGATTTTCAATAATCAGCTCCCAATATGGAAACATTTCCATATTTGCCATATGACAACTCATTCTTAATAAAATCTTATTTATTCATAATAATGTCGTTATGGTCCATCCAATACCATACTTCCAACTACTCACAAGCGACCAATCCTCAACGAGCTTTGGATCATCCTTTGATAGTTGTTTAATTATCTTAGTCAAAACCGATTCTTGTCCTTTTTCCCTCTTAATGCGCTAGACATTTGGAAAATTTTAGAATCGTCAAATATTATAGCATTTGCAATCGATCCTATACCCGAAGCGTATGGGACACGATGCATAACGTCTTACATAAAGATACGATACTTTATTAATCTTCTGTCATAATATCTTATGTATCACGTTCATATAATTCGAATTATGAAGATGGATGCCATAATCATAATCGAAATTTTGAGAACGCACTATGTATCCTTGACTAAATTTGTTAACATTCCACAACCTAAGCCTTTAGATTTGAAATGAAGAATAATATTCTCTCCCTTAATTATAGCAAAACAACTTTTCAACCCTTACGACTTTGCAAAGTATAACTCTTGTTTTCTATAATTAATATTGCTAACTTGCAATACTTGCCATAATAATCATACAAGCATAACATTTATGCTCCCACTATCATGATGATTATTATCGTATAAGCATAACACTTATGCTCCCACTAGCTGTGACATGTATTCAGAAAACAACTTAACTTCCAGAAAACAATACCTATTGAATTTCTTAAGTTCATATTTCTAATACCTAATGCTTTGATAATCCTTTATCTAAGTTTCTCAAACATATACACCTTTGCCTTAGATAACTCATATGTGTGTCTAAACAATTCAGACAAATTGCCAAATCTAAAAATTCGAATCATGGAAAGGGATACCGTAACCATAATCGAATTCGAGAATACAATTTTCACAATCACTATCTTCTTAAAATCTCTCTTAGTGATAGAATTTCCTAACAGTCATTTTCATGCAGGATGGAATCTTATGACACTTAGATTTTGATGGTGTATGTGTTCCTATCCATGCGAATTTTTCAAAACTAAAGTTTGCGACAAATCCAAACTCATATGGACCGAACTTTCTCAATCTTGCTTTCTTGACTTATGGTAACATGAGTGCCCACCATGTCTTCCAAGTAGTTAAGCAACTCATCCTTTCCTATCAATGTACTTTTCATTGATCAAGGTTCTTACCGTTTATGAATTTAAATGAGAACTCATAGAACTCACATGTATAATTAACTCAATTGGAACGACACAGAAACAAGATAGTGTCAACACGATTGGTTGTGAACCTCAAGTCGTATGCTAGTGATGATCAATAAGTTTATTGTTGATTAATTTTTGAAAATTTTCAATACCATTAAGACTCCCACTGACTCCTTGACATATAAGATTCTCTTGTCAATAAACATTTCTCGACAAACAAATATTCAAGAGTTAGTGTAGCTTTTATCAAGACAAAACACTTCACAAAATTGGTCCTAGTTGGTCTTTGTCATATCCAAGACATCATAACTTTCCACATTTGATGAATGTTATAAACCTTCTTAAGACTTTTCACTCAATGTCACAATCTTAACTCTAAGACTTGTTTTTGGAACAAAGTATGATTGACTTCTTGATTTAACCATTTCTTCAATTCTTGATTCCTCTTCTCAGACATACAATTGTACTAAGACTCATTTAGAGGATCAATTGAGATATGGTTCTTAATCATTAAGACCTATCATAAAACACAATAAAAGGTACTCTCCCTTCTTCTTAAAATAGAGAAACTTTTATCTTTCTGCTTACTTGATTCTTCTTATCTGTTCTGCTATTGATTGAAACTCTTTCAATCAACTCAGAATTACACTTAATCTTATAAGTATAATCATATTTACTAATCCTTTAGTAAATCATGATGAATATCTTTGTCACTCTTGTGGTGGACTTGATCAACACACAACTTTGTGTACTCGATCTCCTAGTCCTTCACTTGACATTTTATCAAAGAAATAGTCTAATTTCCAAATATAAAATTTCTCATTCATCATGCAACCAAGTTGCATGATTCCAAGTCTCTATCCAATTGAAACTTGGGTGATGAGAAACTCTCCCTATTTGGTAAATTCTTGACATTTCCACAAATAACATAATCCATTATTGCTAATAACTGAAACATTCAAACATCAATTTTTCATACACGCCATTGCAAGGATAAATAAATAATATAAAATCAAAATTTATTTTATTGCGGAAAAATTTGTCCTTACAATGCAATTCAATTGAAAACTATGTTAATACATATTTCATAGCAATCTATTCTAACTCCAAGTGGTAGCTCAAAATTCTAATCTTCAAGCAATGTGATCAAAATCCATTTCTTCTCGATTAGATTCAGCTCACTTCTTCCCTTAAGCTTCCTCTCTTTTCTTTGATCCTATAAAACATCAAAAATGTAATCTTATTACATCATGTATTAAGAATCTAGAATAGGAACTTAAAAGAGTTAGTTAATGGATTTTACCTGAAGTAGAGCCATGCATCTTGACTCTCCCATCTCTTAGATTTCTTAGGTAGTTAGGGTAGCTTCGTCTCCAATGCCCCTTATCTTGGAAATAAAAGCAAATGGACTCCCTTGGCACAGCACATCGGACAATCATAGACTTAGTTCTTTCTGGACTTCCGATGTTGCCAGTGCCCACTGCGGTTTGGGAGTTTGACTCACCAGACAAATTTGCTTGACCAGCACGCCAAATCATTGCTGATTCAGCAGCTATAAGCAAATAGGTGAGATCAATGAGGGTCACGTCTTGATGCATCATATAGTACTCTCTAATGAACTCACTATATGATTCAGGAAGTGACTGAAGAACCCAATCGACAGCCAACTCGCCTGAAATCTCAACACCCAACATCCTTAACCTATCAATGTGTGACTTCATCTCTAAGACGTATGCACACACAGGTTTCCCATCTTCATGTTTACTTGCCAAAAGGGCTTGAGTGAGTTTGAAATTTTGAAGGCTACGAACTTGTGGGTTAGGAAAAATAATTAGAGGAGGTGGAGGAAGTGAAGCATGATCTCTTGTTCCTCGATCATATCGCGGAATATCATCTTCATGTGGAAAGCTTGTTCCACGGGATTTGGGAAGACCATAACTGTCATACTTTGACATCTACAAAACGGGAGAAAATACAAGTTAAGTTGATTCAAATCCTTTATGTGACACCCAAATAAAACATCAAGGCTAGGATCCAACACAATACTCTACAACCTAGAAGAGGGATGCCGTAATCTAGTTGCAGAATATTTGAAGGTAGGTAAATGACGATTTACCAATTTCCACCATGAAAAATGAAAAGGAAACTTAAGTTTTAAATGTATTGAAAAGTCCTAGATCTTTTGAGATTCATTGAACCTTTCAATGGCATGTTTAAATCTCGACATGTCCCTCGATTTGTGACTGGGATGCCGAGGATCACAAAACAAGGTGTGAATAACCATGCAAACTTACATGGTGCCCCTAATTTTACCGTCACCTATTCGATGTGCCGGTTAACCACACACGCTCCACCGAACTATGACAAACATTGAGTCACCCTTTGCTACCTTTGCTTAGAACCATTTAGTGTGCCGGTTAACCACACGCGCTCCACTAACGTCTTCGCAAGGGCACAAAGTGTAATTTCATGGAATTGCATCAATTCACTTTTTCCTAAAGTAACTAAGATTAGGAATTTTGTAAAAACATTTAGTTACTTTATACTTCATTAAACTTTTAATGGAAAGGGTTTGCCCTATCCTACCCGTTCGGCTAACGACCCTCCACCAATCAAGGAAGCGGTGGGTGAGAGTGGAAACCCATTAAATGGCCATTTTATAGGCCATAACCTTATACCCCCCCTTATAGATCGGCTTCGTGAATGAGGCCTACTAACGGTAAGACTAGCATTTAAGTTATACATATATAATATTAGACTTTTAATGTTATACGTAGTATAAGGGTGTATTTTACACTTTTAAAATACTAGGTGGTTTAATTTTATAAATTACACTTTTAATTTAATTAAATATAAATCATATCATTATGGATTTATTAACTCTCTTTTAATTATACACTTAATTAATTTAATAAAACCATAAAGGTGTAATTTGAACTTTTCAAAATTAGGGTTTTAGAATTTTGACTTTTTCAAAATTAAACCTTTTAATCAAACAATTTAAACTCCAAAACTTGAGGACAAGTTTTGAAACTTTTTAAAACATAAGCAAGAACATTCTAGATCAAATAACAAATAATAATAAATAACCAATTAATTAGTAATTATCTAAATATGACCTAATTCAATTTTTTGCAAGATAATCTATCAAATAATTCAAATAAATCAAGTTTATCACATAAGGAAATGATTATCTAATTAATTTGACAATTATCTTTTATTTTGGTGAGGATATCTTTTAAATTAAATAATTAATTTAATCTAATCCCTTAAATCCACTAGATTTTGAAATTATGGGATGGGATAAATCAAAATCTTAAATTACCAAATTTAAACATTTAAAGGATAATTACAATATATGGCATTATCCAAATCCCAAAAATTTAGGATCTAACCTTGGAAAGGAGGCAATTTCGAAATCCAAGGGTTGGATAACCCTAGATTTCAAAATCTTGGAGGCTAAGGAAATGGTTTAAAACCCTATCAAAAAATCGCCAACTAGGGTTTTGCAACCCTAATTGAGAAAAATACCAAGCCCTAGGGTTTACTAGCAATAAACCCTAATTTGTCAAGTTCATACATTAGAATAATGCTAATTGAAAACAAAAACCAATGGCTATGATGCCACTGATAGGTTTTATACAAACAATCCTATGTGTGCATGCAACCCTAGAGTTGGATCTATGTTTTCACTATTAGTTATACAACTTTATGAACACAAAAAGAAACCTAGCATGATACTATTATTTTCGAAATTCATATATAAAAATAGAATACATACCTTTTGTTGTTATATAGCAATAACAACTAGTTCCTTGAATTTCCTTAGCTCTTGAAAGCAAGTACCACAAATGTAGTACCTTTAATGGCTCACAAACACACTAGGTGAAAGAATGAATATGGGAGAGAGGAGAGAAGGGTATCTTGCCCTAGATTTCATCCCTTTTAGGGTTTCTTAAGGCTTGGACGAAATCTTAGTGCCTTAGGGTGCTATTTATACTTAAGGCTAACTAAGGTTTCAAGGTGTAAACCCTAATCCCTTAGCTTAGGGCCTAAGCAAGTCCATGGACTCCTTTCCTTAAGCCCTTGGACGAAAACTCCTAGACCCTTCTAGGATTTTCGTTCAAGCCTTAATAAAGGTGATCCAATGGCCCAAAGCCTCAACTATTGAATAATTACAAAATAGCCCCAACACTCTCAGACAGTTCCTTTAATCCCAAAATTAATTCTAAATTAATTTTTGATAAAATACTAATTAATAATATGATTCCAAATTAATATATTATTCATATACCATATTAACAAATCATATTTATACCCTAATTTATGACAAAACTGCAAGATTGGTCCCTGTGGTTTTCAGAAAACTTTGGATAGGGTCCAAAAAGTTTTCAACTTGCATGGACGATCCAAAATCAAGGTTTTTATGTGTTTTTGGTCCATAATACACTTGAAAAGTCGATTTTACCCTTTTTCATTTCTTTTTTCTATTTTCTTTATTTGTTTTGGTAAAAATAAAAAATAAAAACTAAATCTCACCCACCTCCTCTTCACCGTACCCCAATTTCTCTCTCTCTCTCTTTCTTTTGACTCTCTTTCCCATCTTCTTCTTCATCACACATCACCTGCAAATCAAAACTCACACAAAATATGAACAAAAAACCCAGAATCTGCAACAACCTTCTTCTTCAATGAGTTTACCATTCATCAAAATGTATAAAATTATTGTAGAAGTAAAGGCCAACAAAAAAATATCAAATTTATTTGAAATTATGCCTAAAACACTTCAAATTAGAACACCAAAATTCATCCTAATTAAGTGTATTGTAATCCAAAAAATTACAGTGGAGACACCAAAGTGCATCCCAACACAAACTCTTCAAGCTCTTGATAACCACAAATCGAGCAACAGTAGCCAATTGATAAAATTTCGCTAAATCCATGTTTAAAAACCATTGAAGAAAACCTGTGATGTCCAAAAAAAATTGACTTAGTGGGTTTCTTCCATGAGTAGGCAGAAAACACAAAATCAGTGATGAACACTAATCGTAGAAGATGATAAACACAATGATGAATAAGAACTGTAGAAAATCAAAATAAAAATTCTAAACCAACCTAGAAATTTGCAGAAGACGCAAAATCAAAATCTAGATTGAAACCCTAAAATATTCTGGCGGTTAAGGGAAAGAGATGAGTATGTTGCCACAAGTTAGAACGTTTCAAGATTTCTGATTTGTTACTAGATTCAACGTTTTCGACTTCATTAAGGTTAAGGCAGGTTTCAAGCTCCAAGATGTAAATCCACTAGCTCAGGAAGAACGGGGAATGGAGGTGATGAGAGGTAAAATACTCACTGACTAGAATGGGTGGCGACCATTAGGGCTTCTTGATGGGGTGAGAGACATGGAGATGATCTGAAAGTCAATGTCTTTTTGATGAAGAGGGAAAGAACACGAGAAAGAAATACAGGGTGGGTGGGGTTTGTAGGCCCATTTTTTTTCTTTTGCTTTTTTTTTTAAATTATAAAACAATTAATACAAATAAAGAAAATGTAAAAAAGAAATAATAAGGGCAAAATAGTCTTTTGAAAATTTCAAGGACCAAAACCAAAGAAAATTCTTGATTTTGGACCTTCAATGCAAGTCGAAAACTTTTTGGACCCCATCCAAAGTTTTTTGCAAACCACAAGGACTAATCTTACAGTTTTGTCCCTAATTTTTTATTCTTAACAATAAACTAGCCTCTCTCCTCAACAATCATCATGTCTAGTCACCAGTATGAAGGCAACCCAAAAGGACCATGCACAATCAGGTCAAGTACATACCAAAATAGTTATGGACTTAGACACTAATCCAACAAACCCTATCAAGGCTCACTGGACTGTGGTAAAGAACATACTCAAGTACCTACGGAGGACGAAGGGATAGGTCCTTACCCTCGGTAGGAGTGATGACTTGAGAGTAGTAGGGTATGATGATGCTAGCTTCCAAACTGATAGGGATAATTTCCACTCTCAGTCAGGCTGGGTCTTTACCTTAAACAGAGGAGAAATTACTTGGAATTGTTTCAAGTAGGAGATAGTGGCTGATTCAACTTACAAATCAGAGTATACAGCAGCAAGCGAGGCAGAAAATGAGGCTATATGACTAAAGAACTTCATTGGAGACCTTGGAGTTGTACCATATATAAAGGAGCCTACGGAGATTTCCTGTGATAGTGAAAGTGTGGTTGCCTTAGCCAAGGAACCAATGGATAACATATGATCCATATGCATCGATAGAAAATAGCATTTCATCAGACATCGAATAGAAGAATGACTCCTCATGGAAAAGATGGTATCATCGGATGAGAACCCAGCAGATCCCCTCACGAAGGGACTGGGTAGGGTTAAGCATATTCAGCATGCGAAGCGCATAGGGCTAAAGGATGATATTAGTTTTAGAAATTAGATAGCTTTTGAAATTTGTAAAGTGTATTTGACATTTGATGATAAATAAAAGATGTTGTTTATTTATAAGTAAAGTGTTACTATCTTTTGTCAATCGTTTACTATTATTTCATTTTGCTTGTTTTGACATCCAAAATAATTATGTTATGGTATATCATATTATTCAAATTATCCAAAGTCGTTCATATGTCGGAAGTAGATATGAATCAAGACTTTCATGAATTTGGCTTGTAGATGTCTAAGTTGTTGGACATAGCAAGAGTTGCTACAACACTTATGAGTGCTCATAATTTCTGAGTAGTGGATTCAACTCACGCTTAGTTGTATCATTTCATGGAATTTATCTCAAGTGATCGTGAGATAGTAATATCATATAAGTCTTCAAACCTAGAGTTATGAGTTGTTAACTATGAGTTGGTTATATACTGATTGTAGGAAAACGCATTGGTATCTCGATGTCATAAAACATGCCTTTCTGTATAATTCAACAAGTAGTAGAACAAGCATACGAGTCGAATCTTATCTGTTCCTTCTTGGATAAGAAGCCATATCTAGGCCCCTAGATGATTTTGTTGTGACCTATGTATTAGGCCCGGTCAGAACTAAATTGATGTGTTCGATTAAGTTCTATGTCAAACAAATCGTAAATCGAGAAACAAACTGTTGGACAATAAGAAAGACATTGTTCCATGTATTTGTCTGGTTGATATCTAGAACAACGGATTATATGATCACTTATCTTAAATGGCGTACACAATCATCTCAGTTCCCCAAGACCTTGAAAGAGCTATGATTGTTGATCGGTTCCTGAAGTCATACAGGTAACTATAGTTATTAGACTTATCCAAGTGGGAGACTGTTGGATCAGATATCTAAGTCCATAACTATATTAGGTATGTACTTGACCTGTTTGGCATGGTCCATTTGGGTTGCATGGCATTGCAACATTTGGATAGACTAAATGAGAGAAAGGACATTTAAAGGTTTATTAATATATTGTAAGATCTAATATATTAATAATATTATTTAATTAGTATTGATCAAGAATTAATTTAGTGATCAAAAGGAGACTAATTAAATATATGGGGTTGATTGTGTAAATCATCTATTCTTGTATAGTGGGCTAATGATCCATGGTTATTGGATTGGGCTAAAACCTATAAGGTGCTCCATGGATAGTCCATGGAGGTTATGAACCCATGGATCATGGAATATGAAAAACCATGCATATTAGGATTTACATGGAGTAACCCTACATGTGGAACACTATATAAGAAGCTCCATGGCTAGCAAAATCGGCCACTAAGTGAAGAACAAGAGGGCTAGCCGATTTTGAGTGTTAGTGAGCTTCTCTCAAAGTTATTCTAAGTGTTGTGGTGTTGTGTGAAACATTTGAGGCATCATACTTGAGGTGCTAGGCTCACAAGGTTCTCAAGGAATCCGAGCAACAAGAAAGGTATGTTCTTCTACTAGCATTTATGTTTTAAAGTTCCCATGACATGATAGTTAGGTTAAGAACCTTAGAAAATCAAATTTGCATGTATCTTAGTAAGACATAGATCCAAGGTTTCTAGGGTTGCATGTACACCTTATGAGTGTTAGAATGCTCAAAACCCTTCATTTACAACATTCATTTACACATAATACAGAAAATTACAATGATTAGTACCTACAAAGAAACCCTAACAAAAACTTTATAAGTTGACTGATGAAAGTCGTCCCTTGAAATTGTCCACCTTTTTACCTTAATTCAAATCCAAAATCGTGCTTTGAACAAGGTAAGATTGAAAACAATGGAGATGATATGTTTAGGGCCCTAGGGACTCACAATTGTGATGATGAATTAACATCCGATTTATTGCCTTTGGAGGTCTGGAAAAGAAGATGGTTATGAATGAAAAACCCTAACCCTAATAAGTATGTGATTGAGGAAGATTTTGAAACTCTCAACTTAAGGATGATGGGAGAAAACGTGTTTCATTAAAAGAAATTAATGTGACACACTTACATGACATGCATTTTATGATAGGCACCCTTTGTGTTTTTTTTTTTTCTTTTGTGACACTAACTTTGGGGGACGCATAAATACGTGTCCTCTATCCTTCAAATTGTGGAAATCTTACATTAGTTTTAGGACATACAAAAAATGTGTATCGTAAATCAGTGTGTGTTATTGTCTACATGTTGTTAAATGGTTGTTTTCTAGTAGTCTAAGTGGGTCAGGTTTGGTAAAACTTGGTGAGATACATAGGGTTTTCAAGCCCATACAAATTTAACGATAATATATAATATCAATCTTGCAGAACAATGTAATGAGATAATATAAGTGCATATAGGATCTGACCTAAGACCAACTACCAACCCAACCGATCCTCACAGATCCTAATTCGACAATCATCTGGAAGAATCACCTTACCTGATGAATTGTCTGAGTATTTGTTCGACTACACAGCTAAGCGTGTCCTTGCCCAGTGTAAGTCTTATAAGGCAACCAATGTTTAGTGATTTGATAAATATGGTATCCCGTTTTATATATGTCCATGGATTATATGTTACAACCCGAAATTTCTTCTGTTATTTTAACCCACCTCCATTAATAAAATTTAATTTTTATCTATTTTCCATCAACTTCTTGGGGTAAGTAAATCAACTAAGGTTATAGTTATAATTACATACGAGTCGGAAAACCAAAAATCATGCGAAAAACTTACGATTCCTTGAAAAATACCGAGTTCTTAGCCAGGATGAGTTTACGGCCGTAAACTCGTGTACGGTCATAAACCCTGTTTACGGTCAATGTCAGGTGGACCCCACCATCGACCATATCCCTGGCCTATAAATACAGGACCACCACCCTCATTTGAACCTTGTTGGCCGGAAACACCCATTTTCTCTCTAAACCTCTTGACCGTAAACTCCATAAAGCCTTCCTTTCACCAGAAAAACACCAGAAATCATCATTTGGGGCCGTTTGGGAGCCTTTGGAACACTTTTTTGTTTAAAACCAGAACTCTTGTTCTTGGGTTTACGGTTGTAATCTCCCAGATCTTCAAAAGCCGCAAACCTAGTTCACCATAAACCCGATTCTTAGGCGTAAACTCCATTCACGGCCGTAAACTCCATATACGACCGTAAACAACTCTTTCGTGGGGAAAACCCTATTTTCCTCGATCCAAACAAGTCCCGGTAACATTCCTTAACCAAAACCAAGTGTTTATCTAACACTTTATCTAACAAAATCACTAATTTAGAAACGTATATGTATTTTTATGATATTAGGATTCCATTAAGTGCAACGTACATCAACTCAAGGATCGTCCAGTTCAATCATTTGCATCCAACCAACTGTGAGTTCATACCCCTATAGTTTTTATAATGTTTTCAGGGGGAATACAAGCCACACATAAAGGTTTTCACAACTTAAAAACTGATGCAATTACAACGGTTTTCCATCAAACTTTTAGATAATTTATACCTTTTGTATTACGCGGAGAATAAGGGACGTTTTTCTAAACATAATTACATAGTTTTCAGAATAGTATACGAACACAACTCACCAGTCAAAATATAATAGGTATAGTTTGGGGAATTCATTACCGATTTTACAGATTCAAATTCATACAAAGTCAAATATATAAACTATAACAGATTTAGTTTATTCAATACTGCATACAGAAAACAAGACTATTTTACTAAATAATTATTTTGTGTATAATTATTTATACTCTGCATCGTATACAAACGATTTCAAACACAAGAACAACAGAACAACACGTAAACTAGTTAATACATGATTGTGAGACATCTCTTCATCGTACCCTTTGGGGTACTTGCAAATCCTCTACATTTAGTATCGCCAGAGTCTCCTGGAGGGAGAGCGTGGAATTTGTGAATAGATCTATTCAGGATCGACAATCCCACACTGGAATTGTTAGCTACAGTTTGGCAGGCATGCCTGGGGTGACAAATTTTGTAACATACGACGCCTGAAGAAACTTTGTGGAGGTCATCAGTCACATTAGCATGGCTATACGAACTCACAATAGTATAACTAACCTTTGTTTACGGGATTTTCCTTCTTTAATAGTTTTATTGTAATTAATAAGACTACCTACATACTGCACTGGAGGATATTCTAGGGACATAACCTTTGGTTTTATTTTAAGTAATAAAACTACCTTACAAACTTGTGATAGCCAAGGATTTTAACAGAACATACATCATTTACTGGTGGTAGCCAGGGCTTTCAACAGAAAATACATCATTTACTGCTGGTAACCAGGGTTTTCAAATGTAACACACATCAATTACTAGTTGTAGTCAGGGCTTTCAAACGTAATACATTTTACTTACTGTTGATTGACCAGGGTTTTGATACAAATGACATTTTACTTATAATGAAAAGAAATCATTTGTACAAATTCAATGACTAGTTTTCAATACAAAAACATGTTTATGAACTCAACAGCTTTATGCTGATACGTTTTCGAAACTGCTTATATTCTCAGGACAACGATAGACAGGTACCTTCGCCAGCTTTTGGAGAAGACAGAGCATTTTGGAGTCTCATCTTTATCTTTTGCTACTTTTGATGTATACAAACTATGTTTTCTAACATATGTAAATATTCATAATGTAATGTAATTGTTGTGTTTATTTTGATTGCTAGGATATGATTGTTGTGATACTACGCATGACGTCACCCGCCCCTAGACGTTTCTGTTGTCCGTTCTGACGGTTCGGGGTGTGATAGATTGGTATCAGAGCTATTGTTTATAGTGAGTTAAGTATACCGAACCTTACATGGTATACAACTATAAACATTAAGGGGCTGAAGTGCTCTGAACTAAAAGTACACTTTTAAAATATAAGTAATTTACAAAAAGTATACCAATATCCCTACATACCAGAAATAGTATCATAAGTAGAACAAAACAAAAGTATTTGGATGTTGGACACTGCAGCTAAATCTGGGCAGTTATGTAATCATGTCTAGGGTCAATATTTCATGATCAACTATATTCATTTGAGACATGACCAACATGTGCTTGGGAGTGACTGTGGTGTTGCAGCAAGCCTAAAACTTACCAAGTATTCCTACAACAAGATGTCGATAGAACAAAACAAACAATTTAAAATACTATAGGATTATTTTAGTCAGAGCCGACTACATAGTAATGATTCGTTCCAAGTGTTGCTACTCATTTTTTCTTAGCGGTAGTTTACTTGTATTAATAACTTTTCCTTGTTTATGGCTTAGTAGCACACTTTATCTAACATATAGAGATATACATAGTTTTACATCTCTTGATTCGAAATTCCAAGGGACTTACCATCTTCTTCTTCCTGATATAGAACAAGATGCCTCCAAAGAAAAGACCCAGCAAAAAGAACAACAATTCCTCGACGGATCCAACGCCTTCGATCCCACTATGTTCCAGGCAGCTGTTATTGCTGTTGTGACTGCCGCTTTGTGACAGATTAACCCTGGCGGCTCTGGTGGTTCGGGGAGTGGTATTCATTCCTAAAATCATGAAGGTAGTCAAGGGCACCAAAAGGAGTGTTCCTATAAGGACTTCATGAATGCAAAACCCACGTCCTTGGACGGAAATGGAGGTGTTATTGCCATGACTCGATGTTTCGAGAAGATCGATTCTATCTTCAAAATGTGCTATTGTTCTGAAGCCAGAAAGGTGAAATTCGTCGCTTGCACTTTCACCAACAGAGCCCTGACTTGGTGGAATGGTCGGGCCAAATCCCTAACCCTACCAGTAGAAAATACTATGGGTTGGGAGAGCTTGAAAGAGCTCATGCTTGTTGAGTACTGCCGAAGGGGCGAGATGCAGAAACTGGAGCATGAATTATGGAACTTGAAGATGAAGGGTTCCGACATTGCTACCTACACTTCTAGGTTTGAATACCTAGCACTTCTTTGCTCGATAATGGTCACCCCGAAAAGCAATAAGATAGAGAGATACATTTGGGGGTTGATGCCCCCAACTCAAGGAAATGTCCTGGCTGCCAGGCCAACCACTTTTGACAGCACCAAGTTCCTGGTGCTAGCCCTTATAGATCACGGAGTTGATCTTGATAAAGTGACAGCTACTCCCAAACCAGCTAAGGGAAGTGGTGAAAAGAGAAAGTTCTGGAAACCGCAAAAGGGCCAGTCTTCACATGAGCCCTCCAAGAAGCAACATACATTGGCAGTTCACGCTACTACTGCTCCATTCGTTGTTCCTCCAACTCAAGCACCTACCAGTGGATATGTTGGTACCCTTCCTTGGTGCAAAAAATGAAATTATCATCATAATCCCAACCCATGCCAAGAAATGCTCTACAATAGCTGTGGCAAGAAGGGACACACAACTCGTTTCTACAAAACTCCAATCCAACCAGCCAATCAGACCTCTGGAGCAGGTGTTGGTCAAGCCTGTTATAGCTGTGGGGAGGTCGGGCATTACAGGAGAAATTGCTCCAAGGCGACAACAATTGGAAATGCAGGGAGAGTACTAGTTATGGGGCAAGAGGAGGCAGTTGCTGACCCTACCGTTGTTACGGGTACGTTCCTCTGTGACAACTCATATGCATACATTCTTTTCGATTTTAGTGCGGAGAGAAGTTTTGTTAGTCATGCATTCAAGAATCTTCTAAAACGTAAACCCCAATCTTTAACCGAAACATTTACCATCAAGATGGCTAACGGTGAGAAAGAGAGCACTAACGGCATATTCTTAGGTTGTACCCTTACCTTAAACGGTGATTCTTTTCCCATCGAACTTATGCCAGATTCCATAAAAAGCTTCGATGTCATCATCAGCATGGATTGGTTGAGCCCCAATCGTGCTGATATCCTTTGTTATGAAAAATATATCTATCTCAGTCTTCCCTCTGGAGAAACCCTTACGATAATGGTGATAAACTCAGCTCAAACCTTCGTATCATATCGTGCATCAAAGCCAAGAAATTTTTGCGAAAGGAGTGTCATGCATTCCTAGCCTATGTCATTAAAAACAAGCAGGAAGTTAAAGACCTCGAGAGCATCCCCGAAGTCTGCAACTTTCCTGACATTTTCCCCAAAGAGCTTCCGGGAATCCCTCCCGAGCGCCAAGTTGAGTTTCGCATCAACCTAATCCCTGGAGCTACCCCTGTAGCAAAATCGCCATACCGCCTAGCGCCAACAGAAATGCAAGGGTTGTCCAGCTCACTCAATGAGCTGCTCGGAAAAGGATTCATTAGACCGAGTTCCTCACCCTGGGGAGCCTCGATTTTGTTCGTGAAAAAGAAGGACGAATTTTTTCGGTGTGCATCGACTACTGCGAACTGAACAAGCTCACTGTCAAAAAATGTTACCCTCTTCCTTGAATCGACGACCTCCTCGATCAACTTCAAGGAGCCAGCTACTTCTTGAAAATAGACCTAAGGTTAGGGTACCTTCAGCTGCGAGTCCGCGAGAGTGACGTTCCTAAGACAGCATTCCGAACTCGGTATGGTCATTATGAGTTCGTAGTAATGCGCTTCGCTCTTACCAACGCACTAGCGGTATTCATGGACCTGATGAATCAGATGTGCCGTCCTTTCCTGGAAAATTTTGTTATAGTATTCATCGACGATATACTTGTCTACTCCAGAAGCGAGGAAGATCACAGACAGCACTTGAGATTAGTACTGGAAACTCTAAGGTCGGAGAAGCTTTACGTGAAATTCTCAAGTGTGAGTTCTGGATTCGAAAAGTAACCTTCCTAGGTCACGTGGTAAGCGATGAAAGCATACATGCGGACCCGTCCAAAATCAAAGCGATAGAGAACTGGTCAGCACCGAAGACGCCCACAGAAATCCGTCAATTCTTGGGTTTTGTTGGTTATTATCGCAGATTTATCCAGAATTTCCCCATAATTGCCAAACCCCTAACCACTCTGACTCAGAAAGGTGTACCCTTTTGTTGGGGTGAAAAACAAGACATTGCGTTCCAAACGTTGAAGTAGGCCCTATGCAGTGCACCTATCTTGTCTCTGCCCGAAGGGACGGAGCACTTTGTTGTCTACTGTGATGCATCCAATCAGGGTTTAGGCTATGTGCTTATGCAGTGAGGAAAGGTTATTGTGTATGCTTCAAGGCAACTGAAGGCACATGAAGTTAATTATACAACTCACGACCTAGAGTTGGGACCAGTGGTCTTCGCATTGAAGATATAGAGACATTACCTCTACGAAACCAAGTGCACTATCTTCACTGACCATAAAAGTCTACAACACATTTTTGACCAGAAGGAGTTGAACTTGAGACAACAGAGATGGGTAGAGCTACTCAGCGGTTACGAGTGCGAAATACGCTACCATCCCGGCAAGGCCAATGTGGTGGCGGATGCCCTTAGCTAGAAGGAATGCTCGGATCATAGAGTGAAGGCACTGACAGTAACCATCCATTCCCACTTATCCATACAAATCAGAGAGGCTCAGTTGTAAGCCTTAAAACCAAAAAATGTGTCAGGTGAAGCCTTGAGAGTAATGGAAAAGAACATAGAGATCAAGGGAGACGAAGTCTACTATATCATGAACCGGATATGGACCCCAAAGTTCAATGGTTACAGGGAGGTTGTCATGAACGAAGCTCGCAAAACTAGATACTCCGTTCACCCAAGATCGGACAAGATGTACCTTGATCTCAATAAACTATATTGGTGGCTAAACATGAAAGCAGAAATCGCTACCTTCGTGGGCAAGTGTCTGAATTGCGCTAAGGTGAAGGTCGAATATCAGAAGCCCTTAGGTTTGCTTCAGCAGCCAGAGATACCTGAGTGGAAGTGGGAGAGGATTACCATGGATTTTATCACTAAGTTACCCAAATCTCCGAGTGGGTACGATACCATCTAGGTAATAGTCGACCAATTGACTAAATTCACCCATTTCCTGCCAATCAAAGAAACTTTCAAAATGTAGAGGCTCACACGAATCTGCATTCAAGAAATAGTTCGACTGCAAGGTGTGCCTGTTTCCATTATCTCCGATCGATATAGCAGGTTTACCTTGAGATTTTGGCAATCCCTACAAAAAGCTCTTGGAACTAAGCTGGATATGAGTACAACTTACCATCCTCAGACAGACGGGCAGAGTGAGAGAACCATCCAGACATTGGAAGACATGTTAAGAGTATGTGTCATCGACTTCGGTAAGTTGTGGGACACCCATTTGCCCTTGCTTGATTTCTCCTACAACAACGGTTATCATACCAGCATTAAGGCTGCACCGTTCGAAGCCCTTTATGGCTACAAGTACATATCCCCTCTATGTTGTGCTGAGGTGGGTGACACACAGCTAGCCAAGGAGCAAGTCCCTGATAGCACTCTCATCGGACCATAAATCATCTGCGAACCCACAGATAAGATTGTACAAATCGAGAAATGACTAAAATCTTTGAGAGATCGACAAAAGAGCTACGGCGATAAACGACGAAAACCCTTGGAGTTCCAGGTTAGATACCATGTTCTGTTGAAGGTCTTGCCCTTGAAAGGCATGATACGCTTTGGAAAGCGTGGAAAGCTAAATCCAAGATACATATGACCATTTGAGATCCTCGGTACGATCGATCCTGTGGCATATAAACTTCGTTTACCCCAAGAACTTAGCAACATTCATCCTATCTTCCACATTTCGAATCTCAAGAAGTACATATCCAACAAAACCCTTATGATCCCTCTCCGTGAGATTGAAATCAACAAGAGCCTAAACTTCGTGGAAGAACCGGTCAAAATCATGGATAGAGAGATCAAACGAAAGAAACAAAGTCGCATCCCAACAGTGAAGTTTCACTGGAATGCCAAGCGGGGACCCGAATTCACTTGGGAGCTTGAAGATTAGAAAAAAAAGAAGCATCTACATCTCTTTGCGAGTCCATGACTTCTATTTTATGTCTGAATTTCGGGACGAAATTCCCTCTAACGGGGGGATGATGTGGCGACCAGAAATTTCTTCTGTTATTTTTAACCCACCTCCATTAATAAAATTTAATTTTTTTTTATCTATTTTCCATAAACTTCTTGGGTTAAGTAAATCAACTAATGTTATAGTTATAATTACATACAAGTCGGAAACCAAAAACCATGCGAAAAACTTACGATTCCTCGAAAAACACCGAGTTCTAGGCGAGGATGAATTTACGACCGTAAACTTGTGTACGGCCGTAAACTCTGTTTACGGTCAGTGTTAGGTGGACCCCACCACCGACCATACCACTGGCCTATAAATACATGACCCCCACCCTCATTTGAACCTTCTTGGTCGGAAACACCCACTTTCTCTCTCTAAACCACTTGACCGTAAACTCCATAAAGCCCTCCTTTCACCTGAAAAACGTCGGAAATCATCATTTGGGGTGGTTTGGGAGCCTCTGGAACACTTTTTAGTCGAAAACCAGCACTCTTATTCTTGAGTTTACAGTCATAATCCCCCATATCTTCAAAAGCCACATACCTAGTTCACGGTCGTAAACGTTGTACACGGCCATAAACCCGGTTCTCGGTCGTACACTCCATTCACGGCCATAACCTCCATATACGGCCGTGGGGAAAAGCCTGTTTTCCTCGATCCAACCAAGTCCCGGTAACATTCATTAACCAAAACCAAGTGTTTATCTAACGCTTTATCTAACAAAATCACAAATTTAGATACGTATATGTATTTATGTCATATTAGGATTCCGTTAAGTGCAACGTACATCAACTCAAGGATCGTCCAGTTCAATGCTTTGCATCCAACCAACTGTGAGTTCATACCCCTAGGATTTTATACATTTTTATAACGTTTTTAGGGGGAATACAAGCCACACATAAAGGTTTCACAAGTTAAAAACTGATGCAATTACAACGGTTTTACATCAAACTTTTAGATAATTTATCCCTTTTGTATTATGCGGAGAATAAGGGACGTTTTTCTAAACATAATTACATAGTTTTCATAATAGTATATGAACACAACTCACCAGTCAAACTATAATAGGTATAGTTTGGGGAATTCATTACCGATTTATAGATTTAAATTCGTAAAAAGTCAAATATATAAACTATGACAGATTTAGTTTATTCAATACTGCATACATAAAACAAGACTATTTTACTAAATAATTAATTTATGTATAATTATTTATACTCTGCACTGTATACAAACGATTTCAAACACGAAAACAACAGAACAACACTTAAACTAGTTAATACAAGATTGTGAGACATCTCTTCATCGTACCTTTTTGGGATACTGGTAAATCCTCTACATTTAGTATAGCCAGAGTCTCCTGGAGGGAGAGCGTGAAATTTATGAATAGATCTATTCGGGATCAACAATCCTACACCTGAACTGTTAGCTACAGTTAGGCAGGCATGCCTGGGGTGACAAATTTTGTGACATACGACGCCTGAAGAAACGTCGTGGAGGTCATCAGTCACATTAACATGGCTATACGAACTCACAATAGTATAACTAACCTTTGTTTACGGGATTTTCCTTCTTCAATAGTTTTATTTTAATTAATAAGACTACCTACATACTACACTGGAGGATATTCCAGGGACACAACCTTTGGTTTTATTTTAAGTAATAAAACTACCTTACAAACTGGTGATAGCCAAGGATTTTAACAGAATATACATCATTTACTGGTGGTAGCCAGGGTTTTCAACAGAACATACATCATTTACTGGTGGTAACCAGGGTTTTCAAACATAACACACATCAATTACTAGTTGTAGTCAGGGCTTTCAAACATAATACATTTTACTTGTTGGTGATTAACCAGGGTTTCGATACAAACGACATTTTACTTATAATGAAAAGAAATCATTTGTACAAATTCAGTGACTAATTTTCAATACAAAAACATGCTTATGAACTCACCAAATTTATGCTGATACGTTTTTAAAACCGCTTGTATTCTCGGGAAAAAGATAGACTGGTAGCTTCGCCATCTTTTGGAGAAGACAGAGCATTTTGGAGTCTCGTCTTTTCTGTTTCTACTTTTGATGTATACAAACTATGTTTTCAAACAGATGTAAATATTCATACTGTAATGTAATAGATGTGTTTACTTTGATTGCTATGATACAATTGTTGTGATACTACGCATCACCTGCCCCCGAACGTTTCCGCCGTCCGTTCTGATGGTTCGGGGGTGTGACATTATAAGTCCTTGCTAGCAATGTAATTCACTAGATTTCTTAGAATAGTGAAGTGTTATCATCACCTCTGGTCGATAACCCGGGCATACTTGCTAGTAGTTTGATATGGACCCACCATTTCTGGTCATCCAAGAAAGAGGAGGACTTCACTCCATTTTGATCTCACATTCTACCCCAACCATGATACCCAATCGATATCAGGCTTAAATTGAACTAAGCAATATTTACAAGTCTTATTTTCAATTCCAGTAGTATTATCATATTTATACAAGCAACACATAGCACAGATAATACATGTAAACATTTAATATTACTTAATAATGTCAATACTTTTTATATTAAGATTATATTCTCGATAATAACTACACACTCACCTGAAAAAAGTGTCTGGTGATTGATTAATCGGGCAGAGCTTCGCCTTACATATTTTCCAAAAGATATATATATATATATATATATATATATATATATATATATATATATATATATATATATATATATAATGTTAAGACTTAGTCTAATTTCATAATTCATGGAACACTTACCCTAAGGGTTTATATTCCTCAACAATTCCAAAGTCTACTTCAAGATCTATCAATTAAGGATCAGCCAGGCAGGACAGTCGGGAGGCAGGACCATATCGACATATAGCCTTCTTAAATCCAACAACCAAGCTGAGGTGACCGTTCTAAGAACCTCTACCATAAGTAACTTAATCAATATAATGACTTGGAATTACTGAAAAATCTTATTTATAGATTCCCAACAATAACTATGACTATAAACATAAATTACACTAAAATAGGGATGAGTGTAGTTTAACGTACAAATATTTCTTAGAAAAAAGAAAGTCTTGAAATTACACTTGCAAGGCTTCTACCGGATGGTTATTATACATCAGGCACTTAGGGGTTACAGGGCTTTGTCAAAATGCAGAAAACTTAATAAAAATTGGGAAACAATCGAGAGAATCTTGAGAGGAATGAATATAAATGGTGTGTCGATGGAATGGGGCTTAAAGATCTATGTATAATGCAATTTTTAAGTAGGCATGTCATGCTCCTGGTCGGAAGTAGGTGATCTTCAATTCTCATTTAGATTGTTTTGGTTAAAAATCGACCGATCTAAAAATTCAATTTTTGAGCTTTATACTGCTACGTTGAATCTTAGAAAAATTATAAATTTCTCTTACGAAGTCAGATTTAGATGTTCTCTATATGCACGTTGTCGGCTTAACGACTACTACGACTTTCATTTAGATTAATTAAGCTAAAAAGTGATTTATCAAAAATTTACTTTTTACGATACATAGAGCAATACCGGCTTAATCGTAAAATTTCGAAAAAGCATAACTTCTTCATACGAAGTCGGATTTGAATGCTTCTTATATCCATGGAATCTTTGTAACGTTTATTACAACTTGTTTAAGATTATTTGTCCTACATAATCTTTTATTTTCGATACGTATTTTAATCTTATTTAATTTTATTATTAAATACTTATATGATTCACATAAAATATCGTATAAAACACATAAGCACATAAATATATGTATAATCATTTCTTATTCATTCATATTAAGATTATAATAGTCGACCAAAGTGATTACACACCACGACTAATCTAGCAGGAAATGCGAGCGTTACAAAGACTCTCTTGTCAAACTGTGAGTTAGCTATTTACTATAAAACGACTATTAGAACTTTCTTGTTAAATCATTGAAAATATTGAGACTTTAGTGTATAGTCTTGGTTTCCCTAGAAACAAATAATTTTATCTACCTCATAAAACCCAATGCAAAGAACTTTTAACTTTAATTTTCGTCGCAACACTACTATTTTTCTTAGCATTATCATCTTTAACCTGCTACAATCACGATCAGGGTAAACATATGCAAAAGAGAGAGAGAGAGAGAGAGAGAGAGAGAGAGAGAGAGAGAGAGAGAGAGAGGGAGAGAGGGTGAGGAGAGTTGTAAAGCTTTCTTCTTGGTCCGTCGTCAAATCTTGAACTGAAAAGAAGGGACATATTGTATAAACACAAACAACCCACACCTAGTCAAAATGGTGTGAATTTATAGAAGGGGTAAGAAATGCAGTTTGTTCTTTTCCAATTTCTTATTTCTCTATTTTTAGGACTACAAAAATCCCACACAACCCTGATTCTTTCTTTCTTTCTTGTTTATCTCCATGTTTTCAATGTTGTTGTTGAGATTAAGAAAAATTATTTAAGAAAAAGCAAACGTTAAAGATTTCAATAGGATCTAGCTGCCCAAAGCAAGTTCCAATAACTCTTATTCATAAAGACTATCATACCACTAAATTTCTAACAAAAAGGATATATATATATATATATATATATATATATATATATATATATATATATATATATATATATATATATACACACACACACACACACACTAAAGTTTCAATATTTTCAACGATTTAACAAAAAACTCCTAAACTTTATTTTTTTGATATTAAAGTCCTAATTCACGATTTAACAAGAAAGTCCTAAACTTTTTTTTTACAATAAAGTCCTACTTAACGGCTAACGAACAAAAATAAATAAATAAATAAACGTGTCAAAACTGCTGGTAGTTTGGATTTTACTGTAAAAAAAAAAAAAAAAAAAAAAAAAAAAAAAAAAAAAAAAAAAAAAGTAAAGTCCTACTTAATGGCTAACTAACAAAAATATATATGGCTTGGGGAATATTTAGTTGTTATGTACCTAATATTAGGTATAGAACCACAAAACACTGCATAATTTTAACAAAATTCAATCAAGTATTTCTACAATATTTCATGTATCCTCAATTTGATCTTATGTTAGGTTTTGTATATTTTTTTATGGAGTTTTATGAGTTTAATTTTGCACCACAAACCGTAATTGATCAATAAAAACCCGATAAGCCTCTTCTCATAATCCAAAGAAAAAACAATGCAAGTATACATAAGGTAGGTGTCGGAGGAAGTTATGAAACTTCTACTAGAGGTCTAACAAAAAAACACATTTGAAATACATAGATGTTGGAGATGAATTACCAAAATAAAAAGTAATAAGAGTTCAAAAGTAATAGGAAAAAGCTAAAAGTGAATCAAATGAAGTCAATATAGATGGTTCTATACATAGTATTACATAGATGACAGCCACATAATCATTTTTCTCATATATATATATATATATATATATATATATATATATATATATATATATATATGAGAAAATTCAGTAAATGACCAATGAAGAGGGGTCATTTGAAAATAATAACCATGAAAAAAGGATTTCGGTAAATGACCATAGGATCCGCAAATCATCCTCTATGGATCGAGTAAGCCCTCTAAAGAAATGGAACACCTACGCGGATCTTGGGTTTTTTTGTTTTTTTGTTTGTGTTTTTTTTTTTTTTTTTTGTTTATTAATATTAAATTTTTGGTATTATGTGATTATTATGTAAAAAATTTGACAAAAAATGATAAAAATAATGAACTTATGTTTAATATCAGTCCACAGAACTGTTTGGGAATCCACAGAACTATTATTAGCGGATCAGTGTACACCTCTGCGGATCAGTGTATTAATTAGCATACCGGTTAAATATTGTATCAACTCACCCCAATATTGAAAAATATAGAAATGGCCTCCATGGCACCAACTTCGACGAATGCAACATCGTCGTTCGATACTCCACGTACATGGATGACAAGAGAGGTGATGGTTATAATACAATGTTGGCTGAACATTTTTTAAGGTGTAACAACAATGGTTACCCCTGGTTACCTTGGAGGTGATGAATGGACCCGCATAATAGGTATGTTCAACCTCTCATTGGGATAAGGAGAATATCGGGTACAAGTAGATATTCTTAGTAAGTGGACGGAGTTAAAGAACGAAATCACATGGTTCCATCGATGGTATGTTGCGTCCATTGGTTCTCTGGCTCATTGGTTGTCTGGCTGCTGTTTCCATTGATGTTTGGTCTATTGTGTTCATTGGTTGTCTGGCTACTGCTGCCATTGTTGTTTGGTATGTTGCGTCCATTGGTTATCTGACTCATGTGCTTGTTTCGTTTCCCATTGTATCGTTTTTGTCCCATTTCCTGATGCCCCAGTACGATTTTTTACTGCTACTTTGGTTCATTGGAGTGGTTTCCTTACATGTCGTTGCATTATGAGTTGTGCTATGGCATCCACTACACCTTCTTATTTTTGGTTGCTCACCTTGAGAGGGAATACGATTGTTGTTTTTTGGTCTACCGGCTTGACGTATTTCCATCACAGGAGGGTTAAGGAACCTCCCAATCACTAAGTTCTGAAAGAGGGTATACGGCATGCTCGTACGTTCTTCGATATGTTTCACTTTTATAAGCATATATAGCCATATATGCCCACAGTGATCATTTTTCAAGTGCGTTAAAACCATTATCACATGACCACATGGGAAACCAGTTAGCTGCCAATATTTGCAAGAACAAGTATTTTCCCTCAAATTCACTATGCCGCCACTTTTGAAGTCATGCACTTGATATGTTGTATTGTCAACACCGGATACCGACCATCCGTGAATCCCCTATTTATTTTTTAACCATATCTTCAACCCACTTCGTAAGTATTGCTGTACTTTTTTCTGTTAAAACAAACATATATTATTATATATGACATTTATCATATAATTTAAAATTAAACATAATCATACATGCAACCATCCTCCGTTTGTAAAACCATTTCTACATAAGTGCGCAAAAGAACTCAAGAAGTGGTAATATAGGCAACTTCCTTGCTTTATTTGATACATCATTCATGGACTCCGCACTATTTGAGGTCATATAATCATACCTCATGGTATGGCAATACGCTTTCGTCCATTTCTTACATGGAATTTGACTGAGATATGTCACTATATCATCTCTTATATTACAAAGTCTCTCCCAATAGAATTCAAACTCAGTTGTTTTGTAAGCTCTTACCAGCTTCCAAAACAAAATTGTTGTTTTTTTTTTCCAAAGGTGTGGACTATGTTTGCTATTTGATGAAAACCACACAATCCATGTTGAGCATTTGGAAAAACATTTTGAATAGTTACAGCAATTGCGGGTACTCTATCTGTAACCATTGTCAGACCTTCCACATCACCAATGCATTCAAGTAGTTTTTCAAGAAACCATGTCCAAGAATCCGTAGTCTCTTTTGAACAAATTCCATACCCAATAGGCAAAATCTGATTGTTGCCATCCATGGCTACTGCATGCAAGATGGTGCCTTTGTATTTTCCCTTCAAATGAGCACCATCCATAATAATAACTTTTCTACAACACTCTCTGAAAGCACGTATCTGCAACAACAACATGAAAACCATTAATATATCGACAATATAATTTTCTTATAAACATTTAAGAAAATAACAAATATATTTAAAAATATATTACCACGCATCCAATAGCGAAAAAGCAATACTCAAAACGATCCTCCGAATTAGTTTTTATGTACGCCACAGTGCCAGGTTTATGTTTCTTCAGATTGTGAAAATAAACTGGAAGTTTGAAGAAACTTTCTTCGGGGGTCCCCATCATCAATCCCAAAGCAAATTCTCTAGCATGTCATGCTTGTGAATAACTCATATTTATTTGTAGCAAAGCATTCATATATCTAATTATATCATTAGGCTTCCAAACTCTCAAACTTCCTTGACCCATAATGTCATGTATTACGGTTCCCACAACTTCGCTATTTACTTGCCTATGATTTGGATGTATAAGCAATGAAGAACATGTATGCTTGTCATTAAACGTCTTAATTTCAATCATTTATGTTCCTTTAATGAGAGATGCGTATAAATGCCAATGACAGTTTTCTTGCATACAAACAACTTGGTACCGAGATTTTGAAGTTTTTTCAACCTTTATCTGAAACTTTTCTCTAATGGCTTTGAATTTAACAGCAAATGCTAGGTCTTTTTTGGTGTTATAGGTTTGATTGACAATTAATTCATCATTCGAACATAAACTATGAAATGGTCCAGGTTCAAGAATAGGTTCTGGATGATCATGAATAAAAGGAATACAATACCATGGATTAAAAGCAATTTTTCGTTGTGTATACTCATCATCCGACCACCATTCATTTGATTTTTCCTCACGTTGTAATTCAATTATAACCTCTTTTACTTCTTTATCATTATTTGACACAAAAGTATCATTATCAGATACAAATTTATCAATAACCAAAACTTTTTTTTCGTAACCCACTGGCATTTCATTTACTCTTATCCTTGAACGGTTTCCATCACATTGGCTTTCTCTACGACCTATATTAGTTTTTATTGGATTAAGCTGGTTGTTAACCTCTGCTTCTTCTTCAGCTTCTTCACTTACCACCGTTAAATACAAATGCACCGTCTTCTTTGATTCAGACATTACATGTCTCAGTTGAAATACATCAGTTTCATTTCCAAGCTCAATGACATTCCCTAACTTCGGATGTTTAAAAGACAAACACATATGACTATTTAACACACATACCTTACTTCTAACCATTTGTAATAACATTTTATGGTCAATGTTAGGCAAGAAGATTTAAACCATAGTTTTTCACATTATTTCTAACGTAAACCTCATCTCCATTAACTAATTGTCACGACCCTCCCGTACACAAAATCCTAAAACTCATTTTACAAATCACTCTCCACAAAACACAATGAAAAAACAACTTTTACTGGTAATTGAAACTCATAAACTCACAAAAACCACTTAAATATGTCTATAACTTCTATATCTGATCTGCAGAGGTGTACACTGATCCGCATAAATGTACACAAATCCGCAGAGATGTACACTGATCCGTAGAAAACAGTTCTATAACTGATCCACAAAGATGTACACTGATCCGCAGAAAACAGTTTTTTGGATTCCCAAACAGTTATGTGGACTGATATTAAACATAAGTTCATTATCGTTATCATTTTTTTGTCAAATTTTTTACATAATAATCACATAATACATTTTTTGATTAAAAAATTAATATTAATAAATGAAAACGAAAATAAAAAAACGAAAAAATGAAAAAACAAAAATTAAAAAAACCCAAGATCCGTAGAGGTGTTCCATTTCCTCAAAGAGTTTACTCGATCCGGAGAAGGTGTTCTGCGGATCTTATGATCAGATCCCGAAATAGGTTTTTTCATATTTATTATTTTCAAACGACCGAGTTTTTAGTCATGTATCGAATTTTTTCTATGTATATTGACATTTTGCACCTTCTAGACTAATTTTTTTTAAATAAAAATGCCGACCGTTCAAAAAAAAAAAAAATAGATAGCTGGACACCACATAACATTACAAGTAAGAACTTTTGGTTCTTGACTTTTTGTTGATATGATATGAACCACAATTAAACAATTCATTGACGTAATGTCTCCATTTATACCCCACACACCCACATTTATACAACCACTAATCTCTGAAGTTTTTTCAAAATTGAAAGCAGATATGGAGGATTTTTTCAAGTCTTTGCCTGAAGGTTTCGTAGCAGAAGCATTGGCACTCACCAGCCCTCGAGATGTTTCCCGATTGTCCTCCGTCAATTCCCTTTTCCGGTCGGCGGCACAGTGGGACAGCGTATGGGAGACTTTCACACCGCCGGAGTACCTGACTGACACGGCGGACGGTGGTGCAGTCGGATCGAAGAAGGAGGTGTATCTACGTCTCTGTGATCATCCAATCATCATAGATGAAGGAAACAAGGTATACTTTCGAACAACTGTCCAATTTGATTTCACACTTTCTGTTATTCTTCTACCAATAAAAACAAATGAAATTCGTTTTTGAGATCTGGAAACAGGAAAGAAGCTTCGGATTGTGTCGATTCGATCTAATTGTTTTTTTCATTTAATTTTCAACAGAGTTTCTGGTTGGATAAAAGCAGCGGGAAGAAATGCTACATGTTATCCGCGAGACAACTGTCAATTGCTTCTTCCGATTCTCCAAATTGTTGGATATGGACACAAACACCAGAATCAAGGTATTAATTAACACCTTTTACAGATCGTAAATTAAAAATGTTATCTTTCTGAATTTAACTCAAATCTCGAATTCTAGATTCAAAGAGGTAGCAGAACTTATCAGTGTGAGTTTACTTGAAATCATCGGCAAAATCAATACTTCAATCTTCTCCCCTGATACAACATACGTTGCTCTTCTTGTGTTCAAAACAACATCGAAAGCTTATGGGTTTGAGTACCAACCGGTGGAAGTCTGTATTGGTTTTCACGGCGACCGGAGTCAAACCCGGTTGGTGTATCTCGACCCTGAAGCAGGGCGGAGGCGAGGACTCCGATCAAGGAGACGGATTGGGATATTTAGCAAAGGGGCATTCGCGAATTGGGATGTTGTGCCTCCACCTTCTAAAGAGAATGGTCCGAAACAAAGAGACGATGGGTGGTTTGAGATTGAGATCGGAGAATACTTTAATGGCGGTGGTGATGCGGCGGAACTGGAGCTGCGTGTGGCGGAGGTGAACGGAGGGAATTGGAAGACTGGGCTTGTTATTCAAGGTATCGAGTTTAGGCCTAAAAAATTGTAAGTATTAATTAAGAAGTAAGAAAGTAGTTGTTGTGTTGGAAATTAGAAAGCAGTTAGGTTCGATTTGATAGTTTCTGTCTGGTATGGTAATGTCTGGTAAAATGCTGTTTGGGAAAGTTTTCTGACTGGAAAAGAAACCATACTGTTTGATTGTATATCTGATTGATTGTGTTATGATGAAAAAAAAAGTAATAATTCAATAAAAAATAATTTTAAAAAAGTTATTTAAAAAAATTAATAATCCAAAAGAGGTGGCGTTTGTGTACAATTGTTTTTCAAGTTCATTTAGTCAGAAATATATAATTTTAAGGCTTTCTGAGAAAGATATATATAACCGGGAAAGATCTTTTTTTTTGTGCAAATCAAATAGTTTTTTCGGTCCATTCAGACAGAAAGATCTATTTGGACCCGAAAAGATGCATATCAAATGAGGTTTGGTTTATTGGTAAACAATGATTTTTTTTTTTTTTTTAGGGATATGATATGGCTTTAATTTAGAAATTGTAATGTATGGAATATTGCTTGGAATTTTTTCTGAATATAAAATTTATACATACGAGTAAAAACTAGAAAGACACACCACTAACCATTTGGATTTACATTAAATTTCCGAAATCTTTCTAGAATCAAGAAACGCCTGTCATGATTGAGACTGTGCCATGAAGGAAAGGTGTAAAACATGTTTCTTTTTAAACGGCTAAAAGACGATATTGAAAATCAGGCCCAAAAAATTGGAAGACTGATCTGATTGTTGAAGGGAAAAAGAGACGTACTAATTAGTACAAACACATTGAGGGGTGTTATACACCACACATCAGAGCTAAGATTATTGATTTGGGGGTTTATTCTCAGCTTCAAATTTTAATCAATCCACTCACTAATTTGAAAGTTGACCATTCCCCATCTTTTCTAATATTCCCTAACAAACGAAGGTTTTTTTTTTTTTTTTTAATATTTTATTTTAAATTATTTTTTACATTTTAATTCAATTTGTTAAATATAATTTTGTGGTTATTTTTGAATTAATTTTTTTCTTACATTTTTTTCTATTTTATAAAATTTCATATAATATTTAAATATAATAACTGCAATAAGTGTAGTAATAAATTGATATTAATTTCATTAATAAAATTACTTTTTAATTTCAAAATTATTAAAATAAAAAACTCAATATTTTTTTATTTAAATTATTTGTTTAAATTTAAAAGATAAAATATATTTCCATTATAATAAATCATTATTTTTCTTATTTTCTCATAATTTCAATATTCTCAAATATTTTGATGTTTATATTTAACTTTAAAAAAAATCCATGTAATACATGAGTATCACAACTAATTAACTTTTAATCAATTTTTCCGCAGCAACTTTTAATCCATCAATCCATAATTTTTATGTGGTACTAATTTTGCCTCTCATTTGACTCTTCCACATTAAATTTTAATCAAATCTTCCGCATCAACTTTTAATCAGTATGTTTTTAGAAACAGCAAATCAACAAATAATTTTAAAAAACTATGCGATTAGCAAGTAACTAAACGTGAGCAATAGTACAAGGGTAACAGTGAGAAAGTGTAACATTACAGTAATTTAACAAAAATTAACAAAAAGGAGAGATACTCCGATCAATCTATCTACCGCACATATTCTAGAATTTGTATTTGAACCTAGAATACAACTCAAAAATGACCTTGTCATCAATCCTTACAAAATTTGTATTAATCACCTTGAAAATCTTATTGTTTTGTGCCTTCCAAGTGAACCATAGAAGCGCATAGAACACTACAGTGACTTTTACCATTTTCTAGGACAGTTCCCCATGTAGTCGCACAATTTAGGATTTTAGTCACACTATCGAATTAGGAGACCTGAATTCCACACCATTTTAGGATATAGTATCTAGCATCAATCGTCATCAAGCATCTAACTAGCAAGTCATCCACCGATTCCTGTTCAATACCATATAAAGGACATAAAGTTGAAAGTGATGGGTTTTAAGCATTACATCAATCCTATGGTGTACATGCAAACCCTAAAATTTTGGATCTAGGTTTCTCTAATTGTACGTGCAAATCATCCTAAGCTTGTAACCCTAATTCTAGCATACAAAAATCAAAAATAATAACTAAAACAATTTTATATGATTACCTTTCAATTGTATCAAGAATCTTCAACCCTTAAGAGTTTAGTATCACAAGTGTAATACCTCTAACCGATCATGAATACCAAGGCAAGTTGGATGATCTTTAGAGAGAGTGGAAGATTTCATAAAAAAAGATAGTCATACTGTGACATATTGATATAATGGTAAGGGAGTTACAAAGGGTCATGGATCTATCAAGTGCAACTCATTAGTATTCCAGAATGTCTCTTATGTGAAGGTTCTTCAGCACAACCTCATCTCAATCAGTCAACTATTTGATGCTGGCTATGAAGTCCTTTACAACAAGAGAGAAGGAAAGGACGTTGATCAAAAGAATGTCACTGTTTTGACTGCAAACAAACATAATGACATTTATGTGTTGGATATGTTTTCTATTGACAAATCCCTCCGTTACAGTTTTTTTTCTTGTAATCAGTCTCATTTAAATTAGATGTGGCACAAGAGGTTATCACATTTCAATTTTAAGAACATATCTAAGATCTTTGGGAATCAACTTGTAAAGGAGATTCCAAAAATGCATCTTGTCAAGGATAAGCTGTGCTCAACGTGTGAAAAAGGGAAAGAAAACCAAGTCCTCTTTCAAACCTAAGTCATGCACTTTCATTATCAAATCTCTTCATCTTCTTCACATGGATCTTTTTAGACCAATTCTGGTTGAGTCAAGAGCTGGAAAGAAATACACTCTAGTAATTGTGGATAAATTTTCAAGATTTAAGTGGGTAGTCTTTTTAAGAAAGAAGAGTTTATGCGCAGATGAAATCATTGCTCTCATCAACCAGTGGGAAGTTCTCTATGATCATAAAGTAAGGAAATTACGTAGTGATCACGGAACTGGATTCAGGAACACTTATCTGGAAGACTTTTGCCCTAACTCAGGTATCTCTCAAAACTTCTCTGCTGTTAGAACTCCCCAGCAAAATGGTATGTAGAAAGAAGGAATCGAACTCTCATTGAAGTCGAAAGAACTATGGTTGTTGAAGCTGGTCTTCCTCTATCATTTTAGGCTAAAGTTGTTAACACATCATGTTATACTCAAAATCGATCCATTATTGTTAAGCCTAATGAGAAAACTTCTTAGGAGTTACTGAAGGGAAGAAAGCCAAATATCTCACACTTTCATGTGTTTGGATGTGTTTGTTACATCTTGAATCAAAGAGAGCACCGCTCGAAGTTTGAAGCTAAAGATGATGAAGGAGTTTTCTTGGTTATTCCAACGTATCCAAGGTTTTCAAGGTATTCAATCATTCAAGGGAAAGTGTTGAGGAAATAGTCCATGCTACCTTCAATGAAGACTCGTTCATTCATGATTGAGTTGATCATCCTTCATCAATCCTAAATGAACTTACTTACAATCTTTCAGACACTTTTCTTGATCTCTTTCCAAATGATATTGAGCCCGTTGTTCCAAATGTTGATCAATTTATCAGATCACAACCTATCTTCGAAGATCAGCCTGTCATCCGTGAAGAAGCTGATCCATCCATTCAGGAAGACTCTGCTTAAAGTATTACTAATGAATGTTCTAATCTAAGAATTCTTTGAGATCATCCTGAATCTCAAATCATTAGAGATGTAAATTATGGGATTCTCACTCGTAGAAGAGTCATAAAAAACTTATGCATGTTTGTAAACTTCATTTCAATGATTAAACCAAAGAATGTCTATGATGCCTTGAAAGAAGTTGACTGGATCAAGGCTATGCAGGATGAGCTGAATGAATTTGAATGTCATCATGTATAGACTCTTTTTTCGTTCTTCTTCTCTTCATTTTCTGTTTAAAAAAATTTAAGTTAAACATGTGTTTTCATGATATGAAAGTTATGATTTATACATATAAATTCCAAGTTAATGATTAATTGATGCATCTAAATATAAATATTAAGAAAACTATCATAATTTGTTAAATATAACAATCATAATGTTTTAAACATATCAATCACAAATTTTGAATGTGATTTTGCGATTCTATGATCTACAACAGTGATTCAGAATATGAAATTAGGTCTTCGATTTAATGAATAAGCTCATAAATGATTTCGATTCACAAATTTTAGCAAATAACTTAGATATTGATGATTTCCTAAACGATTTTAAGAAATTTAACTCATTAGGTTTTTGATTTTTATAGAAATTCACAAAAGTTGATCATCCGAGGGTTTGAATTTTGTTTAAAAGCTAAAAAACGATTTTGTAAATAGAACGTTGTTCATATATTGATCGAATATATACTATAACAAGTAATTTAGATTTTAGGTGTTGAAATTTTAGAAATCGGACATTTTTATTTGGAATCATTAAATGAGATAATCGGAGTATGAGTGAATAGTAGTTGAATATACCTTCAAGATTTATTTTTCGAACTTTGTGGCAAGATTCCCGATTGATATCGTCAGAATCGATCATCGATTGTCGGAGTATGGTGAAGTAAATGATCGCTTTCAGTGAGGGTAAAATCATTATGACTTACAAGATGCAGTTGAACTAACGCTGTTAAACGTCTAAAGCCTAAAATGTTTTAGTTTTACAAAATTGACCCTGAAGTTCCGTTTACTTTTACAGTCAGCTACAACTATGTTTTAATTTATAGTTTACAACCTAAATCCTGCCCCTTTATTTTTCTAATCCAACCATATATAATGGTTCTTTGGTTCTATGGTTTAAAATAGTTCATTGTTGAACCCAACCTTTATATATATATATATATATATATATATATATATATATATATATATATATATATATATATAGAGAGAGAGAGAGAGAGATAGAGAGAGAGAGAGAGAGTAAATTACATGAATTGTCTCTCGTACAAATGTTAAAAGATACGTTTACTCCTTATTTTCAAAAATTAACTTGGACAATGATTTATTTGTTTTGAGTTGATATTGATCAAACGATGGATAACATATGTAACTTTTAATCAAAAAATGGACTGTCCCAATTAATTTTAAAAAATATAAACTAAACGTACACTTTGACGCCTGAATGATTCATTTAATTTACTTTATATATTGAAATAGCCAACAATTTTTACAAGAAGCAAAAAAAAAAGTGCCTGTTTATCCCACTGTGTCACTCTAAATTTGACACATTTTATATCAATTTGTCATAATTTCTCTTTCTATTTTTTATTAATTACTTGTTATTAACTATTTATAATTATATAATGCTTATTGTAATATTTTCATTTAAATAATTTTCATATGTCATTTCTATTATATCACCTAATATATATATATATATATATATATATATATATATATATATATATATATATATATATATATGTATATGTATATGTATATATATATATATATATATATATATATATATATATATATAGGGTTGGGTTCATTTGAGACCACCTATATTTTGTGAGACATGAAGACGAAATCTTAGCCCTTGATCAAAACATATATGTGGTTTAGATTTAATCAAAAAAACAAAATACTGGGGGTGGCAGTTTGTGTAAATAACACAAACTTTGTAATTAACTAGAAAACATAGAGGGGTAGAAACGTAACCTGGCATATTCACAAACGCATTCATATGATTTTCATTTCCCAAAACCCTTTCATCAATCGGAAACCCTTCCATCACAAATTTGTTTTAGATTAACCCTAAATCGATTGCAAATTCGAGCTCTTTATTCTGATTCTAGCTTGAATTCATCCTCTGATTCATACTCGAAAAAAATCCTACCTGATTCACGTAGCCAAAAACGATCAGAATATCCTCGGTTAATCTCGATTATCAACAAATTCTTATTACTTCAAATTCATAACTTCAACCTTCTTATTCAATCTCGATTATCAACCATTCCTTCACAAAATAGGTATTAATTTAAACTATTCAAATTTCGGATTGTGTAATTGAACCGATGAATAATTTGGGTTGTACAGATTCTAAGTCGAATAACCCTAGTATATCAAATCAATACATAGATCTTATCCTCGCTGTTAACCATTCTCCCAATTGAATCAAAGTGAATCAAAGAGAGTTAATTTCAGTTTCTTGTTTACAAAAACTGAAGATCAAACCTAGAAGATCGCTAACGAATCAAAATTATATATACAGGTTCTTTCTTTCCATAATATATCATCCTTTAAATTCACATAAACCCTATCCTTCTAAATAGAAAGAATCGACGACCATTCAAAATCATAAACCTTAATTATTCAGATTGTTTCATTCTAGTTTTAAGAATCGACTTTAGAACTCATACCCATCAAAGGCTTTGATTTCACCTTTCAACAATGTCTTGTTCGAGAGAATCTGATTCCAATTCCCCTTCTCAATATAAAAGATGAATCACCAATGTCATTATATGAAGTAGATAGAGTGATTAAAATAACATGTACTAAAGTCTAGTCTAAAGAACCAAAGAGAAGTAGTTAATTAAAAAATAAAGGACATAAAGCTATTTTCCAAAAAAACAAACTCAATCTTTAGCTTTCAAAACAATATTCTACTAGTTCTGATTTTGTATAGTACAATATCTAATCATTCTGTTTTGTTTTGTATATGAGCTTCTAGTATACTTTTATAGTAATTATGAGTTTTGTATGCTAGAGTTAGTATTCTATCCATTCTAATTTTGATGATGAATTGCTAAATATCGAAATTGTTGATGAGTTTTTCATTGATTCTTGTTGATATTTATTTTATAATAGAAAAATTGATGAATAATTATTGAAAATCGATCATGTACGATAATCCTTTGATAATATAGAATTGATGATGAATTGTTGAAAATAAATGTTGAAATCTAGAAATTCCTTATTAGTGTATGTAAGAGAAAAAATGATCATGAATTGTTAAACATTGATGTTTAGTACAATATTCTAGTCATTTTGATTTTGAATAACATATTATTCTAATCATTTTGATTTGTGTAGTAAAAATTTCTAGTTTTTTGGTTTTGTGTATTAGCTTCTAGTAGAATATTCTAGTCCCTCTGGTTTTGTATATTAGAGTTAGTATGGTAGTCATTCTCATTTTTATGTTGAATTAATGAAATCGATTGATTATGAGTTGTTGATAATCCTTATGTAATAGCAAAATTTATGATAAATAGCAGAAAATCGATCGTTGTTTTTAATCCTTTAGTAATAGCAAAAATTTTTGATGATGAATTACTGAAAATCGATGTTTTTATATGAGATTACAAAAAATCAATGTCTAAAATCAATTATTTATGATAATCCTTAAGTAATAGAGAAATTGATGATGAATTGTTGAAAACCGATGTAATCTCGAAATTACTTATAGATGTCTATAATAGAGAAAGTGAAGATGAATTGTTAAACATTGATGTTTAGTACAATATTCTAGTCATTCTGATTTTGTATAGTATATTGTTCTTTTAATTTTGATTTGTGTAGTAAAATATGTAATTTTATTTTGTATATTAACTTCTAGTATAATATTCTAGCTATTCTATTTTGTATATTAACTTCTAGTATAATATTTTAGCCATTCTGTTTAGTATCATTATCATTCCCATTTTTATCATAAATTGTTGTAAATCAATTGCCAATGAGTTGATAATCTTATGTAATAGCAAAGTTTATGATAGATTAGTAAATTGTTGAAAATCGAAACTTGCTTATAATCCTTCAGTAATAACAAAATTCTTTGATGATGAATTGTTGAAAATCGATTTTCTGATATGAAATTATATAAAATCAATAAGTAATCAATCCTCTATGATAATCCTTCGGTAGTAGATAAATTGAAGATGAATTGCTGAAAATTAATGTTGAAATATCGAAATTCCTTATTGATGTCTGTAATAGAGAAACTGATGATGAATTTTAAAACATTGATGTTTAGTACATCTGAGCATTTCGCTTACAGGTTATTGTTTTGTTTCAGGTACATCTGAGCCCAAGAGCAAGGGCAAGGTGTGATGGCACGACGTGTATTCTTTCTCTCTCTTTCACTGATAGGAATTGAGGACACTCTGATGATTTGAATAAGTTTTAATGAATTGATGATTTGAAAACAATTGTGTTGGGATTTCACGGTTTATATAATTGTGTTTTATTAATTAAAAGTGATTTTTTTTTTAAATTTGGGTCATTACAATATGTGTTTATGATTAATCATCTACGATTGATGTAGTAACTAATGAATAATAGTGTATGTGACCAAATGGTTTACATTGATTATTAAGTGTTGGTAATCATTGTTAGTTGTGTTTAACAAACGTGTATATACTTTGGTATTAGGTTGTAATTGTTACATACATTGATGATTAAGCAATTATTTTGGATATATATGATAATCATATAGAAAATATTTCAACCAAGTTGTACATATTTTCAAATAATGAAATACTTCAAATTTGATTACTGTTAAACACATTTTGATTATGCTCAAAATTTTGTTTAGTTCATGAATACATAATTAATCTAAATTCATATTATGTCTTATTATTGGTTTTGTTGTCTAAAAAATAGGTACAAATGGATCTAATTCTGAAGATGAATCATTCAATAGTAATGCTGTTGACTCGCCTGGTAAGGAAAACCAAGCTGTGGAAACCTATTGTTCCTAAAGAATTTATGCCAGATGTAGATGCTACTTATCAATCATTAGAGGAGGTGGTTGAAATGTATAAATTATATGTAGATAAAGCAGGTTTTGGTGTCAGGTTAAATACAGTAACGAGGTTTGGTGACAAAACCATTAAAAAAAGGTATGTAGTGTGGACCAAAATGGGTAAAATACCTAACAGATCAACATAAACTTTGGATCCTGAGGGAACTTGAAGGAATAAACGAAACTCAAACTTCAGAATCACAAACTGCAAGGCATTGATAAATTTTGAATGACTACATATGGGAACTAATGCTTGTAAAATATTTTAGTTCGAAGCCACCCCCTAGATACTAAAGAAGAAAGATGGTATTCCAAATGTGCACGATGACTTCGTTATATAGAAAAGGAGTTTATAGTGCGTTCCTCAACATCTAACATTGGTGCAACAAAAGCACATAAGTTACAAGCTAGTTTGCAAGGAGGTTATGAAAATGTTGGCCCTAAAGTAATTGATTATAAAATTTTTAGAAGGAAGATGGGAAACATTATAGGTGACAAGGATGCACAACTGGTTGTTGATAAAATAAACATGTGGAATGATGAGTTACCTAACTATACATTTGAGTATAAATGTGTTGATAGTGTGCTAAACACAGTGTTTTGGGCCGATGAAACCGATAAGTTATATTACATTAAGTTTGGAGATGTGATCTCATTTGATGCTACATTCCGAACAAATAAGTATGATCTTATAGTTTTATACTTTTTACTTAAAATATGAATACTGTTTTTTTTTGTTTATAATAACTGTTGAATTTGTTTTTAATTAACTTTTTAATATAGGTATGGAATATTTTTGTTCCGTTTACAGCCATTGATAAGCACAAACGTTCAATAAACATTGGAGCAGGTTTGTTAAGCAACGAATCAATAGAATCTTATCGTTGGTTGCTTGAAGCTTTTTTGAAAGCACATGGGAAACACCCTCAATTAGTGTTAACGGACCAAGATCCAGCGGTTCTACAGGCGGTAGAAGTAATATTTCCTAATTCTAATCACCGATTATGTATGTGGAACATTATGAAAATACTACAAGCTAAGGTGTGTATATTTAATTCATAGTTAACACATAACATGTTTTATTCAACAGTTTATGACATGCATTTACGATGCACTTTTGCGCATCATTTATTAACGACGCGCATTTATGACATGCATTTACGACGCACAGTTATGACACACAATGCGTATCTTAACTGGCCCTGTCATAAAGGAAGACGACATGCATTTATGTGTCGTAACCTTACGACGCGCGTGTTTATGACATGCAATGTAGGGCTGTCAATTCTCGACACGACCCGCGACACGACACGAAATAAATGAGTTTGGGTTGAGTTTTTCAACCCACCAACCCGCTAACCCGCCAACCTGTTTATTAAACGGGTCATATATGGGTTTCTCAAAAAATAAACGGGTTGACCCGCCAACCCGTTTATATTCTTAATAAAAAAGTTATTTTATTTTTAAATGTATTTATGTATCAAGTATAAATATTTAATAAGTATTATATAATATATACCATTGATTCATAGACAATTTGACTGTTTTGACATTTTGAGTCGTGGTGAATGGTCTAAGGTCGTAAGTCGTAACCTATAAGGCTAAGTCTGTAACATGTTTCTATGAATGTTTATAATTTTCATTTGGATGTTTAAGACTTAAATGTCTAAAATTCGAACCCACGAACCCAAATTTGACCCACAAACCAGCCAACCTATGAATCCGTATAAATAAATGAGTTGGCGGGTCATATATGGGTTTATATTCCAAACCCGCCAACACATGACCCGCTAACCCGTGACCTGTATATTTAAATGGGTAGTGTTTGTGCTGACATATTTTGACCCGCCAACCCGCCAACCTGCGACACGTCAACCCGAACACGACACGATTGCCAGGCCTAATGCAATGCGTATCAATGAAACCCTTGTCATAAAGTAACACGACACACATGTTTGCGTGTCGTAACTTTAAATGTTTTTAGAATTATATATTTTTGATAGATTACTAATTTTTAAATTAAATAAAACATTAAAAGTCTCATAATACAATATAAAATACCATAAACACTAAAGATAACTCATTGCATTAATATGTCAAATACACATAATCATTCCAATAGTAAGTAAATGTAACACATTGCTAATATTTCATAATATTTAATATAGAAAATAAAACATGTACAACATTAAAAGAAACCCATGACTAAATTCTCATTTGGCAATCTCCTTTGACAATTTCTTTTCTAAGAGAATAACCTGAATGCATGAACTTTGAGAGGCAGCAGGGCATGGAAGGAGGTTGCTAGAGCTGTCAGAACCTGCATAGGGCAAATCGGTAACTTAACATGCAATACAATACAAGATGACATGATAGAGAAAAGAGAAAAGTGAATACACACCTGAAAGTTTGCACCTTCAAAAACCGGATCAAGGGTACTAAGGTCAAGCAACCAATCAACGAATAACTTGAAATATTGTCTGGGGTTGAATGATGTTTGCTTCTCCTCTGCATCCTTTTGAATGAATCTCACAGTCACTGCTAACACCTGTTGAAAAAAAATGTCAAATAATCTACTGTCCAACATATATAACTAATCACAAGTCTTGATTGTAATTCGCAATTCTAACCTTTGACAGAAGAGACAACTTTCTTACCCCATGGTCAACAGAGGAGAACTAGCCATATAAAGAAGAAGCAATTATGTTGATGAAAAGCATATATATATATATATATATATATATATATATATATATATATATATATATATATATATATATATATATATATATATATAGAAACAAGAGACTGACTATGAATGTTACAACTATGCATCACCTAATTTTCGTGTAATTTCTGGACTAATTTTCCTCTTTGATCCCTTCCTCCTACCAGAAATCATATTCGTCAAAAATCACAACTTCACTATAATTTATATAGGTAGCAACAAGAGACTAACTATGAATGTTATAATTATGCATTCATTATATATATATATATATATATATATATATATATATATATATATATATATATATATATATATATATATAGTAGGACTAAGAATCAAGACTGAAAAGAAAGTCGAGATGATGGTATACCTTTCTTGTTCTTCTAATTCCATATGTCATTTTAGCCAATAATTCTTCAAAGTTTGCTCCAGGGAAATCCTTTTATCTCAACTTCTTTTCTGGTGGCATCCTAGCACAATTCACACACTTTCTAAATGTTATTTTAGATAGTATCATAAGAAGGGTTTCCTTCAACTTCCTTTTTGGTGGCAATTAGGGTTTCCTTCAACTTCTCTCACTTTGTCCATAAGAAGGGATGATGGACTTACTTTCATCAAATCAACATTTACATTCTTGAACAAAACCTGAAAGGCCACAATAACAATAGTGAATATAGTATATTATCGGAATTGATGTGGTTACTAATTACATATATAGGACTAAAAGGATGAAAAAGCAACATACTAATATTTTTGGGATAATAAAAAAAATTAACAAAAGGGAGTCCATTCATGAAAAGGTAGTCATTTTCTTATGTGAACCTTGCCGAAACTGGTGGTCATTTTATTTACAAGGTCAAAAAGGTAGTCATTTTCTTATGTGAACCATGCCAATTTGGTCATTTCTGTGATTAGTCCTTCATGTTTTTGTTTATTATAGCATCTTGCTAGTTACTATCATTTTTTCTAATACAGCATTATGACTTCCACATTTTCTACATAAGACATTGTCCTTTGAAAAATCTACCCAACTACATCATTATACATTCGATCTTTTTTCTATTTAGGACATTGTTTTTCGAAAAATCTATCCAATTATAGAGGTGAAAATTGCTTTGTATTTTGACGATAATGCTATAATTGAGAAGTTTTAATTAAGTACAATAATGTAATAAAAAGAAACAGAGGTACAAGGCTATTATAATCTTTCATTCCTTTGATAAGATGGTTAGAAGCATAAATCCAAGACTCTGTGCATATTATCTTGATCCATGTTGAGTGCACCACTTAAAGCTCTCAGGAAAAAGGAAGCGTCAGCATGCCAAAGATGGAGCAAAATGCCACTAACAGAAGATTCTTTGAGTATCACAGGAAGAACACCCAACGAAACTTCATGTTGCATGTCATGAAATCATTTGAGGCTTAATGATGATCTCTTACATGTTATAGCGAAGGAGATGCATGTATGGTCTTTTGGTTTTTTTTTTTTTTATTAATTACTTTTAATAGTTTATTTTAATTAATGTGCTTTAAAATATTAATAACTTTTTTTAAGTACAAAATTACTCGTTCTTGCCATTAATATTTTTTTATTGTGTTTTTTAATAAATCGATCTATTATAATTTATTATATTCTAACTGAATATATGATTTGATTTTGTAAATTTATCGGTGTTGTTCTTTTATCTTAGTATTAGGAATAATCAATAATGGTGGACAATTACTAAATAACAAGATTATTGGTGTTGTGCTTTCATAATAACTGTTGAATTTGTTTTTAATTAACTTTTTAATATAGGTATGGAATATTTTTGTTCCGTTTACAGCCATTGATAAGCACAAACGTTCAATAAACATTGGAGCAGGTTTGTTAAGCAACGAATCAATAGAATCTTATCGTTGGTTGCTTGAAGCTTTTTTGAAAGCACATGGGAAACACCCTCAATTAGTGTTAACGGACCAAGATCCAGCGGTTCTACAGGCGGTAGAAGTAATATTTCCTAATTCTAATCACCGATTATGTATGTGGAACATTATGAAAATACTACAAGCTAAGGTGTGTATATTTAATTCATAGTTAACACATAACATGTTTTATTCAACAGTTTATGACATGCATTTACGATGCACTTTTGCGCATCATTTATTAACGACGCGCATTTATGACATGCATTTACGACGCACAGTTATGACACACAATGCGTATCTTAACTGGCCCTGTCATAAAGGAAGACGACATGCATTTATGTGTCGTAACCTTACGACGCGCGTGTTTATGACATGCAATGTAGGGCTGTCAATTCTCGACACGACCCGCGACACGACACGAAATAAATGAGTTTGGGTTGAGTTTTTCAACCCACCAACCCGCTAACCCGCCAACCTGTTTATTAAACGGGTCATATATGGGTTTCTCAAAAAATAAACGGGTTGACCCGCCAACCCGTTTATATTCTTAATAAAAAAGTTATTTTATTTTTAAATGTATTTATGTATCAAGTATAAATATTTAATAAGTATTATATAATATATACCATTGATTCATAGACAATTTGACTGTTTTGACATTTTGAGTCGTGGTGAATGGTCTAAGGTCGTAAGTCGTAACCTATAAGGCTAAGTCTGTAACATGTTTCTATGAATGTTTATAATTTTCATTTGGATGTTTAAGACTTAAATGTCTAAAATTCGAACCCACGAACCCAAATTTGACCCACAAACCAGCCAACCTATGAATCCGTATAAATAAATGAGTTGGCGGGTCATATATGGGTTTATATTCCAAACCCGCCAACACATGACCCGCTAACCCGTGACCTGTATATTTAAATGGGTAGTGTTTGTGCTGACATATTTTGACCCGCCAACCCGCCAACCTGCGACACGTCAACCCGAACACGACACGATTGCCAGGCCTAATGCAATGCGTATCAATGAAACCCTTGTCATAAAGTAACACGACACACATGTTTGCGTGTCGTAACTTTAAATGTTTTTAGAATTATATATTTTTGATAGATTACTAATTTTTAAATTAAATAAAACATTAAAAGTCTCATAATACAATATAAAATACCATAAACACTAAAGATAACTCATTGCATTAATATGTCAAATACACATAATCATTCCAATAGTAAGTAAATGTAACACATTGCTAATATTTCATAATATTTAATATAGAAAATAAAACATGTACAACATTAAAAGAAACCCATGACTAAATTCTCATTTGGCAATCTCCTTTGACAATTTCTTTTCTAAGAGAATAACCTGAATGCATGAACTTTGAGAGGCAGCAGGGCATGGAAGGAGGTTGCTAGAGCTGTCAGAACCTGCATAGGGCAAATCGGTAACTTAACATGCAATACAATACAAGATGACATGATAGAGAAAAGAGAAAAGTGAATACACACCTGAAAGTTTGCACCTTCAAAAACCGGATCAAGGGTACTAAGGTCAAGCAACCAATCAACGAATAACTTGAAATATTGTCTGGGGTTGAATGATGTTTGCTTCTCCTCTGCATCCTTTTGAATGAATCTCACAGTCACTGCTAACACCTGTTGAAAAAAAATGTCAAATAATCTACTGTCCAACATATATAACTAATCACAAGTCTTGATTGTAATTCGCAATTCTAACCTTTGACAGAAGAGACAACTTTCTTACCCCATGGTCAACAGAGGAGAACTAGCCATATAAAGAAGAAGCAATTATGTTGATGAAAAGCATATATATATATATATATATATATATATATATATATATATATATATATATATATATATATATATATATATATATATATATATATATATATATAGAAACAAGAGACTGACTATGAATGTTACAACTATGCATCACCTAATTTTCGTGTAATTTCTGGACTAATTTTCCTCTTTGATCCCTTCCTCCTACCAGAAATCATATTCGTCAAAAATCACAACTTCACTATAATTTATATAGGTAGCAACAAGAGACTAACTATGAATGTTATAATTATGCATTCATTATATATATATATATATATATATATATATATATATATATATATATATATATATAGTAGGACTAAGAATCAAGACTGAAAAGAAAGTCGAGATGATGGTATACCTTTCTTGTTCTTCTAATTCCATATGTCATTTTAGCCAATAATTCTTCAAAGTTTGCTCCAGGGAAATCCTTTTATCTCAACTTCTTTTCTGGTGGCATCCTAGCACAATTCACACACTTTCTAAATGTTATTTTAGATAGTATCATAAGAAGGGTTTCCTTCAACTTCCTTTTTGGTGGCAATTAGGGTTTCCTTCAACTTCTCTCACTTTGTCCATAAGAAGGGATGATGGACTTACTTTCATCAAATCAACATTTACATTCTTGAACAAAACCTGAAAGGCCACAATAACAATAGTGAATATAGTATATTATCGGAATTGATGTGGTTACTAATTACATATATAGGACTAAAAGGATGAAAAAGCAACATACTAATATTTTTGGGATAATAAAAAAAATTAACAAAAGGGAGTCCATTCATGAAAAGGTAGTCATTTTCTTATGTGAACCTTGCCGAAACTGGTGGTCATTTTATTTACAAGGTCAAAAAGGTAGTCATTTTCTTATGTGAACCATGCCAATTTGGTCATTTCTGTGATTAGTCCTTCATGTTTTTGTTTATTATAGCATCTTGCTAGTTACTATCATTTTTTCTAATACAGCATTATGACTTCCACATTTTCTACATAAGACATTGTCCTTTGAAAAATCTACCCAACTACATCATTATACATTCGATCTTTTTTCTATTTAGGACATTGTTTTTCGAAAAATCTATCCAATTATAGAGGTGAAAATTGCTTTGTATTTTGACGATAATGCTATAATTGAGAAGTTTTAATTAAGTACAATAATGTAATAAAAAGAAACAGAGGTACAAGGCTATTATAATCTTTCATTCCTTTGATAAGATGGTTAGAAGCATAAATCCAAGACTCTGTGCATATTATCTTGATCCATGTTGAGTGCACCACTTAAAGCTCTCAGGAAAAAGGAAGCGTCAGCATGCCAAAGATGGAGCAAAATGCCACTAACAGAAGATTCTTTGAGTATCACAGGAAGAACACCCAACGAAACTTCATGTTGCATGTCATGAAATCATTTGAGGCTTAATGATGATCTCTTACATGTTATAGCGAAGGAGATGCATGTATGGTCTTTTGGTTTTTTTTTTTTTTATTAATTACTTTTAATAGTTTATTTTAATTAATGTGCTTTAAAATATTAATAACTTTTTTTAAGTACAAAATTACTCGTTCTTGCCATTAATATTTTTTTATTGTGTTTTTTAATAAATCGATCTATTATAATTTATTATATTCTAACTGAATATATGATTTGATTTTGTAAATTTATCGGTGTTGTTCTTTTATCTTAGTATTAGGAATAATCAATAATGGTGGACAATTACTAAATAACAAGATTATTGGTGTTGTGCTTTCATAATAACTGTTGAATTTGTTTTTAATTAACTTTTTAATATAGGTATGGAATATTTTTGTTCCGTTTACAGCCATTGATAAGCACAAACGTTCAATAAACATTGGAGCAGGTTTGTTAAGCAACGAATCAATAGAATCTTATCGTTGGTTGCTTGAAGCTTTTTTGAAAGCACATGGGAAACACCCTCAATTAGTGTTAACGGACCAAGATCCAGCGGTTCTACAGGCGGTAGAAGTAATATTTCCTAATTCTAATCACCGATTATGTATGTGGAACATTATGAAAATACTACAAGCTAAGGTGTGTATATTTAATTCATAGTTAACACATAACATGTTTTATTCAACAGTTTATGACATGCATTTACGATGCACTTTTGCGCATCATTTATTAACGACGCGCATTTATGACATGCATTTACGACGCACAGTTATGACACACAATGCGTATCTTAACTGGCCCTGTCATAAAGGAAGACGACATGCATTTATGTGTCGTAACCTTACGACGCGCGTGTTTATGACATGCAATGTAGGGCTGTCAATTCTCGACACGACCCGCGACACGACACGAAATAAATGAGTTTGGGTTGAGTTTTTCAACCCACCAACCCGCTAACCCGCCAACCTGTTTATTAAACGGGTCATATATGGGTTTCTCAAAAAATAAACGGGTTGACCCGCCAACCCGTTTATATTCTTAATAAAAAAGTTATTTTATTTTTAAATGTATTTATGTATCAAGTATAAATATTTAATAAGTATTATATAATATATACCATTGATTCATAGACAATTTGACTGTTTTGACATTTTGAGTCGTGGTGAATGGTCTAAGGTCGTAAGTCGTAACCTATAAGGCTAAGTCTGTAACATGTTTCTATGAATGTTTATAATTTTCATTTGGATGTTTAAGACTTAAATGTCTAAAATTCGAACCCACGAACCCAAATTTGACCCACAAACCAGCCAACCTATGAATCCGTATAAATAAATGAGTTGGCGGGTCATATATGGGTTTATATTCCAAACCCGCCAACACATGACCCGCTAACCCGTGACCTGTATATTTAAATGGGTAGTGTTTGTGCTGACATATTTTGACCCGCCAACCCGCCAACCTGCGACACGTCAACCCGAACACGACACGATTGCCAGGCCTAATGCAATGCGTATCAATGAAACCCTTGTCATAAAGTAACACGACACACATGTTTGCGTGTCGTAACTTTAAATGTTTTTAGAATTATATATTTTTGATAGATTACTAATTTTTAAATTAAATAAAACATTAAAAGTCTCATAATACAATATAAAATACCATAAACACTAAAGATAACTCATTGCATTAATATGTCAAATACACATAATCATTCCAATAGTAAGTAAATGTAACACATTGCTAATATTTCATAATATTTAATATAGAAAATAAAACATGTACAACATTAAAAGAAACCCATGACTAAATTCTCATTTGGCAATCTCCTTTGATAATTTCTTTTCTAAGAGAATAACCTGAATGCATGAACTTTGAGAGGCAGCAGGGCATGGAAGGAGGTTGCTAGAGCTGTCAGAACCTGCATAGGGCAAATCGGTAACTTAACATGCAATACAATACAAGATGACATGATAGAGAAAAGAGAAAAGTGAATACACACCTGAAAGTTTGCACCTTCAAAAACCGGATCAAGGGTACTAAGGTCAAGCAACCAATCAACGAATAACTTGAAATATTGTCTGGGGTTGAATGATGTTTGCTTCTCCTCTGCATCCTTTTGAATAAATCTCACAGTCACTGCTAACACCTGTTGAAAAAAAAAATGTCAAATAATCTCCTGTCCAACATATATAACTAATCACAAGTCTTGATTGTAATTCGCAATTCTAACCTTTGACAGAAGAGACAACTTTCTTACCCCATGGTCAACAGAGGAGAACTAGCCATATAAAGAAGAAGCAATTATGTTGATGAAAAGCATATATATATATATATATATATATATATATATATATATATATATATATATATATATATATATATATATATATATATAGAGAGAGAGAGAGAGAGAGAGAGAAACAAGAGACTGACTATGAATGTTACAACTATGCATCACCTAATTTTCGTGTAATTTCTGGACTAATTTTCCTCTTTGATCCCTTCCTCCTACCAGAAATCATATTCGTCAAAAATCACAACTTCACTATAATTTATATAGGTAGCAACAAGAGACTAACTATGAATGTTATAATTATTCATTCATTATATATATATATATATATATATATATATATATATATATATATATATATATATATATATATATATATATATATAGTAGGACTAAGAATCAAGACTGAAAAGAAAGTCGAGATGATGGTATACCTTTCTTGTTCTTCTAATTCCATATGTCATTTTAGCCAATAATTCTTCAAAGTTTGCTCCAGGGAAATCCTTTTATCTCAACTTCTTTTCTGGTGGCATCCTAGCACAATTCACACACTTTCTAAATGTTATTTTAGATAGTATCATAAGAAGGGTTTCCTTCAACTTCCTTTTTGGTGGCAATTAGGGTTTCCTTCAACTTCTCTCACTTTGTCCATAAGAAGGGATGATGGACTTACTTTCATCAAATCAACATTTACATTCTTGAACAAAACCTGAAAGGCCACAATAACAATAGTGAATATAGTATATTATCAGAATTGATGTGGTTACTAATTACATATATAGGACTAAAAGGATGAAAAAGCAACATACTAATATTTTTGGGATAATAAAAAAAATTAACAAAAGGGAGTCCATTCATGAAAAGGTAGTCATTTTCTTATGTGAACCTTGCCGAAACTGGTGGTCATTTTATTTACAAGGTCAAAAAGGTAGTCATTTTCTTATGTGAACCATGCCAATTTGGTCATTTCTGTGATTAGTCCTTCATGTTTTTGTTTATTATAGCATCTTGCTAGTTACTATCATTTTTTCTAATACAGCATTATGACTTCCACATTTTCTACATAAGACATTGTCCTTTGAAAAATCTACCCAACTACATCATTATACATTCGATCTTTTTTCTATTTAGGACATTGTTTTTCGAAAAATCTATCCAATTATAGAGGTGAAAATTGCTTTGTATTTTGACGATAATGCTATAATTGAGAAGTTTTAATTAAGTACAATAATGTAATAAAAAGAAACAGAGGTACAAGGCTATTATAATCTTTCATTCCTTTGATAAGATGGTTAGAAGCATAAATCCAAGACTCTGTGCATATTATCTTGATCCATGTTGAGTGCACCACTTAAAGCTCTCAGGAAAAAGGAAGCGCCAGCATGCCAAAGATGGAGCAAAATGCCACTAACAGAAGATTCTTTGAGTATCACAGGAAGAACACCCAACGAAACTTCATGTTGCATGTCATGAAATCATTTGAGGCTTAATGATGATCTCTTACATGTTATAGCGAAGGAGATGCATGTATGGTCTTTTGGTTTTTTTTTTTTTTATTAATTACTTTTAATAGTTTATTTTAATTAATGTGCTTTAAAATATTAATAACTTTTTTTAAGTACAAAATTACTCGTTCTTGCCATTAATATTTTTTTATTGTGTTTTTTAATAAATCGATCTATTATAATTTATTATATTCTAACTGAATATATGATTTGATTTTGTAAATTTATCGGTGTTGTTCTTTTATCTTAGTATTAGGAATAATCAATAATGGTGGACAATTACTAAATAACAAGATTATTGGTGTTGTGCTTTCATAATAACTGTTGAATTTGTTTTTAATTAACTTTTTAATATAGGTATGGAATATTTTTGTTCCGTTTACAGCCATTGATAAGCACAAACGTTCAATAAACATTGGAGCAGGTTTGTTAAGCAACGAATCAATAGAATCTTATCGTTGGTTGCTTGAAGCTTTTTTGAAAGCACATGGGAAACACCCTCAATTAGTGTTAACGGACCAAGATCCAGCGGTTCTACAGGCGGTAGAAGTAATATTTCCTAATTCTAATCACCGATTATGTATGTGGAACATTATGAAAATACTACAAGCTAAGGTGTGTATATTTAATTCATAGTTAACACATAACATGTTTTATTCAATAGTTTATGACATGCATTTACGATGCACTTTTGCGCATCATTTATTAACGACGCGCATTTATGACATGCATTTACGACGCACAGTTATGACACACAATGCGTATCTTAACTGGCCCTGTCATAAAGGAAGACGACATGCATTTATGTGTCGTAACCTTACGACGCGCGTGTTTATGACATGCAATGTAGGGCTGTCAATTCTCGACACGACCCGCGACACGACACGAAATAAATGAGTTTGGGTTGAGTTTTTCAACCCACCAACCCGCTAACCCGCCAACCTGTTTATTAAACGGGTCATATATGGGTTTCTCAAAAAATAAACGGGTTGACCCGCCAACCCGTTTATATTCTTAATAAAAAAGTTATTTTATTTTTAAATGTATTTATGTATCAAGTATAAATATTTAATAAGTATTATATAATATATACCATTGATTCATAGACAATTTGACTGTTTTGACATTTTGAGTCGTGGTGAATGGTCTAAGGTCGTAAGTCGTAACCTATAAGGCTAAGTCTGTAACATGTTTCTATGAATGTTTATAATTTTCATTTGGATGTTTAAGACTTAAATGTCTAAAATTCGAACCCACGAACCCAAATTTGACCCACAAACCAGCCAACCTATGAATCCGTATAAATAAATGAGTTGGCGGGTCATATATGGGTTTATATTCCAAACCCGCCAACACATGACCCGCTAACCCGTGACCTGTATATTTAAATGGGTAGTGTTTGTGCTGACATATTTTGACCCGCCAACCCGCCAACCTGCGACACGTCAACCCGAACACGACACGATTGCCAGGCCTAATGCAATGCGTATCAATGAAACCCTTGTCATAAAGTAACACGACACACATGTTTGCGTGTCGTAACTTTAAATGTTTTTAGAATTATATATTTTTGATAGATTACTAATTTTTAAATTAAATAAAACATTAAAAGTCTCATAATACAATATAAAATACCATAAACACTAAAGATAACTCATTGCATTAATATGTCAAATACACATAATCATTCCAATAGTAAGTAAATGTAACACATTGCTAATATTTCATAATATTTAATATAGAAAATAAAACATGTACAACATTAAAAGAAACCCATGACTAAATTCTCATTTGGCAATCTCCTTTGACAATTTCTTTTCTAAGAGAATAACCTGAATGCATGAACTTTGAGAGGCAGCAGGGCATGGAAGGAGGTTGCTAGAGCTGTCAGAACCTGCATAGGGCAAATCGGTAACTTAACATGCAATACAATACAAGATGACATGATAGAGAAAAGAGAAAAGTGAATACACACCTGAAAGTTTGCACCTTCAAAAACCGGATCAAGGGTACTAAGGTCAAGCAACCAATCAACGAATAACTTGAAATATTGTCTGGGGTTGAATGATGTTTGCTTCTCCTCTGCATCCTTTTGAATGAATCTCACAGTCACTGCTAACACCTGTTGAAAAAAAAAATGTCAAATAATCTACTGTCCAACATATATAACTAATCACAAGTCTTGATTGTAATTCGCAATTCTAACCTTTGACAGAAGAGACAACTTTCTTACCCCATGGTCAACAGAGGAGAACTAGCCATATAAAGAAGAAGCAATTATGTTGATGAAAAGCATATATATATATATATATATATATATATATATATATATATATATATATATATATATATATATATATAGAGAGAGAGAGAGAGAGAGAAACAAGAGACTGACTATGAATGTTACAACTATGCATCACCTAATTTTCGTGTAATTTCTGGACTAATTTTCCTCTTTGATCCCTTCCTCCTACCAGAAATCATATTCGTCAAAAATCACAACTTCACTATAATTTATATAGGTAGCAACAAGAGACTAACTATGAATGTTATAATTATGCATTCATTATATATATATATATATATATATATATATATATATATATATATATATATATATATATATAGTAGGACTAAGAATCAAGACTGAAAAGAAAGTCGAGATGATGGTATACCTTTCTTGTTCTTCTAATTCCATATGTCATTTTAGCCAATAATTCTTCAAAGTTTGCTCCAGGGAAATCCTTTTATCTCAACTTCTTTTCTGGTGGCATCCTAGCACAATTCACACACTTTCTAAATGTTATTTTAGATAGTATCATAAGAAGGGTTTCCTTCAACTTCCTTTTTGGTGGCAATTAGGGTTTCCTTCAACTTCTCTCACTTTGTCCATAAGAAGGGATGATGGACTTACTTTCATCAAATCAACATTTACATTCTTGAACAAAACCTGAAAGGCCACAATAACAATAGTGAATATAGTATATTATCGGAATTGATGTGGTTACTAATTACATATATAGGACTAAAAGGATGAAAAAGCAACATACTAATATTTTTGGGATAATAAAAAAAATTAACAAAAGGGAGTCCATTCATGAAAAGGTAGTCATTTTCTTATGTGAACCTTGCCGAAACTGGTGGTCATTTTATTTACAAGGTCAAAAAGGTAGTCATTTTCTTATGTGAACCATGCCAATTTGGTCATTTCTGTGATTAGTCCTTCATGTTTTTGTTTATTATAGCATCTTGCTAGTTACTATCATTTTTTCTAATACAGCATTATGACTTCCACATTTTCTACATAAGACATTGTCCTTTGAAAAATCTACCCAACTACATCATTATACATTCGATCTTTTTTCTATTTAGGACATTGTTTTTCGAAAAATCTATCCAATTATAGAGGTGAAAATTGCTTTGTATTTTGACGATAATGCTATAATTGAGAAGTTTTAATTAAGTACAATAATGTAATAAAAAGAAACAGAGGTACAAGGCTATTATAATCTTTCATTCCTTTGATAAGATGGTTAGAAGCATAAATCCAAGACTCTGTGCATATTATCTTGATCCATGTTGAGTGCACCACTTAAAGCTCTCAGGAAAAAGGAAGCGTCAGCATGCCAAAGATGGAGCAAAATGCCACTAACAGAAGATTCTTTGAGTATCACAGGAAGAACACCCAACGAAACTTCATGTTGCATGTCATGAAATCATTTGAGGCTTAATGATGATCTCTTACATGTTATAGCGAAGGAGATGCATGTATGGTCTTTTGGTTTTTTTTTTTTTTTATTAATTACTTTTAATAGTTTATTTTAATTAATGTGCTTTAAAATATTAATAACTTTTTTTAAGTACAAAATTACTCGTTCTTGCCATTAATATTTTTTTATTGTGTTTTTTAATAAATCGATCTATTATAATTTATTATATTCTAACTGAATATATGATTTGATTTTGTAAATTTATCGGTGTTGTTCTTTTATCTTAGTATTAGGAATAATCAATAATGGTGGACAATTACTAAATAACAAGATTATTGGTGTTGTGCTTTCATATTAGTAACGTTTGATTAGTATTCAATTTGTGATTTTGTATAGCGTGTAAATGTTTTTAATAATTATTTATGAAGTTCGTTGGATTATTTATAAACATAAACATTGAATTAAATAAAAAAAATAATACACAAGGTGGGATGATTATTTTTATAATTCAACACAACCTACGAAACATGTTAAAAATTCATAATTTTTAAATTTCACTGGCCAAACAGCCTCTAAGAATGATGATTATCGCCAACGAAGCTTAAAACCACACCAAGATTGCAGCAATTCGAAGATCTCGAAGACATCTGAAAGCATTCCAAAAAAACTGGCATCGCATGTAATATGATCAACCTTTGTTTCCATGTAACTTGAGTTGTAAAAGGGTCAAAACCATATCAGGAATTACATCGCCGAAGATGTATTACGATATTAGACTATTTAGAGGGGTATAATGGTCAAAAGACAGCCCTGCGATGATGAATGATGATGTAAGGAATAATAATCAAGCAAGTACGATCACTAAATTAAGGGGCAAAAATGTCTCCATCGATGACCATATTTTGAGGGAACATTATCATAAACAATAACTTCCATGTTTATGGCATTATCCTAGGAACCGACAAACCTAGACACTAAAAGATATTAAATGTAAAATATGGTAAGATTCCATACGCTCGAGGAACCACCATATTCTATACCTTTTCCTGGAAAAGTCATCACGTTGACCTCAATCCACATCTACAGAGTTGCATATTATCCATTGTCTCTGCTCAATCTTTCTTTTGATTTAGTAGGATTTGTCAAGCATACCTTCAATGGCATCTTCTTCAACATTCTTCATTCAGCATAGCTACAAGTATGATGTGTTCTTGAGCTTTAGTGGTGAAGACACACGTAAAAGCTTTGTTGATCATCTTTATGTTGCTCTTCAACGTCAAGGAATTCACACTTACAAGGATGATGAAAGTCTGGAGAAAGGGAAAAAGATTAATGTTGAGCTCTTGAAATCCATTCAAGACTCAAAATTCTACATCATTATTTTCTCAAAGAACTACGTATCTTCCTCTTGGTGCTTGGATGAGCTTGTGAAGATAATGGAATGTCAAAAAAATCCCGAGCAGATTGCTTACCCTGTGTTCTACGATGTGGAGCCCTCTGAAATCCGTAAACAACTTGGGGGTGTTGGAAAAGCTTTTGCCAAACATAAAAAGAAAGGAGAAGTCAAGAAGTGGAAAGAGGTTCTGGAAGAAGCATCAAATCTGGCTGGGTGGGATTTGAGGAAAACTGATGATGGGTAATTCTTTTATCATGTTTCAGCAATATTATTCTTGTCTTTTCGGAAACTGTTATGCAAAAGTTTCATCAAAATTTGTTTTGTAAAACTATGATTGTAAGTTGTATGATATATCGTTACCTAATTATTCATGTGGGATATTCTACAGGCATGAAGCTAAACTCATCAATAAAATTGTTGAAAAGATTTCAGTGGAGTTACGTTTCAGTAATTTGAATGTTGATGAAAAATTAGTAGGCATGGAGAGCCGGATAAATGATATTGTTTCATCTTTGGAAACTGGTGCTGAAGATGTTCGTATCATTGGGATCAAGGGGATTGCAGGTGGTGGAAAGACCACTTTGGCTAGAGCTATTTTTGACAAAATACACTTTCAGTTTGAAGGCAAAAGTTTTGTTGAGAACGTGAGAGAAGTTGCAAAAGCCTCATTATCCGGGTTGCAATCGTTGCAAGAACAAGTACTTTCCAATGTTTTGAATGATAAAAGAATCACTGTAGGGAGTGTTCATGATGGTAAAAGCATGATGAAAAAGATGTTGAGTGGTAAAAAAGTTCTTCTTATTCTAGATGACGTGGATGATATAGACCAGATGGATGCATTAGCTGGTGGGGTTAATTGGTTGAAATCCGGAAGTAGAATTATCATTACTACAAGAGATGAACAAGTGCTTGTAGCATACAGAGTTATGTGGATTCATGATGTCAGCCTGTTATCACATAAAGAAGCAATTTGCCTCTTTAGTAGGTATGCATTTGGTAGAGATATTCCAATTCGAAGGTACAACGATCTATCTCTCAAAGTTGTACATTATGCTGCTGGTCTTCCCTTAACGATTAGAGTTTTGGGTTCATTTCTTTGTGGTAAAGATGAGCTTGAATGGAAAGATGCACTCAATAGACTAAAAACAATTCCATTGAAGGAAACTCAAGAAAAGTTGGAAATAAGTTATACCGGCCTCGAGGATGATTATAAGGAAATATTCCTGGATGTTGCATGCTTATTGAAAGGTTGGCTGAAAGACGATGCAATTAGAGCACTTGAAAGTTGTGGATTTCATGCTAGGAATGGCTTGAGAGTTATTGAGCAAAAATCTCTCATGACTATTTCTCCTTATCAAAGGTTAGGAATGCATGATCATATAGCAGAAATCGGCCGAAATATTGTTCGTCGTCTACATCCTGATGAGCCCCTTAGACATAGTAGATTGTGGATTCGAAAGGAGATTGAAGATGTATTGGCCAATGACTTGGTAAGGATGAAGCTTACTTACATTTGGAAAAACTTAACAAGCTTTCATTAGTTGGGGAAATGACTTACATGCCCAATTAAGTTTTCAAACAATTCAAAAAACTCAATAATGTGTTGTCTGTTCAAGAAAACCCAACAAAGTTAACTTTTGTCTAGAAAAACCAAACGAAGGTTCTAAACCGTTCAAAAAGTCCCAATCATTTTTTGTCTGTTCAAAATGTTAAATTCATTGGATTTTTTTGAACAGATAAAACATGCTTGAGTTTTTTCAAACGGTTTTAAAACATCGTTGGTTTTACAAGTCATTTTCCCAATACAATGATTTCCATAGAATTGAATAAATATGTAACATAGTTGAACTTTTTTATACAAATGTTAAGTTTGTTTGTTAGGTTTTTCTAAACAGACAAAACATGATTGGATTTTTTGAATGGTTTGGAAACTTTGTTAGCCTCGTAAGTCATTTTCCCTTCATTAGTTATGAGTTATGACCAAAGTTTCATGGTCACTAGCTATTCATGGATTACAGGTTACGGAAGCCACAAGAGCTCTAGCAACCAACACATTTCCATGGGGTAGAGAGAAGAACCTCCGTTCGAATAATATTCTTACAATTGGTTTCGAAAACATGAAGAAGCTTAGATTTCTTCACATGGTTTCTGAGACCCATGATTTGTTTACCAAGGTTAAAGTTGGCAGAAACTTCCCAAATGCCTTACGCTTTTTGTGTTGGCAAGGATATCCTCATTTCTGTTTACCAAGAACATTTCAAGCAGATAATCTGGTTTCACTAGAAATGCCTTACAGCAGAATGGAACAACTATGGGAAGAAGGAGAAGGAAAGGTAGAATGGTTGATTCTTTCTTTTGCCTAACTCATTTTACTTATATATATCTATTGGTTAATAGTAACTGCAATCTTATTGATGTTTTTTTTTTTTAATTTTCTTCCTTTTGATAGGTTCTTAATAACCTCAAATTCCTAGACTTCAGTTACTCAAAATTGAAGACCCTTGATTGTGGCTTACTTCCGAATCTGGAGAAGTTAAAACTTGAAAAATGTAAGCATTTGGTTGAACTTCACACCCCGATTGGATCTCTAAGAAGGCTTGTTTACTTAAACTTAAGTCATTGCCATGGACTCGATTATATTTCATTTGTCAAGCAGCTGGAATCACTTCAGGTTATTGATCTTAGTAGTTTATATCTAACGGAGTTAATTCTGCATGATTCATTTTACTACTATACATCCTATTGGTTGCTTTTTACTGCAATACTAATCTCTTTTTCTTTCTTTGCATATATATATGATAGGTCCTTCAAAACCTCAGATTCCTTGACTTCAGTCATTCGTATTTAATGATCCTTGATTGTGGCCTATTTCCCAATCTCGAGAAATTAAATCTTGGAAAATGTTATTATTTGGTAAACCCTCACACGCCCGTTGGATGTCTTAGAAGTCTTGTCTACTTAAACATAAATCATTGCAGGGGATTCGAATCTCTTTCATTTATCAAACAGCTGGAATCACTTCAAGTTCTTGATCTAAGTTATTTATATCTATCGAAGCTCCCAGATATACTTCCTGGGCACTACAACTATAGTTTATTGGAGCTTAACTTTTCAAGGAACGACTTCAAAGAACTACCCTCATCAATTGGAAATCTTCAAAACCTTGTTTGTCTAGACCTTAGTTGGTGTAAAAACCTCAAGAGTCTCCCACAAAGCATATGTAGTTTACGATGTCTAAAAGACTTTGACCTTGAAAGCTCTGCAATAAAGGAATTGCCGGAAGATCTTGGCCATATAGAATGTTTAGAATTGCTAAATTTAAGGTCTACACCTGTCAAATATCTCCCTAACAGCATTTGTAAGTTGAAACATCTGAAAACTCTGCTCCTTGCATATTGTAAGGTTCTAAAGAAGTTACCCGAGAATATTGGCCTATTAGAATCATTGGAGGAACTAAGTCTAGCGTTTTGCAAGATAAGAGATGTACCGAGTAGCATCTGTAAATTGACAAGTCTAAGAGAGTTTAACCTTCGCTACTGTGATCAACTAGAGAAACTGCCCGAGAAACTAGGTGAATTAACATGTTTAAAGAAGTTAAATGTACAAGGTACTGGTATAACTCATCTTCCGTATGGTATTTCTTCGTTGAAAAGTCTGAAAATCATTGGATTTGGATCAGAAGATTCATCTATATACAACTATGTCTCGAGAAGAAAAACGAATAACCCAAAACAAGTTCCCTCTACCATGCGTCACAGATGATTTTGAGAAGAACCATTATAAGTATAAAGTATCTCTGAAGCCACAAAGAACCTTTATACATAGTGATCACCATGATTTTTAATAATTGTGTTTCTGTATATTTTAATTGTGTTACACCACTTTGGATATACACTGTCCAAAATTTACATATCTCACCTTACATGACACGGTCCAAAATTTATAAGTCCCACATTACATCACTTTATATATGTCATCCAAAGTTTATAAATTCTACATTACATGACTTTGTATATACACCGTCCAAAGTTATATATATATATATATATATATATATATATATATATATATATATATATATATATATATATATATATATATGAGTACAGTCAAATGAAATATCCTAAAAGATTGAGAACGCAAGAACACTTATCAACAAATCATTGAATTATGGCACATAAGTAATTTTGTATTTAATCTAATTAATAATTCATATAATATAATTAATAATCCATTTATTATCCATTATTATGTACCTACAATTAAGGGATATTTCATAATTATCATTGATTTAAGGATACAGTTTCTATCTAATTTACGGTTCTTACTTAGTCCATCGACAATTGCATCAATAACATCGATTATCGTTGAAGATAACAACCTATACGTTTGTTAAGCCAAATTAACACTGTCGGAGTGGTTTGATTATAGTAGCAACGATACCGATGATGATGATCAATATAGGGATCAATCAATCGACAATAATTAATATTATGAAGACGATTACTACCAATCGGATGATCAATCTAGTGGAAGAAATCAATACTCTGATAACGTGAGTGAAGGTAACATAATCAATATCATTTACATAGAAATCGTGTATTACAATCAGCAATGAATTTGGATATATATGATGAATTCTTTACGTTTATATAATGTTGTTTTTTCTGTTATTGTATTATAATGCTTGTACTTGATTGAGTAAATAGGTGTAACACCCAACTCAGGTATGACTTTATAGCCCTTGAACTATCTTGATTTTGGCATAAGAGACCCTTAAGTACACTGGGCGTACTTATGAGTACACTTAGCGTACTTGGTGAGAAGGAATGTGGAGGAGCAACACGTACGCTGGGCATACGTGCCAACATGTTCAAACACTAAAAACTGGACTTGAGACCTATATAAACACCCTTAACTCCTTTAAACCTCACCCTTATCTGCCTCATTCACCTTCAAACGCCCTGAAAAATCCTAATATCATTTGTGAGCATAGCTTGAGCTTTAAGAGTACATTTGTGGTTCTCTTAGTGTTCATCCAAGAAGAAGAAGTTGCCAAGAGAGTTGGAGTGTCACTTGGCTTCAAGAATCTGTTTATTGTCGACCTTGAGGAGCTCCTGGAGGTATAAAGCTTATACCTTTCCATTTCAATCACTAGATCTAGCTAGGGTTTTTAGTCTTGTCCCTTTAGTTGGTTTTGGCCCCTTTTCTTGTGAGTAAGTAACTCCAAAGGATGGAGATGACAAATCTAAGGTCCCTTAGTCCTTTCTCAACATAAAAATGTAGTTTTGGTGGGAGTTTTGACCTCATGCATGGGTTAAGAGATTCAAAATGGTCTTAATAAGGGTGTTGGGATCATTTGGGACATGTAAAGGCATAAAGTTGCCAACTTTATGCCTTGTGTCGTCTAAATAGGCCTAGATCTGACTTCTGGATGTATAATAATCAAGCATTAAGCACTTAATGGAAAAATGCCTAACATGTTAGTACGCCGAGCGTAGATCTGAGTACGCTGCACGTAAGTTCCCGAGACCCAGTACACCACGCGTACCAGGAGGTACGCTGAGCGTACGTGTCTCAGATGGGCTTGGGCCTGTTTTAGGTTTTTGGAGCTATTGGGCTGCACTTGGTTATTGGACTTCGTTGCATTTTGTGAATTACAGGTCATTACATCTATTTTGGGCCTTGGGTATACTGGTTGGGATTTAATGGGCCAAGAGGCCCATTAATGAGATTGAACTTAGACTTTGGGCCTATTAGTTAGGGAAGGATAAATGGGCCTCATGAAAGGTTTGAAGTTTGGGTTTCTTTTGACTACGTAAGATCTTGACTTTAATTTATTGTTATCTTTCAGCACGGGAGGTTTCAGGCTGTTAGGAGAGCAGTGTTTGTATTTCAGCAATGAGAGGTGAGTCTCCTCACTATACCAATGGGTCTAAGGCACCAAGGTCGGCCCATTATGTGACCATGATATATATATGTTAGATATTTTGTGTATGATATGCTATATAATTGTGTGTTTTGCATGAAAGACCACGGGAGAGCCCATGGCACTTGGATGTAAGACCATGAGGAGAGCACATGGCTTTCCTATCAAAGACCATGGGAGAGCCCATGGCACTTAGGTGTAAGTCCCTGGGGATAATCCCATGGCATCCTGGAGTAAGACCCTGGGGACGAGCCCACGACATCCTTATATGTTGTATGCATGGTTTACGTGATGTGTGTAGCTTTATTTAGCTAACAGGGGGTCAGTATGTGTGGTGTGGGGTATGCTCTAGGGAAATCAATAAGTATTTCACTTACAAGTTGTTGTTTTATTTCAGGTACATCTGATCCCAAGGGCAAGGGCAAGGCATGATGGCGCGGCATGTATTCTTTCTCTCTCTTTCACTGATAGGAATTGAGGACACTGATGATTTGAATAAGTTTTAATGAATTGATGATTTAAAAACAATTGTGTTGGGATTTCACGGTTTATATAATTGTGTTTTATTAGTTAAAAGTGAAAATTTTTCTTTAAAATTTGGGTCGTTACAATATATGTTTATGATTAATCATCTACAATTGATGTAGTAACTAATGAATAATAGTGTATTTGACCGAATGGTTTACATTGATTATTAAGTGTTGGTAATCATTGTTAGTTGTGTTTAACAAACGTGTATATACTTTGGTATTAAGTTGTAATTGTTACATACATTGATGATTAAGCAATTATTTTGGATATATATGATAATCATATATGAAGAAAATATTTTAACCAAGTTGTACATATTTTCAAATGATTAAATACTTCAAATTTGATTACTGTTAAACACATTTTGATTATGCTCAAAATTTGTTTAGTTCATGAATACAGAATTAATCTAAATTCATATTATGTCTTATTATTGGTTTTGTTGTCTAAAAAGCAGGGACAAATGGATCTGATTCTGAACAGGAATCCTTCAATAGTAATGCTATTGACTCGCCTGGTAGGAAAACCAAGCTGTGGAAACCTATTGTTCCTAAAGAATTTATGCCAGATGTAGATGCTACTTATCAATCATTAGAGGAGGTGGTTGAAATGTATAAATTATATGCAGATAAAGCAGGTTTTGGTGCCAGGTTAAATACAATAACGAGGTTTGGTGACAAAACCATTAAAAAAGGTATGTAGTGTGGAACAAAATGGGTAAAATGCCTAACAGATCAACATACACTTTGGATCCTGAGGGAACTAGAAGGAATAAACGAAACTCAAACTTCATAATCACAAACTGCAAGGAATTAATAAAGTTTGAACGACTACATATGGGAACTAATGCTTGTAAAATATTTGAGTTCGAAGAGAAGCACAACCACCCCATAGATACTAAAGAAGAAAGATGGTATTCCAAATGTGCACGACGACTTCATTATAAAGACAAGGAGTTTATAGTGCGTTCCTCAACATCTAACATTGGTGCAACAAAGGCACATAAGTTACAAGCTAGTTTGCAAGGAGGTTATGAAAATGTTGGCCCTAAAGTAATTGATTATAAAAATTTTAGAAGGAAGATGGGAAACATTATAGGTGACAAGGATGCACAGCTGGTTGTTGATAAAATAAACATGAGGAAAGATGAGTTACCTAACTACAAATTTTAGTATAAATTTGTTGATAGTGTGCTAAACGCAATGTTTTGGGCGGATGAAACCGATAAGTTATATTACAAGGAGTTTAGAGATGTGATCTCATTTGATGCTACATTCCGAACAAATAAGTATGATCTTATAGTTTTATATTTTTTACTTTAAATATGAATATTGTTGTTTTTTTAGTTTATAATAACTGTTGAATTTGTTTTTAATTAACTTTTTAATACATGTATGGAATGATTTTTGTGTTGTTTACAGCCATTGATAACCACAAACGTTCAATAAACATTGGAGCAGGTTTGTTAAGCAACGAGTAAATAGAATCTTATCATTGGTTGCTTGAAGCTTTTTTGAAAGCACATGGAAAACACCCTCAATTAGTGTTAATGGACCAAGATCCAGCGGTTCTACAGGAGGTAGAAGTAATATTTCCTAATTCTAATCACCAATTATGTATGTGGCACATTATGAAAATACTACAAGCTAAGGTGTGTATATTTAATTCATAGTTAACACATAACATGTTTTATTCAACAATGATTTCAATAGTTTATGTTTTCTCAAAAATGATTAGCATAGATCCTGTTTATTCATAGATCATCTTATCATCTTGTAATGTTTTTTTAGGTTTCAATGGATTTTCTAAAAAACACTGATTTTCGAAAGCGTTTTACTAAGCTTGTTTGGAATGTCTATATAGAGCCTAAAGTCTTTGAATCAAGTTGGAAACTTCTTATGAGAAAATTCAAACTACCAGACAAAAGATGGTTCAAAGACATGTACAAGGATCGAAAGCTTTGGATTCCAGCCTATTTTAAAGACATGCCACTACATGGTCTGATGAAAACTACTTCAAGGTCTGAAAATGTAAACTCGTGTTTTAATGAATACTCTAACTCAAGTAATTTTCTTATTAATTTCATCATGAACTACGACACCGCAATTGGAGAAACAAAATGGTCAACAGAAACTAGAACATGATACAAAAAATTCAAAACATGAAATAACGCTTCCAACTGGATTACTAGAACATGTAGTTGCAGTTTACACTAAAACCGTTTTCTATGAGGTCAAAAATGAAACATTTAAAGAAGCCTAGTACTGTTCAATTGACAGCGTTGAAATGATTGATGGGTGGCAAGTTGTTATGATTAGACAAACGGATAAGAGCAAACAGTTGAAGATAAACTACAAGGTATTATTCATATTTGACACCATATTCATTGATGATTACACAAGTATATAATATCATTTGAATTTAAATAAATAGTACTTGTTTAAATATTATGTAATAACCACCAACTAATATGTTAATTCAACCACTTACTGACATACATTATTATTCATCTACAATGTAGGTTGAACTAAAATTGCCTGAAAAAGAAGTTAATGTTCATGCAATCATTTTATACGAACTGGCATTTTGTGTCGACATATTTTTGTTGTCTTGAAAAAAAAAACATATTGAAGAGATTCCAGAGTAGTATATTCTCAGAAGATGGAGAATGGATGCAATTTCCAGCCATGAAACATGTTGCCATGGAAACAAAAGATGACACATTTAAACTTCTAACATAGGCTTACAGTAATACTGAATATTGCTTGGATCATTTCAAAAGAAGTAAGTAGAAATTGTTGGCTTTTGTTTAGAACACACGTATCTTGAAGCAGGCAACAATGGAATTTGGTTGTTCAAACCAATCATCATCTGATAATGAAGAAGAAGAAATTATTCGAAGGCTAGGAATACGCAATATTTCTGAAGAAATAAATATGCATCCACCTTCATAAATACGTACCAAAGGGAGTGGAACTAAAAAAAGAATGGTTAGTGCCACTGATAAAGCTATTGCAACTGCAAAGAAAAAACTAGAATTTGCACAGGTTGCAATCAATATGTTAACCATAATTGGAGGACTTGTAAAGTCAGACTTGCACAAGAGTCAAAACTACCTTAAAATGGTTGATAGATTTGCCCAATTGATTTTCTTATTTCTATTATATTTATGAACAATAAGATGTTTCTATGATTCATTTTGTTATTTTAAAACACTTTCATATCATTTATTGATTTATTTTACATGTTTGATTGTTGATATACTATTTCATGTTTGTTTTTAGATATATTTTAGTCATAAGTTTAACAACATTCAGCTTTTAACCCTTTGTTATATTCAATAATGAATACTATTAAAAATACATCAATGAATCATAATAGATTAATGCTATAAAAATTGTGAAATACTCTGTTATTATGTCAAAGCAGTTTTGGTTTACAATAGATTGATTTTTCCATTCTGGAAAATATAATATTAACATCAATCATTGTAGACTATTGATATACTCATTTCAGTTATAAAAAGATTTATTGTATTTAGTTAGTAGTATATCATATTAACAAATGTTTGTTAGTAAGAATCATAACTGGATAAATATTATAATCACAAATGAATAACATTATTCAATGTACTTTAAAACAACACATCATAAACTAACAATAATTTGCACATGATATCAATCATGTTCATCATAATGGTTTGACATAATATATTTCTTATTTAATTATTCAAAAATTAATGTAAAATCCTAACTATAAATAAAAAGTTGAAAATATTACTTATCATTCCATTACTAAATTAGCAAACCAAAAGGAACCATTGTACGTTCTACAAGCAAAGTTAATATTCTTAACATGCAAAACCATTGTTTTAAAGATATCCAAAAGAAACCATCAAATCTTGTGTGAATTTGTTCCTTTGCAATACTCAATAGTTCAGAGCGTTGTCTTGGAGGAATCTTGTGGAATTCATCAACCTTTTGAAGCATATAATCCTTATGCACATTATATTCATGAGTGATGATTTTGTATAACTATTTTGTCCTCAACTTAGCAAGTTGATCATCTTGTGTGGGAGACTTTTAACGACTCAAAAATCAAGGGTAAAAATTTCATTTTTAGTATAGCTAAAACATTGATACCATTTGTCCTAAACATTTCAAATCATCATTAAGTAAAACATTGATAAGAGTTTGTCCCAAAATCATATATTGTGGAAATATGGGTGTGTTCACTGCGGCCAAGCTGAGCCCTTCCTTTCCAAAATAATGATACCTGAAACCATAAAGAAAGATGTAAGCACGAAGCTTAGTGAGTTCCCCAGAGCATACCACACACACAATCCACATATCACATATCATATAATGTTAGCTATAAAAGCTACCTCTACCACATAATACATATCAATTAGCTATAAAAGCTACCTCTACCACATATCACATATCAATCAACTATAAAAGTTATCTCTACCACATAATACATGTCAATTAGCTATAAAAGCTACCTCTACCATATATCACATATCAATCAGCTATAAAAGTTATCTCTACCATTAGCCACAAGGCTATCTCTACACCTAGCCATAATGGCTATCTCTACCCTTAGCCATAAAGGCTATCTCTTACATTATTCTTAAAGGCTATCTCTACTATTAGCCACAAAGGCTATCTCTACCCTTGGCCATAAAGGCTATCTCTACCATTGGCGGTAAAGGCTATCTCTACCACATATCACTACATAAATATGCCACACACCTCCACACAACAAGTATACCAACTATCATAAAATGGGCCGACCTTGGCGTCTTAGACCCATTGGTATGGTGCGAAGACTCACCTCGCACTGCTGATGTCTCGTGGATAAACTCTAGCTTCTGGTTGATAGGTTCCCAAACTATCAATCATCAAACGAAACCCAATTAATAATTTGGTTACAATACAAACCATAATCTACACTTGGGGTAAATGGACCATTTTATCCCTAACCTGGCTTGGTTCAAAACCAAGGCCCAAACTCACACCCTGAAGGCCTAAAAGCCCCAAAGTCAACCAAGGCCCAATATATGGCCCAATTTTCCAAATTGGGCCCAAACATCTACATGGATTTATTTTAAGACCCAACCAATTATTCTAGTCCAAGTAGTTGGCATTCTGATGGTCCACTAAGGACCAAAGGCCCAAAGTCCACTACCTGGCCCACCCAAGGCCCAAAAAACTCCAAGCCCATCATTGATGAGTACGCGGGGAATACTCCTTTGTACGCTAAGCGTACTGGCTGAAGGTGGTATACGTTGCGCGTACTTGCATGTACACCTAGCATACTCCTCTATTAAGCCACTTTTCCAAAAAGTGCTTAATAATCTACTACAGAAACTACAATTACAGATCCAAGTCCTCTTTAACGTCTTAAACCATAAAGTTTCTTACTTGATGACTTTGCATGACCCATATAAGCTCAAACTCCAAAAATGATAAACTACTTCCATGGAAATGGTCTTAACTCATGCATGAACCAATAAAGACCTCCAAGATGGCAACTTTCTACCTTATAGACTCTTTTAACACTAAGAGTGGCAACTCTAAGCCTAAGAATCAGATTTCAACCATAAAGCTCCATCCTTAGGACCAAAAAGGTCCAAAAACTCATCATAATAGATCTGAGCATTTGAGGGACAAGTTTAAGTCTTTATACCTCAAGATGATCTGAAATGAAGCAACAATTTCGGATCTACAACTTCTCCTTTGAACCACCACTTTGCTTTGCTCTTCACTTGCTTGGGAAATAGATGCACAACACCATAATGCCCCTAATGGCCTCCAAAGCTCCAAGAACAGTCATGTGAGGATTAGGGTTTCATGGTGACTGCCTAAAGATCTAATGGAGGCTGACCAATGAGGCATATTATTCCTTTTATAGTGGCATAGCCCTAAAATTAGGGTTTATAAATTATGATCGTACGCTAGGCGTACGCCTCCAACACCTGCATCCACTTTACACCCCTATGTTGGGCATACCCCAGCTTATGCTGGGCGTACTCACCTGGCTGCCACCTTGAATGCATGGGCTAAAATGCAAACTTTTCCATTCAGGGACCAATTCTGCCAACAACTTTGAAGTACTATAACTTCTTCGTTCTAAGTCCGTTTCCGATGAACTTTATATTGGATTAAGTGTCTAAGCCCATAACCATAATTGGTATGTACTTGACCCGATAGTAGCATGGTCCTTTCGGGTTGCCTTCACCAGTGCAATTTGATAGGATGGTGTGACAACCCAAAAAATTTTGTCTTGTAAGTCCAGCCAATCAATCGAGAGTCAGACTCGTTTCTACTATCTTTTAGCATTATTAAGGATCATTTTATGAGTTCTAAGCCTAGTACACTTAAGGACTGGGTGTAGGGTTATGTTATCTTAAGTTCATCGAGTTATATTCAATCCATACACTCCTTCAAGAGGAGTGTACGGCCGTACACCCAAGGTGGCCGTGAACTCATGCTCATAATTATAGATCTCCTTTATTGTTCTCCATTTGTTATACTTTCAACTCAAGAACTCTTATTTATCTCTCAAGTATCATCAAGATCACTTCGATTTCCCATCAAATTGTAAGTGATTCTTCCATTTATTAGTTAATACCTTTCATAATCTAGTAAAGTCTCTTGATTTCATCCGTGAAATCACCTCCTTTTGTCTAGATCTTCAAGATCGTCATCTTTCACCAAGAACACCAAGAACGTACACTTGTTCTTGGTGTCCGTGAACCCTCTTAAAGCTTCCAAATCGTAAGTATCCTTCCATACAATTAGTATACATTAGAAACTCTTGATTTAACACCCTAGAAATGACCATTATGCATGAACAACAAGAGTGTATGGTCGTACACCCTTGCATGGTCATGCACACCTCAAGACCTTCCAAAAATGAGAGCTTTGTTCATCATCTTGTTGTACACTTGACACACTAGTTTCCTCATGGATCAAACAACCTCTTTTGCATGTTTTACCATGATTGTACGGTCGTACACTCCTTAATCGTACACCCCTTGGTTGTACACTCCCTTGTGTGGTCGTACACCCCTTTTAGTCAATAACATGTGATTATAACACTTAGTTCAAGTGTTTTCTAGTCCTTGAGGGTGTTTCCTAGCATGTTAGTTGTTTAAAACACTAATTCCATGCCTATATATATGCCATTATATGTCATTTAGGACTCGTTTGTCTCTCAGGAATTCACTTATGGAACTTTTCATCCTTACACGAATCTGCAATTGACTCACCCATATAAGGTGAGTTCATACTCCTATAATCAATCTTTTAAACTATTTTAAATGCTTTTAAGGGGGGGGGGGGTATAATCATTTTCCCTATGTATTTCATTTTCTGTTGTCGTGTCAACATTTTATTCCAACCTGTTAAGATGTAGATAATATAATCTTCAGCTTCACTTTGGTTTTCATAGTTTCTTCTGTTAATACATATAAAACAATATAAACGATTATAACTAAATACCAAAATAAACTTCAAATAAATTTAATTTTTAACTAATTAATTACTTGAGTCTGAGTTCAAAACTACAACTTTAAGGCCCTTTCTTTTACAAATGTCAAACAATTTTTTTTTTGTTCACGTTCCATTTTCCCTTTGTATCAAATTATCCGGTGTGCAGTTTACGTGTTCATCGAAACATGTCAAGATAATAAGTAACACAATCAATATAAATTAGAATTGTTAATTAACATTTTCAATCTCATGTAATCATCATTACTACCTGTTTGTTTTTTAATTTTCTTCTTAGGTGTTGAATATTTCTTTTGTATTTGTCTTTTAATATGAGGTTGTCCTATTTCGTTTCCTTGATGATCTTCATCTTCCATATCAATAAGCATTGGATTGGATTCTTCATCTTCCATACCAATGAATCATTAATAACTAAATCAATTATACATGAACACTAATAAACACATATTCAATCAAACAAATACTCAATGACAAAGTAATGTCTACAAAAATCAAAACTAAAATCAACCTACTGAATGAATAATACTATATAAAATCATACTTTCCCATCAATCAATATTAAATACATATTATTGAATAAATAAATTATAAACGAATACAAAAGGCATAATAGATGTTATCAATGTAATGCTAGTATACTTAAACACTATTAAAAATCGCTTACTTTCATTGCTTAATCACCAATGTATGTAACAATTACAACTGAATATCAAAGTATATATACATTTGTTAAACGTAACCAACAATGATTATCAACACTTAAGAAACGGTGTAATCCATTTGGTCACATACACCATTATTCATTAGTTACTACATCATTTATAGGATCATAAGCACATATTTACTCAATCAAGTACACAATCACAGGAGAAAATGTCTTTAACAATCAAAACTAAATACAACCTAAACAAGGAATAATACTAAAACTACAAACAATCATACTTTAAACTTATTCAATATTGAATCCATTTAGTTCCTTTCATATGTCGATGACAAAAATCATTTTTAAATTAAAAATCATTAATGCATATAAAACACATAACAGATGTTATCAATGTCATTCTTTTGCACTTAAACACCATTCAAACTTGATTAGTAAAATTAATTATTCCTGTTCTGGTAATCATCAACTACTTCCTTTGAACTTCAACAACAGAGTTTAAAAGAAAATTTAAAAAACCCTAATTTTAGGGTTTTCACAATCGTGCTTAAATTGAAAGTCAACTACGAATACACATTCATCGACAAAACCAACTTTCAAACATAACCATAAACGATTATTCATAAGTACATTTGATATCAGATGATTGAAAAATTGAAAAACAGCTACGATTATCAATTTCAACACGTTCAGAGACAATATCATTTTTTTTTCGAAATTTAATCTTTTAAACAATATTCATTTATGATTTTGCATCACTACACTTCATACAAGATGATATAACAAAAAAAAATCAAAAAACCTACTTCTAGGGGTTTTAGTATCGTTTAAAATGTAAAGAATTAGAAAAATGAAACCGACGATTATACTCCTTTTCTAATTATACCCCATTCATAATAGATTAGAAAGCTTACTTCTTCCACTTCGGTTCATAATCAACGACATTCCTTCACCTTCAACCTTACACATACTCTAGAATACACAAAAGTGTTTACGGAAGAACAGTAACAATCAACTATTGTATAAATGTTTAATTTTGAGATTATTTTTCATTGCAGGTGTAGATGTGATCGAATCCTCCAAAAGATAAGAGCTTATATGTGATTACTAAAACATTGGAATAGTTTCTTTTAATTGTATCACTTACCTGATATATTCAAAATGGATGACATCATAAAATTACTTGAATACCCTTTTCTATTTTTTTTCATTTAAAAACAATTTAAAATCATTTAATTTTATTTTTAAATTAATGATTAATGATAGCCTTAGATTTAGTAATTTTAATGTACTTGATTTATTCTCGTGTTATCAACATTTTTGGTGTTCTCATTTAATCCTCCATTTCTCTCTCTCTCTCTCTCTCTCTCTCTCTCTCTATATATATATATATATATATATATATATATATATATATATATATATATATATATATATATATATATATATATATATATATATATATATATATATATATATATATATATATATATTCAGTTGATACCATAAAGATAACAAAACTATTAGACATCCTCATTATTATTTAACACCTACTAGCTATAATTTTAACTATATACGTTAAATACAACAAATCACCATTATTTACCATCATTTTCAGCTACAAATATAATTTTACTCCACAACAATAAATACCAATAATTTAACGATTATACTTTCCATATAATACAATAATTATCACATATCTAGATATCAATCATTTAGAAAAAGTGTATAGTTACTCACCTAGAAATAATTATTACAACTATTGTAATCCCGTCACTGCTCTCATTCCATAAACTGTCAAATTTACGTATCAATCCTTGAATATTATAACCCTAGATATCAAATCCATTCACCATTTTGTCAACTTAAATACCAAAGCCCAAAGTAAAAATCCTTTAAGAATATCTTAACACCCTAACCATTAATTTGCACCAAATCCAAGTATGCTCCTTCAAAAAGTCTTCTACTTAATCCAATTTACACAATCAAAGTATTTCAAGATTTTACTTAGGAATTTACATAAACAAGCAAGTAATTAACATCCATTTTTCAATAATTCGTCAACAACTTCATCATTTAACAATATCTAAATTTTAGGGTTTATGATCAAATCTTCAAATTTAATCACCTAGTTATGATTTCAACATAAAAAACTTGGAAATATGTTACCTACAACCTTATTTCTCACACCCTCGGCTAGTCACGGAAGCGTCGGGGGCTGACCTTTGTTACCAATCCCAGAACATAAAATTTCAGTATTTTATTAAAAATTTCAACTACATTGACTAAACTAAAACCTATCTATCTTCGTGCATCTTGCTCTTCCTTGCGTTAAGCTTCCCTTCATCTTCGGAACACATTCGATTTTTAAAAATGTGAACTTGATATTGGTGATTTCACAGGTTTTATAAATATCGATAAACTCTATGAAAACTTTTAGGATTTTTGTTTATGAATATATTATTCTTTCATAAGTTCCTTATTTCCTAGGTTTTTAATTTTAGAACATCTATAGAATTCTATTCTCGTTTCATGATTCTTATCCTTAGGAAGTACTATCTATCCTAATATTTTTGAATATTCTTTCCTTAGAGATCTTTCTTTCTTTTAGGATATATTTTCTATCCTAAAATTTTATAATCTTTATCGAATCGAATTATACAACTACTTCAAGGTGTCCCTCTAGGCAGTTAGGTTAAGATTTTCCAAATAGTATTACCATGAGACCCTAGAATTGAAGATGTGGACCGATATATATCCCACATGACACTTCATCGAACATCGAATAATATTACTTTTATACTTAAGAAAGTTGTCTTGCCATGATTGTAGCTAACAGTCGCAGGTGGGGGTGTCAGCCACATATAGATAACGATTATATGTTCGGGACCGAATTTAATCAGGTTATAGGATAAATAATACCAACTCACTAACATGTGTTTCTTAATCTTAAGTATGATTTTCGTTTTTCGGTTTGCTTGCTTAGTCTATCTTGGATAATAACTTCTTTTACATAATTATTCATATATATATATATATATATATATATATATATATATATATATATATATATATATTAACGCTATATCATTGATAATAAATTCTTTTACATAATTATTCATATATATTTAACCCTATACATAATAATTATCTTTTATAGATATTATTTAATCTTCTGTCCATATTGATTTCCCTTGGAAGTCAAAAATAGCTAGTCTATCTAAGACTAAACTTTAGTCCCTAATAAGCTTCATTCAAAATAGTATTCAAGATTGATTCATCATTCTCTAATATATCTCATATATGATTAAATAATCAGTTTTAGATATTAAAATCCAGTCAAATTATAAGTGCTCATTCGAATGTCAAATAATGCATGTTTATTAGGGTTTGAAATTCAGTCGTTAAAAAGTTTCTTATCCAAATGACAAAACGATGCAGTTGTATCAATAATTGAACTTCAGTCGCTAATAAGTTCCATACACAACCAAAATTAGCACAAAGTCTATCAATGAGTGAGATTCAGTCCCAGATAACTTTCCCTCCAAAGTTAAAGTTGGCACTAAACTGTTTGAGACTAAAATTTTGTCCCCAATGTGTTTCCCATCAAACCTAAATCATGCAAACAAATTAGGGACTGAATATTAGTGTCGAATAAGTTTGGTCGGTCTCTAATGATTCACATATTAAAATCAGTCCTAGATAGTATCTGATACTAATTAATCAATCCCAGATACATGGTGTCCAAGACTAATTAATCAGTCTTTAATATTTTAGTCACAAATGCCCTTTTTTCTTGTAGTGAAGTAGCTACTTCTTCAAAACCACAAAGAATGCACCAAGAATGGCTCAAAACTCTCAAAAGTGAAGTAAGGTTTCGTGGCTAGGGTTTGGGATAATGGAGGCTGTAAATAAGACCATCCTATAGAGGTTAAGGTGTTTAAATAGGGTACAAAACCCTGAAAATTAGTGTTTCATTTTTCTAATCCTACTTGTCGAGTTGAAGCTCTCAACTCGTCGAGTAGACTTTACCACCCGCATTCAATTACGTTCCTACTCGATGAGTTTGGGGCCTCCAACTCGTCGAGTTTCTATACAAAAGTGAATAAAATTTTGAATTAAATAGATACCAGGAATCGGGTGTTATAGTGGATGACTGGATTAGCACGGAGGGCTTGAGAAATCCTGCAGTTGTTCAAATCTACAATCATGGATTTTAAATATTGATGAGTAGCAAATGGATCCATGAGATATCCAGTAATGTTGGTAACCTTGTGACTTTCCCTGATCCAAGTGTGAGTCTTGTGTTTCCAGCAGTATAGGCCTCTACTACTATTCACACCTACTCATACTTGTCCCAAGTATTGTCTCGCAATTTTCCAAGTCACCATACAAGAAAATCAAATAATCACTTAACACACCAGATAACAAAACCAAGTTTTATATTACTTCTTGACACGATTACACAGATGTTCAAGTTTAACCTATACTATGCCTCTAATAGGCTATACCACATGTTACTATTCACATTCCTACTTGATAACTTGATCTTCGGATATGAAGTCCTCATCCTTGATTCCTCATGTTGTTATATGCTTCATCGAGGATCATGTGGAATGCCCTTTGCTTTAGTTGTGAATTTAGCTTTGTAGCTCATTCCCTCTTTGGGAAGTCATGCTTGTAGTGCCCTTCTTAATTACATCTGTAACACACCCTTTTGTTGAATGTACACTCAATAGCATAATGCTCATACTTCCCACACTTGAAACATGTAACGTCCTCGCCACATTTCCCAACAAGTTTCTTTTTACACTTTTCACACCATCTTGTTTCACTTCCTCCTTCTCCTCCTCCTCCAGACTTTCGTGAATTTTCTCTTCTCATTAGACCTCGAAGATCCATTGAACTTCCTTTTCTCACCAGCCTTCGCCCTCTCTAGACCCTTCTTTCTTATCTAGCTCTCAACATTCTTAGCAGGCCAGATGGCGGCTTTTAGAGTGGTTGCTTGTTTGACCATTGGACCAAAGTCCGCTCATAATCCGTGGGTAGACTTCTTAACCTTGGAGAGTTCAGTTGGAACTAAATAAGGAACAAGCTTCATCTTTTCTTTAAAACTAACAGCGTATTCAGTGATGCTCATTCTCCCTTTCTTTAAGTTCTAAAACTCATTGTTGATTTCTAGAAGATCCTGCTCAGTGCAGTATTGCATTTTTATTTGCACCACAAAATCTTCCCAAGACATCTTGCTAGCTTCTTCTTTGGGCACCAAATCAGCTAGTAGCTTCCACCAGCTTAGAACACCCAACTTTAACAAAATAATCGCAAGAGCGGTCTTCTATATATTGTTGCATTTGCAACTCTTGAACATTGTCTCTTTTTCGGAGATTCACTCCATAACATGCACCGGTGTCGGGCTTCCATATAGACATGATGGTTTGGATGCCATGAAATCCTTGTATTTGCATCCACGTCCATCATTTCCTCTATTCTGGTTGTTTCATCTAACTATCAGTGGGTTGGCTTGACCAACAGTCCCACTATAGATCCCTCATTCTGACTGTCCTTCATTCAGCTCGGGTTGTTCAATAGGCATTGTGGTTTCATTTCTATTTTCTTGCAATATTTGCCTCATCTCTTCCCTCTGTTCGGCCATCATAGTCCGAATCATGGCTTGTACCTCTAGCCATTGTAATTGGCTCAGGTGCAGCTGCTACTACAGGCACTTGTTCAATCACTTTGGGTTGAGGCTGCTGATTGCCATTTACATTGGCATTTCCGACTCCACTTCGGGTTCTTTCCATTTTGATCTATACACCAATTTAGGCGAATTTAGATCTTTATTCACTATAGACGTTCAAATCTTCATTATCACTCCGAAACGTTTACATGCTAGTTCTAATATCATAGTCGTACGCTTAGAATCCTAAACACATAAAGTTTCCAGATCTGGTCGACAACACACCATAGATTCGAACAAATCATATCATATATGACAAACATATAACATTTAGCACGTAAAATCATTTTAGGCATTTTTCCTAAAATAATCTAGTGCTCGTATCTAAAATATGGTAGACACTCATCTCACGATCATCACCTAGCATTCTAAGTTTACGTCTAGAAATCCTACAAATTCCTAGTTCGCTTAAACTAATGCTTTGGTACCAAGTGTGACATCCCCAAATCTCTCAGCCAGAAAAGACCGATTTCATTTATGCTTTTTAAAATAAAATCAGAGTAATCTTTCAAAAGGTGTTGTGGAATTTGTCCCCAAGACAAAACATGATAAAGATTTATCAAAGCATTTTCGAAGAAATGCGTTTCATTTTATTAAAACCTCGGGATGTCATGTTTTATATAGATCAAAAGTATAAACAGTACAATATAGGCCTTACAAAAGATATTTACATCTACTGGCCTATAATCCAAAATCTCTCGTCAAGTCATCCAACTATGCTCTTGCTACTACCTGTAATACAAGAAACTAGTGGGTCAGGCTTGGGAGCCTAGTGAGCATATAGCGTTTTCAACCCATAAATAATAAATTCATTCATTTTTATCAACCAACGATAAATTTATTAATTTCATCAATCAACAATAAACTGATCAGCCCACAATAAATAAATTTATTATGTTTAAACATCAAACAATCAACCCAATTCCCCATCATCTTCTTTACTCTTAAGGATTCACCCTAAATAATCAGCTATTCCTTATTCATTCATTCCTAAGGATTAACCTAAGGAATAGGCACGAAGTCCATCTGTGCCTATGCCACAACTGCCAATGTTATATATTAGGCGCAACTACCAACAACATAATTTATTTTCTAATTAGCACATCTGCCAATGTTATTTATTAGACGCAGCTGTCGATAACATCATTTAGGCATAGCTGACAAGACGATAACATCCTTTATTTTCTATTAGGCACAGCTGCCAATGTTATTCATTAGGCGCAACTGCCAACAACATCAATATCATCTTTCATCCTTCATTCTTTATCAACCCATGTTTTACCCAATATATTTGTAGATATAAAATACATATACAGTTTAAACCATTTTAAACATGTATAAGACATTCATTCAACATCATCTCAAATCAACAAACAGCATACCTACACATAACATGTATTTTATATAAAATACTTCATATCTATGTGTATGGTGAAAGTGACTATACACTCACTTGATAAGACGATGATTGGACAACACCTTGTCTCTTAAAACAATCGTTTCCAATAAAACCGAGATGTTTCCCAAAAGCCAGGCTTCACGCGGGTAAAGTTTCGACTCGAAAACTCTTTTTCTCGGGATCTTCGGGGCTTCGGAACTTACTTCAGGTGTTAGTAATGATACTAGGACTTTGAGGGGTATTTCTTGCAATATTAAAGAAAGTATAGGGTGAAAGAAGCAAAAAATTGTAACACAAATCCGGATGGCCTCGGTTCCTATTTATAGGAGGCTGAAGCTCCTTAGTATGTTGGGCCTAGTGCTCAAGTACTCGGGGCGTAACGCCTCTTTAATGAGTATGCTTGGCGTACGCTCGTATGCTGGGCGTACTGGGCGGATTAGCTTGAACTCATCAAGGCTATGACACGTGGCATTCATGCGATGGAGTAGGGCTACATGGTGAATCTCGGATCGTGGACACTCACACGATTACGTTGGGCGTACTCCCCCGGACCAACCTCGAAGTTTGTGCCCAAAACTTCAAAAATTCATAACTTTCACATATGAACTCCATTTTTGATGTTCTTTATATCCACGTATAGGTGAAATTAAGCTCTACAACTTTCTTTTAGAACCCGTTGGCTAATTTTGACTTTATTTTTAAAGTTATATTTTTAACAGGCTCGGACAGTAAAAGTCCGTTAAAAATAGATAACTTCTTCATCTGTTGTCCGATTTTGTCTGTCTTTTTTCCGTTGAACTACTATCAACGAAATCTTTGATTCTTGTCTAGATTGTTTCAGCTAAAAATCACTTGATCTAAAATTCAAGTTTTTGGCTGCATACTGCTAAGTCGAAACTTAAAAAATCATAACTTCCTCATACGAAGTCAGATTTAGACATTCTTTTTATGCATGCTTTCGGTTTAACAAACACTACGAATTTTGTTTAGATCAGTATTACCAAAGAGCACATTATCGTAAATTCACTTTTTACGTCATACAGAGTCGTGTTGGTTCTATCGCGAAACTTCGATAGGTCATAACTTCTTCGTTATAACTCAAATTTTGGTATTCTTTATACTTCTGGAACCCTTGTTTCAACCACTACAACTTTATCCTTAGATATCGACTTTATTTAATATTTATTTTTGACACTTATTTTTATCCTTAATTCATTAATCATAACAATTAAGCAAATAAGCACATAATTCACATAATATTCATATAATTCCTCTTTAATACTTCAAAATGAGTTACAAAGGTTGACCTATACTACTACACCATCATTAATGCTTAGCCCCGAAATACGAGAGTTACAGTATCTTCCGATCACACAGAGGGGACAACATATAGCTGACTAAGATAGAAAGAATAATGATTCTAACAGACCCAATTTATTAGAACCCCTTAGTCATCCCCTGTCAATACAAGAATTAAGGACACAAATCCATACGCCAATGAAGTGTTGATCCACAGATCCAAATGATAGTTAGCTTAAATTTAAGTCATAGGCCTCCTTGTCTATTTTACTGTTAAATCTATCCAAGCGTCGTATTGTCAGTCCAAATGAAGTTTTCTAGGTTCAAATAAGTCCACATTGTCTAGTCCATTAGTCTCAGTCTTTTATGCCTACCAACACATTGAACACAGAGTTTAGACAATTCAGCTTTACCGCTTTACACATATTTCGTTTGCCCTTTGCCACTAACTCATATCACTTCCCAAGAGATTGTCACAAAATTTCTTTTACTAAAATATGGAAGAAAATAAGAAATACTAAATTAAAATAAAAATAAATTTCAGTCTTCGAAACGTATCATCTTAACAAATCCCACAAGCATGAGTTTGATTTTAGAAAAAAAAAAATAGGATTTCGGATGATTGAAAATCAACATTATTGTCACAAAGAATAGAAGAGTCAGAAAATTCAAACCGTAATTCAGCAATTGAAGAAATCCCTATTTGTGATCTTTCCTTTTCCTTTCCCGCAAAGGACACATACTCTCCATTAAAATTCTGAATGGCCTACAGAAGAGAGATGTCCCTTATCATGTGCATGGAACAACCACTATCAACATACCGAAGTATGATGATATTCTTCCATACATGCTCTGACACAGAGTGCAGGATTACTTGGTTTTGGAACTCAGTTCATTTTGAAACTAGGTTGAACTTTGCCATCTACGCATGATACACGTTCCTAAGTCATACCCGGTTTATCAAACATATAAAATGAAGAGATGTTAGAATTTTTAGGTGATTTGGGAGTGGAAACTTTTGCTACACATCTGTAGTTAGGTTTAACAATTTTCTTGTTTAAACAAATGAATGTTTCAGCACTAGTTTTGGAGCTTGAGACCGATCGCTAAGATGACTTTGACCTTACTGATCTTGGTTTGACTAAACTATTTCTCAAATTAGATATCTTGTCAAACATGACCTTTTTGTTCTTAAGAGTCTGATTTTTGGTCTTGGCAGTATTCCAGTCAGCATCACGTGATATTGATGAGTTTCTCTTGAAAGATCTTCCTCATGATACATTCCTCTTACCTTGGAAAAAATATGGGATATATGCACGATTTGGACAATTTATAGCAATGTGACCAGGAATTCCACGGTTAAAACAGGTTTGTCTTTTAAGAAGAATACGCTCAAAACTTCGTGCCCATCCAACTGAATTTCTACAAGTACAAACACATTGTTTCACAACTTTATGTGGCCTAAGATTGTTAACAGTGTTATCACAAGCCTTTGATGCAACAGAATATAAAGAGTTAGTTTTTGAATAGTTTTCATTAAAACTAGCATTATCTTTGTTTTTCTCGCATCCATCATACACTGTTACTTTATCTGCACATGAAGTAGAAACAATAGTATTGTTCACATTAATACTCACAGTTGGGGCATATTGTTCATTCTTAATTGAGGCAGTTACAGGGGGCTGGCCATATTGTGCAGGTGTCTCTATCTCTTTGGTTTCAGGAGGTAGAGTATAGTTATCATTGAAGGGAGGTGGTACACTATGATACCCTAGACCCTCACCCTGTTTGTCTTTCCACTTTAATTATTTTTCTATCATTGACTCAACAATCTCACTTGACACATCGAATTTCTTAAAATTAAAGTCAGCATCCTTAAATTTAACCTTTAATGCATCAAGTTTGGCAGTTAAGTTTGCAATTTTCTCTTCGGAAAAACGATAGTGAACACATTTAGTGTTGTATTCTTCTTTAAGCCTGCTTAAATATTTAGTTTGTGCTTCTAGTTTTTCTTTAAGCGGTTTATTTACTTTCTTAATTTCATATATTTCATTTTTAAGGTGAAAAACCTCTCTAACTAAAAATTCATTTTGTTCACGATATTTATTTATTTTACCTTCACACAACTGAGAACACGAGGCTTTACTAACCTCTTTAGTATTGTTGTAAGAACTCATTATTAACAACAAAAAGAGGAATATGATTGTGTAGATTGATTTTGACCGAAAACCATGATAAATGCTCTTTGACCGAAAACCTTGAAAGTCAACTAGTTTGACCAAAAACCATGAAAGTCAAGTGTTTGAGTGAAAATAGTTGGCCGAGAACTACATGTCTTGGCTGAGAACTCTTCCTTATTACCGAGAACGTTTATTAGCCACCAAAAACGATGAGACCTAGCCAAAGTCATCGAGGTTTTGATCGAATTTCCTTATTCAATGAATCTCAAATTTGGTAAATTGCCAAAAATGATTTTGCAATGCAATATCCTCCAAAATAAGTGAAGAACACTAAGGAAATGATGAGCACGAAGAATAGCAAATTCTTTTTTCCCAACACAACCCAAAAACACCACAAGTAAATTATTGTTTTGAAATCAATTGATACCAAAACAGCCTTAATTTGATTTTAAGGCTCTAATACTACTTGTAAGTCCGTGTACTCGGATCTATCAAGGTACCAACGCAATAGTTTGATTAATGCAAAATGTTAATCAAACAATGATACGAAACAAGGAATAAAATATATCAAGAACACGTTTCAAATGAATGCACACAATTCTATTTAATAATTGTCAAGTACATTTAATCACTCTCTAGCCGTGAATAACTCCAGCTCTCCAAAAACACATTAGCCTTAAAAGACTATACACACACACACACACTATATATATATATATATATATATATACACACACACACACACACACACCCCTAAAGCCCAAACATAAAAGGCCCACCGAAAACACATTAAGCCCACCGAAAACCATACAATACTTTCAAAACAAAGCATAAACCACTATGTATAGCCCAACAGGTTATGATGTAGATCCCAAATGTTAATTAGCTTTTATTTGGCAATTGATAACTCGGGAAGTTGTAGGACCAGCAGTTAGGGATCATTCGTTTTATTCAGCTTTTCAAGGTGAGTTTCCTCATTGGGTTTAGCGGGTCTAAGAGACCTAGGTCGATCCTTGAGTGGTTATGTTGATATACTTCATGTATGTGTGTTACTTGTATATATATGTTTATTTGGGCGGGGCCCGTATTGCGAGTTTGAGCGGGACCCGTATCTCATTAGGTGGGGCTCGTTATGCGAGTGTGGGTGTGGTCCGTTATATGATATGTTTTGTATACGGTATCTTGGGGAACTCACTTAGCTTTGTGCTTATGGTTTTTAGTTTATGTTTTAGGTACTCCGGTTCCAAGGGGAAGAGTTCAGGTTGACTGCATCGCATACACCATATGGATTCTGTTTATGGGACATACTCTGATTTATATGATGATTGACATATTTATTTGATCGTGATGTATGAACAATGTTTTTGAAATACTATTTTTACTTAAATTAAAAATAAAATTTTTGGGTCATAATTTTTGGATGTATCATTATATTTTGGTAATTTTTGTGGTTTAACCACTATATTTCAGTTTCGTCAATGAAAACCAACTAAATTTGACACTTTTTTTCTGTGTCAACCACTATAACCTACTAATCATTTTTTATGGACATATTGGTGCTTGAATTTCGTACATGTGATGATAATCTCTCTTGTAACAATTGTTATTAGAATCCCAAGATTCAGACCTCACCGTTCTCAAATGCATGCGTCTCATTCAAAAACTTATCAAAACATATCAGGAGATGCTATAAATCATTGAAGACAATGGATGAAGGGATAAAATTATCTATATTATTGATCTCTTTTGTCAATTTATGTGATGATGTTATCAATATATATTTTTAAATGCTAATCATGTTATTGTATAATCACATTTCCAGTATTATGCTACAAATCAATGATGATTACTAATGTTATCAATATCTATTTGTTAATACTAATCATGTCATCATATAACCAAATTTTGTTCAAGCCAACAGCAAAATATGAACTTTTTTATTAGTGCGTATATAATCTTCAACTAGTAGGTGATTCGGGCTTCGCTCAAAACCGTTTTTTTAAACAAAAATCAGATCAAAAGTGTCAAGTTCAACAAAATCTAGGGGCCATTCATGTAAATTAAACCATTTCCATAAAAAAAATCTTTAAGATATATAAAAAAACAAAAATGGATCAAAAATGTCGAATTCAGCAAAACCTAAAAGACCATTTATTTAAAATAAATCAATTCTGTCACAGGGAACACTACAAAAATCTTTAATATGTATCAAAAAACAAAAATAGACAAAAAAAAAAAAAAAAAAAAAAAAAAAAAAAAAAAAAAGTTATATTTAACAAAACCCAAAGACCTTCTATGTAAAATAAAAGAAATGGAAATTGTTTAAAGCGAGTGAAAGAATTGAACCAATAAAGTCACAAACAAAAACTTAGGGAAATGACAAGAGATAAAACAAAAGAGGCAAAAGAGTAAAAAAAAAAAGCTATAAATTTACTCTTCATAACGGTATTATGCTTTAAATATGTATATAAATGTGGTCCACTTCTTGGACAAGTAGAGAACTCACCGTATTGGAATATAATATTCATTTTCCACAAATTTTATTTCTTTCTTAATACTTTGTAAACTACGTTTTTTGAATGGCTTACTTGGTGTTCTTCAACATACATATAATCGGTCATCATTGATGAAATTGATCCACCATGATAATTTTTTGGATAATTAGGGTTTAGATCAGAGCATGGGTTGAGAATTAAACAATAACATCAACATATATTTGTACCAACAACAAATCTTTTATATAAGTGTGGTTAAATGAGTTGCATTAACATTGAATTATCAGTTTATTTTGAAAGAGTTTCATATCAGACATGTGGAGCTTGGTTAACACCATAATTTTTTGTTTTGATACTTCATAACAGTAGCCTATTAAAATAAAATCTATGAAAAATGGAGGTTAATGACCCATAATAAAAATTTCATGTGAGCTGCATAAGCCATAACAAAAATCTGATTGCATCGATTCTTGTTAATTCTTATTACTGCGGAAAAAAAAAATTCTAGTTGATTATAATCCAAAACGATCTGATTTCGGATCATAATCCATTTTCATCCTTCTTATTTTTCAAAACCCATCAATTTCTTGCAATATATTGTTCTTCTTGTTGCAATATATACTTTGTTTCTTTCAAACTCTTTCTTTTCCTTTATCCAATCTAGGTCAACAATACCTTCTTTAATTCTCTTTGGTTCCCCATTAAAAGGTTATATTTGTCAACTAACTATTAAAAATTGGAAGAATTACAAAATGTCGTGGAATAATAAATACATAACAACCATAAGTGTAACGCTAGTTGTTGGTGGATGGCAATAATCATGTATAATAAATTAATAATATCTACGTGACAATCACATATAATGATATGAAGCCACATATCGGAGATAACGGTTTAAATATATATCATTGTTAAAGAAAGACCATACACATAAAACAAGCACGAAAATATATAAAATGAAATTTCAAACCCCATTTTTAAAGATTATACATACCACCCATATACTTTATAAATTATAAATTATAAATTATAAATTATAAATTATAAATTATAAATAAATAATAAATTTTCAGATGAACCATATTTTATTTTAAACACGTCATCCATTGACGTTACGTGTCTAAGTATAAACATAGATCCCCACCCACGTTATAAACACTAATCTCTGAAACTTTGGTCAAAAGCTGAAATAGCTATGGAGGATTTCTTCGAGAGGTTGCCGGAAGGATTCGTAGCTGAAGCATTGGCACTCACCAGCCCTCGAGATGCTTCCCGGTTGTCCTCCGTCAATTCCGTTTTCCGTTCCGCGGCACGGTGGGACAGCGTTTGGGAGAGTTTCACGCCGCCGGAGTACCTGCCGGAGACGGGGGACGGTGGTTCAGTCGCATCGAAGAAGGAGATTTATCTGCGTCTCTGCGATCATCCAGTCATCATAGACGAAGGAAACAAAGTAAACTTCTGAATAATTATCCTATTTCATTTCATTTGACTCTTCGTTAATTTCATATTCTTCTACAAATCCTCGTAAACACGAAAAATGATTAAAACAAATTAAGTTCTGAGATCTCGTATGAAATGTATCGATCTGATTATCTGAATCCAATTTCAACAGAGTTTTTGGTTGGATAAAAGTAGCGGGAAGAAATGTTACATGTTGGCTGCGAGACAGCTATCAATCGCTTCTTCCGATTCCCCAAATTGTTGGATATGGACGCCAACAACAGAATCAAGGTAATATTATGCTACTCGCTTATAAGATATCAACACCTCAAAAATCCTTTTCCCTCTTTTAACTCCTCGAATCTCGAATTACAGATTCAGAGAGGTAGCAGAACTGATCAGTGTGAGTTTACTTGAAATCATCGGTAAAATCGATACTTCAATCTTCTCCCCTGATACAACTTACGTTGCTCTTCTCGTGTTCAAAACAACACCGAAAGCTTATGGGTTTGAGTACCAACCGGTGGAGGTCTGTATTGGTTTTCACGGCGACCGGAGTCAAACCCGGATGGTGTATCTCGACCCTGAAGCAGGGCGGAGACGAGGACTCCGATCAAGGAGAGGGATTGGGATGTTTAGCAAAGGAGGATTTGCGAATTGGGATGTGCCTTCGCCTTCTAAAGAGAATGGTCCGAAACAAAGAGAAGATGGATGGTTTGAGATTGAGATCGGGGAGTACTTTAATGGCGGTGGTGATGCGGCGGAGATGGAGTTGAGTGTGGCGGAGGTCAACGGAGGGAATTGGAAGACTGGTCTTGTTATTCAAGGTATCGAGTTCAGGCCAAAGAAGTAAAGAACTGTAAATAAGAAACTAGTTGGAAAGCAATTTACTTTTTCGTAAAGTATTGTTTGTATCTTATTGATTTGATATTTCCCTAATTATAAAATATATAAGTAAGAATGAATTTTTTTAGAATTATATTTGAAGTTTTATTATTACTCTTTGTAAATTTTGTAAATAGTTCTAAAAACTCTAGATTTACATTAAAAAAATTCGAAATACTTCTAGAAATAAGAAACACCTGTCAAGATTGAGACTGATCACGGATGCCATGCAGGATAGGGAAAAAGTTAAATGTATTTTTCTTTGGAGAAATTAAAATAGAAGTTGTAGTTATCTCTCTCAGGATTAGGGCTGTAAACGAACCAAACGAACACGAATAAAGGCTTGTTCATGTTTGTCCGTTTAAGTTAGCCGAACAACAAACGAACATGAACGGATAAACGAACGAGATTTTCTTGTTCATGTTCATTCGTTTAACAAATTATTTTGTTCATGTTCGTTTATTTATGTTCGTGAACATGCTAAACGAATATAAACGAACAAACATAAACGAACAAAGATAAAAAAACACAATTGAACTTATATGAACATAAACGAACATATAATATAGCAATATAATAAAAAATAATTGAATATAGATGAATATAAATAAACTTAAACGAACGAACATAAATGAACATCATAAACGAACGTTCACGAACATAAATGAACGAACGAGACTATTGTTGATGTTCGTTCATTTAACTAAACGAACGATAATTTTTGTTCATGTTCGTTCATTTATTAAATAAACGAACATAAACGAACTTCCCGCCGAATAGTTTACGAACGGTTCGCCGAATGTTCAGTTCGTTTACAGCCCTACTCAGGATCAATAATTTGGACGGTACACCGTACACATCAATTTCTTTACAGGGTAAATTATACGAATAGTCCCTGTGTTTTGGGACAATGTGCGCATTTGGCCTCTAACATTTTTTTTTTAGCTTGGACGGTTCGGATGGTTCCTAAAATGTATTTTTGCTGCACGTTTGGGTCACTGAAATAATTGTATTACCCTTATTTTATTTTCCCTTTTACTTTTCCGATCTATTATTATATAAAATACTTATTAAAAAAAATCCTAAACTAAAGCTAGTGATCGCACGTCCTTAATTCCCCCTCACACATTTTCTCCCAAGTCCCGCCTATTGTCTTTTTCGTTAAAGGTTTATCCATGTGGTCTTCCTTCATCGACCACCGCCATAGGCGTCTAATGATGGTGGTTCCCTCATGTTCTTCCTTCAAGGCCAACCGGTTCACCAACAAAAATATAAGAGCATATTGATGATGTTCGCCGTTCGTCGGAGAAGGCGGAGGTGAAGCATCCTCCGAACGCCGCCCTTTTCCTTTGTCGGTGTCCCAAACAAACCATCTATCACCCATTACGTTTGTTTTCAAGTTTGAATTTAGTTTGAGGTTTATTTTGAGTTTCAGAGTCAATTTTTGAGTTTGATTTCAGTTTGAGATTGAGTTTTAGTTTAGTGGTTGAATTTAACCTCATCGATTTGGTTTTGGAAATCGATTTGCATCGGGCGGTTGATTGATTGCATCATTTGTTTCACCAGTGGTACTTACAGTCACCTTTCGACGAACCAGATCCATCCGATGTTGTTTCAGATATCATCTTCTTTGTAGATCTTCTTCTCATATGGGTTTCGTCATCATTAATGTTCTTCTCTCACATGGAACTAGGTTTTTGGGTTTCAAACATCCATTTCACATCATTGATCTTCTTCATCTTCACGAAGATTTATCTTTGTCTTTGAGACCATAGTCAATTTCTAGGATTCATTATTTATTGGGTTTCAAACATTTTAGTTTTTGTGGTTTCAGATGCAAAAACTATAACACCAGGTGATCATAGTGGTATTCTGATTTCAATTTCAATTTTGATTTCTCAATTTATGGGTTTCATCATAAGACAGTGTGATTGAAAATGTGATTGAATTTGGTTTTGTATTTAAGCTTGCCGGAGGAAGGGATAGTTCCTAGTGGTTGTCTGGTCAGAGGTTTGTCATGAGATTGGAAACCATAGGGGTAGTGAGAAGGACGAGAATGGGTGGGCTGTGATGGGATGGGACCACCTTATTATTAAACAATTAAGAAATAAAAAAATAAAGCAAAAGGGTAATATAGTCATTTTAGGTCTATCAACGATCCAACATGCAACAAAAATACATTCTATGAACTATCCGGGTTAAAAAAAAATCTTAGGGATTAAGCTCGTAGATTGCCCCAAAATCACAGGGATTATTTGTATAATTTACCCTTCTTTATAAGATCTATTCGAAAAGTCATGGTTTCCATTGAAAAATCGTAAAGCACTGACAATATTCAATAATTATAATATATTAAATAATTATGCTTCTTAATAAGTAGGCTTTTATTAAATTAGGTTAAAACAGATTTTAAAAACCTTTATATTTATTGTTAAAATTTGGTAAAATCAAATATTCATATTCCTTAATTAAATTTTATTTTATTATAATTCACACTTATTAGGTTGGAGGGTATATGGCGGGAAGAGGTGTGAGGAACTGGAAACACGACCGGAACACTATTATGCCACCGCGGTTTAGGGGTGCGGGAAGGGAGGCTACCCCACACCTCTTTCTTCACCTCATTGGCTGAATTTTAATTTTTCTTTTTCTTCTTCCAACGGTTACATTAAATAAATAAATAATTTCTTTTTTTATGCCTTTAAAGGCTATAAACTAGAAATTTTCAAAACAATTTAATACATGTACCACTCTATAAATACCAAACAAACCTAACATAATTTTCACATTTATTTTATATATTCTCTCAAAAGACTCACTTAAACACAATGTCTTCATCGTCATCTTCGTCCTCCGATTCGATGGTTTAAGTAGAGACATTATTTGTCGATTTTGTCATGGAAAAACAGTGGTATATTTCCGAAACTGACAAGGTCAAAGTTCACGTTCACGTTCAAAAATACATAGCCACAATTCGCCAGTTAGCATACGACATAGGAGCACACAAATGGGACGATTATTTGAGGATGTTCGAGTGTAACACGCGGGATAGTGCGTACAAGTTTGCGAAAGATATTACTTTGGTTTACGGACACTAATATTTGCGCAAACCAACCATCAACGATGTCCACCAATTATACATGGTGCATGAAAATAAGCATGGGTTCCCGGCAATGCTAGGTAGTATCAATTGCATGCACTGGTCTTGGGCATTGTGCCCAAATGAATGGCTTGGTCAATACATGCGAGACGATCATAGAGAGTTGGCGATTATTCTAGAAGCAATAACATCACATGATATTTGGATATGACATGAATTCTTTGGTCCATCTAGTGCAAACAACGACATCAATGTTATAGAACAGTCGCCAGTATTTAACGACATTTACCTTGGAAAGTCGCACGATGTATCGTTTGAAGCAAATGAGGTATCATATAAGTGTGGGTACTATCTTACTAACGACATATATCCTACCTTATTTGTTTTTGTGAAATCGTTCATATGTCCGAACAACAAAAAGAAAAAAGTTTAAGAAAACACTAGAGTTAGCTAGGAAGGACATGGAGAGAAAATTTGGTGTACTCAAAAGGCGTTGGTAAGTACTACAAGCTGGGGTACAATCATATGAAGTGAAAAGGTTGCAACACATAATGTACACGTGTATCATATTACATAATATGATTCTAGAAGATGAACGAATAACGATATGTTGGTACAACAAAAACAAAGTTTTACCAAACGTCGAAGGAGTAGTTCTTGGTATGCAAGAGTATATGGCAAATAGAAGAGAAATACATGACCATGACATTCATCACGCCCTTCGTGCGGATTTGGTGGAGCACATATACACAACTCGCATACAGCCCCAGACATAGTATTGACATGATAATTTGTTTAACAAATCAGATGAAGATTCAGATATGTTCATCGAGGACTCGGGTGAGGATTTGGATGATAAAGGTGAGGATGATGTCGAGGAGTCAGGAAAGGATTCAGAGTGACGTTCTTTTTCAAATTCGGATATTATGTAATTTTTAATTATGTTTTCTAGATCGTTTTTTTAATCTAGGTTGTGTTTTTTAATCTTCGTTGTTTTCTAGTTTTTTTTTTTTTGATTTTTTTAAGTAATGAAGTATTTTTAATTTATTTTTTTTAAACAAATCTTTTGTAATTAATACATCTTAGTTATCATCGTAGAACGAATGAGAAGGCAAATGGTCAACAACTTGCGCCGCTAAGCTTTTTTGTATGGTAAAACCAATTCTTTTGAAGACTACATCCATAGATCTAGGGGATATAAAATTGATATGCATGATCTGTTGTACTCTAATAAGAAGCCCCACCGCAAGGAAACCAAACGTATCAAATGCAAATGGTATGAACATGTGTTGATTTTCCATGCACGATTTCTCATGTGTTGGTGACCTTGCATGTAGCAGCTTTTAATGCAGCTTGTCCCGCCGTGAAACCTACGACCTTCAAGCCTACGAGAGAAGATACCCATGTAATGTCCACACATGCATGTTTCCCTCCAACCCATCCAAAAATCAGAACGTCTGTCAGTCTAAGGGTTGACCTTCCTTCTGTCAGGTTAGTCAGGAAATTCACAAGAGCCTTTTTCTTCGCAGAAACCCCAACATGCTTAAATATGTCGACCAAAACATCCCTAACCATATCGTCCCTATATTTGAACCCCGAGAGTTCTTTGCAATGAATTCCATGCTCTCCAAAAGAGTCCAAACATGCCTTGCGGCACATAGGACATATCTTATCGACTGGGAATATTGGAATCATGAGTCGATATTTGAGGATGGTACGATATGCCACAAGAGACATATGTTGGCCAAGCCCATCTATAGCGATAGCTAGAAGAAAATGTTAAGCATGTGGTGCACGTAAACACTGGGAAACAGATTTCTGCCGAGCCATCATGTTGAAATGCACTTCCATATTTGGACAATTTTACTGAAAAGGGCACTCGCCAGTGTATTCTGGGATTTAGGGGGGGTGTCCTTAGTAGTAAAATTGCTAAGGTCAATGTCCAGATGCTTGTTATGAAGAGAAGCTAAGGCATAAGCATAATCAATATTTGTACCATAAATGTCGCTATCCCATAAGATGTGGTTTTGCAATACCCAAGATTGCGCCCTTGAGGAAACAAAAACATATGAGGTAGACTCTACTGCAGAGTATAAACCCAAACCACCAAACAGGATAGGTAGGGAAGCAATTCGCCACTGTATGTCACCAAAGAAATGGTCACCACAAACCACAATATCCTAAATCGCCCCGTGCAAACCATTATCGAAGACCAACGCCGCCTCCTCCATGTGAACGGGTTGGCACATCCTTAGTCCAAAAAAAGTTTAGCAATACCCATACAAGACCGAAATAGAAGGAGTTCACTCTGCAGGTCAGGCAATTATAGAAGAAGGCACATCAAATTTAGACAATAAGGAATTATATTTATTTTTTGAATTTATAAACCTTAAATTTAGATTATTTTTATTTTTAAAAAAAGTGAACGATGATCATTTCCTTTTTTTGGTAAGTGAAATGTGATGAATGAAAAGTTGATGTGTCACTCTAAAGTAAGTGGTGAAAGATAGATACACACTCTAGCCTTAGGCCCCGTTTGTTTGCATCTTAATACCACTTAATAAGGGACAGGTCTGAATCGTTAAGATTTAGACTGTTTGTTTACCTCTTACTTTGTGGTCTTAATATGAATTTTACCACTTACCGAATCAGACTTAGAAGCCCATCTGTAAAGAAAAAAAAAAGACGCCCTAGCTCTCTCTTCTCTTTGTTCGCTTTAGCTTGCTTTCTCGCTTCCGGGTTATACTGTCTCCAACCGAAGAAGGCATTCCTCCCATCTTCATCTGCCGTCGTCGCCTCCCTTCCAAGCGCCATCTCCTGCCGCTGTAGCCACCCTTCCTAGCACCATCTCATGCCGTTGCTTCACCATCACCGACTTCAGCAGCATCATCAGGTTTGGCTTTTCATCTCTTTTCTTCTCTTTTTTTTCCTGATGTTCTTTAGCCGACTCCTGCAACCGGGTTTATCATTGACTCCTATTTTCCTCCCATCATCATCAATTTTTTTTCTTTTGTTTCGTTTTTTTCCTGTTGTTCTTCAAAATCATGTGCTGAAATATATTGTTCTTGTTGATTTCCAAAATCATGGGTTGATTTCTTGTTGATTTCCAAAATATGTTGTGATGTTGATTATAAGTTGTTGATTTCTGAAAATAAGTTGTTGATTTTGTTGATTCATAACTGAAATCTATTGGTGAAACTTGTTAATAATGTGTTTATTGATATGTGATGAAATATATTTGTCCATTTGCTGAAATAAGTTGCTGATTTTGCTGTTTATGTGTTGTTGTTTGCTGATTTGTGCTAATTTTGATGATTTGTGTTGTTTTTGTGCTAATTTTTGCTGTTTATGTATTGATTTTTGTTGTTATGTGTTGATTATGCGTTAACTTTTGTTGTTTATGCATTAACTTTTGTTTTTATGTGCTGATTTGTACTATCATGTGCTGATTTGTGTTGCTATATGCTGATTTGTTATTGAAATTACAACATGTCACAAAAGAAGCCTATGATTAGTTGGAAAGTAGAAGCTATTGAAAGAGCATTTCTGGAAGCATGTTTGCAAGAAATTACAGTTAATGGTCGGGTTTACAAGGGGGAGAGAATGATGGCCAAAACGTAGACGATATGGAATGAGATTTACAAGGCAATGAATACATGGATAATTTACGTGATCAGATTACGAATCAATTGGGGCCAAATTAAATATGTAGGATTTTATTTGGATTTTAGTATGATTTTGTGGATTTAAAAATATTTATGTTTGATTTTGATTTATGCTAAATTTGGATTTTATATGGTGTTTAAATTTTTTAATACGTATTGAAGAAATTTATTAGGTTATTTTCTAAACAAACACTTGAATTCAATAAAAATTAAAACAGAAAGGTAAAATGATCATTTTAATAATTCAGCACAACAATTCAGAGGTTCAAACCAAACAGCATGTTAAACATTCAGCTCTTAAAATTTTAGACCCTCTTAGAAGTTCAGATCTCTTAATAATTCAGATCCTACCAAACAGCCCGTTAGTGAGATCAGTTAAATATGAATTCCAAAATATAGATTGCCCTGTAGTTATCAATTTGTCAAAAACCATAACTATCACTTCTCATTTAGCATTCTTTTTTAACAAGTTATCAAATTTTCATGAACCATAACTATCACTTCTCATTTAGTATTCTTTCTTAACAAGTTAACCATATACTGATATACCTATTAAATCCTACTTCTAAACTATTTATTCTTAAACAATCAACCTCCTAAATAAATATTCACATTGATACCATTCTTCCAATAAACATTTTGTTGACAATCACAAAAGTAACTACATGTTATTATTCTATATATGGGTATTTTATTTTTTACTATTTATCGGAATGACCACTTTAGTTCAAAATGTGATCATTTCAGATTTCACAGATACACCGCACATCATTTTTATTTGCAACTTTAAAAAGTATATATCCCCATGTGTTGTGCCTATGTGATGTTTAAATGAACAATCATTTAATGAAACTATTGTTGTATGTCCTTGTATCATAATGCACTTAAATATGATGAATTTTTTTAATTTGTATAGCATCACTTCTACATTTCATAACTGTTCTTCGAGGTTCGATGTCCAAATTGAGTATTTTTAGCGTTACTAGTATAAAATAGGTGGTTAAGTTTCCTAGCACCGAAGAGATTAGTGCCCCTCACCCACCGAATGACAGTGTTTTAGACTTCGAAGAAGACATTTTGGCACGAAACTTATCGATAATTAGTTTCCAATTTTTTATAAGGTTCATATTCACACTCACTAGAACCCAAGATATTTGAAGGGAAAGGATCCCACTTCATAGCCAAAGATATTGGCCCAATTCAGGGTCTCGTTTATTGATGCGTCAATTCCAAACACTCTCGACTTATGAAAGTTTACCTTTAGACCGGATGCGGCATGTAGGGTATCAAATTATGACACGACACGACAAAAATACACGAAACGAAACGAAATTTGAACGAAATCAAAATTCGAATTCGTGTTCGTGTTAATAAATCGACACAAAATTAACACGATTAAGCATGTGGTTGTCGGGTTTTTTCGTGTTTGTCGTTTTTATTGTGTTATATATCTTTAAGTATGAATGAAACACACTAATAATTATGTAATATTATCTTTATCGTGTTATGTCATATTGTCGTGTTTTAATTGGTTCGTTTTCGTGTTAATGAAAAAAAACACGACATCATATCGTATCGTGTTCGTGTTATACAAAACCTTGTCGTGTCGTGTCGTGTCAGATAAAAACACGACATGACTGCCCGATTTGACAGCCCTAACGGCATGAAAGCACATTTTCTCTATTCATAGCACCCACGGCTGTTATGGAAACATTGGAATGAATTTGCAGAAAGTATCAATGTGTGGGGGGTACTTGAAGACAAGATGAAGATCCACTGGGTATCCTGGGTTAAACTCACGACTCCAAAATTAGCTGGTGGATTAGGTGTGGGCCCAATCAGGGAGTTAAACATTGGTTTAATTACTAAATTGTGGTGGCGTTTAAAGGCGGAGGGAGACACACTTGGGGCAGAATTATAAAAAGCATCCATAATGTGAACGATAAACCTCACAATTATCTAGCAAACAGAAAGATCAACGGGTTATGGAATAACATTGTGGCAACAAAGAAGGATTTATATAAATACGGAATGGAACTCGATGGCATATCTAAACTGCAAATTAAATCCGGAGACAAATCCCAATTCTAGTCAAATAAATGGATTGGATCGATAGAACTAAAAAACAAATATCCTTTTCTCTATGCTCTTGATATTAGGAAAAAAATGCACGGTGGCTGAAAGATTTTTTGAGCGTTTTTTTAATTCAATGGTGATCATGTCCTCATTGTTGGGAATATTAGGGTTTGCGGTGGAGATCTGGATACCAGCTTGGATCGTGATATCACTTTCCGAACTGATATTTCTACCCTATATCTGGGTTACAAGAAATTCAGTTTAGGATAATCCAAGCGGACATTTACGTTTCTAGGCAAAAAAAACATAAGCTAATATGCTAAAGGGTTCTGTGAATGTGTGATGAAAAACAAGAGCTAAAGAACATCCCCCTTCTGGAAAGAAAGAGTTGTTTATATACTAAACACGATTAGGGTTTCGTTAGGGTTGGGGCATCATTAGTTTCTTTGGAAGCAAGTAATATTAATCCAGATTAGGGTTTCAACGGGACCCCAGCCAGGGGCTCTGTCCCTTGGACCCCACTAGGGGCGTTGCCCCTTTAGAAACCCCAGACCCGAGGGCGCTGCCCCCGGACCCCCGACTAGTCGTTGAACCAACTTCTGACTCGATCTTATACATGTGCGCACTCCGTACAACCCCGTACATGTATTATAATACAAATCATGAAGCCCCTTAGCTCACGTGTTAGTTCCAGTTACTTAAAATGACATGATGACACTAAAATCACCAACAATCCTCCCCCATTTTAGTGTAACCCTTGAACCAACATAACCTTATCAACAACAAACCAAACTAGTACATAATGAAAATATCGAAACGATTGAATTTCTACTTAGTATCATACACTTGCAAATACTCGAGAATCAGGGTGTTCTAAGAATTGAACCCATCAACCTATTTGAATACCAGAAAGTAAAATACATACTAGTTTATTGAATTTCTAGCATAATACAACTTGACACTATTATAAAGTCGTGTGTCCCAATCCTCTCATGATCGTATCAAGGTCAAGTCCACAACCTCTTGAAATGCGGCTACACTTCATAATCACGTAGGTAACTCCTTTCCATGTATCTGCACATACATTTATCAAAGGAATTATTAAGAAGTTAAACTTCAACTTGGCTAACTTGTAGAACCGAACACATACCTGAGATGAATACTTCATGTGTTCCAATCTATAAGTATGAGCTTTCCACATTGAATTCAACTCCTAACATTATATTAGGAGGGAATTGAGTGTCTCATCATTATAGAATTAAATGGACTTTAATCCCATTCTGATTACAGACTTGTGCACTAAGTCTCTTGTCAGACCTTTAGTCAAGTGATCTGCCAAATTTTGTTGCGATTTCACAAACTCAACCGAAATCACATCATTCATGATTAGTTCTATAATCATATTATGTCTAACACCTAGGTGTCTAGACTTTCCATTATAAACCTGGCTATATGCTTTAGCCAAAGCGGCAGTACTATCACAAAGGATAGAAATAAGTTCTATCGGTTTAGACCACAAAGGAATCTCATAGACCAAATTCCTTAGCCACTCTGCTTCTTTACCAGCAGCTGCTAACGCAACAAACTCAGATTCCATTGTCGATTTTGTAATGCAAGATTGCTTCTTGGAAGCCCAAGAAATGGCACCTCCCACAAGCAAGAATACCCAACCAGAAGTTGAGGAATAGTCCTCCATGTTGGTAATCCAACTTGCATATGAATGACCTTCTAAAACCGAAGGACTCCCCAAATAACACAAACCATAATTCATGGTTCCCTTGAGATACTTAAACACTCTATTCACTGCTTACCAATGTTGAGCACTAGGATTGCTAGTGTACCTACTCAACTTACCCACAGCAAACACAATATCAGGTTTGGTACTTGTCATGGCATACATCAAGCTACCAATAGCCTTAGAGTATTCCAACTGTGAAATGGAAATACCATTATTTGGCATTAATTTCACACTTGGGTCCATAGGAGTACTCACAGGCATGGTTGTCAAAATCGCGATCCTAATCGTAGGATCTTACGATCCTACGATCCTAGGTATGAAAAACGATCCGGATCATAAAAGGATCGTATTTGGGGTAGGATCGCAGGTAGGATTGTAAGACCGTAGGATCGAGATCCGAGCCGATCCTATCTTCCTTTGATTATTTTTTACCACTTTATGTCTTTTACTCTTTACCAATCTATCATTATCATTTTTTATTGTGACTTATGACTAATATTTTGAAGTTTTTATAATTTTTAAACGAAAAATTAAATGTTTGAAATATATTTCATGATTAAATATTATAAATATAATGTATATTATATTTTGTGGGATCTTAGGATCTCGATCCCGATCTTACGATCCCGATCTTTCAAACCCCAAAACAATCCTAGGTAGGATCCCGATCTTGACAACCTTGCTCACAGGAGAACACTCTGCAAAATTAAACCGCTTGAGAATTTTCTCAATATAATGACTTTGAGTCATTACCAATCCTTTGTTCATCCTCTTAATTCTTATTCCAAGAATTACATTAGCCTCTGCTAAATCTTTCATGGAAAACTTGGATGACAACAATTTCTTTGTTTCATCCACTTGATTTTGGTCGGTACCAAAAATCAACATGTCATCTACATATAAGCAAATGATCACTCCAACTCTATTAGCATCATCAAATCTACTATAAACACATTTATCACATTGGTTTGTTTTAAAACCAAAAGACAAAATCAACTCATCAAATTTTTGATGCCATTGTTTAGGCGCTTGTTTCAACCCATACAAAGATTTGACAAGTTTACAAACCATATGCTCTTTACCGGGCATAATGAAACCTTATGGTTGTTTCATGTAAACTTATTCGTCAAGATCACCATTTAAAAAGGTTGTTTTCACATCCATTTGGTGAATAACCATATTGTGGATACTTGCCAAGGTAACCAACAATCTAATAGTAGAAATACATGCAACTAGAGCATACATATCAAAATAGTCAATACCGGTTTTTTTTCTAAAACCTTGAATGACTAACCGGGATTTGAATTTGTCAATAGTCCCATTAACATTCATTTTGTTTTGAAAATCCATTTGCAACCAAGAGGTTTAGAACCCAGAGGCAAATCAGACAACACCCATGTATTGTTCTCAAGAATTGATGACATTTCATCATCAATTACTTCCTTCCAAAAGGCACTATCACGAGACTCTATGGCCTCTTGATAAGTCTTAGGATCATCTTCAATACTGTAGCAATAAGAGTATTCAAGATTAATTTCATACCTTGAACCTTCCACCAAGTACTATTGGAAGTTGGATCCGAAATTTTTCGCAACTTGACCTCTTTTGCTTCTACGAATATCTTTTGGTTCTTGCACGATACCACCATCTTGACTTTCTGAATTTTTCTCTTTATTAGCATCAAAAGTCAGATCCTTAGACCTTTGAATCGATGAAACCTCATCTCATCAAAAATTGCGTCCCGCGATTTGATAACAGTGTTAATTGAAACCGAATCATTAGGTTCTATTACATAAAACCTATATGCCTTGGAATGTTCAGCATATCCAATGAATATGTAATCAATTCCACGTTCTCCCAAAATTTTCTTTTTGGGCTCGGTAAGTTTTAGAACTGCTCGACATCCCAAACCCAAAAATAACTCAAATCTGGATTTTTCTTGAACGAAAGTTCATATGGGACTGTTTTGTTTCTTTTATTTAGAACCCTATTTAACAAATAGCAGGCCGTTAACATGGCCTCTCCCCAGAATCCTTCACTCAATCCCGAGTAAGACAGCATCGAGTTTATCATTTTCTTTAAAACTCGATTTTTGTGTTCAACAATGACATTCTGTTGAGGCGTGTAAGGTGTTGTAGTCTCATGAATGATACCCACTGATTGGAAGTATATGAGATCCATATATTCACCTCCCCTATCAGTTCTGAGACATTTAACCGGAATGCCCAATTGCAATTCCACCTCGATTTTGTATATTTTGAATTTATCTAAGGCTTCATCCTTAGAGTGCAACAAATACACATAGCAAAACCGAGTGCAGTCATCAATAAAAGTGACTACATACTTTTTATTCCCTAAAGAAGCAGTGGAATGAAAACCACACAAGTCACTGTGTACAAGTTCCAAAACAACTGAATTTCCAGTGACACTAGGAAAGGGTTGTTTTGTCACTTTTATAAGCATGCATGTTTTACATTTATCAGATGTCATATCAAAGGCTGGAATTAATCCATCTTTTGACATCTCATGCATCCTTCTAAAGTTGACATGACCTAATCTTACATGCCAAAGCATAGATTTATTAACATTAGAAGCAGAAGATACAAATGCAGAATTCTGAACAGGTAATAATTTGTCAACAGTATTTAAACGAAACATTTTATTATTTAAATATCCAAAGCCAACAAACATTCCACCCTTAGACAAAACAAACTTATCCGACTCAATAACTTGTTTAAAACCATCAGAATTCAAACAACTAGTGCTAACAAGATTCTTGCGAATCTTGGGAACAAACAAAACATCAAATAACCAAATTGTCTTTCCAGAAGTAAATTCAAGACACACGACACCTAAACCACAAATAGGAATAAAAGAATCGTCTCCCATTTTCAGCACCAAGCCATCTTCAAGTGGAGTTAATGTTTCAAACATCCGTTTATCCTTACATACATGGTTCGTTGCTCCGGAGTCGATCCACCAAGCAACATCATCATCCTACACATAGAATGATTAAGGGATAAATGAAACATAGTAAACATAGTTCTGATTAGAATCTTAGTCAAAAACTGACCTCCTTTAACTTGGGCCGAAGACCCGTTCACTTTCCCATTGGCTCCACTGTTTCCATCACCATTGTTGCCCAAATTCACACAACAATCATGCTTGCAATGCCCAACTTGATTGCACCTCCAACAAATTAAATCCTTTCTCTTTTTGTTGGAGTTGCCTGGGACATGTTCCTACTTGCGTTTGCCATGTCCTTTGTGGTTCTGGTTCCTTGGTTTGTTTTCAACCATATGAACCGAGGGTTGTCCAGGTTCAACTTTTCCTTTGGATTTTTCAGATTTGTCACTTCCTTCGCACAAAGAGATTCTTCAATACGGATGTGACTAGTAATTTTGTCAATGACCATTCCTCCTTTTGATGTTTCAAGTTATGTTTGAAGTCTTTCCAGAATGGAGGCAGTTTGTCAATGATAGTGGACACAACTATGGATTCATCCATATTCATTTTATGCAGTATAAACTGTCCATATATGCCAAGGAGTTCATTGTACTGTTCAGTGACAGACCTTGAATCTTCCATCTTATAATTATTAAAATCACTAACCAGAAACTTCTTGCTAGAAGCATCCTCAGTAATGTATTTCAGTTCAAGGGTATCCCACAACTCCTTACACACAAGGCTTCACTATGGATATCAAATAAAGCATCAGACATACCGTTCAAAATGTGACATTTGCAGATGTAGTCATCATTGTCCCACTTATGTCTCTTTCTTGTCTCTTCAGCCGTCTCAACAACAACTTCCTCAGGCTCTGCTGGTCTTGGAGTTGTCAGCACGTATGCTGCTTTCAGAGTGGTCAGCATGAAGTGCATCCTTTTCTTCCAACGCCTGAAATCGACGCCTTCAAACTTCTCCAACTTGGCAAACTTAGTGTTCATCTCGCGGATTGAGTCACCCATCTCCAGAAATAGTGAATATCAGTTCTAATGTTGGGAATATTAGGGTTTGCGGTGGAGTTCTGGATACTAGCTTGGATCGTGATATCACTTTCCGAACTAATATTTCTACCATATTCCTAGGTTACAAGAAATTCAGCCTAGGATAATCCAAGCGGACACTTACGTTTCTAGGCACAGAAAACATAAGCTAATATGCTAAAGGGTTCTTTGAATGTGTGATGAAAAATGAGAGCTAAAGAACGTCCCCCTTCTGGAAAGAAAGAGTTGTTTATATACTAAACACAATTAGGGTTTCATTAGGGTTGGGCCATCATTAGTTGCTTTGGACCCCGCTAGGAGCGTTGCCCCTAGACCCCGCCAAAGGGGCGCTGCCCCCGGAACCCCGACTAGTCATTGAATTGGCTTCTAACTCGATCTTATACATGCGTGCACTCCGCACAACCCCGTACATGTATTAGAGTACAAATCATGAAGTCATTTAGCTCACATGTTAGTTCCAGTTACTTAAAATGACATGGTGACACTAAAATCACCAACACTCATGACGTTGGCCTCACAACAAATGTCAACAACCTTTAGTACGATTTGTCTTCGGTGCCACTGGTCAATGGAATTGATACTTGGGTGTCTTCCTTAGATAAATATAGGCTATTCAAAGTATGTGATTTGAGAAGGAAATTCGAGTGTCATCTTGGAATATCTCAAAAATATTCCCATAATCAAATGGAGCAAAGAAGCACCAATCAAGGTCAACTGTTTCCTATGGTGAGATATCCACCAAAAGATTGCTTTAATGGTAAGCCTTAGAGCAAGAGGTATGGACACCCAAACTACCTTTTGTGGTGCATGTATCAATGAAGAAGAAGATGTTGATCATATTTTGGTGACGTGTCCATTTGCTAAAGTTGTAAGAGACAAAATTATAAACTGGTGTGGCCTTCAAAATTATCCGTTCAACAACATCGGTGATTTGTTTGGATTTGCTGCAAATTGGGGAAGAAGTCCCAATGAAAGCCCGACTACATACCATTTGTTACGGTATTTTCTGGAACCTTTGGAAATATCGTAATGATCGGATGTTCAGACAGGTTTTCATCAACCCCTCACTTGGTGTAGAGCAAATTAAAATATGTATTGTACTTGTGGGTTAAATGTAGGGGTAAAGGTGGTTATTGTTCATGGGATGAGTGGTCTAAGTCTCCCTTTTGTATCTAATAACATCTATACTTTGTTCTCTATTTTTGTTTTACTCCCTCGATAGTTACTTGCCAGTCACGGGGTCTATTTTTAATAATATTTGTTGTTTCCAAAAGAAACTAGTATAAAATAACACCATATATGTTCCTCAGCTTGTTATATTTCATTCGATATACAAAAAAGTAACTATTTAGTAGTATGCTCCTTGATTGGACAATTTTAAACATTTATTTTAGTGATGTTCTTTGAATCATGGACTCTGTAATGTATTTTGTCAATGTTTGTAGCCTAAAAGGACATTATTTATGTTTCATAGTTATATAACATTCGCTTTACTAAAAAGTTTTTATTTAGTAGCATGACCTCGAATTGTACCATTTCAAATATATATTTCAAGATTTTTCTTTCAACTTTGGGTTTCATAGTTTACATTCTTACATTTTAACTTGTGGATTCTTTCATTGTGTTTGTGTAGGTCAATTATATTCGGTAAAGAACTCTAAAAAATCACCGCATATCGGGAAAACATCTAAAAAAGTCGTCATGTCAAATAGTATTTTTTTTCATTTCCTCATATTTTGGACATAATGTGTCTAGAATAAACCTACAAGAGTCATTAGAGTTTTAGATGAAACGTGCTTGCACTAATTACGGTTTCCGGTTGATATGTTTATTTAAAAATGCATCGATAATGACTCATATTACACACTGTATAGTATATCGGTTAATTAGGGTTTACGAGGTTTAAGATTTAGGGTTTGGGGGTTGGGTTTATGTTTTATAGTGTTTCGTTCTCTCTCTCTCACACTCTCTCTCTCTCTCTCTGTGTGTGTGTGTGTGTGTGTATATATATATATATGAATTTATTTAGTTTTCCCTAGTTATTTGTGATGTATTATGTATTTTTTTAAAATGAAGGACATTGTGTTTGAAGTATGCTAAAAAAAATATAAAATTTGAAAAAACATAGATTTTGTTATATATTGCAATTGATATTTCATTTTTCGGAAAAAACCATTATATTAAAAAATTCTACATAGCAAGAAGCTAATATGGGAAAATAAAAGTACAACATATACGATTACATAAAAGATAGAAGGGAGTATTTCCACTTGACCCAATTACACATACCCTTTTACCCTTATGTTTTAGACATAGATAAACCATAGATTTCATATTCTCCATTGCTACCTCTGGTGTACATAGAACCCCTTCGAATAGGAGATCGTTTCTAGCATTCCATATCACCCAAAGCATCCCATAGCACAAAGCCCTATAACTATCTCTTTTTTTGGACATTACCCCCATGATGCTGCTAACTGAATGATATCACCCACGTTTTAAACTAAGTTACCGCAAATACCACACCAGGTGAAGATATGGTCGTGAATCTTGACAACAAACGGACATGTGCAGGAACTACATAATGATGATTCTATATTGATTCCCTGTTGTTTCAATGCATTTTCATATGGGATACTCCCAAGAGAATCTCTCCATATGAAATAAGTAACTTTTATTATGATGTTTTGATTCCATACCACCTTGCATTGCATTAAATTTTTTACATGTTTGTTGTCAATTCTCCTCTTTAACAAGGAAACTATTAATCTACCTTCTACATGTAACGGGTAAGTCCATGTGTCTGACCTAGGTCAAGTTCTAATGTGTGCAATAGTTCTATTTAGCCGGTCTAACTCTAAGCATAGCAGAAGATCAACATGATTGGATTTCCATTGCCAAGAAGGTCCACCAACTATAATTCTCTCAACCACTTTGCAACTTTTCTTCTTATCTAATGCGTATAATAATGGGAATATTGTCTTTGAGGTATATGTTCCGAGTCATACATCATTCCAGAATTGTGCTTTGTAACCTGAGTTTATATTTTTCCTACATACACTATGAAAACTCAAGCGAAAAGAGTTAATATCTTTTTTGGTGATATAAATATTGTTCCATACTCCTGTTATACTCTTTTTTGATAGATAGACAACCGACTTTTTATGTAGTAGATGAATTCCAACTATGGTCCTACGCCAGATGAATGAGGGTTCAGTTTTCAACCTCCACCACCATTTGGCCATTAAAGCAATGTTTAAGGCCCTTATTGATCGAATTTTGAGCCCCCCTTTATCTTTAGATGCAATAATATTCTCCCATGAAACCCAAGGGATTTTTTTCTTTTCATCATTTCCTCCCCTAAAAAACCTCCTATGAATATTCTCTAATGTTTCCACTATACCAATTGATGCTTTAAATAGCAATAGGAAGAACATATGGATATTCCCTAGTGCCGAATTTACTAGGGGTAATCTTCCTCCATAAGAAAGCGTCTTTGACTTCCACTTCGACATATTGGCCCTAAACTTGTTTATTACCAGTTGCCAATTCTTTTTTAGGTTCATGTTGGCACTAACTGAAACACAAGGTATGTAAATGGTAATGTGCTTGCTTTACACCCTAGAATGTTGGCCGAAGGAGAGGTTTCTTGATTAGAAGCACTAATTCCAAACACCTTGGACTTGTGAAAGTTAAATTTTAGTCCAGATGATACATGGAAGCTATTCAAGATACATGTAAGATTTTTTAAGTTAGAACTGGACCATTCACTAATGAATAGTTCATTATCCGTGTAAATAAGATGAGAAATTAGAGTTTCATTTCTCGGAAGCTGGACACCGGTGAAAAGGCCTTTTTCTTTTTCATATTCCAATGCTACATTTAGGAATTCCAAAATGATTATGAACAAGAAAGGTGATAGAGGATCACCTTGCCTAACTCCTTTTCTTATGTCAAACTCATCAGTTGGGGAGCCGTTTACCATAACCGATGCACATGATGAAGAAAGATAGCCTCTAATCCATGAATGCCATTTGTTGTTAAATCTCGTTTGTAATAATATAGAATCATGATATTCCTAGTTGATCGAATCAAAGGCCTTCCAAAGTCTACTGTGAATAGGAGCACCTTCTTTTTTATAGACTTCGCCCAAGAGTATACCTCGTTTATAATCAAAGGCCTGTCTAGAATATTGCATCCCTCCAATAGGTTGATTGTACCTCTTCGATGATACTTCAAATCACTAGGTTGGTTCTAGTGGCTAGAATCTTTATGATTATTTTATACATATACCCGATTAAGCTTAATCACTGATCATAGATGGATTCTTAACTTTCGAGGCATGGGTAATGAGGGATGAGTTACACCCGTGGCCAAGGGAACCATAATATTCAAAGTGTCTCAAAAATTTCATGACACCCAAATATACTATGCTCCAGAATTTCTTGAGAACATGGAATTTATATGCACCGGGCATGGGGGCTTTATCCCTGCCACAAGCCCAAATGGTTGATTTTACTTCAATACTGGCTTTAAGTTAAATTGCGTCCATCATGGATATGGACCTGATATTGGATTAATGTCTAAGTCCATAACTATAATTGGTAAGACTTGACCCGACCCGTTATGGTCCATTTGGGTTGCATGGCATCGGGACAATTGGATAGACAAGATGAGGAAAAATGATACTAGTGATTTATATTAATATATTATAAGTTCTAATATATTAATATATAATCATATTATTTAATTAGTATTGATCAAGAATTAATTTATAATAAATTAAGTTATCAAAAGGAACTAATTAAATATGAACTCTAAGATATATGTGTGTGATGGGACAAGTTCATTTAGGTTGGGCTAAGCTTTCATGGATAGTCCATGGAGTGTTTAACCCATGGATCATATGAAATGAAGGGTCATGGGTTTAACCCTAGTCTCCACACTATATAAAGATGTCCTTGGTTAGTGAATTAGACATTAGGATGTGTACACAAAAGGGCAATGTCGATTTCACTAGAGAGAACCAAAGTATCCTTATTCTCAAGGTTATTCCAATTGTTCATGGTGTTATGTGAACCATTTGAGGTGTCACACTTGGGGCACTGGGCACTTAAGCTTCATGAAGACAAGCTACATCAACAAGTTATGTATTCTAACTTCTTATATTACCCAAGTATCAAAAGATTGTATGCTAGATAGGATAATAGATTGGAATATTCATATCTGCATGTATAATAGAGAAAACATAGATCCAATATATTTAGGGTTGCATGTACACTTAGGAGTGTTAGAATGCTAAAACCCCAACAGTGGTATTAGAGCCATGGGTTGTTTTCTGCTATATTGATGCAAATATTTTTTTTCAAAGTTGAAAAAAAGGGAAAAAAACATGACGTTTGTCAAATTTTAAGATAATTACTTGTTTTTGTTAAAAAGTATTTATTTGTAAAATTTGAATCATTTGCTATATGAGTTGAATTAGGTCAAATTTAGTAAAAGATAAAATGATATGATTATTTTATTAGTTTTAAAAGTTTGATCTAAAGAGTTCTTTTTTTTTAAACCTCCATAAGTTATGGATATGAAAAGGTTTTAAAAAAAATTGATTCAAAGTTTTTATGGAGTTACAAAATTTGGTGTTAATATTTTAAAGAATTTCATAACTTATTCTTAAGTTATGGAACATGAAAAGTTTCATCATAAAACAAGCATTTAACTCAATAAGTTATCGATTACCAAAAGTTTTATGTTTCCTTGATTTATGAGTTAGTTTAGATTAATGGAAATTTTGTTTTTGTGTTTTAGTTGTTTTCAATCCTAATTAATCTAGAGGTAGTTTATAAAAAGTGTTTTTCTAACTTGTCCTCAAGTTACATTAAAGGTCATATTTATGAATCTTAAAACTCATAAAAGTGTCATAGGTTACATTAAAATGAAGATTTTTTTTTCATTCAAATAGTATTATGACTCCATAACTTGTCCTCAAGTTATGGATGTTTAAGAGTCACTTCTTTAAAAGTGTTATTAAAAAATAAGGGGTTACATAAAAAATGAAGAGTCTTCATTTTAATAACCATTAAACTCATAAGTTATGAAATGAAAGTTTTAAATAGTTTCAAAACTTGCCCTCAAGTTTTGGAGTTTGTAAAGTTTTTCCATGAATACTTTAATTCCAAGTTAAGCCCTTAAAATTTTTAAAGTTAAAATTCAACCCTTATACTTTATAATATTATCAGTTAATAATATATATATATATATATATATATATATATATATATATATATATATATATATATATATATATATATATATATAAGAGCAAGTCGTCTTAACATTAGTAGGCCTCATTCACGAAGTCGGTCTATAAGAGGGGTATAAGGATACTGCCTATAAAATGGCAGTTTAATGGGTGTTCACTCTCACCCACCGCTTCCTTGACTGGTGGAGGGTCGTTAGCCGAACGGGTAGGACAAGGACTATAATTCTCCCTTCATTAAAAGTATTAATGATAAATATAAAGTAACTAAATGCTTTTTATAATTCCCAATCTTAGTTACTTTAGGAAAATGTGAATGAGGTGCTAATCCATGAAATTAAACTTTGCACTTTGTTTAAAGCGGTTAGTGGAGCGTGTGTGGTTAACCGACTCACTAACTCATATTTAACAAGGTAGACAAAGGGTAACTTAATGTTTATCATAGTATCGATGGAGCGTGTGTGGTTAACCGGCACATCGATTGAGGGGTAAACACTTAAGAGTACCAAGTAATTTTCATGGTTACTTCACACCTTGTTTTGTGATCCTCGGCATCCCATTCACAAAAATTGAAGTGCACACTCGAGACTGAAACATCCCATTGAACAGTTCAATGAATATCAAAATATCTAGTAGTTTCAAATCCAATTAAAAAGCTAATAAATTATTTCATTTTTCATGGTGGAAATTCGTGAATCGTCATTCACCTACCTTCAAATATTCTATAGCTTGGATTACAGCATCCCTCTTCGAAGTTATAAAATATTGTGTTGGGTCCTATCTGGGTGTTATATTAAGGACTTTAGATCAACTATCTTGAATATCTCCCAAAATATGTCTAGTTCAAACATCTATGATCTTCCCAAATCTCTTGGAACTTCACTTCCTCCACCTCCTCCAATTATCCTCCCTAACCCACAAGTTCAAGGTCACTCAAGCCCTATTAGCAAGCAAGGTCTATGTATGATCGCATCTTGGAGATGAAGGCACATATATTGACAAGCTGGGAGAGTTGGGTGTCAAAGTCTTAAGGAAGTTGGATGTTCAATCACTTTCTAAATCACATAGTGAGTTGCCATTGGGACTACTATGAAATAGACTATGACATGACCCTAAATGATCTTATCTATTTGCTTGGTACTGCTGAATCAGCAATGATTTGGAGCTTGGGTAAAGCAAATTTGATTAGTAGATCAACTTTCCAAACCTTCAATAAACATTGACAATGGTTTCATTGGATACCCAGTAAAAGCCTTCTCTTCCCAATGGAAAGGGATTGGCCATAGTCAACTCGATTGACCAAATGGTAAAGAGAAAGGCTAAGACTAAGATTGTCCCATGTACCATTCCCAAAGGGTCCATATGGTTCTATTTCCAAAAGGAAAGGGCATTGGTTCCGATGCTTCCATATTTACCTGGAAGATCATAAGGTTGATCAAGTCAAGAAGATTGACTCTACTTCAGGTAAAGTCCACTATCTAACTCTGTTAAGTTTCTATTCTGAAATTCTTGTTACATGATGTGACTGGGTCACATGTTGATGCTGTAAGAATCAAAGAAAAGTGAAGAAACTTAAAGAAATAGTATGTTGAATCTGATAGCGTAGATGGATTTCTATCGCATAGTTTGAAGATTGGATTCTTGAACTACTTCTTAGGAGTTATGATATATTGCTTAGGAGTAGATAACAAAAAAGTTTTCATGTGCTTTTGCACTGTAAGGATAGTTTTTCCGCAAAGTTTTTAAAATAAAAGAAAAACATTTTGATTTTATTTATTTTAAAATATCCTTAATATGGCATTTGTGGAAAAAAAATTGTTGCTTATATGATTCCATTAATAGCAAGAGTGGAAATGTGAATATTATTCTTTCAATTGTGGTAGTGTCTAAATTTACCAAATAAGGAAAGTTTCTCTTCACCCAAGTTTCAATTGGACCTAAACTTGGAAACATGCAAGTTGTATAGTATGATAAATGAGATTTTTTAAGCATTGGAAAATGAAGACTAATTACTTGTTCACATGGATAAAGTGAATCAAGTGAAGGACTATGGGATCGAGTACACACTCTTGTTCACTGATCAAGTCCACCACAAAAGATCTATAAGACTATTCGCCATGTCTTCCTAAGTTTAGTAAATATGGTTACACTTACAAGTTTAAGTGTAATTTTGATACATTGGAAAATTTTCGATGTATGGCAGAACAAATGAAAAGAATCAAATTAGGTAGAAGGATAAATGTTTCTAAAATCTGAAAAGATGGGAGAGTACTTTAGAATCATGATATATGATCATCTTAATGATTAAGAGACCTTATCACAATTCATCCTCTAAGTGCATTCTGATAGCTAAGAAGAGGAGCTATGAATTGTTGAAGTGGTCAAATCAAGAAGATAATTCATACCTCGTTCCAAAAACAATTCTTAGAGTCATACTCCGAGATTGTAACTTGAGTGACATATCTTAAAGGAAGGTTTATTAACACTAGTCAAATTTAAGAGTAAAAGTATCCTACTCTTGTACATTTAAAATTGGTAAGTTGTGATGTTTTGGATAAAACAAAGACCAACAAAGACCAATTGTGTGAAGTGTTTGTCTTGATAAAGAATCCAAACTATCTCTTGAATATTGGTAAGTGAGTCTTATATGTCAAGAGGATAGTAGGAGTCTTAAAGATCCTGAAAAGAATTTCAAGATCTAATCAAGAATAAAAACCTGTAGTTTAACACTAGCACATGACGTGAGGTTTATAACCTATCGTGTTGACATATTTCTATTTCTGTGCCCATTCCAGTTGAAGTTGGCTTTGCATTTGAGTTCTTAGAGTTATCAATTGGTTGCATAACAACTTAGAAGCAATGGCAGACCTTTAAGCTGCTAGGTGGCAAGAAAATAAGATTGAGTTCAGTCCATATGAGTTTGGATTTGTCATTACCCTTGTCTTGTGACTATGGTTTTGACAATTCACATGGATAAGAACACATAGACCATAAAATATAAGGGTCATAAGGTTTCTCTCCGATTCATGAAAATGATGGTTAGGAAACACTTCCACCAAGTAGATTTGAAGCAGATTGAAAAGATCTAATCAATTGACACTATGATTATGACATCCCTTTTCATAGTTCTAAAATTGTTTAGACACACCTATGAGCTATCTATGATAAGGTGTATGATTTTGATAAAGTCTTATCAAGGCAATCTCTTCGTAGAAATCTGAACTTTGGTAAGAAAGTCAGTAAAGTATTGACTTCTAGAAGTCCAGCTGATTTCTAAGTACATGTCAAAGCTAGTGGGAGCATAAGTGGTATGCTAATAATAATCATGTTAGTGGGAGCATGGTAATTATGATAAAGGTTCCAAGTTAGTAAAATTAATTATATAAAAACAAAAGTTTCAATCCATGAAGTTGCAGGGGTTGAAAAGTTGTTTTGCTGTAACTAAGGGAGAGGAAATTATACTTCATTTCAATTCTAAAAAGGTTAGATTGAGGTTTTAATTATCTTTAGTCAAGGATATATATGAATTTTGTGTTGGAATGGCTCAACATAAGGAAATTCTATATATAGGTCTATTATTTGCATTCTAAAATTTGATTATGATTACGACATCTCTTTTTATAATCTGAATTATGAGAACTTGGCAAATAGAAATATTGTAGCAAAAGGACTGGTCTAGTATCATGTCTTTATGTGAGACATCATAAATCGTGTCCCATATGCTTCAGATATAGGATCGATTGCATGTGCTATAATATTTATCCATTCTAAAACTTTCCAAATGCCTGGGGCATTAAGAAGGGAAAAGGTCTAGAATTGGATATGACTAAAATGATTAAGTAGTTGTCGTAGACAATCTAAGGTTTACCAAAGATTGGTTGCTCAGGGACAGTTGGAAATATAGTGTTAATTTTTGGAAGGACCATATTGACATATTCTGAAAAGAGGCAACTCTTGTTCAGAAGTAATAGTCAAAAAGGAAATGTTTCATAGGTGGAAGTTATTAAATCTATTTAAAATTAGAAAAAATTAATGCAAGAAGAAAGTTTCCCATGGAATTGATCTCCTTTGGAATGCTCTATAATGTTTGTTGTCAAGTCTTTGTGACTTTGTACATAATCAATACAAGAGGATCAATGCATATAAGTTTAGAATCTAACAAATTTCGATAAATGATAGGAATTTGGAATTCTTACATTTTTCGATAAGGATTTGAGAGTGTGAAATTAGAATCATTGAAATTATGTTCAATTGGTTTATTTCACAAAGTAAGGATCATAGACAAACATAGAGTGCATACTTAGTGTATGGCAAAGGTATTGTTTAGAAAAACATAGTATACATGCTTGGAGCATGGAACAACTAGTGTTTTTAATTTAAATACAAAGTTGATAAAACCGAAACAATGAATAATGAGTAATCAGTATGGTGATAAATAAAAGTGTTCTATTTATATTCATAGGTTTTGATACCATACTAGATTCAATTATTCTTGTGTTTCATTTTTTGCATGTTTTGACTTCCAGAATAAACTAGGTTATTCTTCCTGAATGACTAAGTTATTCAAACCATCCACAGTTGGTCATATGTTGGAAGTAGATATTAATCAAGATTGTCATGGGCTGGCTTGTAGAGGTCTAAGATGTTGGATAAAGTGGTGCTACAATACTCATCAGTGCTCATAAGTTCTGAGTATTGGATTCAACCCATGCTCATTTGAATCACTTCATGGATTTTATCACGAGTTTGAAGTCAGGGGTTTGAAGTCATACTCAATAATAGTTTTAGACTTATCTAAGTGGAATACTGTTGGATTAATGTCTAAGTCGATAACTATAATTGGTAAGACTTGACCCGACCCGGCATGGTCCATTTGGGTTGCATGGCATCGGGACAATTGGATAGACAAGATGAGGAAAAAGGGTACTAGGGATTTATATTAATATATTATAAGTTCTAATATATTAATATATAACCATATTATTTAATTGGGCCTTCCTTGGGTGCAAAAGCAACCCAAATCTGCCTTGTGACTCTTCCCAAGTGCTAGATCCGAAGTCTTGACCCCCAACCATGTTTGCAAATCATGGTTGGTCACCTCATATGGCTTAAATCCCTAAATCTTCCCCAAAAAGGGATCTAACAAAAAAGCAAGCAAGGTACAAACTTTATACCTTTTAAAGAATACAAATGATGAACCAAAATCGAATCCTTTAGTCTCCTCTTGATCCTTCTATGCTCTTCCTTCTTCATTGAGGTCAAAACCCACAAAAATACTCAAAAGCCTTAGTTCTTGCACCAAATCACTTAGGGTTTGCTATGGAGGGTCTTTGGGAGCAATAGGGGCGAGTGGTGGCTAAAAGAGATGATTAAATAGGGTGTAAACCCTCAGATTAGGGTTTTGTCCAGTCAGAGCCTACTCGTCGAGTCTGGCCGCTGACTCGACGAGTCCATCACTTAAGTCTCGTGTCCAATCCCACTCCTACTCGATGAGTTGGGCCTTCAACTCGCCGAGTCCTAGGCCAAAAATGCAAAATACAACAAAATAAATTACATACCAGGAACCGAGTGCTACATGTATAGATGAAACTTGGCAGCTGTGGATTTAGTGTTTGTTATACGAACCTCGGGAAGCAATGGACTTTGTGACAATTCCTTAGAAGGATAGTCGATTCTTAGGGTAAAGCTCTAAGAAATAAAGAGGATAATGGGGATGGGTAATTGGGTTGATTGTTTGATGATTGAATATAATAATTATATTACTGTGGGTTAAAACCCCTATATGCTCACCAGGCTCCCAAGCCTGACCCACTCAGTTTTCTTTGCATTACAGGTAATGGCACAAGAGTATAAGTTGGTGGACTTGATGAGAGATTTTGGATTATAGATCAGTAGTTATAAATAACTGTTGTAAGGTCTATTTTATATTGTTTATGTTTTTGGTCTGTAACGGAACATGACATCCCGAGATTTTGTTATTTAATGAAAACATATTTCTTTATAGAAATGCTTTGATAAATTCTTATCATATTTTGTTTTGGAAACAAATTCCACAACTCTTTTAATCAAAGGATTACTCTGATTTTATAAAACAAAGCATAAACAAATGGGTCTTTTTTGGTCGTGAAAATGGGAATGTCACAGTTGGTATCAGAGCATTAGTTTAAGCGAACTAGGAATTACTAGGATTTCTAGACTTAAACTTAGATTGTTAAACGAAGATTGTGAGATGAGTGTCTGTTATATTTTAGACACGAGCACTAGTTTATTTTAGGAAAGTTGCCTAAAATGATTTTTATGTGCTAAATGTTATATGATGGCCATATATGATATTATTTGTTCAGATCTATGGTTTGTTACCGACCGGATCTGGAAACCATATGTGTTTAGGATTCTAAGCGTACGACTACGATGTTAGAACAAGCATGTAAACATTTCAGAGTGATAAGGATGGTTTGAATATCTATCATAAAGGAAGATCTAAGTTCACCTTATTCTGTGTATAGATCAAAAATGGAAAGAACCAGGAGTGGAGCTGGAAACGTGAACGAAAACAGAAATCAACCACCTGTGGTAGCGGCAGTACCTGAGCCAATGACAATGGCTGGGATACAAGCGATGATTGAAATGATGTTGGATCGTCCGATGGAGGAAACTAAACGTATGCTTCAGTAGAATCGTGAAGGACTTTCAATACAAGTTGAAGAGCCCGAAGTCAATGGAGGGCAGTAAGAAAGAGGAAACTTAAGTGGGTATATTGGTCAAGTAGACCCACCGATAGCTCGACAGAACAACCAAGATGGAGGAAATGATGGTAGTGGGTGCAAGTACACGGATTCCATGGCATCCAAACCGCCATGTTTATCTAGAAGCCCAACACCAATGGAAGTTATGGACTGGATCTCCGAGATGGAGACAATGTTTGAGAGTTGCGAGTGTAGAAACCGACAGAAAACTACTCTCGCGATTCCTCTATTGAAGTCTGGAGTGTTGAATTGGTGGAAGCTACTAGCTGGTTCGATTCCCAAGGGAGAAGCTAGCAAGCTATCTTGAGAAGATTTTGTGGTGCAACTAAAGATGCAATAGTGCTCTGAGCAGGATCTTTTGGAAATCAACAATAAGTTCCAGAATCTAAAGAAAGGAAGGTTGAGCGTCACCGAGTACGCTACTAGTTTTACAGAGAAGATGAAGCTTGTTCCCTACCTACTTCCAATCGAACTTTCCAAGGTCAACAAGTTTGCCAATGGATTACCAGCGGACTTTGGTCCAATGGTCAAGCAAGCAACCAATTTGAAAGCCGCCATATGGGCAGCCAAGAATGTTGAGACCCAAATAAAGGAAAAAGGTTTGGAGAAAGCTGAAGTTGGTAAGAAGAGGAAGCTTGAAGGATCCTCAAGACCTGATAGTAAGGGAAAGTTCACGAAGTCTAGCCTGGATGACCAGAGGTATGGAGCCAAGTGACGGGAAAAGTGCAGGAAGAAGCACTTTGGAGCATGAAACGAAGAAGTAACCTGTTACAAATGTGGAAGGATCGATCACTATTCCACGAATTGTACACATAATGATAAGGTATGTGACAGATTCGGAGGCAAGGGGCACATGTCTAGAGACTGCCTAAAAAGAAATAGGGCCGCAAGGCTAGAGGCACCACCAAAGCCAAGGGCATTCCACATGATCCTCGACGAAGCAGACAATAAGGCGAGGAATCGGGAATAAGGACTTCATATCCAAAGATCAAATTATGAAGTAACTTATGGTGTAGCCTACTAGAGGCATAGTATATGGTGAACTTGAACTTTTGTGTAATATTTTCAAGAATTAACATAAACCTTGGTTTTGTTATCTGATGTATTGAGTGACACCTATCGGTAGATTTCAAAGGTGGTATCTTGCCTTTAGTTTATTTATGATAAAATAACGGAATGTTTAGAGGAGTACGGTACGTATGAAGTACACCTTCGATTGGCTGGATGATGGAACAATTGGTGTAGTTCTTGAAGTTGTCCCATCGTCTGGAATTTCCACCACCAACCGAGTTGAATTAGAATTGATATTTGAAGATACGCATGGAAGAAGTCCTATTAGAATCTAGGAAATTTTGTATGATTAATTAGACACATTCGTATGTGTAAAATTGTTTTATGATTTTAGAACTTGGGGACTGTGAGACAATACTTGGGACGAGTATGAGTAGGTGTGAATAGTAGTAGAGATCTATACTACTGGAAGAATAGGACTCACACTTGGATCAGGGAAAGTCACAAAGTTGCCAAGAAGCTAGTGATTGATTCCGTTTTTATTCAAGTATGTTGTTACCATCGGTTCGGTAATGACTAATGAGATGATTGTTATTCTGAACCTAGTGGTCATATCAAATTGAGTCCAACTACGATGAGTTTGTTACGAGGTTCATGGAACCAAGTTCGATGTAACATCTGACCTAAGTCAGAAGATTGAAATCAATGTGATCGATAGCATCTCACTCGTTGATAAGGAAGCTTGTAGCTTGAAATGCTACATGAAAAAATCATATTAGAATATCAAGGAAGGTATATTCCATTCTGGAATTTGAATTTAACAGACTTGAGTCTAAGCATTGCATCATACGATGAAAAGTCATTAGAACACGACCCATCGATTTGTTACAACGGATAAAGGAAAGAACTTATCTAAAAGAAAGTCGTATAATATGTTAAACCGAGAGAGTGCATAAAAAGAATGTCTAAATCTGACTTTGTATGAGGAAGTTATGATTTTTCGAAGTTTCGACTTAGCGATATGCAACCCAAAGTTCAAATATGAGATCGAGTGGTTTCTATCCGAAACAATCTAAATGAGAATCGAATATCACGTCGATAGTAGTCCAACGGTAAAAAGACAGACGAAAACGGACATCAGATGAAGGAGTTGTGAATTCCTAACAGAGTTTTCCAGTCCCAGCCTACTAAAAATAATATAATAAAATTTAATATCAAAATTATCTGATGGAGTCTAAACGAGAGTTGTAGAGCATAGTCTCACCTACGTGTGGATATAAAAAACGTCAAAAACGGAGATCGTATGCGAGAGTTATGGTTTTCTGAATTTCAAGGCATGCATCCCACAGGGGAACGCCCCGCGTTCATAACTTGGCTCTGGATTGGCCACATCGATGTTGAGTCAAACGGATAAGAGATAAGACGGAACCCCTCTCCTACGTGCCATATTCAAAGGGAACGCCCAACGTTTAGGGAACGCCTTGCGTTCGGCCTTGCCAGCCCCCTATAAATAGATCACAAGGGCAGCCGAGTTTGGTTACAAAATTTCTTCTTTCTCTATCTCTCTCTCTCTCCTGTTTTACCTCGTTTCTCCTCTTTTACCTTGTTTTACGTGCAAGAAATACCCCGAAGCCCCAGTATCATCCTGAAACCCGAAGCGAGTCCCGAAACCCCGAAGATCCCGAGTGAAAGAGTTTTCGAGCCGAAACTCTGCCCACGAAAAGTACGGTTTCTGAGAAAACATTACGGTTTCACCGAAGAATTACTACTCGAAGAGCCGTAGTGTTGTCCGAGCATCGTCTAATCATGTGAGTCTGTAGTTACTTTCTTCTACCACATAGATATGAAGTATTTTCTATAAAAATATATGCTATGTTTTTATACGTTGTTTGTTTACTTGAGATGGATGTTGAATGAATATTTTATACAGGTTTTTAAATGATTTAGACTATATATGTAATTTATATCTACAAATATGTTGGGTAAAACATGGGTAGAAGATATAGTTGGTGTGTGATGAAAGATGAGTTTGAGGATGAGATGAAAGATTATATAGATCATGAGATGAGAGGGACAGGTGAAAAATGAGTGAAACCTTACCCAAACAATGGCCCCCGTCATTCATCAGAGTAGGGATGAAAACCACAGACTATTCGAGACAGTCCTCTGGAACACTAGCAAGCTCTCAACTTGTAGGTGTTGTGGACTTGATGTTCACCGGTGTACTCTAAAAACCCTGGCAGCTATCGATTTAGTGCCTTATAATAAAATGATGGTAGCTATGGATTTAGTACAGTGTAGATGAACCTTAGTAGCTATGGATTTAGTATTGTATAGATGAACCTTGACAGCTATGGATTTAGTGTTTGTTATAGGAACTTCGGGCAGTAATGGATTTTGTGCTAATTCCTTAGGTCAATCCTTAGGAACAAATGAAGGAAGGATATTTTATTCTTAGGTTAAAACCTTAAGAAATAAAGAAGATAATGGGGATGGGTAATTAGGATGATTGTTTGATGATTGAATATAATAATTATATTATTGTGGGTTGAAAACCGTATATGCTCACCAGGCTCCCAAGCCTGACCCACTCAGTTTTCTTTGCATTACAGGTAATGACACAAGAGTATAAGTTGGTGGACTTGACGAGAGATTTTGGATTATAGATCAGTAGCTATAAATAAATGTTGTAAGGTCTATTTTAATTGTTTATGCTTTTGGTCTGTAACGGAACATGACATCCTGATATTTTGTTATTTAATGAAAATACATTTCTTTAAAGAAATGCTTTGATAAATTCTTATCATATTTTGTTTTGGAAACAAATTCTGCAACTCTTTTAATCAAATGATTACTCTTATTTTATAAAACCAAGCATAAACAAATCAGTCTTTTCTGGCCGTGAAAATGGGGATGTCACAGCATGCAGAACCATAAAGTTTGAAACTTTATTGTTTAGGATAACTTTTTGGGTGTAAATATGACTTTGGATTTCTGGACATGATGTATTAAGAATTTAATGGAGATTTGCATGGCCACAGTGTACGCGAAGGCGTACGTCGGGCGTAGGTGGACAACATCAGGCTTTCTGGTTAAGGTAGGTACGCTGAGCGTACAGCTGAGTACGCCCTGCATACTCAGCCTGTTGGGTTTAGCTACTTTGGGCTTCGGGTATTGGGCTGTTTGGTGGGCTTTGATGCTTGGACCCTAATTGACCATCTGGAAAAAATGTGTTTTGGACTAATTAGAGGATCGGATCTTTGGGTGAGGCCTAATAAGGGGTTTAGGACCAATTTGGAAAATTAGACCAATAATGGGCCTTGAATTAGTAGGGCCTTTTGGATGTAAGATTTTAGACTTGGGTGTTGGCCCAATTAGAGAAAAGGTAAATGGACAATTACCCAATGTCTAGGGCCCTTAGTCAAGAGTTGTATTCCAATTGTTGATTGGGTGTTTGTTTATTGTGATAGTTTGGGATTTTCGGTGAGTCGGAAGTTGGAGGTTTCAGTTTAGTTCGACATTGTGAGGTGATTCTTCCTTACTATACTTTCTGGTCGAAGGCATCAAGGCTGGCCCATTGGTTGATAACCTGGTATTGCTGATATGTTTATTATGATATATATATATATATATATATATATATATATATATGCATGCGAGTCTTGTTATGCTAGTCGGTAGATCTATAGGACTACCTGTGAATTGCCTGTTTATTTCTTTATGATATTATTTGTTATATGTCAAAATATTTTGTGGATAGGTTGAGGTAGTACTGCTTTGTGTTGTAGCCAACAAACCTTGGAGTATGCCAGATCTGAGCTGAGGGCCAGGGAGGGCATGCCAGACTCGTACTGAGGGCTTAGCAACATTCAATCTGTTGACTGATCAGGACAGGTAGCAAGCCAGACATAATTTGTGGGCTCGTGGGGTAAGCCAAACGTATGCTATGGACTCAGGGGTAATCCAATCTATAAAGTTATGGACCCGTTGCATGCTATTATTCTATTTGTGCTATTTTTTATGTATTGGTATTTTGGGGGAACTCACTAAGCTTTGGGCTTACAGTTTTGGATTGTGTTTCAAGTACCTCAATGGATCGCAGGAAGGTGAAGGCGTGATCGTGCACATCCTCATGTTTTTGTTTTACGATTTTGGGATTCCTCTGATGTGAAACTTATTATGAAAACAATTTGTAAACAAATGTTGGTTTTTGAGTTGTTTAAAATGTTTAAAATGTTTAAGAATTTTATGAATGTTTCATAAACTATCACAATATATTAGCAGATACAACTGCTTTTTTATTATAATATTATATTATATTTTATAACTGTTAGGATATTGTATAAATATAGAATAGAAATAATAATGTAATGTCTAACAATCTAATATTATTATCTAAATTTTTTTTTCCATTAATCATATAAATATTTTTTTTAATTAATTAATTAACTAGTTGACAATATTATTATTGTTAATTTAGATATTATAACAAATAAGTTAAGTTGAATTATAAAATAATACGAAAAATATTATTTTATTATAATATTATTAAATTATGTTTTTAGTGTAAATTTTTAGTATGTTATTGAAATGAAATATATTTTTGATAATCAACATTTTAATTTGTTCTAGTGTTTTATAGTTGAGGTTGTCTTTCTTATGTCTTCTAAGCTTTTTTTTAATCTCTTCTAAGTTCTAAGCTATTTTTTATACTAGTTTTTTTTTTTTCATCCTTTATCTCCTATAACATATACATATGAAAAATTCACATTTCATATTATTTTATTCCTGCAACCTATTTAATTTTCCTTTTACATTAATTTTTTATTAATTTAAAACTAAAAAAATATTAAAATTAAATTGAAAAATAACATTTAATAAAAGAACAATGCAGCAAAAGACAACTTAAATACTAAAGCGATAATTTAAATTATAAAATGAATATTAAAATAACTAGTTATTCAAAGATGGAATGTAGGCATGCTCAACGTAATCAGAAATATTAAAACGAAACTAGTGGTTGGTTTTAGCATTATGCAATTCATGTAGTATTTTTGTGTCTACTAGTTTGTTAATAGGATGATCACGCTGATGCATATGAAATATCGCAATACTTTTATCTTGTGGTATCACATTGTGTACTATAATGACAGTGTATATATATCTCTTGTTCTCTTCAACGAAAAATGACAGTGTCGATTGTTGTAATATTTCAAAACATTATTTAAGGATCCTACTATGTTCTACATTATTTTTTGTTGATTCTTGTATCATCTTGAACTGTTTATTTTTATCGGTCATTTGATGTGGATATGATTTAACAAATTCTGCCTAAGTTGGATGTATCTCATATGCAAGATAATAACCTTGCTCGTAATGTTCTCCATTCAGATTAAATGAACACCTATGGTGCTTTTCCATGATATTTCTCGTCAAAAAGTGGTGATTGATGGAGGACGTTAAGATCATTGTTCGAACCGGATATACCACATAATGCATGTCAAAACCATAAATTTTGTGATGCCATTACATCTAGTATCATTGTTGAATACTCATTATCAACCCTCATGTACTGGCCTCTTAATTCCGTAGGACGATTCCTTTAATTCTAATGTGTGTTGTTAATGCTACCAAGTATTCCAATAAATCCATGTCTGGATTTGTGTGCATGGTATAAAAGTTGAATGTCGGTGGATGTTGGATGATACAAATATCTGGAGTTATACAATTAGACAACACCATAATAGAAGTTTTTAAGACTTTCACGTGAAATTATTACGTATTGATGTGTATTTTTGTAATGCATTGAAACTTTATGATGGCTTGCATCATATGTTGTTTGAAAATATGGATAATTCATTTTCATGACACAAGAATATGTATAAACAAATCTTTGCTCATCCGGAACCTTTTGCGGAATTGCTCATTAGCAAAGGTTGAATTAGTCGCAAAGTAATGTATGGTTGGCAATTGTTCAACCTCTTCACGATGTCTATGGATTGTGGTTCTCCTATGAATGGTCGTGCAGGAACTGACATTATTATGAAGCAAAGCTTGTGTAGTACAAGATAATGTCGCTAACAAATTATCCTCGGCAGGTTCATCGTTAGACGAAGATGAATCATAGATATTTTCTTTCATTCTTATATTTTCGGACGTTTGTATTCACTTTGTTTAAAGGTATGGAATGGAATTATAGAGAGAAAAAAGAATGGAATTGAAAAGAGTTGGAATGAAGTTGAAGAATATATGATTATTTAACAAATATGACGTGGTTTTTTATTATGATAAATAAAAAAATCTTATTGACCAATCACAAATGAAAAAAATGAAAAAGATAGAATATTTTTGGAGAAAAAGAGACAATGGTATGCGAGTTCTCAAACCCGCCGCACTTCAATTTTACTATGCTCAAATAGCCAGTATCATCTTCGACGAAGAGTCGTCACCTCGGCGATAATGCTAACCCTCTATGTCAAACTACCTCCCACTCCTTCCACCCTAATAAAGATGAATTAGAAATACTAACATTTAATATGTGTGTTATATGTTTGGAAACTATATAGTTGTTTATTAGTTTTTAATTAAATGCCATAGATATGATATATTATAGTACAAGGGGGCATTCTAATCTTTCAAAGTATAAATTATTGGTAGTCATCAACATACAAAAGACCTAACAATTTTTTTATAAAATCTTTGATCACATTGGCATAGATTAGTTGAAAAAAAACAAAAGGACTTTCTTGAGGAAGAGCATCAATCATCAAAATTCCATATCAAGAAGGCCAACATAGACGTTTCAAGTTAGTCATCAAAATTCTCAACACAGACGTTTCAAGTTAGTCATCAAAATTTTGTTTCAAGAAGGTGACATATCTATTGATTAACGTGTATATTTCTTTTAAATCTTTGATGATTCAATAATATGGTTCCATCTATGTGTTATTACTTGAATAAGTATATCAAAACATCCATTTTTATTAAATCATTAGATATATTGATGATTGCTTCCATCTTTTTATGAACCTTTTAAGGAATTGCATCAAGGTTTAGTTAAATAAATCTTCTAAATTTATTTGGTTTAGGAAAGGTTTACGAAACAATATGTATGTAAAGATACTAAAACAATTTGTTTTGGTAATGTATCTTTTGAGGGCTATAAGTATTTTTCTTGTACGGTTGTGTGTATTTAAGAGGGCGTTTGTGATTTTATTTTGAACTTTAAAATGATTTTTAGGCAAAATAACTTATTGGCTTATAGTGATAAGAAAATGATTTTTTTTTATTAGATTTTGTGGTGGAAAAAAACCAATAAGTTAATAAGTAGTTTTTTAAAAAGTATTTGTTTTAATTTATACATGTTTTAAGAGGTATTCGTTTTTTACAATCCAAAAAATTGTAAGAAATTTTGAAAAATTAGAAATCTTAACTTATTTAAATTTCATTTTTAGATTAGTTAAAGAAATTATTTTAAAAGTCTTGATCATATAACATTTTTTGATTTATCAAAAAACTCAATAAATGATTTAGAGTATTTTTAATGAAATTCCAAACACCCTCCAAACACCCTCTAAAACTCCTTATAAAATCTATGTTTGTTGTGCTTTTTAACACTCACACTAGTTGGAACCTTCAACCCTCTCATTTGAATAAAGTTTATATGATCTTTTTTGTAGGGAAATATTAAACTCTTATACATTAAAGAATGAAATCATCTTCATATCATAATGCCCACAATTTTTTTTAATGAAGATGGGTTGGTTATAAATCATGAACAGAATGGATTTAGTATGTTCGTATTGGTCAATTTTTGCAACAATACGAATTCTTTGGTTTTTCTTTTAATTCCATAATTTTGTATCTTTCATTATTTTATCTGAATTTTCATATTACCCCTTCAACTTTAGTAATGTATCATTTATTCATCCCCTAACTTTTTCTTTTTACAATTTTAGTATTGTTTCTTTTTACAAACCTTTTTTTATTCTCCTAGAATCTTGGCAAGTTTCTTATTATTTTTTTTAAATGATTTATCAAAAAAAATTACGACTGTATTTTTATATGGTTTTAAGAACTTAGTTTTTTAAATTTTCATATATTTTTAACTTTTTACATCTTATTTGCAATTTAGTTTTTTAGAATCTATTTCTACAAAATTGTTTATTTTTAATATATATATATATATATATATATATATATATATATATATATATATATATATATATATATACTAGCAGTGTACCCGCGCAAAGCGGCGGGGCGTGTAAATTCTTTCGGTTATATGTTTCCTCTACAAAAATGGTATGTTACAAAAGAAAGTACATGTTGAAGACAAAATAATCAAACTATGGTGTTATTTGGGAGATGAAGTCATTTTTTGTTCCTGGACGGTGGACTTTATAGCAGAGGAAGGAACAAAGAGGTATATGCGATTGGAAGGATATTTGAATCAACATGCTAAATTTAAGGTATCTAAAAAGATTCAAAATTTGAATGAATCCTGGATTTGAGGGAACCATATCAAATTGCTGAAAAATATAAGAAGATTTGATGATAAATATTTGAATTCAAAATGTGGTTAAAATTTAATATTATTTTATTAATGGTTACTTGTACTATCAGCTTCATCATTTGGACGTCTTAAAAAAATATTATTATTATAATCAATCTATTTTTAGAAATAGTTAGATTTTCTTATAAGATAGTAAAGATATATATATCGAAGAGTTTTTTGTTTTCACAATTCTTTTTTAATTTGCTTTCTCATATTTCCTATATATTTGGTAGATTGTGTTTTTCAAACGAACCTAAAATATTTGATGCAACACATGGAGGTAGGGATGACAAATCAAGTAGCCGTGTCGTGTTTTTTTTTCTGACCGATAGGACACGACAATGAGTTACTTAACACAAATACGATACAATATGATATTGTGTTTTTTTACCTAAAACGAAAACGAATTAATTAATAAACGACAAACACGACACGACACGACACGATAAAGAAAACATATAACAACAATTAATTAATTTAATTAATACTAATCATAGGAACACGAACATAATCACTAGAGGGGCCGAAACTAAAACTTTTAAACAATATATATATATATATATATATATATATATATATATATATATATATATATATATATATATATATATATATATATATATTGTTTAAAACACGTATTTGAATTTTTGTAAGTTTTTCATTCTTTATAAGATTTTAACAAAGTTATTTAAACATATTTTTAATAGTGCATTAGTGCTCATGAACCTCATGACCAACCATCTTCTTCATACGTTCATTTAATGTTATCAAAATAATCCCTTTGAGGTTCATTATTCTTTTATAATTGTCTCTTAGTTCTTATGTGTTTGTGTTTTGTGGTTATGGTAATGCCACCCCGGATGTCAAGCACACATAATGATTTTGCACAATGGGGTATGTAAGAGGGAATAATTTTTTGTGTGGGTTCATCTTCCATAAAAATCATAATAGTTAATGTGAATATGTGATGACCAAAAAGTCATTTGTCTAACAGTTTGATTTTTAGATTCAAGATCCGTAGTATATAAATATATAGTCCGATGTCTTTTTTTTTTCTAGTTTCAGTCAAAATGGGCCCAATGTATGTAATAAATACTTTTGGTTTTATCTCCTACACTAGGATTGCTACCGGATTTCCATTTTGTTAGATTTCACTGGGAATTAAAGCATATGCCTTAATATGTTTGAGCCATTTTTTTGTGGACCAAATGACGGTTGTTATATAGCTTAAGTATTAGCCACTTACGACCCAAATAATTGTCCACGACCACATATATGTTGCAATAATTGATCAAATATTGTCGTTATGATCGACTGTTTCTTTTGTGGATTATTAATGTTGGGTGATTTTCAATGAACATTACAATAATTTTTTTTTTTTACCGGCAAATAATTTTATAAAAGCAAGCAAACAGTTTCAGCAAGGTGCTAGGAGGGAGAGAGTACAGTACAGGAAAGAAGAGAAAAAAAAATTACATAATTCTAAAAGGACTAACACACCAATCTATCCAACTAATGTTGCATCGGTCTCTCCTATGCTTAATTAATGTAAACACAATGGATTTCAACGAATCTGCTAGTCTGGGTGGCGATGTTCTTTGTTTTTTAAAGATCCAATCACACCTAGCTTTCCAAATACTCCATGCAGTCCCATAACATATGTTAGTTAGAGTTTTTCTTTTCTTTGCACATGTACCCCATTGTGTTACATATTTCACCATTTCCTATGCATTCTGAAATTGGAGATGAGGAATGTTGCACCAATGACCTACATATTCCCATACCTTTGATGCCAGTGGACACCGGAATAGCGCGTGTGCCGTATCCTCCTCTTCCAACTCACAATAGGGGCATAAGGCGGACATGAGCTACATTCCCCTTCTAGTTAGCGCACGTGCCGTTGGGAGTCGATCAAGCTTTGCCATCCATATGAAACAGTTGATCTTCAAAGGGACTTCATGAGTCCACTTTATCGATACTTCCCTTGGCATCATGTTTCTCCAGTCGATCTGTGTTCTAAGAACATTAACATGGAATACTCCGTCACTCGACAAATTACGCACCCATCTGTCGCTTTGAGCCACTGACAAATTATTCTCATTTGATTTTTAACTTTTGTGTCATATATAATGGAACTAAGTGTAAGGCCCATATATTATATGGGTTAATTATTAAAAATGATTTTTCTTTTAAATTTAGATAAATAAACAAAATAAACTAATAAATTTTAATTTAGAAAATTTGAAATAAAAATATAAGTTCATTAATGAAATTGATATTTATTTATTAATACATTTATTGTAATTATCATATTAAAGTATTATATGGAATTTATTAAAATAGAAAAACCACAAAATGATATGTGGAAAAGAAATTAATTTAAAACAACAACAAAATGACATTTGACAAATTGAATTAAAGTGTGATATATGGCAAAAAAACCTTCATTTATTAGACTAGACTAGACTAGATAAAAACTTTGATGGTAAACACAATTAATTTTAGAAAGGACCGAGTGATTTATTTATATTAGTTTTTAGGATTAAATATTATTTTTGATTGCATGTTGTAAATGGGGTCCGGGGCGAAAATAAAAAAAAGGGTCTTTAAAGACAAATATAATAAAAATTAAAAAAAAGTATATCATTTATTATTTATTGTAAATTCGTTCAATTAGCAATAAGAAGCAAGTCAAATTGTTTAACTTTTGAGCTAGATTGAGTTTGAACCAACTTTAGGTCCTAAAAATCATTTAGGTAATAATTTTTTTTTATATATACACTACATAGACCATAAATTTTGGGCCCCCTGGAGACGTGGGCCCTGGGCGGTCGCCCGGGTTGCCCACCGTCTGGACCGGCCATGTGTAAATAAGGTGCATAAAAGCCAAATTTATTATGAAAAATTAAATATTTTTCTATATTTGCTTCCTACACATGTAAAATCCACAAATTTCTTCTCTTCATATCCTCTCTTGATTTTACTATTTGTTTTGATCCAATAACTAGGAAAAAAAACCAGCAAAACTTCATACATGATATTTATCTGATGGAGCAACCAAATTAGGCTTTAGTTTTTTTTATTTTTATGTTTAGTTAATATGTTTAATATATTACGATTTTTATTCATTTGAATCTTTGACTTATAGGTCATCGTTTTTTTTGGTTGATCTACGTTATAAGATTATCAAAACAGTATTTTCATAATCGCCATGCCGAATAATAAATTAAAGTTTATTAGTATGATCTTTTAATAGTTTTTTTTTCACATAACCAAAATTGAAACCCAAGATAAACTAAAACATCGTATCTTTAAAAAAAAAAAAAAAAAAAAAAAAAAAAGGAAGCAACATAACCAAATAAAACATTACTGAAAACCCCAATATTTTTAAAAAAGAAAAATCAGGAAAAAAAGAAGAAGAAGAATATAGAATCGAAATATGAAAGTTATCTAAAACTATGATGATGATAATATTATTTTAAAGTTATGACATTCCAGAAAGGCCTTCAACTCGCATTCGCTCTTGGTGAAATCTTCATCATCATCAATCACTAAACTCATATGAAGAATATCATAACAAGTAGGAGACTCATGCTTAGTGTTCTCCCTTCCACCATTTTTCCCAATTCCTACATTTATAGTATTGGCACCTTGAATACCATTCAAAAATAAAACTTCTTGAATTCTGTAATTTTTATCTAATATAAAAAGTTGTATAGTCTCCCCCTTCTACTAATCCAATATCTTTTACATCATGAGTTGAATTCCAATCAATGTATTCATTTTAGTTGAGCCTCGGTATGATTTACAACAAAACTAGGCTTAGTGTACAATGCAACACACATAAGGAATTGGTATTAAATAAAAAACATCAGTTGTAATAATAATATATTAATTCTAGAAACAAACTCAGTCGAAATCTAGAATTTGGTTAGCTGAAATGTAGAGGTAGAAACCCAAGCTCTAAGTTTTTAGCAATGTCTAACCTACTACAACTCCTGATCACATTAAGCATTTACAATTTAAGTGTACTAATATCAACAAAACCCATTTCACTTAAACTAATATAACAATACCAACTTTGATATCTAATGAATTCACCCCAATTTGAAAATAACTTTATGCTTTAAAAAGATATAAACCTTTTTTTTTTTTTGTAAAAACTCATAAGAAATTACCAAAGAAATAAAGATATTCTAAAAACTCCAAAAAATAGTTTTGGACAACAAAGTATGTTCAACTAGCATCAAATACATCGATACAACATACAATATTTAAGAACAAAAGTACAACAAAGTAACCCCCCAAATACTTGGCAACCATAATTTAGGTCTCTAACACCGCTAGAGAAACACACACACACCAAAAGAATATGTCACGCTTCGTACATAGAGCTAGTCTATTGACATGCATAGAGCTGGACTATTGACAATACATTCGGTTCACAATCAAAAGGTTCAAGAAAACAAAAACATGAAAGGACTAAGTGATTTTATCTTTAGCTTTTTACGATTAAATATTTTTTTTGGATTGCTTGTTCACTTGTACATAAGGTGCATAAAATACAAAGATTTACTATATTTTGTGTATTAGGTGTTGCATATGATTTAGTGTTTTGAAAACCATTAGTTACTAGAAATTATATTATGTTCTTTAATTTCCAAAAAGTTTTATATGTGCAATTTATTTGATGGAGCGGTGGCACAGCCTAATTTGTTTTAAAGAAATTAAATATCTTCCTAACATTTGTTACTATTTTTCTTCCTACCATATTAAATGTTGACAAGTGGATTAAATGATTATTAATTTCATTAAATATCTAATTAAATGTGATACATATCAACATTTAATATGATAGGAGAAAAAGTAGGAACAAATGGTAGGAGGATATTTAATTTCTTTTTGTTTAATATTTTATTCATATATTTGGTTAATAAGTTCAATATATTTTATTCATATGATGGGTCATTGTTTTTTGATTGAGTGATATAATAATGTTATCAAAATAACATTTTCATAGTAGTCATTATGTCCAATAATAATTTCAAGTTTATTGGTATAATATTTTTTAGTTTTTCTTTATAGAAAATAACCAAGAAAAACTAAAAGAGAAATCTCCAATAAAGTCCTAAAATTTTGGTATGGTTTACGTTTTAGTTCTAAACTAATTTTTGTTTACGAAAAAGTCCCAAAAACCGGCAAAAGTTTGCATTTTGATCCTTTTTGACTGGTTAGAACTGATAACAAATTAACTTGTGACTATTTCATAAATTGACCCAAAATATTGGGACTTTCTGCAAAAACAAAAAATATTAGGATTTTTCTGCAAACAAAAACATTATTATTATTATTATTATTATTATTATTATTATTATTATTATTATTATATTAAAAATATAAATAAATATACGGTTTTTTAAATTTGTTGTTATTAATATTGTTAATAATACATATAAATACATTTAAATTAAAAAAATATATTAAAGACATTTTATAAATGTGAATGTTGAGCGGATGGTAATGCTTTAAAGCTTTGAAATCATGAATGTTTGTTTGTATATTCTAACTTTGTATATAGTCATTTCACATATGTTATTATTGTTTTTAATTCAGAATATTAACATTTAATAATTTAAAAGAAGTTACTGGTTTTTCAAATTGTTTACAAATAGTGAGCGTGTGATATGAGTGTATGTCTTGTGTGGAAGTATTTGAATTACCAACATGTGTGTTGCTCTTTTTCATTACTTTATCCTTGTGTGTGTGTTTTTTTTTTTTTAACATAGCAGATATAGTGTGATAAAGCAAAACAACTCATATTACTTTCTATTAAACAAGATATTTTAATTAATATTTTCGAATTTTGATATGAACCACCAATGTAAATATTTATTATGGATCTGTTGTATTTGAAAAGAAATCATTCTACCTTAAGAAATTTTATATACAAAGTGAGAAATCTTTTTATCTTAAACTATTTATACACAATTTTACAAATAGATAACTTTTTTTAAATTGTTAAGTGTTAATATTTTGAATTGAAAACAATAATAAGAAATGTGAAATGATCATATACAAAGTGAGAACATACAAACAGATATTCATGATTTTAATGCTTAAAGTATTACCATCACCACCACCTTCACCTTTAAATAATTTCTTTAGTATATTCTTTATTTAAGTGTATTTATATGTATTATTAAAAATATTAATAATAATGAATTTAAAAATTAGTATACTTGTTTATATTTTTAATATAATGATAATAATAATAATAATAATAATAATAATAACAATAATAATAAGGTTTTTGTTTGCAGAAAAGTTCTAATATTTTTTTGCAGAAAAGTATTATATTTTGGATCATTTTGTGAAATATTCTCAATATTTTGGATCAGTTTATGAAATAGTCCCAAATTAATTTGGTGTCGGTTCCAACCGGTCTAAAATGATCAAAATGCATACTTTTGCCGGTTTTTAAAACTTTTTCGTAAAAAAAATTAGTTTAAGACTAAAACGTAAACTTGACCAAAATTTTAAAACTTTATTGAAGATTTCCCAAACTAAAATAGTGAAAACCAAGAAAAATAACCAATGATGCATACTAGTGGATTCACCAAAAAGAGTGAACTTATATTAAGCTATTGTATTGCCGTTGTGTTATTCAAGTATAGCTTTTAGTTTTCCTAAATTTAGTTCGGTATTTGTTTTAGTTTCTTTTTCGGTCGTTAATATCTGTTCATTTTGATTTCTAATGTTAATTATTTTTTTAGTTGAAGACAAGTAACGTTTAACCTTACAATATGTCATTTTATGTGTTCTTTTTTTGTTTATTTTAATATTATTTTGCATCAAGTTTTCTATTTGTATATGGTTTAGTATAATAATTGATATATTATGTTTTTCATCAAGAATATCCGCACCGATCATTTTTTGATTTCTATTTTAGGTAATTTGAAGTGGAACAGGATCTCATGTGCATTTGGATGCATCTTGGAGCAGATGCGAAGCTTAATTGGAGTTGAAAACACCTGAGGAGACTGGAAGTTGGAAGTTGGAAGGAATTACTTGGAACTGAAGAAATCAAGTTTGAATCAGGTGTAAATGACTTTACATGATCTTGTAACCTTCCTAAGGACCTCTTAGACCAAAAATTTCACGTTGGGAAGACTACAAAGCATTTTCACGGTAGTGTTTTTGTTTACACGATCGTGTTTTTATCCCACAACATTTTTATGGCCTTTAAATCTATCCATGGTGCTCACGGTTTTTTAGACCGTATTCCTCCTCATTTTAAAGCCTCGGTATGGACTGATATTATTAATGATTTGTGTATTTTATCTCTCAAATGTTTGGATTTATTGTCCCATTACAAGAAAGTTCTGTTGTATTAATCGGTTAAAAGGAAAGTTTGTTTTATGTTAGGAAAACTGTGATTATAGACAATAGCTTTTTTAAGTTTTGGTATTGAAATAGGAGTCTAATATCTTTAGTATAAATAGATATGTAGGTTTCTGTTTTTTGATTAATTAATAAAATATCGCAGGAAGTTTTTATTTATTTATTTATTTATTTATTTTTTTGTGCTTTGTTAGTGTTCACAAGAGAATCAACTCTTTTTTTTTTCTTTCTTTTACATTGGTGCAGAAGGTTTGATAACAACTTTTAGTCTACACTTGGTATTAGAGTGGTTTCGTTGAAGGGGGTGTGATTCGAGGTTGATAACAAGCAACCCCGGTTTCTCTTAATCGGGCTTGTGAGAGACTAACCGGAGACGCGGAATAAACGGACATGAAGACGTCAAAGCGGGTGGATTTGAATCGGTTCGTTTTGCGGGTGACGAAAGACAGTGAAGGTGGTCGTGATCTTGTCTTGTTGTCTGGTGGCAGAGTGCCCTCGAAACAAGTTTAATTAAAGAAGTCGGGGTTAAAGAGACAAGGATGTCGTTGGTTAAAGAAGGAGGTTCGATGACGTATCAAGTTCCGGTTTTGACTCCAACGAATTATCCGGTGTGGGTGGTCAAAGTCAAGTCGATTATGGATGCACACGGCATATGGGAGATGGTGGAACCAAAGGCGTTAGGTGAAGCATCGGATCAAAAGAAAACAAAACAAGCTCATGCCTTTTTGTTTCAAGCGATGCCCGAAGACATGGTGTTGCAAATTGCGAGTTACACCGAACCAAAGAAAGTGTGGGATGGGTTGAAAACACGGTATTTGGGAGTGGATCGGGTAAGAACAGCTCGGCTTGCAACGTTAAAGAAAGAGCTTGAAAGTTTGCGCATGAAGGAGGGTGAAACGGTCGCTGATTTTGTGAAAAAATTATCCGGTTTAGCTTCAAAAGCAAGGAGTCTTGGATATGAGGTTGAAGAAGGTAATTTGGTAAAAAGGTTACTAGATTCAATGCCTAAGTCATTTCCTCAAATCGTGGCTTCAAAATAGAACAATGTTTTGAGTTGGATTCAATGTTATTTGATGAAGCGGTTGGTAGATTGAAGGCATACGAGGAGCGTATAAGAGGAACCGAGAAAGTGAAGGACACTAAAGGTGGGTTGTTGTTGGCTAGTGAGGAAAAATCACATGTTTGTAAGCATTATGGCAATAGACGTTAAAATCGGGATGACTTTGGACGTGACCGGGGAAGAGGTTGAGGGTCTGGGAGAAGTCGAGATGGTAATGAACATGTCCGGGATAAAAGTCACACTAGATGTTACAAATGTGGTGAGCTTGGTCACTATAAAAACGAGTGTCCTAAATGGGAAAAGGAAGAAGCGAGCCTAATCAAAGAGGAGTCGACAGTGTTTTGAACGAGTGGCTTAACCGATTAAGGGGTGATTGTTGGATTAATCGGTTAAAAGGAAAGTTTGTTTTATGTTTGGAAAACTTTGATTATAGACAATAGCTTTTCTAAGTTTTGGTATTGGAATAGGAGTCTAATATCTTTAGTATAAATAGATATGTAAGTTTCAGTTTTTTCATTAATCAATAAAATATCGCTGGAAGTTTAGTTTTTTTATGCTTTGTAAGTGTTCATAAGAGAATCAAATCTTTCTTTCTTTCTTTTACCTTGGTGCACAAGGTTTGATATCAATTTTTAGTCTACAAGTTCTAGGTGATGGCGCTCAGTTTGCTTTTACAAGTTCTAAGTGATGGTGTTAGTTTTCTTTTTGTAATGATCCTTGGATTAGAGACATCCCTTTGCATTTATGTTTCCCCCATTTGTATGATCTAGAACTGAATAAGGATGTGAATGTTGCTAATAAATTAAGCCATTCTTCTTGGAGTTGGTCGTTCTGCATGAATCTTTTGGGAGGAGTCGAGTCAGTGCAAGGAGAGACTCTCACTTTTTGTTGCATTTGATTACTTTGACTTATGTTGCAGATTGGGGGGGTCTGGTCTTTAGAGAAGTCCAGGGAGTTTTCAGCAGCTTCAGCTTGTTACTTGGTGGATTCGGTTATGTTGAGCTCTACTTTTATTCAAATGAGACTGGTCTTGACAATTCCTATAAAGCTTAATGTTTTCGTGTGGAGACGTATGCTTGATAGACTTCCTACGAGGTTGAATACTTCTAGGAGGGGTACGGATATTCTATCCATGACTTGTGTTCTTTGTGTGTGTATATATGTGTGTATTCTGATGGTTTGAATGGTCTATTTTCAGTATGGTGGTTACTCGAGGAGGATTCAGTAGTAGCTCTAGTGTTGATGAGGGTTCAGGCTCTAGGTCCGAACATTTGGATGATCAGATGCGAGATTTCATTTCATCAACGATTACTCGTTGCATTCTAGAGTAGACTCATGTGATATTTGGAACGATCAAGGAGGGTATCATGGAGATTCTGGATAAGTGCATGGGTGCTTTTCATTCTGAGATGGTGGAGATGATGTGTAACATCCCAAAAATACAGTCTAAAATTTTCATTTTAAATCATTAATAAAACCATAATTATCATTCAACATATAAAAATCATAAGTCGTGTATCTTAAAAATATCATAACATCTGTCAAACATATCAGAGTATAAACATCCCAGGCTAAAAAAAATGATGTGTGCACTGTAATCATCTCGAGCTCTTCCCTTTGCTATCAGAAGTACCTGAAACCAAAATTGAAAACTGTAAGCACGAAGCTTAGCGATTCCCCCCAAACTACCACATACCATAAAAATAAACACATAAGAGCATATATCGAGCCTTGACCACTGCATCGGGCCCCGCTCGGCATCAGATGAATCTGGCATCGGGCCCTGCTCGACATCATACCGAAGTCCGGCATCGAACCAAAGTCCGGTATACATATAACATAGCAACAGACAAATAACACATAAACCTATAACATATAAACATATAAACCTTCCTCGGGCTTGCCACGGCATCGGACTGAAGTCCGGAACACATAAGATATAAGCTAAACATTCATCGGGATTGCCCCGACATCGGACCAATTTCCGGAATACATAACACATAACATATAAGCTAAACATTCCTCGGGCTTTCCCCGACATCGGACCGAAGTCCGGAACACATAAATAACACATGCAAGAATCACAAATACATCAAGCATACAAACATTCCTCGGGCTTGCCCCGGCATCGGACCGAAGTCCGGAAACATATAATCTACATTGGGCTAACCCCGATATCGGACCTAAGTCCGACATACACTAACATACATAAACGGGCTGGTATTGGTGCCTTCGACCCGTTCCTGGAGGAAAACTCACCTCACGCTGTTGAAGTCCCGCAGACAAAACCATCGCTGCTGGATGACAGATTCTCGAATCTATCAACATCAAAATAACACCCAATTAATAATTGGATCCCAATACATATCCATATGTCCATGCTTGGGGTAAAAGACTGCTTTACCCCTAACTTAGCTTGATCCAAGCCTAAGGCCCAATCCAAAGGCCCAAAAGTCTAATAACTAACCAAAACCCAACATATGGCCCAACTTTCCAAATTAGGCCCAAACCTTTACATGGTCTTACGCTAAGGCCCAACCATTTATTCTTGGTCTAACACTTGGTATTCCAATGGTCCAATATCTCATTATCATCAAGGCCCATTTATGGCCCATCTATGGCCCAATTTTCACAATTGGGCCCAAGCCTGTACAATGGGCCTTATCCTAAACCCCAATCCAAATATTCTAGTCCATTTACTTGTTAATAGTTGGCCCATCAAGAGTCCAGACATCTAGGCCCAGCAGAAAGGCCCAACTCTAAACCCAATACAATTAGGGTTTTCACATGAAATGACGATCCAGGTTAAGTGTTTCCAACTTAACCCATTAAGGACTTAATCTATTAAGTCCGTTAATCTGTCGAGTTAATCATGTAGTGTGGTCGGCTTAATCCATAATCCCAATCCGGTTATCTAAAAATGCAGGTCCCTGCAATCCAAAACCCATATATCCAAAATTAGGGTTTTCATTAGGCCCACTAGGGTTTCATAAGTCGAGCACCACCCGCTACCACCTCGGGTAGTAGTGGTCAACGACGGCTCACGGCGGCGGCCACCACCTCACAGTGGTGGTTATGGTTCTAGTCCAAAAATGTCCAAACATCCCAATAGCAGTCCAAATACATTTAAAGCACACCGCCACCCAACACGGTGACTGGTGGCGGCTGCCACCATCCTACAGTGGTGGTTATGAGTTTCTAAATTACACTAGTCATTAATTACAATTTACAAAGCCAAAATCGCAAATAACACACACACACGCACACACAACCACACTTGTGGTGGCCGGTGGTGGTACATGGTGGCAGCCACCACCTCACGGTGGTGGTGGTGGTGGCTGTTTTCGGTTTTCCGGCCAAACAAATACCATATACGCAAAATAACACACACACACACACACAACACAAACTTAAAGTAGCAGCACTCTCATACTCATGTGAAACACGAACACGACAGCCCTTCGGGGGTGGCGACGATAACAGGGGCAAATAGAAACGAGCCATACGGCGGCGATGGTTGGGATTAATAAGTGGAAATAGGAGAACGGGGGAGGAAAAGTGACTCAATCCGTCACCGAGAGCAGCGACCAAGACAACTATAAGCTTGTTTCGTCCGGTCTCACGATGTCACTGCTTCCATCAGCATCCTTCCTCTTTAATGGTCATGGTTTCCCTCTTCCCAATGTGCTCCAAGTCAATGTCTCGTTCTCGGGCTCTAGAAGTCATATCATTCATGGTCTCACACCTCGAGATATTCAGGATCTCCCTGCTATCGTTCTGCAGTATGTCCCAATACTTTACCTTCTTCATTTCCTCATCTGCTGTCTATTGTGGTACAAACTAAGCTCTCTCCTGATATCCGCAAACATAAGCCTAGCTACCTTCCAATGCTTAACACCAAATCCGAATACAAGATCAAGTCCCGACCCAAAAGTTGAACCGCTAAAGGATGTCTTAGCCCTTCCGTCAAAATAACTCTGACAATCGTTCAATCCAACAGAGCTATCTCAACCAATCACATTGCACATGAAATCACTAAGTTCGCTTTACTCCAATTGAATATTACAACCAATCTGTAGTCACACATTACCTCCGACCTCTGTCGCCTACCCCTTACTAATTCCATGAATGTTGTGGTCCTCCCCCAGCAAATGAACAGACCCCCAGGTATAATACATCGGATGGAAACCATGACCATTCAAAATGAAATCCATCTGAAAATCTGAAATCCCAACCTGCCTATCCTCTACAAAAAAGGAGCCAAACTCAAACACAAGATCCTGATATGACAATAAAACTGAAACCGCCAGTATCCTACCTGATACTCAACTCATGACTAGAGATCCGCAAAACTATGTGTGCATTACCTCTCAATCCTCCTGATTTAAGACAACCCCTCCCTAAATCGGGATATAACGGCTCCCGGCCTTCGCTGAGACCACTAGCCCCACACCTGTTCCAGCTACCAGGTTCCCAAAGACTCAAATGGCAAGGCTACCCAGCCTAAAAACCCCTCTGCGTCACATACATTGACTAGTGAATGCTACTACTCCCCTCAGTTTTACAACACTCTCTCACTGACTAGTGAATGCTATGGCTCCCAGTAGTCTTACGACACTCCCCATGGACTCGCCCCACGGTCTTTCCTGACAGTCCTAAGTGATTACCCCCACTTGGATTCATCCACTCTCTTACAATCTCACAACTACTGGATTACTGAAAAATCCCACAATCTCATTATCAAACCACCACTATACCGAGTTAAATACACTAATACTCCACGACCAAACATTCACCGATCATAACCCTCGCGAGCTACTCATACCAACTTTGGAGTTGATTAACAGACCAACTGTTGTCCTACCTAGAGTATATATAGCAATCTATACGCCGAACTGGAAAAAACCCCCAACAATCAAAACTTGACCTCAACGACTCAACCACACAAAACTCAAACACTGACGAACCCGAAGGAAACATTGACCATAACAACTCCCTGACCAACGGCTACCTACCGTGAAGACACTCATTCAATCCTAAACATATACACATGCATGATCTCGCTCTGTACCCTGCCTTCACCACATCTAGTCCTAATTCTCATATACCCGGATCGCAGATCCCTGTAACCCAATCTTTTGGAACCGCATCCCAACATATTGATGATCCTCTCATCAAAATGCCCAATTATCCCCTACTTAAGGCTCGAGCCACCGCCAATTGGCATTCCAAACATACCAAACAACAACTAACTCACCAATTATACCATACCCGATTCTTGGGACGTACCACGCAACACTCAATGACCTTCCAGATAAAGACCAATCAACTCAAGTATTCCGAATCTTAGATGGAGACCTCGGAAACTTCCCAACATGACTGCCTCCAATCACCAAGAATCTCACATAGCTGCATAATCAGGTATTTCGACAATCCTAAAATAGCACTGACTCTTTATCTGGGAATAATGAACTACCACACACTTCATTCTCTGAATCCTTAAGCAACACCCCATCGCAAGGATCAACATAGAAACAGGAGACCTCACTCTCACAGTCGACTGGCAGTATAGACAACGAGGGTTGTCGTCCCGATATACGCCTCCTGATTATCTCTTACAACATAAGAAATACCTCCCGACAGACATACTACAAAATCCTTTGCTGCAAATACTGCAACTATCTGCTACCCCACGGGATTTACCTCCAAACTCTGAAATTGGAAGCTCGATGTCCCTTCCATCCAACACAGATGGCGGGAAAAATAAAATCCTCATCATAGAGATTGACATCACAAACCGTCGACCAATCACTCAACTCAGACTGCAATCCTCAACAGCGCATCACCTCCACCTCCTTTGTGAGTCTTGCGACTCCAACTGACACCTCATCGGTCAAATCCCTTGAGACCTAAGCTAAACTTTCTCACAAGGCCTACTCCATTCAAACCCGACCGGCATGGCCCTCGGGACCAACAATTACTAGGACCATTCTCAGTCTGATCAACCGCAGCCAAATAACCGGTAAAGATAGAAACGCACGCTACAATGAATCATGGAACCTAAACCATGTTATCCACCCTCAACCTGCTACTTAGAACCCTTGAAATTCTCCTTGATTCGATTATGGATCCTCTACTTTCAGTAGTACCGGCCCAGTACTACCTTCCACATCTATCCATACTTTCCTCGAGAATTGTTCTAGATTTTCTAAGTAGCTACTCAACTCCACTATTGACCAATACAATTCCACATGCTCGCTCCCCAACGAATACTCACTGCTAAACAACGCACTCATTGGACTGAAATTAATCCCTAGGCTCTCTTACGATCCTACAATTTTATGCTATCAGCTACTGGAGAACTCCTTTCAATGTCAATTAGTTATTTCATGAATACAATCACATGCAACAAAGCTTAGATAATCCTTCAAGTAACAGACTCATCCCTACAACGTTTGAACTCAGACGAGAGCTGCGCAACAGGGTTAAATGCGTCACTCTAAGATTATCCATCCTTTTCACATGTGACTTGACATATTCAGTTAATATCTAACTCACATCACTCATGAGTTCCAAAAAGCACAAAGCAAGCAACATTCGAGCATCGAACCTCCTCCACCAACACATAAAGCCTCTGTAGCATTCAACCCCATTCGCTCTATCCACAACACAAAAGACATCACCGAATTCAGGAAATCATACCTCACAACTCCTAGAGATCTCTAATCATATGCATGCAACTCTACTAGCTCACATAACATGCATAAAGGCATCTCTCTTAAGTAGGCACACTAGCATGAAATACTAAGCAGATCCCTATCCCTAAACTAGCATGCAATTCTATCATCTCATAATAGCAAGTCATCGCAGCACATAATCAAGTAAGGGATTTTGGTAAATCATCGCTCGGCTCTGGCTGATTGTACACGCTACTTCGAACCTGCTTTCAAAACTCTTTAATTTCCTTGGAAAATCATGTGATGAAAAATCATTTCTTTTGATAAGTTATCAACTCCTCGGTTTGAGTGTAGACATACCCGAGGGTGTGCCCGAATCCCTCAAACCAAGGCTCTGATACCAAATTGTAATGCCTCAAATTTCAAGACAATTTATTTTATTCTCCAAATATTACTCATAAATTCAAGCCATCACATAAATTGTAAGTTATTATCAAAACAATATTAGAGTATCCCAAAATCATCAAATCTTTATAAGACGGTGAATGTGTACAATCATGCCTCCGTCTTCCCGAAATCGACAGAAGTACCTGAAACACATTTAAATCAACAGTTGTAAGCATGAAGCTTAGTGAGTTCCCCAAATTCCACATACAACACAACACAAATAGACTACTATGGAGTCTATTAGCAGTCTCAATCACACATAATCAGCATAACATAATAATAATAGCTAGACCCAACTGGTCATTACAAATACAACTACTCTACTACACAGGAACACACAAACATGCGTAAGTCACAAAGACAACTAGCATCCTATATACATAATTTAGTGAGCCGAAATTGGTGCCTTTGACTCACGAACATCGGGAGAAGACTCACCTCAACCGCTACAAAAGTAATCCTACACTACTGCTGCTGCTGCGAAATGGCTCTTGAACTGAGCCAAACAACCCAACAAAAATATCAATAACTAAACAAGGCTAAATCCTAACACTAGGCCCAAAGATGGCCCCAACTAACCAGGCCCACTAATGACCCAAACCTATTGGGCCTAACAATATCCAAGCCCATTGGACCCATTAAGGCCCAAATCTATTTGGCCCACTAAGGCCCATAAATCAGTCCAATCCTTAATGCAAGTCCTCAGTCCATCAAAGGCCCAAATAACACAAACCCAGACAAAACCCAAGGCCCAAAATCCAAATGAATAACAAGTCTGAAAGCCTACTGACCATCATTACGCTGCCCTTAACCCTGGTATGCCTTGCGTATGAGGTTGCTCAGCTGAAAATGGGGAGCAGCATGCGTATGCTTAGCGTACCCATTTTTACGCTCGATATATGCACCAAAAACCCAAAATGTTCATTAAGCAGTTAATGCTTAAGACCAGAAGCCCACAACACATATCCAACTCTTAATGAACTTTTAGAACCATAAATTCACGGACTTAGTGGCTTTGCATGCCCCAAGAGGAGCCAATCTCAAGAAATAACACACTACTTCCACTAAATTAACATTAACTTATGCATGAAATGATTATAATAATTAAGATCCAAACTTTAAGAGTCCACAACCCTAACAAGGACCAAATACGAAGCTCAAAAGTTCTGGAGTAACTTCTACTCACAAGAACCACCATAAAGGGACCAAAATCATAACCAAAAACCACCTAGATAGATCTACATGAAAAAGTTTCCAAGTTTCAGACTTTATACCTCCAAAAGCTTGCAAAGTTGATGAAGGTTCTGGATCTAAAAGCTTTACTTGAACCATAGCTTGATCACCAAGTTCCTTCTTCTTCAAGGACCAAACATAGCAAGTCATAACCCAACTAGATCCACATGAGAAAGCCACCAAGATTCAAAATTTATACTTTTTGAAGCTACATCAATATAATTAGGGCTTGGATCCACAAGCTCCAAGCCAAGTAATGCTTCCTCAAGAAACTCCTTCTTCCACAATAAGCACCAAAAACCCACTAAATCACCAAAAAGCTCAAGAATCACTCAAATGGAGGCTAAGGGTCGATTTCTAGGGTTTATAGGGATGGAGGATGAAGATATTAGGGTTAGGTTATAAGATAGGGTTTAGGTCTGATTAGAGTACGCCCGACATACATATGGTACGCCCATCGTACTTCAAAAACTACCTGTGATCATCCTGGTCAGTACACCCAGAGTACGCCAAGGTATGCCATGCGTACTACTCTCTGCACTAGTACGGTCTGCATAACCTTTGTGTACCCCCGCGTACCCGGCTGAACCCTAAAACCACCAAACTTCCAAAAGCCATAACTTCTTCATTATAAATCTGTTTCCGACGATCCTTATATCCTCGAATAGGTAACGAAAGGCCCTATACTTCTATCAACTTTATTTATCTGGAAGCCCACTCGGACTCATATCCAAAATTCATGAAAGGCCCAAACCAATGCCTTTAACAATACCTTTGGGCCTTAAAGCATAAAGCGGATTCTTTTATCACACAACCTACCATACCCATACCCCAAAAGGTCCCAAACCTTCCTTCTTTAAAGCCTTAAAACATCTCATACCCAAATTATCACCCACAATCCTTAAATCACAAAACACTCCGAAAGAGGATGTTATACAGTGTACGCAAGTCTTGACCTGATTCGAGTGGTTGATCCAGTACACGCATCATACCATGGAGTACGCCCAGCGTACTTGCCAGGCAACCTAAAAACCCTCTTGTAACTTAATCCAGTAAGTCCTAACATCCAAAACATAGATCCAGATCCCTAAGAACGTCCTAAGCCATAAAGTCATAAACTTTATGTAATGCCCCATTCCTGGTACGCAATTGTTTATTTAATCAAGTATTTATTTTTGAGCTACTCGATGAGTTGGTAGCCCTAACTCGTCGAGTAGATGCCGAAAAGGACGCGAGGTTTAAAGGGTCTACCCGGCGAGTCCAAGCATGGACTCGACGAGTAGGTCTGCCAGGAGGAAACCCTATTTGCGGGCTTTTGCACCATATTTAAGCCACTTAATCGCCTTTGGGCCTCCCTTACTAGCCTCCCTATCTTCCAGAAACCCTACTCCGATTGAGAGCTTCACCTTTAAGATTTTAGGTGTGTTTTTGTGTTATAGAAGATAGTTGGAAGAGCTTGGAGCTATCAAGATTGTTGAAGAGGATCAAGATCCAGGATTACATTCATCTTTGGCAGCCTTGTGAGGTAAAAAGATTTTAGCTTGATAACCCATAGCTTAGATCTTTTTTAATGTTGATTTGTGGGTCTTTTTTACCCTTTTGAGTAGGATAAGTTTCTTATCATCGGTTGTATGCCAAGCAATCCCTCTTTCCTATGATATTTAGCCTCTAGAGTCATAAAAGGGGTCTTGAACTCGTTTTCATCCAATCCATGGTCATGTTCATGGAAGTAGGTTGCTATAACTTGACTTTGGGTCCATTTGAGGTGTGCACAGCCATCAAGTCTCCAACTTTATAGAAATGGACCATGGAAACGACCTAGATCTGTATTTTGGAGCTGTAGAAGTGTGAAACTAGTTAACTAGGTTAGATTTACAAGGGACTCGACGAGTTCATACGGGAACTCGGCGACTCTGATGAAGGAATCTCGATGATGTTCATAGAACTCGGCAAGTTGATTAAGGAACTCGGTGAGTAGGATTTTTTTTCCTTTTCTAATTATGCTAGGACTTGGCGAGTTCGAGGACGACTCGACGAGTTAGTTTGACCAGTCATGATGATACGTAGCTTGGGAACTTGACCAGTCATGGGGTAACTCGGTGAATCGAGTCGCGATTCTAGGGTTCTGATTTCTAGAACTCGATGAGTCATAAGGCTGACTCGGCGAGTTTGGTCAACTGGAAAGTTGACCTTGACCAAGATGTTGACTTTTACCAAGGGTAAAATGGTCATTTTATCTAAGAGGAGTTATCAGTTTTTGACTAAGTTTCATTATGGGATTTATAGTCGGAGAGTCACCGAAGCAGCAAACAGGGATTCCTCACTCAGGTTTTCAGTAGCCAGTCATACGAGGTGAGTTTCCTTTCAGTAGGGATGGGTCGAAGGCACCAAGGTTGGACCGTCTATATGATATGTTAGTAGTTACATGTAGGGGTGGCCCAAATCTCGTAGTAGTCTAGTATGGGCGGGGCCATATTCTCTTAGTATTACTTGAGCATAGATATGTGATTATTTGGTAGAAATACTTGTTGTCTGTGTGATACTTGTATGCATGTTAGTAGCGGAGTGTGGGTGTGGCCTGAATCTCCTAGACAGTAGAGTGTGGGTGGGGACTGAATGTCCTAGACAGCAAAGTGTGGGCGGGGCCCGAATCTCCTAGACAGCGGAGTGTGGGTGCGGCCCGAATCTCCATGAGAGTGGGAGAGGCCCGTATCTCCTAGTTGTATTGTATTTGTATGGTATGTGGTAGTTTGGGAGACTCACTAAGATTCGTGCTTACAGTTTCAGTTTTGGATTCAGGTACTTCCGGTAGCAAGGGGAAGAGCTCGGGATGATAGCATAGCACACACCACAATCTTAGATTGGGAGTTTACTCTGATGTTTTGTTATGAGATTTTGATTTGAGACAGATACTATCATGTTTTATGATACATCATACAAAATTTTACTTATGTGTAGCACTCGGTTCCTGGTACGTATTTAAATTCAAGTAATTTTGTATTTTATTATGGGACTCAACAAGTTGGAGGCCCAACTCGTCGAGTAGACTCGACATTATGCGGGGGTCTTAGTGATCTACTCAACGAGTCGAGGGACTGACTCGACGAGGAGAAGCTCTCTGGATGAAACCCTAATATTTAGGGTTTACACCCTATTTAAACAACTTAACTCGTCCCAAACAAGCCTCCATCATCCCTTGTTAGGTGTATTTTGTGCACCTTTTGGCACACCTTTTAGTACTTTTTATGCATCTATTTAGCATAATTGTTCTTCATTTGTCTTGCATTTCATCATATTTCATGTTAGTCTCTAGAACAACCTTACTTGCACACATTCATGTCTTATTCAGGTAAAATGGAGGTTTGAATGCGCTTTGGGAGGTGCCAGGAAGCATTGGTGAGGATTTCGGGATGATCGGGCGAAGAACGGAAAAGTTGAAAAAATCAAGTTTGGAATTGGAGTCAGAGGGATACACGGGCCGTGTCGACCAGAAAAGAAGAAGCTGTTGACCATGCTGAACACGGGCCGTGTCAGTTTAGTGCAAATCAACATGGGTCGTGTTCGACCCAAAAACAAACTTTTGACAGTTTTTCCTATCTTACATATTACGGGTTGAGGGTCATTTTTAAAGACCCACAACATATCAGAACAATTTTGGAGAAGGAATTTCGAAGGTTTTTTCAAGGATTTCATAGTTTAGCATTTGGAAACATTGTTTCTCTTATTCATAAGTTGTAATTGCACATCATTTTAATCTTTACAACTTATGATTTTGTTCCAACCATGTGCGGCTAGAATCCTAGTTTCTCCAATTTCATGTTTTGACTTCTTGGTTGTGATTTCAATCATATGACTTGATGTTTGCTTGTAATTTCTATCAAGTGAAATTGATTTTGCTTTAATCGAATATTTGATTCTAATTGTGATTCTTATTGGCCATTTGAATTAGGGTTAGGTCATTCAAGTTATCTATTTTGCAAAATCCATAATTGTTTTGTGATTTGGACTAAGTAACAAGCATTAAATTGATTTCCATGGAATGAATTTAGTGTAAATATTTTCACACACTTTTACACTCTCGAGCTTGTGAGGAGTATTGGGTGTTGTTGGGAACACTTACATAAAGCTTAATGCAATATTTTAATCTAATTCTAAGAGCTTGTTTAGATTAGGTTAGTAAGGTTAGGGTTAATCAAAGAGCTTGTTTTGGTTAATTAATATGGTGAATGGGAAGTGTTAGAGCTTGTTAAAACTTTCAAGTGCCAACTTAGATAAAATTGAGCAAATATCATGTTATCTTGGAATCACATAACTAAGTTGTCATACATAAAGTTGGAGACCTTACAAAATCTGAACTTAATTCACTCATTTAGTTGATTACTTGTGTTTTTAGTTGTTTGTTTTAATCATTGCATTCTGACCCCCCCCCCCCCCCTCTTTACTGTTGGTGACCATAGTACCTTGCGCAAAGAGGTATAGACTAATTATCTTGTGTCTCTATGGATCGACCCTGCTTGCCTTGTACTACCTTTTAGTTTAATATAGTGGGATTCTTTTGGAGTATATCGTATCCCTTTATTTGTTGGGTTTGACATGCCTAACAAATTGGTGTCGTTGTCGGGGACACGATGTTACTAATTGTTTTATGCCAAGATCTTTTCGTATAGGTACGCCATTGCCAATTTACTCAGAGATAGAGAACACTGCAAAGAGGTTACGAAGGCAAGCCAACTTTGTAAGAGGCAACCGGGTTCTAGGACTTCTTCATCATTTACCCCTCCGATCATTAACATTTGGGAGGATATACCCCTCTCAAGTGCGTCCTCATCTGAAACAGAAACTCTCTCATTGTCATCTCAACCAACCTCACCCAAAAATAGCATTCCACCATCTTTGCCTACTTATAATATCCCAAACACTACACCCACAGAAACTTCAACCACTACTCACACCATGGGAGATAACCATGGAGGGAATCCACCTCCAAACCCACCACCTGAACAAACTCTCTGCCAATGGTCGAGGTAAGAGGTTAATCAAAAACTGGATCTCAATCCTCCCACCGGGGGGGGGGGGAGGTTACCACTTGGGTAGATCTTGCATGACTCTTTTTGGACAGATACTTTCCGGAGATGAAAGATTTAACCCTACGGAGGGAAATCATTGGAATCAAGCAACATAAGAGAGAAGCTTTTCACACATATTGGGAGAGATTCAACAAACTTTGTGCCCGATGTCCAAAACATGGAATTACCGAATGCCAGCTCCTCCAATACTTCATTGAAGGCATGAATCCAATGGAAAGAAGACTTCTTAATGCCTCCAGTGGCGGATATTTATCTGACAAGACCCCTACCAAAATCTGTAACTTAATCAAGAACACGGCTGGAGATTCTAAGCATTCAAGTCATGATGAATGGTACACAGGTGCACCCTATGGTGTAAAAGAAGTCCAAACCCCTCAAATTGAAGCTTAATTGTCCTAGCTTATAAAAGTGGTTATGATGCTAGCTAAAGATAAAGGTGTGAAACCCACACCCCGCCCTTGCAGTATTTGCACTCAAGTGGGGCATCCAACCGACATGTGCCCTCAACTTCAAGATGAGGATTATGAAGAAGAAAAGGCCATGGGAGGCTATTCCGGATCAAATCAAATAGGATACGATCAGACACGAGGTGACCAAAGATGGAACAACAATCAAGGTTGGGGAGGAAATCAACAGGGAAGTTATCAACCAAGTCAACCACATCAATACCAACAAAGACCACCTTTTCCACCACAAAACTTTTAGCCAAGGCAGCCACAACACCCTCCTCAACAAGTGGGTTAATCAAGTATGTCCTTCCGATGGAATTTGATGGTGAAGTTATCAATTTCAATGTTCATGAAGAAAAAAAGGTTCCTTCTGATGTTCAACCTGTCAATCTTGTGAATTTAATCCAGCCCTCAACTAGAAAGGGTTTAAACTTGTCAAACAATGAATTTCTAGAGTTAGTTTTATCACAAAAATTAGACAGGAACAAAGCCAAAGAGATTGCAAAGGAGTTCAAATGGAATAATGAGGTGCTGGAGATTTTGGAGTTTATTGATGACAAGAAGCATATGAGGATTGATGATATGAAACTCAAGCCACCTACTACCAAAGCCAAAATCCTTCCATCGGTGGAACAAGCACAAGATTCGGGAGCAAAAACTCCACCAGACCCTTTAAAGATAATACATGTTGGGAAGGAGAGCACTCAACTGATCATCAACTCAAATAAACTATCGAAGAAGGAAGAGAATGAGTTGATAACCCTGCTGAACACATACCAAAGAAGGATTGAGTGGACAATCTCCGATATTAAAGGTTTAAATCCCTTTTGGTTTGTATGCAAAAAGGAAGCCAAAGGAAGGTTGAAGGTTCCATTGAAGGAGGTGGCGGGAAGGTTGATGTGTTGGAAAGGCCCACATAATTAGAATGAAGCATATTAGCGGGCCACGTCGAGCCAACGACTTAAAACAAGGGCGGCTAACCGGGAGGCAACCCGAGGGTATTTTTGTCTTTTTCTTCCGCTAACTATCCGGTCACCTTGGCAATTTTGTTTTTCATTTTATTTCTCGTTTTCCCACTTCATGGATCTATCGTATGTAAAGTTGTTATTATCGCCCACAAATGACATAGTGGTACGCGTGTCAACAAATGGCATACTGAAACGTTTTTGTGGGCGGTAATAACAACTTTAGGATGATTTGATTCTGAATGTTTAAAAACAATCCTTATCGGTAACTCTGGACCCACAGAACACGGACCTATTTGTTGACACGCGTTACCCTCGTGGTAACAGAGAGCTTAAGTATCAGATCCACACAGTCAAGAAAGAAGAAAGGGTACAACTGTCATATCCAGTACCCAAATAAGAATTTCAAGTGCCAAAACAAAGTAATTATCAGAAATTCAAAAGTTTATTGAAGAAATCAAACTTAAAATGAAGATACAAATCTAAGTTCAATCAAAAATCAAAAGCCGCCTCAAAGTCAAATCTGGAAAATGAAGAACTGTGTGATATGATACTTGTGGCTCTCGGAAAAGTGAAAGCATAAGAACTGGGCCCCTTCGGGTGGGCTCACTGTTTAAGCAAAAGCTGATTTGCCATGACGGGTTCTAAGGATGCGTCGACTCTTATTCTTGACCATTTAGTCTTAAGGACATGAGATCCCAAACTGTGTTATTTTCACTCGCAAAAGATAATTAAGGTATGAAGTTTAAATAAAATTATGGCTGGATTATTGCATTACACCATTTCGTGGTGTTCCTCACTTTGGGAGTCTGTGATTTCTGGAAGGAAACAGGATGGTCGCCTAGGTATTAATGATTGGAGCCACATTGATGTAAATTCTAATTGTACTTATATAGATAAATTACTTGTGTTCTTAAATTTCTCTTTGATTCATTTTGGTTCCTTAGTGCTTTTGTACATTTTTTTTTTCTTTTTCATGGTTTTCATTGCATGTATTTATTCCTAGCCTTTAGGATCTTTCTGCCCCTTTTTGTTCTATGTTTCTCTTTTCCATCTAAAAATCATCCTGTTTCGCCTGATTCTTGTTCTTTCTTGAGTACAAGAAAGGTCTAAGCTTGGGGAGATTTGTTAGGTGCATTTTGTGCACCTTTTTGCACATCTTTTAGTCCCTTTTATGCATCTATTTAGCATAATTGTTCTTCATTTGTCTTGAATTTCATCATATTTCATGTTAGTCTCTAGAACGACCTTATTTGCACATTTTCATGTCTTTTTCAGGTAAACTAGAGGTTGGAACGCGCTTTGGGAGGTGCCGGGAAGCATTGGTGAGGATTTGGGATGATTGGGAGAAGAACGGAAAAGTTGAAAAAATCACGTTTGGAATTGGAGTCAGAGGGGTACATGGGCCGTGTTGGATTTACACTGCGAAAGGAACACAGGCCGTGTTGACTAGAAAAGAAGAAGTTGTTGACCATGCTAAACACGGCCCTGTTCGACCCAAAAACCAACTTTTGGTAGTTTTTCCTATCTTTCATATTACAGGTTGAGGGTCATTTTTAAAGACACACAACATATCAGAGCACTTTTGGAGATGGAATTTCGAAGGTTTTTTCAAGAATTTGATCGTTTAGCATTTGGAAACATTGTTTCTCTTATTCGTAAGTTGTAATTGCACATCATTTTCATCTTTACAACTTATGATTTTGTTCCAGCCATGTGTGGTTAGAATCCTAGTTTCTCCAATTTCATGTTTTGACTTCTTGGTTGTGATTTCAATCATATGACTTGATGTTTTCTTTTAATTTCTATCTAGCGAAATTGATTTTGGTTTAATCGAATGTTTGATTCAAATTGTGATTCTTATTGGCCATTTGAATTAGGGTTAGGTCATTCAAGTTATCTATTTTGCAAAATCCGTAGTTGTTTTGTGATTTGGAATAAGTAACAAGCATTAAATTGATTTCCATGGAATGAATTTAGTGTAAATCTTTTCACACACTTTTACACTCCCGAGCTTGTGAGGAGTATTGGGTGTTGTTGGGAATATTCACATAAATCTTAATGCAATCTTTTAATCTAATTCTAATAGCTTGTTTAGATTAGGTTAGTAAGGTTAGTGTTAATCAAAGAGCTTGTTTTGGTTAATTAATATATTAATATGGTGAATGGGAAGTGTTAGAGCTTTTTAACACTTTCACGTACCAACTTAGATAGAATTGAGAAAATATCTTGTCATCTTGGAATCACATAACTAAGTTGTCATACATAAAGTTGGAGACCTTAAAAATTCTGAACTTAATTCACTCATTTAGCTGATTACTTGTGTTTTTAGTTGTTTGTTTTAATCCTTGCATTCTGAACCGCCCTCTTTACTATTGGTGACCATAGTACCTTGCGCAAAGAGATACAGACTAATTATCTCGTGTCTCTATGGATCGACCCCGCTTGCCTTGTACTACCTTTTAGTGCAATATAGTGAGATTCTTTTGGAGTATATTGTACCCCTTTATTTGTTGGTTTTGACACGCCTAACATCCCTCTCACTTCCAGAAGACCCTAACTCGAAACCCTAATCGATTTTTGAGTAACCTTAGCTTTTGGTGCCATTTTGTGTGTGTTAGAGGCTTGAGAAGGAAGAGTAGACTTGGAAGATCAAGAGAAGGCTAGTAGATCCAGAAGTTTTTCTTCATTTCTACCTCATTTAAGGTAAAAATCTTCAACATTGACTTCTCATTTGATAGATCTTCTCTAGGGCTTAGATCTTATCATTTTTGGGCATTTCCAAGGCCATATTTGGAATGGGTGTGTGACATGGAGTTACACTGCAGGTCTGGAACCATTGAGGGTTCCTATGGCATAAAGGTGCCAAATTTATGGCCATGGGAAGCCCATGCACCACATAAACCCCATTTCATATCCTTTTGAGTCAAAAACCCATGCGTGGTCATCAAGTTCATTGCTTTACATATAAAAGGGACCCTAGGAGGTTAGGTCTATGATTTGGATGCATTAAGACCTGCTAAAATCGACTGTATAGTTTTGGACAAAGAGGGACTCGGCGAGTTGTTCATGGAACTCAGGGAGTCGGGTCGTATTCCCCATCAAATCCTTTCTGTTGATGGACCATATGCTAAGATAGAAGAACACTTAGTTGTCTAGGCTTATTAGGGACATGGAAATCATGGAACTCGACGAGTGAATGAACAAAATCGACGAGTTCATGGCAATATCCCAACCCATGAAGACGGACTCGACGAGTTCAAGGAGAACTCCGTGAGTCATAGACTAGACACATTCATTTGGATGAAAATTAACTCGACGAGTTCAAGGATGAACTCGTGAGTCGGTTGAAGAAGGTCCCGATGTTTTGGTTGAAGGAGAACTTGTCAAGCTCTTGCTAGACTCGGCGAGTAGAATCACGGTTTTAGCATATCGTGGAAGTAGGTACTTGACGAGTTGGGGGACCAACTCGGCGAGTCGAGTCAACTAGATGTTGACTTTGACCAAAGTTGACTTTGACTAGGGCTTGACCTTGACTTTGACTAGGGTTTGACCTTGACTTTGACTTCGACTTGAGTTGACCCTTGTAAGAGGGTTATGAGCATGAAATAGTAATCAAGAAATATTGTTGTGTAGTAATTAAGGATTTGAGATGGGTTGATTCCTGTACCTAGGACAGTACAGACACTGCACAACATCGAGGTGAGTTACCTTCCAGTAGAAGTGGGTCTAAGGCACCAAGGTTGGCCCACTAGTAGTTGATTATAGTTGAGATGGTTGTCTTTGTGATAATGTTCTGGTTTGCTACTACCTGGTATGCTTATGTGCCTAGCATGATATGTTATACGTGATAGTGGTAGTAGGAAGGGACTAGTCCCCAAGTTCGGTTGGTAGGACCGAAAAGGTAGGTTGGGAACCCAGATATGTCTGACAATATGATTATGTTATGATATATGTGGTAGTAGTAATAGGGGTGAAATAGTCCACAGGTTCAGTTGTTAGGACCGAAGGGTAGGTCAGCACCCCAGAATGGCTTGACATAGGTAGGTCGGCACCCCAGAATGGTCGGCCCGGGTAGGTCGGGCACCCCAGAATTGCCCGACAATATGTATGCTATGTGATTGTATAGTATGTGGTATGATGGGGGAACTCACTAAGCTTCATACTTACAATTTTCATTTTTGTTCCAGGTACCTCTTCAGCAAAGGGGAAGGAGCCGACGCGGTAGCTGCACATCAAATTTCCGCACTACGTGATTCTTGGGGTTGTACCCTGATTTTATTACCATTCAATGATATGATTTTGGAGACATGTTGTTATGTTTTATGGTTTGATATGATATTGATTATGTTTTTGGGTAAACTATTTTATAAGTTGCTTAATTAAAAATGAAATTTTTGGTTCTGAAAGTTGGGATGTTACATTATGACTTTGGATGATTTATGATTTTATTAATGATTTGAAAATTTATTTTTTGGACCGTATTGTTGGGGTGTTTCAAGTTGGTATCAGAGCCTTGGTTTGAGGGATTCGGGCACACTTTCAGGTGAGTCTGAACTCAAACTAAGGAAGTGGTATAAATTTTTCAAAAGAAAATCATTTTTACAAAAAGGATTTTGAAAATAGAAAAGTGCTTTGAAAAAAGAAAACGGTGTGGTGCATGCAATCAGCCGAGCTCAAGTAAGTACTCTGAAATTACCCATACAAGTTTATGTTATGATATGATTATCAGGTTTATGAGAACTGCATACTAATTATTACTAAGGATCTAGGAAGGATTCCTTATGTGCCTGTTATATGTGTATCAGCTTTATGAGAAATGCATGTTAGTACAGATCAGTCAGTATGATAGCCAGAGTAGCATATGCTTGATTATGTGTGCTCAATGCCCGAATGTTCCTTGCTTTGTGCTTTTAGGATTTCTAGTTTTCTTTTACTAACTAGTAAACGAATATGTTAAGTTACATATTGTGAGGACTAAATAGTTTTAGAAGGTTAGGTCTAGCTATATTCCACAGCTCTTGTTTGAGTCCAACAGTTGTAGGGTAAGATCTCTTATTAGAATAATTATCTAGTCTGAGTGATATGTAATAGTATTCGTTAGCTAGTTAGAAGAGGATAGCAGCGACTTCTTATGCAGCTGATGGCGGATAGTGGAATGGTGATTACCCTAGGGCAAGCTTAGGATGAGAGTAGCACGTAAAGCGGTAGTTGTAGAAGAGACTTCGTAGAGTCAAGGTAGATCTTGAGGAAAGTACGGATAGATGTGGAAGATAGTATGAGCCCATACTACTGAAAGCAGAGGATCCGTACTCGAATCAAGGAAGACTGAGATAAGACAAGGGAACTTGTAGTGTATGTGATCCCTCAAGTTATGTTAGTATTCTGATGTTTGTTATGATGTGTTTTTCAGAATGGTGGTTTTAGACCCTAAACCAGCAGATGGTAGTGCAGGTGCCGAGGAGGGATCGGGCTCAGGCTCTGGAGCCGGGCAGTTAGATGAGCAGACCAGGGAGTTCATCTCCTTGGAGATTACGCGTAGCATACTTGAGCAGACTCCTGTGATCTTCGGTACGGTCAAGGAGGGTATTCTAGAGCTTATGCAGGAGAGGTTTAGTGCTTCCGTAATGAGATTGTGGCCATGATAGGGTCACACACACTCACTTTCCAGGAGTTCAGGGCAAGTGGAGCTCCCTACTATCATAGGGCACGGGACCCCATTGCTTGTACCAGGTGGTTGGCGGATGTCGCCAACGCATTCCGCTCCAGCAGATGTCTCAAGGGGGACAAGGTTAGACTTGCATCCTGTCTTCTGAAGGACAAGGCACATGACTGGTAGGAGGATATTCGGAGAGCCAATGGTGATGATACAGTGTTAGACTCGATGACCTGGAGTGATTTTACGACTATGTTCAGAGCTGAGTTTGCACCAGTTATTGAGGTGCAACAACTTGCTACAGAGTTCCAGGATCTCCAATAGACGACAGAGACAATGGCAGATATTACCGCCAAGTTTATGGAGAGGGACCTTCTTATTCCGCAGTATGTGGCGGACGAGGCGATGAAAAGGCCCGATATGTGAGATGTTGTGCAGTGATATTCGCCAGTTTGTGAACCGCTCCAGTTGCAAGACGCTAGAGGACATGATTGCGAGGGCTCGTGAGAGGGAGATTGATTAAGATATAGATAGGAAGAGGAAGCCAGAGTCAGTGTCTGGCGCAGAGGGTTCGGGAAAAAATCCCAAGACAGATTCCCGAGGGAAGGGCCAGCAGGGCTGAGGCCGTTGTGGCAAGTGTTGGATAAGGTGTCTAAGTCCATAACTTATTTGGTATATACTTGACCCGACCCGGCATGGTCCATTTGGGTTGCATCTGATCCAAACTATTTATGGATAATTTTATGAGAGTTATACACATATGTTTATTAATATATTATAAGTTATAATATATTAATATGAGATTATGTTATTTAATTAGTTTTAGTCTTAAATTAATTATGAATTAATTTAGAGATTAAAAGGAAGACTAATTAGATTATGGGCTATTGGTTTTATATAGTGTGGGCTAATGCTCTTTTGTTAATGGGCTAGGCTTATATGGAAGTCCATGGATGATCCATGGAGCTTTTAACCCATGGATCCTTGGAAAGGAAAGGTCATGGGTTATTAAGGTTTCACCCTAACCATGCACACTATATAAGCATGCTTATGGAGCATGAAATGGAGCCTAAGAAAAGCCTAAGGGTAACTAGTGAACTAGTGTGTGTGTGCTTGTGTGTGGCTGAAAATACAAGTGTGTATTCTCTCTCAAAGTTTTCCAAGAGTTTGTGGTGTTTTGTGATTCCATTTGAGGCATTCACACTATTGGTGCTTGGCCCTCAAACTCCTCAAGAACCAAACTCATCAAAAAGGTATGTAATCTCTTCTAACTCTTTATGTTGAAATGTTCCCCATGCCATGTTAGATAGGTTATAAACCTTGGAAAATTATTATTTTGCATGTATTTAGACAAACATAGATCCAAGGTTTATTAGGGTTGCATGCACACTTAAGAAGTGTTAGATTGCTCAAAACCCAACAGTGGTATCAGAGCCTAGGCTTGCTTGTTTGAATACTTGATGCAAATTGATGAAAATCGAAGATTTTATGCTGTCTGCACAGCTGACTCGCCGAGTCCATGAAGGGACTCGACGAGTCCAAGGCAAACTTCAACCTACTCGTCGAGTAGGTTCATGCACTCGACGAGTAGGATCGAGAGAGTGCATATTTTTGACTTTTGCTGCTGGAAATGGACTAGAAACATTTCCCTAAACTGTTTTGGTGTTATAAAACTTATTTTAGTTGGTGTAATGGTTGTTCTAATCCATTTACAATAACTTATAATCAAAATTCCATGATTTTATGTGTTCATATAATTCTTGAAATTTTGATGATCATGTTCATGTTCTTATGAATTTAGAAGATGATAGGAATTATTTGCTGAATTGTTTAGGATTAATTCTTGATCATTTATGTGTTTTAATGGAGTCCATAATTTGTCCTCAAGTTATGGATATCCAAAGGTCACTTTTATTTAACACACACTTAAAACACATAAGTTAAATGAAAATGAAGAGTCTTCATTTTTATGAACCTTTAATTCATAAGTTATGTAATGAAAAGTTTTGGATGGTTACAAAAGATGAAGAGTCTTGTCCTTAAGTTATGGAGGTTCAAGAGTTACTTCATTAATAAATATATAAATAAAGTGTAACCTTAATTAATTCCATAAGTTATAAAATAAAGAAAAGTAATTCTTTTATTATTTTAAAGTCTTCCATAACTTGTCCTTAAGTTTTGGAATTTGGAAAAGTTATGGAACTTGAAGAGTTTTTGGATTAAAACTACTTTAAACACATAAATCATGGAATTAATTAGTTTTGAATAGTTTCAAAACTTGCCCTTAAGTTTTGGAATTTGGAAAAGTTTCACACACTTTAATAAACTTTAATTCCAACACTTAGAATTTTAAAAAGTTAAAATTCAACACTTATACTATTTATAACATTAATGGTTAATTATTATATATATATGTATAAGAACAAGTCGTTTTACCGTTAGTAGGCCTCATTCACGAAGCCGGTCTATAAGGTGGGTATAAGGTTGTTGCCTATAAAATGGCGACTTAATGGGTGTATACTCTCACCCACCGCTTGCTTGATCGGTGGAGGGTCGTTAGCCGAACGGGTAGGACAATGACTTTAAATTCTCATTAAAAGTATAATGAATATTATAAAGTAACTAAATATTTTTTTTAATTCCCAATCTTAGTTACTTTAGGAAAAATGTGAATTTGGTGCTAGCCCATGGAATTCACACTTTGTACCTTACCAAGTCGTTGGTGGAGCGTGTGTGGGTAACCGACACACTAACTTGGACTAGTAAGGATCACGAAGGGTGACTTAATGTTTGTCATAGATCAATGGAGCGTGTGTGGTTAACCGTCACATTGATTGGATGATAATATTAAGGGTACCAAGTGAATTGGTATGGTTATTCACACCTTGTTTTGTAATCCTCGGCATCCCAGTCACAAAATTTGAGAGGGCACACTCGAGATTGAAACATGCCATTGAAAAGTTCAATGAATCTCAAAAGATCTAGGAATTTCAAATCCAATTAAAACCTAATAAATTATTTCGTTTTTCATGGTGGAAATTGGTGAATCGTCATTCGCCTACCTTCAAATATTTTGTAGCTTGGATTACGGCATTCCTCTTCCAAGTTATAAAATATTGTGTTGGGTCCTAGCCTTAATATTTCATATTGGGTGTTATATTAAGGATTTTGAATCAACTAACTTGATTTTCTCCCATTATAGATGTCTGGTTCAGACAACTATGATCTTCCCAAATCTCTTGAAGATGGTGTCCCTCAACATCATGCTTCACTTCCTCCACCTCCTCCAATTATTCTCCCTCACCCACAAGTTCTTGAAAATTTTAAAGTCACTCAATCCCTATTGCCAAGCATAGTCTATGTGTGCTCACATCTTGAAGATAAAGTCACATATTGACAAGCCGAGAGAGTTGGGTGTCAAAGTCTCGTGAAAGTTGGATGTTCAATCACTTTCTTAGTAACATAGTGAGTCTCTTTGGGAATACTATGAGACAGACTATGACATGACTCTTAATGGTCTTATCTATTTGCTTGGTGTTGTGGAATCAGCAATGATTTGGAACACCAGTAAAGAAAATTTGATTAAAAGAACAACTTCCCAAGTCTTAAATGGACATTGACAATGGTAGCATTGGATATCTAGAAAAGCATTTCTCTTCCCAATGGAAAGGGATCGGCCATAGTCAACTCGGTTGACCAAATGGTAAAGAGAAAGGCTAAGTCTGAGATAGTCTCATGTGCCATTACCAAAGGGTCCATGTGTTTTGTTGCCAAAGGAAGGGACATTGGTTGCGAAGCTTCCCTATTCACCTGAAAGGTCATAAGGTTGATCAAGTCAAGAGGTTTGACTCTACTTCGGGTAAAGCCCACTGTCTAACTCTATTAAGTTCCAATTTGGAGATTCTTATTACATAATGTGAATGGGTCACATGTTCATGTTTTTAAGAATCAAAGAAAAGATAGGAAGCTTAAAGTAAGTATATGTTGATTCTGATTGCGAAGGTGGGTTTCGATCGCATGGTTCGGTAATCAGAATTTTGAGCTGTTGCTTAAGAGTTATAATATATTGCTTATGAACAGACAACAACAAGGTTTTCATGTGGATTGTAAGGATAAGGTTTTCCGCAAAGTTTTAAAAATAAAAGGAAAAAAAGGGGTTTTAATTTTATTTATTTTAAAAATATCCTTACAATGGCATCTGTGGAAAATTGTTGCTTATATGTTTCCAGTAATAGCAATATTGGAAAGTGGATTTGATTCTTTCATTTGTGGTAGTGTCTGAATTTACCAAATGAAGATAGTTTTTCATCACTCAAGTTTCATTTGGACAGAAACTTGGAATCATACAAGTTGTATTGTATGATAAATGAGAATTTTCATCTTTGAAAATTAAGACTAATTCTTTGATCACATATATATGTGAGTCAATTGAAGGACTAAGGAATTAGGTACACTGGGTGTGCGCTGGTCAAGGTCCACCACAAAGATTGATTTGTCATGATTTACTAAAGATTAGTAAATATGATTATACTTATAAGGTTAAGTATAATTATGTAACATTGGAAAGGTTACAATGTATGACAAAACAAATAAGAAGAATCAAATTAGGCAGAAAGATAAAAGTTTCTCAAATCTGAAAGGATGGGAGAGTACTTTAGTATCATATTTCATGATCATCTTAATGATTATGAAACCATATCACAAATTCATACTCTAAGGACGTCTTAGTGCATTGTTATGGCTAAGAAGAGAGGTCATGAATTGTTGGATTGGTTAAAATCAAGAAGATGAGTCATACTTCGTTCCAAAACAATTCTTAGAGTCATACTCCAAGATTGTAATCTTGAGTGACATAAAGTAAGGTTTAAAACACTTATCAAATGTAGTGTAAAATGTTTCTACCCTTGTACATATGAGATTGGTAAGTTGTGATGTCTTGGATGAGACAAAGACCAACTAAGACCAATTGTGTGAAGTGTTAGTCTTGATAAGAACCCGCACTATCTCTTGAATATTTGTTTTGTCAAGAAAATGGTTCTTGATTGGGGAAACTTATATGTCAAGGGGACAGTGGGAGCCTTAAAGATCCTGAAAGAGTTTCAAGATTTAATCAAGAGTAAGACCTGTAATTTATCACTAGCACACGACTTAAGGTTTGCAACCTATCGTGTTGACATAATTCTTATTTCTGTACCTACTTCAAATAAGTTGAATTTGCATGTGAGTTATCAAAGTTCAACTTGGAAGCATTGGTGGGCCTTGTGCTACCAAGGTGACAAGGAACTAAGATTGAACAAGGTTGACCCATGTAAGGCTGAATTTGTCACTAACCTTATCTTGTGATTATGGTTTTGACAAATTCACATGGATAGGAACTCATACACTATAAAATCTAAGTGTCATAAGGTTTCTCTCCGATTCATGAAAATGATGGTGAGGAAACGCTTTCACTAAGTAGATTTTACGTAGATATCAATTGTGTTATTTGCATTTTCAAAAGTCGTTAGTGGAGCGCGTGTGGTTAACCGGCACACTAACATGGACTTGTTAGAAATGGAAAATGCCTAAGAAATTGAGACTATGATTACGGCATCCCTTTTCATAGTTCTGAAAATTGTTTAGACACACATGTGAGCTATCTAAGAAAAGGGTGTATGAATCTAAATTTCAGAAGTCCAGCAGATTTCTGGAAATATGTCAGAGTTAGTGGGAGCATAAGTGTTATGCTGATAATCATCATGTTAGTGGGAGCATGATTATTACGTTTAGTATTGCAAGTTAGCAATGTTAATTATAGAAAAACAAAAAGTTTCAATTCGTGAAGTTGCAGGGGTTGAAAAATTATTTTGCTATAATTAAGGGAGAGGAAATTATACTTCATTTCAATTCTAGAAGCTTAGATTGAGATTTTAATCATCTTTAGTCAAGGACATATATATGAATTTTATGTCTGAATGGTTCGACTTAAGGAAATTCTATATATATTGCGTTCTCAAAATTCAATTATGATTACGGCATCCCTCTTCATAGTTAAATTTTCAAAACATAGCAAATAAAAAATATTGTAGCAAAAGACTGGTCTAGTATCATGTCTTTATGTCAAACATCATGAATCGTGTCCCATATGCTTCGGATATAGGATCGATTGCATGTGCTATAATATTCATCTTTTCTAAATTTTCCAAATGCTTAAGGCATTGAGAAGGGAAAAGTCTAGAATTGGATATGACTAAAGTGATTAAGCAATTGTCGAGGACAATCTGAGATTTGCCAAAGATTGGTTGCTCAGGGACATTTGGAAGTATAGTGTTAATTTTGGCAGGACCATATTGACATATTCTGAAAAGAAGTAACTCTTGTTCGGAAGTGATAGTCAAAATGGTACTATGGAAATGTCTCCATAGGTGGAAGTTATTCAATCTATGTAAGATTAGAAAACCTTAATGCAAGAAGGATGTTCAAAGTAGTGTACTTTGAATATGAGACTTCCGTTCCATAGAAGTTGACCTTCTTTGGAATACTCTGTAATGACTGGTGACAAGGTTTTGGTGACTTTGTGCATAATCATTACAAGAGGAACATTGCATAAAAGTTTAAAATCTAATAGATTTTTGGCAAATGATAGGAATCAGGGATTCTCACATTTACAATAAGGATTTGGGATTGTGAAATGAGTATCATTGGAATCATATTCAATTGATCTACATCACAATGTAAGGATCATAGACAAACATAGTGTGCATACTTGGAGTATGGCATAACTATTGTTTAAAAAAAAACAAAGTGTACATGCTAGGAGTATGGGATGACTGTTGTTTTTATTCAAGTCTTAAGTTGATTGTTTGAAACATTATACAATGAATAATGTGTAATCAATATGGTGATAAATAAAAGGTGGTTTTATTTATATTCAAAAGGGGTCTGAGATAATATTGGATTCGATTATTATTGTGTTTCACTTTGCATGTTTTGACTTCCGGAATAGCTAGGTTATTCTTTCCGAATGACTAAGTTATTTAAACACTCCACAGTCATTCATATGTTGGAAGTAGGTATGAATCAAGACTGTCATGAATTGGGTTTGTAGATGGCTAAATGGGTTTAATCATAGCAATGGTTGCTACAACATTCATGAGTGCTCATAAGTTATGAGTATTGGAATAAACCCACGCTCACTTGTATCACTTCATGGAATTTATCTCGAGTGATCGTGAGACGGTAATATCATATAAATCTTCAAACCTAGAGATATGATTTGTTACCTATGAGTTGGTTGTGCATTGATTGCACATAAACGCATCAGTAGCTTGATGTTATAAAACGTGCCTTTGTGTACAATTCAACAAGTAGTAGAACAAGCATATGAGTTGAAGTTTATCTGTTCCTTCTAGAAATAGAAGTGATATCTGGGCCCCTCGATGATTTTGTTGTGACCTATGTACCGGCCGGTCAGAACTAAATTGATGTGTTCGATTAAGTTCTTTGTCAAACAAATCAGAAATCGGGAAACAAATTGCTGGACAATAAGTACGACGTTGTTCCATGTATTTGTCCGGCTGATATCATGAGAACAGAGGATTATATGATCAGTTATCTAAAATGGCGCTTCATAGTTCAACAGAGTCTTCATAGTTCAATGGAGTTTTCGAGAGCTACGATTGTTGGTTGGTTCCTGAAGTAACATACGCAAATATAGTTATTGGACTTATCCAAGTGGGAGTCTGTTGGATAAGGTGTCTAAGTCCATAACTTATTTGGTATATACTTGACCCGACCCGGCATGGTCCATTTGGGTTGCATCTCATCCAAACTATTTATGGATAATTTTATGAGAGTTATACACATATGTTTATTAATATATTATAAGTTATAATATATTAATATGAGATTATGTTATTTAATTAGTTTTAGTCTTAAATTAATTATGAATTAATTTAGAGATTAAAAGGAACACTAATTAGATTATGGGCTATTGGTTTTATATAGTGTGGGCTAATGCTCTTTTGTTAATGGGCTAGGCTTATATGGAAGTCCATGGATGATCCATGGAGCTTTTTAACCCATGGATCCTTGGAAAGGAAAGGTCATGGGTTATTAGGGTTTCACCCTAACCATGCACACTATATAAGAATGTTTATGGAGCATGAAATGGAGCCTAAGAAAAGCCTAAGGGTAACTAGTGAACTAGTGTGTGTGTGCTTGTGTGTGGCCGAAAATACAAGTGTGTATTCTCTCTCAAAGTTTTCCAAGAGTTTGTGGTGTTTTGTGATTCCATTTGAGGCATTCACACTATTGGTGCTTGGCCCTCAAACTCCTCAAGAACCAAACTCATCAAAAAGGTATGTAATCTCTTCTAACTCTTTATGCTGAAATGTTCCCCATGCCATGTTAGATAGGTTATAAACCTTGGAAAATTATTATTTTGCATGTATTTAGACAAACATAGATCCAAGGTTTATTAGGGTTGCATGCACACTTAGGAAGTGTTAGATTGCTCAAAACCCAACAGCAAGTGCGGCAGGAGACACGAGGGGCCGTGTAGGGTGGTTAGTTCGGGTTGATTCAAGTGCGACCATACTGGACATGTTAGCAAGGATTGTACAGCTACTACCACCACCACCACATGATCTGATCTGATTTTCTTTCATTGCAATCAAAGGGGACACAAGAAGTCCCAGTGTTTGAGTCTAGCATCAGCAGGACATGTGGTGGCACCCGCTCCTACCACTTTGAGGATTACAGACAACCTTTAGGGCCGGGCTGAGGCACCAGTGGCAAAGAGTAGAGCCTTCCAGTTAACAGCAGAAGAGGCATGAGCAGCCCCTAATGTGGTTTTGGGTATGTATCTTCTCCATTATCTCTTATTTATTTCTGATAATTACTCATGTTTTTGTGTTTATTTATAGGTTTGTTCTTAGTAAATGGTATATCAACTATGGTATTGTTTGACTCGGGGGCTACCCGATCGTTTGTGTCACTTGCACTTAGCAAGAGATTTAGTAGAGCTCCGGGGGAGCTAGATTGTCCCTTATACATTGAGATAGCAGATGAAAGGACTATTCGAGTTGCTAGGGTTCACCGAGGATGTACATTACAGTTATTCGATGAGCAGTTCTCAGTGGATTTGGTTCCTATTCCCCTATGAGGGAATAAGGTTATAGTGGGTATGGATTGGTTGAGCCCTAATGGGCAGTGATTTATTATGAGTTGGAGCTAGTGAGGGTTCACACTCCTAGTGGGGGAGAGTTAGTGATACAAGGAGAGAGGTCACAACGCGGACCGATTCTCTGTTCAGCGGCGAGAGCGAGGCGCTACTTTCAGCAGGGTTGCGCAAGATACATCGCCTATTTCATGGATACCCGAGATAAGGGTAAGGCGAAATTTGACGATGTACCAGTGGTGTGAGAGTACCCGGACATATTCCTAGAGGATTTACCTGGGATACCTCCAGAGAGGAAAGTGGAGTTTCGGATTGTCCTAGTCCCTAGTGCGGCTCTGATAGCCAATGCACCATATCGGTTGGCTCCTATAGAGATGCAGGAGCTGTCTACGTAGCTGCAGGAGCTGCTAGACAAGGGTTTTACCAGGCCGAGCAGTTCACCATGGGGAACCCTGATCCTGTTTGTGAAAAAGAAGGACATGTTGCGTCATACATGAATAGATTACCAGGAGCTGAATAAGGTAACAGTGAAGAACCGTTACCCAATCCCGAGGATAGATGATTTGTTTAACTAGCTTCAGGGAGCATCTTGGTTCTTCAAGATTGATTTATGGTTCGAATATAACCAGATGTGGTCCAAAGATGATGATGTGAAGAAGACCGCTTTTAGGACCCAATATGGTCATTATGAGTTCGTGGTGATGCCGTTTGGGCTCACCAATGCTCCAGCCGCGTTCATGGATCTCATGAACTGTGTGTGCATACTGATGTTGGATTGATCTGTAATAGTATTCATTGATGACATCTTGGTTTACTTCAAGACTTAGGAGTAGCATGAGGAGAACCTGAGAGAGGTGCTAGAGACACTGAGGAGGGAGAGACTTTATGCGAAGTTCTCTAAGTGTGACTTATGGTTGTGTGAGGTGCAGTTCCTTAGGCACCTTGTCAACTAGAAGGGTATTTTGGTAGATTCGGCCAAGATAGAGGTCGTGATGTAGTGGGAGACTGTGAGGTCTCCAACTGAGATTCGGAGCTTCCTGGGTCTGGCAGGGTATTACAATTTATCTAGGACTTCTCCACGATAGCAGTTCCGTTGACTCGGCTGACCAAGAAGTCGATGATTTTTTACTGGGGTCCTGAGTAGCAGACAACCTATGAGATGCTCATGCAGTGATTGTGTGAGGCGCTGATACTCACCCTGCCAGAGGGAGTAGATGACTTCATAGTCTACTGTGATGCTTCGATCACAGGTATGGGAGTAGTGTTGATGCAGCAAGGTCATGTGATAGCTTATGCTTCGAGGCAACTGAAGCCTCACGAGGTTAACTATCGGACACATGATTTAGAGCTGGGGGTTGTGGTGTTCGCCTACAAGATTTGGTGGCATTACTTCTATGGGGTTCGGTGTACCATTTACACATACCACAAGAGTTTGAGGTACCTCATGGATCAGCCAAATCTGAACATGAGGTAGCATCGGTGGTTATACATGGTGAAGGACTACGATTATGAGATCCTTTACCACCCGGGCAAGGCCAATGTAGTGCCCGATGCCCTGAGTCGCAAGGCGGTAGCGGCCCCGATCTGAGACATCTGTTTGAGGATGATAGTGATTACTCTATTGCTAGAGCAGATCCGGGATGCACAAATCGAGGGCCTGAAGGAGGAGCGTCGGAAGTGTGAGAGGATTACAGGTTGGGTGGCCTCCTTTAATTACGACAACCGTGGGCTGCTGAACTTGCATGGGAGAGTTTGGGTGTCGTATTGGGGTGGAGTGTGGCAGGTATTGATGGATGAGGCCCACAAGTCCAGGTTTTCCATCCATCCAAGAGCGAAGAAGATGTACAGAGATCTTCGCCTAGGCTACTGGTGGTCCTACATGAAGCGGGACATAGCCTGGTACGTAGAGAGATGCCTGACCTGCAGGAAGGTCGAGGCTGAGCACCAGAGGCATCATGTCACGATGCAGCCGTTAGACATTCTCGTGTGGAAATGGGAGGATATCACCTTGAATTTCATTACTAAGCTTCTCAGGACCGAACGTGGGGTCGATTCGATATGGGTCATCATGGATTGGTTGAATAAGAGCGCTTACTACATACCGATCCAGGAGAGCATCTCGACCAAGAAGCTAGCCGAGATTTATGTGCAGGAGGTACTGGTACGTCATGGGGTGCCTGTCTCGGTGGTGTCAGACTGAGATGCCCGTTTAACTTCCAGGTTTTGGAAGCGGCTTTACGATGAGATGGGTACTCATATCCACTTCGACACTGCTTTCAACCCCTAGATAGACGGAAAGAGAGAGAGAGAGAGAGAGGACGATTCAGAATCTCGAGGAAAATGGTTCGAGCATGCATGCTAGATTTCGGTGGCAGTTGGGATTCGTATCTTCCATTAGCGGAATTTTTGTATAACAACAGCTACCACTCATGTATAGACCGGCCTCCCTTCGAGATAGTTTACAAGAAAAAGTGTAGGACCCAAGCTATTGGGGTGAGGTCGGTCAGAGGGTCATGGGGAGTACGGAGGTAGTACTCAAGACCACGGAGCGGATCCAGCAAGTCCGGAGTACGCTCCATACTGCTTAGAGCCAACAAAAGAGCTAGGCCGACAAGCAGCGTTTGGATTTGGAGTTTCAGGTGGGCAACATGGTCCTCTTTCACAGCTATGGAAGTGCTTGGTGGATGATTAAGCAGTGATACCCATAGAGGATATTCAGGTTGATTACAACCTAAATGACATAGAGATACCGGTGGTGATTTTAGATCGCAAGACGAAGGAGCTGAGGAACAAAAGGGTCGAGCTAGTGAAGGTGCAATGGCAGCACCGCAAGGGTTCAGAGTGGACATGGGATCCCAAGGAGGAGATGAGGGAGCACTAGCCAGAGATGCTTTCAGACACAGTAGACTTCGAGGACGAAGTCTAAGAAAACTGGGGGAGAATTGTAACGCCCTATTCCTGGTATGCAATTATTTATTTAATCAAGTATTTATTTTTGAGCTACTCGACGAGTTGGTAGCCCTAACTCGTCGAGTAGATTCCAAAAAGGACATGGGGTTTAAAGGGTCTACTCGGCAAGTCCAAGCATGGACTCGACGAGTAGGTCTTCCAGGAGGAAACCCTATTTTCAGGGTTTTGCACCCTATTTAAGCCACTTAATCCCCTTTGGGCTGCCCTTACCAGCCTCCCTGTCCTCCAGAAACCCTAATCTAATTTAGAGCTTTAGCTCTGAGATTTTGAGTATGTTTTTGTGTTATAAAAGATAGTTGGAAGAGCTTTGGAGCAATCAAGCTTGTCGAAGAGGATCAAGATCCAGGATTAAATTCATCTTTAGCAGGCTTCTGAGGTAAAAAGATTTTAGCTTGATAACCCATAGCTTAGATCTCCTTTAATGTTGATTTGTGGGTCTTTTTGACCCTTTTGAATAAGATAATTTGCTTCTCATGGGTTGTATGCCAAACAATCCATCTTTCCTATGATATTTAGCCTCTAGAGTCATAAAAGGGGTCTTGAACCCGTTTTCATCCAATCCATGGTCATGTTTATGGAAGTAGGTTGCTATAACTTGAGTTTGGGTCCATTTGAGGTGTGCAAAGCCATCAAGTCTCCAACTTTATAGAAATGGACCATGGAAACGACCTAGATCTGTTTTTGGAGTTGTAGAAGTGTGAAACCAGTTAACTAGGTTAGATCTACAAGTGTAACACTCATAAAATCAAGTCAATTTTAAACTTTTAAAAGAACATTCCAAATCCAATAGTTATTACAAAACAGGTTTTCAAAATGTATTATATCAAAGTATCCCAGAAACAGAGTCATAAAAACGAGGAGCGGTGCGATCACGCCTTTGCCTTGCCACAATCCCCTTATGTACCTAAAACAATAAACTGAAACTGTAAGCCCGGGGGCTTAGTGAGCCCCCCCCCCCCCCCCCCTAAAATACCATCCACACCAAACCATATCCACAATATATCAATAGTTACAGAATAACATGCATAGTGAGCCTTCAGCCTAACTGGACCGCCTCGCAAGGCCTACAGTCTATCTGGACCACTCCAGAGCCTTCGGCCTAATTGGACCGCCTCACGGGCCTACAGCCTATCCGGACCACTCACTGGGTATGTTGGCCTATAGCATAAAGTAGGACCACCTCAACCCACACCCAATCCGAAACAACCATGTGTACATAATCATTATAAGCTAGCCAACATAACAGTCAAGCCGATCTAAAAGATCACAAAAGATAGCAACATTCCTATGACCAGGAATACAAACCTAACAGGTCACTAGCATGGCATCATCCTAAATATCAGGATACCGACCTAACCAGGTCACTGGCATTGCATCATACTAAATACCAAGATATAACTCAGTAAGCCTATCATACGATAATCCGAATACAATCCAAAAAGGGCCGGCCTTGATGTCGTAGACCCTATCAATATAGTTAGGATAACTCACCTCGCAAATGTCGGCTCGGTAGATAAACTCCAACTCTCAGATCGCTTCCACAAAATCTACCACCTATTATCACAATAGAACGATACTCGTAAGTACCCAACCTTTCAAGGTACCCCATAAGTCAACTAGCAAACCCCTGGTCAACGTCAAGGTCAACAGTCAAGGTCAACAGTCCATGTTGACCCTAACTCGTTGAGTGTCCTCATTTACTCGCCGAGTTCCTTGAAATACTCGTCCGCTCACCGAGTCACCAGAGTCACTCGTGGAGTTCCTCAGGGCCACTCATCGATTTTTCCTTTTTGCAGCTCGACAAGTTCACACACATCCATCAATTGGGGGAAAAACCCTAACCGACTCGCCGAGTTGTTCATCCAACTCGTCGAGTCTACAACAATCTTCATCGGACTCACCGAGTTGTTCATCCAACTCATCGAGTTCATGACCATCTTCATATGATTCGTCGAGTCGACCATGCGACTTGCCGAGCCCCTTCAGTTCTTTAACCATACAGACACTTTTTTAAGCCATGCAAAGACTCCAAATTGAAGATCCAACTTCCTTAGGCATGCTTATCACATAAAGTTGCAAACTTTACGTGCATGCAAGTCTTTAAGACCTAAAAATGACAAAACTAAGCTTGTAATGAAGTCACACACTTGAGAGAAGGCTCATATTAGGCAAAGCTGATAACTTTATGAATCCATGGGCCAAAGGGAGTCCAGATCTGAAGTTACAACTTCAGATCTTGGCTTAAACACAAGAAAACTTTCTTAAAACTCATGTAAAAGAGGGTTTAAGTGGAAATGAGCCACGAAAACAGTCTGATGCCTTCAAAAGAATGCTTACTAGTGCAGATCTCGAATCCCACAAACTCTTGTTTCCACTAGCTTATTTTCCCCCCAAGTGCTTTCTTCACCAAAAATCCTTCCTCCAAGCTTAAACTCGCCAAAAGAACACACACACTCGAACTAGGGTTTAAGAGAAACAAGAGGTTGTAAATGGGAAGCTGGGGGAGGCAATGATCTTTTAAATATGGTGCAATGCCCTTAAAACTTTAGGGTTTTGTAGTGACATTAAAAACATGGTTTGGCATGCGGAATTAAAGATTGCACAATGAACACAGTGATTTGGGTGTTCAAGAGATGTATTGATTATGTATGTTGTTACACAAAAAGGGATCCAGATCTAGTCTACATAAATAACACACACTTACACACTCAACTTTTACATCTCTCAAGCACACCTCTATAAGTGGTATGAATCTACCTTATATAGAGGTGTTTACATGTCTCTCTCTCACTCTCACTAACTCATAAGTCATAAGGCTAATGCACCACATGCAAGTGGATTTTACGAAAGTCAAACATTTACAAAGTCAATCATGAAAAACTTTGCACCCCAACATTCTCCCCTTCAATGTTAGGAGTGAATGACCCACTTTAATTCTTCCAAAATCGAGCAACTACGCGATGAGGCCTCAAAGGTCACACATGTCGAAACAAACTTCAATCTTCAATTCTTCCATAATTCTTCAATTTGGGCTCTAGGATGTGAGACCATACAAACCGAGCATCAACGAATGATCACGAGCTTCTCAAACTCTAAATTGATCACCCAAAAGTTGAGCATAAAAATACACCCTAAAAATCTTCAAGAAAACCAAACCCATTTCGAATACATCACTTCCGAACATCCAATTGCATCATTTCGTAATCTTCAAAACTTCAAGATCACTTCGGTCTTCAAATCCGCATAATATGAAAAATTCAAGTTCGAATTTCCATATAAATTTCTCCCCGTTTTTATAATCGAAATTTGATTATAAAACCTTCAAGGAAAGAGAACGTGCTCTATTCGGAATTTTTCGTGTCAAAACTTCCCCTTAACATGTGGCATAAACTTTTTGTTTCATTCCAGAAAACCCAAAAATATTCGATTTTTAATTGCGTTCACGAATTGCCCTTGACAAAATTTCTCAAAAATAGGCAGAAATTGTCAATTTCAAAATTCTGCAATGACACGGTGCACCCAAAACAACAAAATATGCAAAACTCTCCACCTTTTCCAAAGCTAGGTTAAAAGTGTCAATTTGCACAAACTGCAGGGGCTTGAAATGCATTTTCTTCAATTTTCAGCAAAAACAATCCTTTTTCGAATTTGGGTACGAACTGCCAAACATTCGAAACATCAGGGACTATTTTCGACAAATCTGCCCTTTATGCTCAAATCATACGACGAGTTACCCCAAACATACGAAGCTTCAGACAATTTTCGAAGTTGGGTGAAAAGTGTCAAACATCCGAAACTTCCTTTAATTTTCGAAGTGCCAAATATTCGAAGGTTCAGGGGCTGAATTCGAAAATTTTTGCTTTTCTTCAAATCATAGGAAACTTTTAAACAATCATACGAAGGGTTTTAAAAAGTATCAAATTATTGAAATTTCAAGGGTCAAATCCGAAACTTTGATTTCCTTCTACAATTAATACGAAAATTCAACCGTTTGTTCAAAACTACCCCTTTGTACGAAATTCAACTCTATACCCTTCGAATAATAATCCTTCTTTCCTTCGTATGTATACTCAAAATACCCTTCGTACAAATTCTTAATCCCAATTTCGTATACATCATTGATTCGCTAAAAAAACGAATGCATCATGTGTTCGTTTACACCAAATTATCATCCAAACATTCGATCTTTATTATCAATACAGTGACCCTCCAAGCTATCGGCAATCAATCCAATTCTTCAGCATCAATTTAATGAACATCGTTATTAAACTATCAATCATCATCCTTTGCTATCAGTATCTGTTCATTTATCTTTGACTTCGAATAACAGTTTTAACCTTTAATCCATTCATCATCTCTGATACAAGCCAAGACATACACATCGATTTTTAGAAATAATGAAATGATTTGAGAACCACGATCCCAACACTATCATTTACAAAACTTAATCGAGACCCAGATGTGAATGAATGACTTCCATTGTGTTGCCAATATATGAACAAATTAGTCGAACAAAGACACAAACACCATTCGATTCCAAATCTTCGTACATCAACAAAGTTCTTCCCAAGTCAAAATTAGCGATTATCATAACAAAAGCTTCAATCGATTGACTCCAAAATTAACTTTGCTTTTTATTCAAGAACCCAATTTTGACTTTTCTTTGGTTGACTTTTCGAAATCGATGTCAAATTTCATATCTAAACATGAATATTTCACTATTATTCATTACCTTCAAATGTTCTTGACAATATCCATCAAAATCAAATATTTGATTGTCAATTTCTTAGCCAAAACTTGATCCTCATCAGTATGAAATTGAAGAAATCATAACTGATTAGCAAGTACATCAAATCGATTAACAGAAACTTGAAGTTGAAAATAAAACTTCAAGAACGAGACAAGAATGTCCGATGGTATAACTGGGTAAAGTAAGAAATAAAGATGAATGATAAACAACATCGAATTTGGATCAAACATATTCAATGACTTTTAGGCTCAAACGGATACATGAACAGTAAATGAATATTAATTTTGGGCTCATACAAATGAATTGTAATATCGGATAACAAACAATGAACAGTTAACCAAAAAAATTGTTTTGGACTTCGAATACAAAAAGAACAGTAAATTAATTGGATATTGGACTTGATCTAAAAAAATAATGGAACATCAATGGGGTTTTTGAAGAAAATTTTGATCCAACGAGTCAAACGATCACAATTCAAAAACGCAACGCACGATTCAATGAGATTAAGAGAGATCATAGAGAGAGAGACTCACCAAACTTGCTTCAATTGTGACAAAAGTTGCCAAACCGAGAATCGTTCTTCAAAAATCACTTTGATCTTGAAGACCCGTTGTGATATCAACTGTAGTGACATTAAAAACATGGTTTTTCATGCGGAATTAAAGATTGCACAATGAACATGGTGATTTGGGTGTTCAAGAGATGTATTGATTATGTATGGTGTTACACAAAAAGGGATCTAGATCTAGTCTACATAAATAACACACACTTACACACTCAACTTTTACATCTCTCAAGCACACCTCTACAAGTGGTATGAACCCACCTTATATAGAGGTGTTTACGTGTCTCTCTTTCACTCTCACTAACTCATAAGTCATAAGGCTAATGCACCACATGCAAGTGGGTTTTACAAAAGTAAAAAATTTACAAAGTCAAGCATGAATAACTTTGCACCCCAACAGGTTTCATCTGCCAGCTCCTACTCGTTGAGTCCCTTCTTGGACTCGGCGAGTAAATCACTAAAACACGCGGACTAACCCGCTACTAATTGACGAGTAGGGCAACCAACTCGTCGAGTGGACCTTGAAATCAAAGGAATTCTTACATAAATCAATACCTAAGAATCGGGGCGTTACAGCAAGGGACTCAACGAGTTCATTAGGGAACTTGGTGAGTCCTATGAAGGAATCTCGATGATGTTCATTGTACTCGGCGAGTAGGATGATTTTGTCCCTTTTCTGATTATGCTAGGACTCGGTGAGTCTGAGGACGACTCGACGAGTCAGTTCGACCAATCACGATGATAAGTGGCTTTAGAACTTGACAACTCATAGGGTGACTCGGCGAGTCGAGTCGTGATTCTAGGCTTCTGAGTTCTAGAACTCAAGGAGTTACAAGGCTGACTTGGCGAGTTTGGTCAACTGGAAAGTTGACCTTGAGCAGGATGTTGACTTTAACCAGGGGTAAAATGGTCATTTTACCCAAGGAGGAGTTATCAGTTTTTGACTAAGTATCATTATGGAATTTATAGCTGGAGAGTCACCGGAGCAACATACAGGGATTCCTCACTCAGGTTTTCAGCAGTCAGTCATACGAGGTGAGTTTCCTTTCAGTAGGGACGGGTCGAAGGCACCAAGGCCGACCCGTCTATATAATATGTTAGTAGGTGAGTGTGGGCGGGGCCCGAATCTCGTAGTAGTCTAGTATGGGCGGGGCTCGATTCTCTTAGTATTACTTGAGCATAGATATGTGATTATTTGGTAGAAATCCTTGTTGTCAGTGTGATACTTGTATGTATGTTAGTAGTGGAGTGTGGGTGGGTCCCGAATCTCCTAGATAACGGAGTGCGGGCGGGGCCCGAATCTCCTAGATAGTGGAGTGTGGGCGGGGCCCGTATCTCCTAATTGTATGATATTTGTATGGTATGTGGTAGTTTGGGGAGACTCACTACGCTTCGTGCTTACAGTTTCAATTTTAGTTTCAGGTACTTCCGGTAACAAGGAGAAGAGCTCAAGATGATAGCATGGCACACACCACATTCTTAGCCTGGGAGTTTACTCTGATGTTTTGTTATGAGATTTTGATTTGAGACAGATACTATGATGTTTTATGATACATGATACACGATTTTACTTATGACTTTGGATGATTTATGATTTTAGTAATAATTTGAAAACAAAATTTTTGGACCGTATTGTTGGGATGTTTCACTTTATGCTTTTTCATGCATGGATGGGGATTAAGACATAGATTAAGTCTGTAAACACACTTAGTTGGTACCTAGCAATTGCATGGTTGAGGCTAAACCATCAAGGTCCGATTTTTACGGCTCTTAACACTTCCAAGAGCCTAAAAGCACAGCTCATATGGAGTGAAACTCTTTTAACTCAAAGAACCTCAACTATGGGACCAAAATATAACATAAAACACCCCAAACCTGAATCTAAGCATACAATGGTGAAGGTTTAAACTTTATATGTAGCACCCTATTTCTCGTTAGTAATTTCAAAGACAATTTTGTTAATTTATAAGAATAATTATATAATTAAGGATAAGAATTCTAAAGAATTTTATCGATGATCAAAACGAATAAAAATGATTTGATAAATTTTAAAGGGATTAATTAATAAATAATAATGATAATAACGATAACAATAATTAATTAATAAATTCTTAATTGAGTGATTTGAAACCATTCCTAGAAAAGTGGTTGAAGTTGTCAAGTTCTAATGTTGTCTTTTGTCAAGAAGTTTGTTTAAAGGGTAGTATATGTCATTATGGGAAAGATGAAGGGGTTAAAGTGAAAATCAGGAATTTATTCACTCTTGGTCAACGGAAATTGGATTAAGGAATGAGGCTTCTTTCCCTTTGTAGCCCAAGATCGTTGTTAGCCCCACATCAACCCTAATCGACCCGATATCTATTCTCGTTCATTGTTAGATGCCAAAAGGAAGCTGAGACGAAGAAAAATGAGAAGGCTGTTGGCGGGTCAAGCTACCACCGAAGGGAAGAGGGTGAAGCAAATATCGTGCTAGCCATTGTTCCATCCTATAGGTAATATTGCATTCCTGTTCTTTTCTTCTTCTTTTCTTTTCCCACCGATAAATCACTCCTTGGCCGACAGCCTAGGCTGTCGGCGTGAATTCTACCACCACCCACCGCCAGTAGCCTCCAGCTTCCGGTATGCTCCTTTACCGCCAACGACCACCACTGGTGGGTACATGTGTAATGGTGTGTGTATACACCTGTGAAGTGCAAGTTTTTCCCACCATGATTTGTCCGTTATCTTTTAAGATTTTTCATGTATATGTGTGTGGTTTGACCACCATTAACCAGCACAACTCCACCATTAGATCACCACTTAATGATAAATCTGAGAAGGACTCGATTTTCCAGCCATTTGGTGTTTTAAGAGCTTAATGGGTTTAGTTATCAACTTCACCCTAATATGAGAAAGAAAATGATATATTATTGAAAATCCATAACTTTGAGACCTTATTAAGCCAAGCATTAAGTCCTTTGGGAAAACTACATTAATACATTTTCATAAACAAATATGTAATCAATTATGATGTCTAAAGTTCTAAGGTTAAACCTTAACCATTAAGTCCTTAATAAAACACCAAAAGTGAATAAAAAGCTAAAATGGCATGTTTTTCCAATTATGCCCTTCAACTTCGAAAATCTGTTCAAGGTAATCTGAACATCTAAAAATATCACACCCTAAACCAAGGATGGCGGAAACATCCGGGGGTAGAGGACTTCATGTATAGTATCATAACAACATTTGCAATAGTGATTAAAGTAAACACAACCAACATATATATAATTGAAAGAGTTACATCATTGTATGAATTACATGTTTCCAAATCAATTACAATATGTTGACAAAAATGTGAAATGTATGACGCCTTAACGTCCCATCCTCAAAAGCACTTGGTTACCTGTTTAGTGATTTCCTAAGAATCCAGGTAGTTTGAAAAAGTGTCAACACAAAGGTTGGTGAGTTCATAAGCATTGGTATGTAGTTATAAAAACCTTTTCTTGTAAAAGTGGCATTCATTCCAGAAAATCCAAAATTTTTCTTAATGTTCAAATGTAGTCTTAAAATCCCAAAGACCGAATTGTATAAGTATCTTTCCTTACTTATAGTAAATAATGCAAGTTAAAATCGACATAAACTCTTTTAATTTCAGTGAAATCCCTGTAAATTCTATGTTTGTTAACACTTAATGTGAGTTATTATAACCATGCTATGACCTAGGTGGCCTTAAATGACGTTCTTCAGGCGTCGGAAATGTTATGACATTTGTCACCCCAGACCTGCCGGTCTAGTTGTTGCATGCAGCTAAGGTGTGGGTTTGTCAGACCCAATATAGATCTATATAGAACTATCACGCTCTCCCTTCAAGAGACTCTTGTTACAATGCAGGACTTATTGGTAAAGTGAAGCAAATGTCTCACAAAAGTCATTAACGAATTTACATATCATGTAATGAAAATCCCTTTTGTATAAATATACCCTTTTGTAATGAATGTGTTATGTAATGTATCATAAACTATACCTATTATAGTTTATCAAAACAAGGGTAGTAGTAGTAGTATACATAAACTATACTTAACATAGTTTATTCTAATGTTTATATGTAATGGATGTACTTTGATTACAACAATTTGTTATTCTCTATGTCCTATATATCAAAATCCATTTGTCAACTGATGCATGTTTATATACTAGGACGAAATTTCATATATTGCAATACATATAATCACATAAAGATATACACCTTGCTCAACATGTTACAAGGTGAAATGAAATTGATAGTATTTTTCTGATGATAACATTTTCTATTACTGTTCTTAGAAAATTGATAGAAAATTCATAATAGGTCCAAATCAGAATACGTACATTCTTGGAATTTGGATAACGTATCTAGTTTGTTCATAAATTTTCTCATGATTTTTAGTTGTCTCCAACATGTGTGAAAACGTCCATAATCACAGACTGGTCCGGATTGGTTCTTGAAATGATAGACAATTTTGTAAAAATCACCATAAATTGTAGAAAACTAGCATGGAGATGTGCAAGTAGCCATTTTAAAGATAAGAACTGGAACTACTTGTACCTAAAATATTTTTGAAAACTAAAATATTTAAGTTGACCAAAACAGTCCGTGAATGGAGCCCAACTTTTCTGATGAAAGTTGTTAGAAACATTTTAATTGTGTTCTTGGTATTTTAACTTGTATCCCCCCCCCCCCTTAAAACTTAAAAAAGCATGAAAATATAGGGGTATGAGCTCACCTTGTGTGATTTCATTGTATGGATGTTGAAGGAGAGAAGTGTTCAACTTAATAACACTTAGAGGATTGCTTGAAGATTCGAGAATCTAACACAATATTGGTGGAGTTTGTGTAAGGAATCAATGATTTGAGTAAAAGGAAAGGTGATAACCATAAGGAGGGTGAGGATACTTACCAAATATAGGAGGAAAGCTTGAAAAATGCCTTGGAAATCTCGAATTTGTGTGAGAGAATTTAAGAGAAAAGTGGTGTTTGATCCTTGGTGGAAGTGAGTGAAGTGAGTGAAGTGAAGAGAGAAAGAGAGAGAGAGGGTTTTTTAAACTCTTTTGACATGGGAATGGAGGGAAAATGAGTGGGAAATGACTATGAAGTGACTAGGGATGGTGGGGAGGACAATGGCTGGTCATGGAATGGGTATGGGGTGGTTTCTTGTGTCAAACATTATGGAAGAGTCAACACTTCACCACAAAATCTTATTTAATGGATTTCATTCTTAAATAAGATTTTCCTTAAAAATATGCTGAATTTATGAATATATGGGACCTTATAAGCCAAAATATAAGTTTGGGTGAAAATCCCCCCTTAAAATAATTAATAACGGGCTTAAAACGAAGTCGTGGTCGAAAACCGGGTAAAAGGATGGAAAATTAGAAGTATGGGCAAGGGTTCGGTCTCAGCAGCCTAAGCACCGGAGTGGCTTGGTTGCTGGCTGCGGTCCAGGGGCGAAAGGGGATTGCGGTCCGAAGACGATACTTGGATGCGGTGCTAGTTCCGGGTTCGGTGGCTACGGGTTTGGTGGCTGCGGCCAAATGATTGCGGCTGCTCAAGGGGACTTCGGTCTCGGTGGCTACAGCTACTCAAGGAGACGTCGGTCTCGTTTCTTGTGGCCTCATATCAGGGAGGACTTGGCCCCCATAGGGATGCTTCGGCCCTAAGATTTCACCCCTTTTCGAGTGGTTTTTCACCAAGTCAAGTATCGGGATGCCCCAAATGATTAAGATAAATCAAAAGAGGTTTTGTGAGAGATTTGGGAGAGATTCCACATTCTTAGAGACATTTGGGAGAGATTTGACATACTTGGAGAGATTTGGGAGAGATTTCTAATATAGAGAGATAGAGTGAAAGAGATTGAGAGAGGTTTCTTTTGTGACCTTTTTGAGTGCTTGGCTTCACAACGCAAGATCCGCAAGCCCCATTAGGCCATGTTTAAGGATCTTACACACTCCCGATGAGTATGCAACATTGTTCTATCACTTTGGTTCATTGTTTAGCACTATCAAGGCTAAGGAAAATTAAACACACGCATTTTCCAAATGATGTTTTCTCATTAAAATAGTGAGTTGTACAGTAATTACCTAACGTAAACCCTAATATACAAGGGCTAACTGAGTCGACCGGGTTGACTTGTTGACTTTGTGTGACTTTGATTTGACCCGAAATTGACGATTGTCACAAAAAATCATGAGACTTACTTTTCTCGAAAGCTCAGTATGTCTACTTTGAATCACTTTTCCAAATTCCAAACCCTTGAAGGGTAAAATGGTCAATTTTCTCAAAAGGGTCTATGCTGTTACAAATTTCATGTGTTGTCTTCTAAAAGTCAAAATAAATTTCTCATAACTCTAAATGCTAAAATTTCAAAGCATGTAGTTATATATGGATGTCTAATTTCCTCCGTATCAAGATCTTGATTTAATTCCAAGTGAAATTGTACAGTTTATTAAAAGAGTACTGAGTGGTCAGGAAAGCTGCAGAAATTATACATCAACTTGTGATGTGCATAATTAATTCTTCAAAACTCCGATTCATGAAATTTCAGAGGTTATGGTTAGAGAATAATGTCTTGTTAACCATGAGTTTTTCCTATGATTTAAATATTAACCCTCCTAGATTAAAAGTTACCGAGTTTGCATGTGAGTCCAGAAAGGAACAGCTCAAGATGGTTAACTTGTAAAATTTGTATAAAATCAACCGAAAATCGTTAGGACAAGCTCCTTATATTCCAGAAAAGATGAAAGAGGGAACTATACGCATACAATTTTATCAGAACCTAACTATGGATTTAAAGTGACGAATTCAAGTCCCAAATCGAACACTAAAACCAAAGAAAAGCTAAAGTAATCCAAAGGAATAGGCACGAAATCCATCGTTGTCAGGGTTATCCTAAGGAATAGGCACAAAATCCATCGTTTCCAGGGTTTAATCAACGGTCACTAAATACATAGTTACCAAGGTTTGCAGAACAGGCGCTAACTCCATAGTCATCGGGGTTTATCTCGTTTATTGATCGTATCATTTTCGAGAGTCCATTTGCAATACATGTCAATGGGTTTTTAGAGTACACCGGTGAACACATCGTTCACAACACCTACAGGTTGTGAGCCTGCTTGTGACAACCCAAAATTTTCTATCTTGTACAGTCAAACACTTCGTAGAAAGTCAAGTTCATTTCTGCTACCTTTTAGCACGTTTGGTGTCCGTTTGAGCATTCTGAGCTTTAACCCTTTAAAAGGTAAACATAGGACGTATACTCCAAGGCATTTTGTGCATCATAAAGTTCCAAAAACTCCAAGAGTTTGGAGTTTACGGCCCAAATGGCATTTGGACCGTAAACTTCATGGACTATATATATGGTACTTAGCCATTTTCCTTCATTTCTCCCATTTCAACTAGAGAAAACTCGATTTCTCTCCCAATGATCTTCAAGCTTTCATCCCAATTGTAAGTACTTCTATCCTAGAGTATATTAAGGCTTGTTATACTTCCTTATATTAAGAAATCACCTAAGAAACACCAAGAACTAGGTGTTCTTGGATCGTAAACCCTAAAATGGGTGCCAAAGTGTGCCCTAGTTCCTTCTAAGCCTTGATAACTAGCATAGATCCTTTCCTTGATGAGTTTAGCACTTGAAAAACACCAAACCCCCCCCCCCCCCATGAACATGAGTTTACGGTTTGGGAATCTCCCAAAACCGTAAACACCCCCAAAGGGTGTTTTGATGCCCCTAACACCTTAGTAAGCCTTGGATATTAGCATAGAACCTTAAAACATTGAAATAAGGACTTCAATACACTAAATGGTACTTCTTACCATGATTTTACGGCCGTAAACTCATGGGGAAGTGGTCCCCAGACAGTAAACACCATACAAGGCCATTCTTGGACCTTAAACTCACCCAACCTCTTGTTTAAGCCTTGGAACACTTAACCACTTAAGTTATAATAGTTTTAAGCCTCATTTGGTGACCCAATTGAGATTTTACATCCAGGAATAAACTCCCATGGGTCGTAAACTCCAACAAACATGGTCTATTGACCATAAACTTCTGTATAAGGCCTTACACACCTTGTTGCAACCCGATAGCCTCCTAACACTTTGACCAAAGTGTTTTCCTCACATTAGGATGTTTATACATGTTTAATTAGTGTTATAATCACTAATTATATATATATATATATATATATACATATGTCTTCATATGTTATTAGGATCATTGTGTGTGTCTAAGTCTTCACTTGACACCAAGCACTTATCCGACGCTTCCATCCGATCCGCTCACTGCAGGTGACTTCATACCCCTTAATTAACCTTTTAAATGTTTACAAATGCTTTATGGGGGGAATACAAGTTGAATCATGCTAATTTTTATATCAATCACATGTGATTAATAACTAGCATGCAAATGGATTTACTATACGTTAACTGTTTTACCAAACAGATTTCTTCAAATGACTTTCTTAAACGTTTTCACATGTTTAAAACTCTTTATCAAACTGTCTTACATACTGTAAGTTTCCTTTCAAACTCTGTTACAAATGTGTTTTCAAACAAAGGTTTTCCTTATACTTAAACTGCCTTATCAAACAAAATACTTTCAAATCATTTTATAAACTGACATCAAGTCATTGTTTCTTAGTATTAAACTTTTCAAAGGTTTTACAAAACTTCTTTTATACTTTTATATTGTAAAATGCATGCCTAGATATGTATAGTTATATAAATAATTTTTAAATGACTTAGGACGACTAGCTCGCTTTATTTCCTTTTCCTCGTTGGGATGTGGCCTTAGGGCATCGGTTGCTCGTCCGAATGTCGTCTAAATATTAGTTATATATCGTGTATACATATATAGGTATAAAGGTTCCATTAGTCAGGTCAGTACCTTTAGGTATCAAAGGTATACTTCCGGTTATACTCGTACATCACTAGTAACTATAATAGGTGTAGTTATGAGATACTATTTACCATTCCAAGTACAAGGAATCACACAAGAGTCAGTTCATTCATGAGTATATACTAATACATTATATGTTACATGAATACGCTTACTTGAATACGTTTACATAGATACACTTACATGAATACGTTTACATAGATACGCTTACATGAATACGTTTACATAGATACGCTTACATGAATACATTTACATCGATACGCTTACATGAATACGCTTACATAGATATGCTTACACGATTACGCTTACATTGTACGATAACAGAACTAACATAACAAGGTGCTATAGCATGGAACAAGTTCAGGATCTAACTATACCAATGAATCACAACTGCATTGTGATAATTATATTGGGTATACATGATCATAGTAATGTGGATGTTCACGGCTTGCAGTCATGCAGGTTCGCATTTGGTTCCCGAAATCTCTTGATAGATAGCGTATAGTATGGGTTCTATCCATCACATTATGCCTTAACCCTCAATTAAGGAAAATTAGTACAAAGTAGTCACTTATTACAAATACTACAGTACTTACACGTTGCATACGACAATTGCAAATGGATTAAAAATCTGGTTAATATATTATTAATACCTTTACCATGTGCCATATTCACATAATCGATGAGGTAGAAAATAATAATAATAGGCGTATAGGCTGGTCTTGGTAGAAGGCTACTTTCAAAACAGTTAAGTCTTGGTAGAAGATTACTTTTTATACTAGTAGGAATCATAGGGATTTTCTAGGGTTTTCAAACGTTTACAACTACTTACAAACATTTTCATACTTATACAAACTTTTCTCCAAATGTTTACAAGTCTTTACTTTCCAGTTTTACAAATCAAAGACACATTAATACTTATGAATTCACCAACTTTATTGCTGATACTCGCTTTCAAAATAACTTGTATTCTTAAGTCACAAATAGACAGGTACGACGACCAGGTTTTGTGAAGCCGGAGAAATCAAGACTCCTCTTTTATTTTGATTATTTATTATGTTGTCTTATAATATGAAAGAACACATTGGTAATTAAAATTATACTATTGCTGAAATGGATGATGTTGTTGCTTGTTTACTACTTTACATTATTGTGATACATTACATGACATCCTCCACCCCAGAACATTTCCGTTGTTCTCGGTTTTGGGGTGTAACACTACTAGTGTTCCACTTGAATATCTAGAATAGTTCGTTGCTGTCATCTATATTCTGCTAGATGATGGGGGCCATCGCTTGGGTCATTGTTTTGGCTCATCGCTTCACACCATATTTTATCACTCATATATCATCGTTCATCATTCATCTCATCTTTCATCGCTCATCATTTATCTCACCTCTAATCTACCCATGTTTTACCCAACACATTTTGTAGATATAAAATACATATACAATTTAAATCATTTAAAACGTGTATAAAATTGTTCATCCAGCATAGACAAGTATTCAGATAATATGCACACATAGCACGTAATTAATATAAAATACTTCATATCTATGTGTAAGATGAAAGTAACTATGCACTCACTTGTTAAGGTGATGATTCCGAACTCAGACAGCGCTTCGTTACTCTTAAAATGATTTCCTTCGACAGAACCTAGTATCATTACCATTAGGGTTTAGTCTAATGTTTGACGAGACTAATTCATATTCTATTTGTTATTACTATTATATAAGTGTTAAACAATACTCTTCACCCACTATGTACAGACAGTGGCCAGACATAAAACACCGGAGGGCAGGACCATTTTGGCATATAGCACTTCTGATATCCAACAACCTTATGCAGCCCTTTAAACCAGATTCCCCATACCACGAGTGGTTAAAAAGATATTATAAAGACACTATATAACTCATAATAATATCCTAAATACTCATTATAAGGTCCTAATAACATTACTATATTGAAACATAAGCTATACAAAAGATAGGGTAGGCATGGCTCACTTACAACGGGTTTTCTCGAAAATCGGGCTTCGCTAGAGCAGCGTTCCCAAGCCGAAAGGCTCTTTTCTCGGGACTACAGGAGCCTCGGGGCTTCCTTCGGATGCTAGGGGGTTTACCTAGACTTTAGGGGGCTTAAGGGAGGCTAGAGAGAGTCTAGAGAGCGAAAGTGGGAGAGGAAAGGTGTGAGAATGAATGGAACCCGACACATCTATTTATAGTGTGAAATCCTGATGGACTCGCCGAGTCAGTGCCATGTGTCATCACCTAGTGGCTTTTCTTAGGGAGAAAGTCTTGGTCCATATTCAGCCACGTCACCCCTTTCGCAGCAGCACCCTACCAACTTCTAAACCCCGTAACTTTCTCATACGAGCTCCGTTTTTTACGTTCTTTATATCCACGCGTAGGTAAAAACAAGATCTACAACTTTTATTTAGACTCCATTGGCTAATTCTCGACTGATATTAAATTTAACAGTAGGAGGAGATTATATTGTTAAATGTCCGCGTAAAATTCATAACTTCTACATACGGACTTCGTTTTCGTCTGTCTTTTTATTGTTGAGTTCCTATTAATAAGATCTTTAACTCTCATTTAGGTCGCATAGGCCAAAAACCAATCAAACTAAAATTCGAGTTTCGGGTCGTGCACTGCTATGCTAAATCTTAGAAAATTCATAATTTCCTCATACGAAGTCAGATTTGGGCGTTCTTTTTTTTGTATGTTGTCGATTTAACGTATACTACAACTTTTTTTTAGATCACTTAGGCCAAAAAGTCCTCTATCGTAAATTTACTATTTACATCTCCCAGTGTCGTGCCGGTTTTGCCGAAAAACTTCGACAGACCATAACTTATTTGTTATAACTCGAATTTCGGCATTCTTTATATGTACGGAACCCTTGAAACATATTCTACAACTTGGTTAAGATTATTTATTCTAAATAATCTTTTGTAGAAAAGTTGTTTTCGACCCCTATTATCTCTAAATTGACTAGCCCAGATCTGCGGCGTTACAGAAATCAACTTGAAAGAAATATCTTAATCGAAAGGTGTCTACGATATTGGGAGGTATCACTCTACATTTAAAAAAAAAAGATTCAATATGAAGATAAGTGGATTAAAAGAGACGTAAGTGTTACCTTTTAGCCTTCCACCGGCTCAAACGCATGAAGTTGAAAAGCAGATCTTGTTTCTTTGTGGTGATTGACACACAGAGAAATCAAAACCAATCCCAATAACAAAACACACATAAACCCATCAATATACTTACTATAACCGACTCTTCTTCTGATAGGTTTCACAGAGGCGGCGACGGCGGTCGTAGAGGCGGGGGTTAGTCAATTATGGACACTCATATTTGATTCTACGTCTTAAAAGTAAATACGAAAATCGATTGTGGCTCTCCATCTCGATTTTCGGACCTTTTGAAGCCGGTTTTTCTTTCGAGAAAGGTTAATGGAATATACAGGCCGTGGAAAACAGGTGTTGAAGAAGAAACCCAGTTCAACTCCAAACCCCCTGTTCCTATGCGTTTTCCTTCCATAATGGTTCATACGTTGTTGGAGGTGGCCGGCACCGTCATCATTGGCAGCTTCCCTAACGTGAAATCGGTAGAGAAAAAAATAGTCCTTTAAAAATCTTCTGGAGCAATGAAGATAAAATGTAAGAGTGAGGAGAAGACGATACAATGGAGGATGTTATCAAAGAAATTGTATTTGAGTCGGTGAAATAGAAAGATGGATTACACTAATCTCATCTTTGTTGGTTTAGAAGGACGGTGGATCTTAATCCGAAAAGAAACAGACAAATTTTGAAAAAAAAAATTAAAAAGTGGACCAACAAGAATATATATATATATATATATATATATATATATATATATATATATATATATATATATATATATTGTAAATACAAATATTATAAACAATCTATGTAAAAATAAAATAATATCAAGGACAATAATGATAATTTTAATATAGTGTTCCGCCCAACACTTACCAAACGATACATGATAAATTAGTCAAGTTATGTTCGGTCCAGTTATAGACGAATTATATTCTCTCACTTGAATGTTGAATTTACTAAACTAATTGCTAATAAGTTTGATTTACCAAGTGTGACTTTTGTAATATGGTTTGAGCTCTACTATAAAGAGCTCTTTGTACAACAGATTTGTTCGATGAATTAACTAAAGTAAGGATATAACCATAAAGGGTAAATTGTGGTGTAAACGAGCCGAGTTGAGCCGAATACTACTAAGCTCGAAGCTCGGCTCACCTAAAATACTTGAGCTCGAAACTCGGCTCGAACTCGACTTGAACCTTGATTTTAATCTCAAGCTCGGATCGACTAATATTTTTTTAAAAATCAAAATCACTAAATTGAGTAAGAAATATTAGAAATTCCACATGCAAATGTCCAAACTACTAAAAAACCACTATTAATCACCTAATATCAATATAACATCAACCATATATGTTATAAATAAATAATTATAAATAAATGACATATATGCTATAAATGAACAATTATAAAGAAATGACATATATGTAAATTGCACTAAGCTTGACTAAGCTGGCGAGCCTTACAAGCTGAGTATTCTAATACTCGAGCTCCTAGCTCAAGCTCGAGCTCGGCTCGATTAAGGTCGAGTCAGTCTCCAATTTTTCACGAGTTGGCTTTTCTCACTTACACATCTAGGGTGAAACTTGTTAAATCTAGATGTTCGGTTTGAAATTGTTTTCTTCTTTCAACTCTTTTATATTTGCTTGTATAAATAATTGTATGGTTGGATATAATATTTCTATTTTGTCTCAAAGAAATATTTAGATTAGGGATTTTACTTTATAAATTTTATAAAAGTCTCATTAGCATATTTCCCACCAATAGGCAATATTACATTTACAAGATGATAGTCAATCTTCTTCAAATATCTCCATCTAAATCACAAACATGAAAGTTAATTAGTATATTTCCCCCGGCGATATTACTCTGATTTAAGAAATGGCCTACACATGTATCATATAACTTGTAAGAAGTTAATTTAATATATCTCCATCTAAATCAAAAACATGAAAGTCAATTAAAATTTACTTGAGAACTTATAAAATTGTTATGGTTTTCTTCCCCTTATGTGTCCTTTCATATATTTTGTTTTTCTTTTTTCTCCAAATCCAAGAACATAATTCTCTAAATCCAAGAGCATAATGCGATGGAATATACATGTAGCTTTCAAGGGTGTGTTTATAACGGTTTTTTTTTTTTTTTTTTAATCTCCAGGTGACTACGCATACACCCTTACAAACTATAAATTAAAAAATCAATGACCAAACATGTATAAATTAAAAAAATATATTACTCTTTTAAGTTATTATCTAATAGAAGACCAATACACTCTTTTATTTTTTATTTTTTTGTCACTTTCATTTTATTATATATTTTCTTTTGTTATATTTATTTATTATTAAATTAAGATAAATAAATTCATTTTGCAATTTCAATGATTCATAAAAGACAAAATTGTATGAATGCAATTTCAATGATTCATAAAAGATAAATAAATTCATTTTACAATTATATGTATTATTATTTTGATATTTTCAATTTTGCCCCCACAATATTCACCATCTTTATATACCATACTTTCTTATCGTCATTAGTTGTTTTTCGCTCACCACTTTTAAGTTCTTCTATTCCCTTTTTGCTGTTTTCATACATTCATCACGACTAAGAAAGATGGAGCAAGAAATGGTCTCGATATATGTTTGTCATGTATGTAAATTTGAAAAGTTTTATGTGTTCATTTTGTTAAAAGCATAATTCATAAAGATTAAACATAACACATATCATGAGATGCAAAAAGAACCAAATAATCAGTTGCACTATGCATCAACTTGGTAACAATCAATTAATAAGTTGGTTCATATCAAAATCTTGGAATCACTCATTCACTCCTGTGTCAAAAAAATCAGATAGACTAACATTTGGTCTACTTTATAAACTATAGGGACCATTTATGTATTTGTTTTATTTATTTAATGAGGAAAAGTATAAGAAACCAATCAACCATATGAGCGTATGCTGGCATATGAACAGGATGGTGGTAGTGAATTCCTAAGTTTCTTAATTTAGTAAACCCCGCTAAATCACTATGCAAATGATAAGATTATATATTCTGTTATTTCTTTTTCATAGATGATTACAATAATAATATATTTTAAATCAACTTTTATTATAAAAATATGCGAAGTAAAAAATGTATCTCATGTCTAAGATTAGTGACTTGTTAATACAATAAGATTATATTTATTTTTAGTAAAACATGCAGTGAAGTGAATTTCTCATTAGATATATAGACATGTTTCAACTTTATTACAAATTTTGTGTAGAATTAAAACATTATTGTATAATTGGTACAAGTATATTTTGTTACATAAATTGATAAAACCAATATAGGTTTATTACATAAACAATTCATTAACACTATGTTTGATGTACATATCACATGCTTCTTCACAATTTCATAGCAATATATTAAGGACAGTTCTTGAATAATTATATTTAGCAAGTTTCATTCATAGAGAAACGTAATGTTGATAACGATCGAGTCGGATTGCTTTATATGTTGAAAATGGTGAAATGTTCATTAAAGAAAGAGAAATGTTGTGTATTTTCCATGATATTGTATACCCAAAAGGTTAAAACTTTTATTATCATCTTGTCTAAAAAAAACTATGCCAAGTGAAGGCACACTCAAAACACTATATATGTCTTATATTATGAAAATATATATCTAATACAACAAATAATAGATTATCAATTTTATTTCCAACTTTAAGGGAGATAAAATGACTAAAAGAACTTTGTATTTTCATAAGTTGTTACAATAGGGCCCAAATTTTCAATGGAGCAACAATATAGACCTTTTTTTTATGGAAGGGCATAAATACATTAGAAACAAAGTAGCAAAATGCTGGTGTAGGAAAGTTATAATCTCATATAGGCCTACTCCGTGCATATTAAATAATATGTAAATATACAAATAAATCGTATAAGTATTATTGCAAAATATGTGTGTAATTAGTTGCTAGAAGGCATATTGTAATGCATAAAAGGTCTATAATCTATCTTACAAGATATTATTTTGTTTACTATCAATAAATATAAATCTTTCTTATCTCTGTTACAGAAATAACACGAAAAAACAATTTGAATTTCGCCTTTGACACTTCACATGCCGATATAAACAACTCCACTCCTTTGTCAACCGACCTCATTGCATTCAACACATTGGAGTTGTGTATTTTCATTCTTTCTAATAGAATTTTGTCATGACTAAATAAAAATTTACAACTTTCTCATTCATTAAAAACAATTAAATATTACATAGTTACACATAAAGAATTCACAAATTCCCTAAGAATATCCAATAATCTCTTTCACCTCTATATATACAACCATTTAAGCATGAAGACTTTGTTTACCTCTCATGATGGATAAAACATTGCAATGTTTGAAGGGCCTCTCTTTCTTCTTCTTGTATATATCAATTTTCTTGTTTCAATTATATGTTTCACCTACACATGGAGATGATGCAGGTATTATTTTCACCCTTACATATATCCATTTCAAGAAAATACCTACTAATCTTCCATAATATCTTTAATTCCATCGGTTTTCTCCAAAAATAGATAATAGTTAACCACTCACGTACCCTTATTTACACAAAAGATGATGATAAAATCGATTGGTTATAGATCTATGTATATGATATATACTAATGGAATTTTGAATATTATCTTCCTAAAGATGATGATAAAATCGATTGGGTATAGATTATGTATATGATATATACTAATGGAGTTTTGAATATTATCTTCCTAGATTCTCAACATACATAATATTAATAGTAGAAAATCAACCTTAACATTTTATAAATTAAATTACAAAAGAATTTACGAGAAAAGTAAGAACACTATGTTATCGGAGTAAATAATACGAAAGGTTCAATTAAAATGGAATACAAAATTAATATGGATGTGTAAATAATTAAATATATTTTTAGAGAGTGTAGTGGCTGAGTTTATATGTATTGAGGGTGGGTCATTCGACCCACTTTTATATATATATATAACAAGTTGTATATAATTTTTTATTGTGACCCACCTCAAAAAAATGTGTGAGCTATCTTAATATTTTTAACCAAACAATATATATATATATATATATATATATATATATATATATATATATATATATATATATATATATATATATATATGTATATTGTTTTATGTTTTAATAGCCCAATATTTTTAAGGTATAATCTGATTCGAATCCGTAATAATATTTTTTTTTAGTATTTTTCTTTTTTTTATTGGTTTCTTTAATAAGTGAATTATGTGGTTTTACGTTCTACACTCGCCACAGGTGAGTGTTAATGATTTTTTACAATGTTTCATATACCATGTGTTGTTATGTAACAAATGATTGTAACATTCAAGAATTATAATCAAATACTTGACTACAACATGTAAATTATAATGTTTTTCGTAAAGAAAATACAAATACTACTTTATATTTTTCTTTAAAAAATAGATTATCTTAAATTGAAAAAATGTAAAATTTATCAAAATATTACAAATTTGTTATTTGCAGGATGTGTATTGAACTTCACATCACTACCCTATCAACCAAACGGAGACTGCATAAACCCTGAACTGCAACTAAAAATCAAAGCATGGGGAATTCTCTCAACAACCCTTTGTTGCCAATCCCCTCTAACCCTAATCTCAAAATCCCTCGCTCGATTATCTTCCAATTCAGCAAACCCCTCAATTTTCCCCGATTCCAATCAATGGTCACACTGTAACAACCCATCAATCTTCAAAACCCAACAGGAATCCGTCAATTTCGATGACTGTAACTTCAAAAATTTCTTCAAAGAAGCGATGCATTGTTCGGGGGTTTCCATCGCCGATCTCAAGAAGGATCAGAGCTTCAATGATGCGGCTGCAACCTGCGGTCAATTTGAGCAATCGACAGCTTCGTTTGCTGAGATCTGTAGGAATTGCAGTCGTGAAGTGTTGAAGGCGAGGGATTCGTTGTCGAGGAATTTGGGAGTGAGCGCGAATCAAACGGAGATCGAAATTTGTGGAGTTGCTGTTGTCACTGCTCTTGCTTCCGAGAGATGGAATGAGAGCTCGTTAGCTGCTGTTGATGATTTCTATGGGTGTTTGCGTGTATTGGATGTTCATGGTAACAATTTCTTCATAGCTTCTTCTACGCAGATTATCAATACTCAAAAATTCAAAATTATCTGTTAATTTAATAATCGATTTCTATGCTTTTAAAACAATGGGTATAATTTTGATTGTTTAACTATTCTGATAATCAGTTTTTGGCTTTAATATAATTAGATTATTCAAGGAAAATGACTATATTTCAATTGGGAAAAGGAATCTTTGAATTACAACAACAAATTTACTTAATTTATTGATAAACAATATGAAAGTATTATTATAGTCGATAAAAAAAAGTTTATAAATTTAAATTAGGCCAAAGTTCCTTAAAATTATCAAAATCTGTCAAACATTCAAACAACTAACGATTTTGGATTTCTTTTCTTGTCTTCTTTTTGTCACAGATCCAGGCTACATCAAACTCAAACGTAAGTCACTTGGGTTTTCACTAAAAAGTAACCAAGTTTCACATATTGTCAAATTAGTACCTCAAACATTTTATTTTCTTGTACATTAAATAATAATCACATCATATGTCTAATCAATCCCACATCAAAAAAAAAAAAATACAATATTTTACTAGAGTAAATTACAATATTTTACTAGAGTAAGTTACTGAAATGGTCTCTATGATTTGTTCAAAATTACACGTTTGGTCCTTAACTTTTTTTTTACACTCAGATCGTTCTTGTGGTTTCATTTTGTTGCGTTTTTCGTCCTATAAATACATAAAGTTAGGGACCAAACGTGCAATTTTGATCAAACCATATGGATGAAAAATGCAACAAAATCAAACAACAGGGACGATCTGAGTGCAAAAAAAAAAAAGTTAGGGACCAAACCATAGGGACGATTTCAATAATTTACTCATTTTACTATCATTCAAATAACTTTTTTTTATTATTTTCTCAGATTCGATTTTCCAGACATTATTAGGCATAATTCTTGCTAGCATGGGTCTAACACTTGTTATCATGCTTGTAAAATACGTAACACGAAAAAAACAAGAAAACAAATCCTCTCAATTCCACACAAAAGAAATCCCAACGACATGGTCGGGATTATACCGATTCTCAAAAGCTGAAATAGACCACGCGATAAATTATTCAGAGGAAAAAAAGTGTCTTGGTAGGGGAAGTGCGGGTGAAGTTTATAAGGGGATTTTGCCAAGTGGACAAGCGGTTGCTGTTAAACAAATAAGTAATGGGAATAATTCGGATTCTTTTACACGAGAAGTTGAAGGACTTTCTAGGATTCGACACCCGAATCTTGTGTGTTTGTTTGGTTGTTGTATTGAAGATGGGGAACAGTATTTGGTTTATGAGTATTGTCCTGAGGGAAATCTTGCGCATCATCTTTTGAGTAAGGATTTTTTTTTAATAATGTTTAAAAAGTATGGATACTGATAATAAGACACTTCTTAGACATACAGTTGATATTTTTATGAAAAGTCAGCCTACAATTAACTACTTATAATTATATTTTTCGAAAAAACAGAGTAATTTCAATCAATGAAAGTATTTCAGAAATTAATTATGGAGTATATGTTAAAAGTGAATGCTTTTTTAGCCGATTCAAAAAGTATTTGAAAAAAAAAATGACAAAAAGTGGAAAGGTTAGGTCATCACGTGACCATCTTTTGAACATTATTACAAACCATAGCCTTTTTTGCAAAAACAAAATAAAATAAAAAACAAATTGCGAAATAATTTTTTTTGTAAATTTGCTTAATGAGTGGCTCTCACCAAAAAATTAAAATTTTCGGATAAAGATAATGTTATTGCTGTATGTAAAGTTTTCAAATATTTAAATGAATTTTGTTTCGAGTAGGTGTTGTATGAACAAAGAATGTTTCTTTTTTGGACTTAATGAGCGAGAATAAATGATTATTTTATCTTTCTGAATCAAAATCCTATTTTGTGTAACAAATTAAACCTAAGTGGGCTAATCTATACTTACTTCCATATTTAAATTTTTTATAGGAAGGGATAGTGTTCTACCATGGGAAAAAAGAGTCAAGATTCTAAGAGATTGTGCACTTGCAATACGATTTCTCCACCATTACATAGACGGATGCATTGTTCATAGAGACATTAAAGTAATCTAATTCTCATACTTAGTTTTTTTTTTTTTTTTTCATTTAGGAAACCTAACTTATATATTCATTAAACAATCAAAATTTATAAAACACTCAAAACATATAATTTTTTTCTTTGTAGCTTACAAATATTCTTCTTACGGAGAATTTAGAACCGAAGCTTTCAGATTTTGGATTAGCAAAAGTTTTGGGGATGGAAGAAAGCAAAGTTTTTACAGATGTTAGGGGTACAATTGGGTATATGGATCCCGAATATATGAGCAATGCTAAATTAACATGTGCTAGTGATATTTATAGTTTTGGTATTGTGGCCCTTCAACTTCTTTCGGGTCAAAAAGTTATTGAACTTGATCTTGAAGCAAGAGACCAACTTACAAGAAAGGTAGTGACACTATGGTTTATTTGTTTTCGATAAAGATTCTAAAAAATGTCACAATGAAGATTATTGATATAAGAAAAAATTGAAAGTAGGATAATAGGATAATGAACAAATAAACGAAAGTACATTGAAAAATATTTCAAATTATATTACATTGTTATTATTTAATTTTTATTTTTTTAAAAGGCAAAAGATGTGAGTTTGGGAAGACGCCCGTTGACTGATATTGAAGATCCTAGATTAAATGGGAATCTAAACACGGTGGATTTTGAAGCCATACTACAAATCGCGGTTTTATGTGTTGCTAAATCAAGTAAAGGTAGGCCAACGATAGATATTGTGTTCGGGGAAATGGATAAAGCATGGCAAAACACAGCCGCCGATATTGTAAGCAATACCATTTTTGGTTTTTTTTTAATAATAATAATATTAGTATAGTTTTATAACAATATTAGTATCATTACTATCATTTTTTATAAGAATGTGACAATGTGTAAGTGAGATAAGATATCAAGTATCACCTTTAGGAGCATTGTCATGTATTTGTCCCATGCAAGAAAAATCAATATTCTTTCATTGATTTGTTTGACAAATTTATATAAAAGTCTCAAAGAAAATTATATAAAAAAATATTATACTATGAAGGGATGTTATGCACTTTAACCACTAGTACTTTATTTTTAATTTTTTTTCCATAAAAATCTCAAAGAAATTGCAAAAAACCATTATATTACAATTAGGATGTTTTGCAATTTAACCGGTAATACTTTAGTTTTTTTCTCAATCAAACCGTAAAAGTCTCGATCATTTTTCCGAACTAACCATTTTAAACTGTAATATCATGTTTCACAGTAATTTTATTATATTGTGATTTTGTTATGTTATGTTTCACTAGTATTTTTCCAGATTAACCATTTTGATATGTTTATTAAAGATCAAAATGGTTAATCTAAAAAAATGTTTGATTGCAAAAAATTACACAATAAATTATTAAACCGCAAAATTGTCCGAAATATAGGTTTTTCTGTAATTTGTCATATTTTGCTTATTATCATTTTTATTTATTCAATTACACTATAAAGCAAGTGAAAATTTTCATTGCTATAAGTAGGTAGACTTTTTTTAACTATTATGCCCTAACACCATTTTTTTTCAAGTACAACACTATAATTTGATAGATTTTTTTAATTACAATGCATTAATAAGAAAAAATTAACCATTTTCGTTTAATGTAGCGAGCAAAGAGGGAGATGAAGACGTTCACAACAATAAAATCGTTGGATGTGCAAGTGATTCCACTTTGACGAGGAGAAGTGAAGCTTGAAAGCCAAAATCAAGATTGTTTTCTATAAGTATATTTACAAGACAAAGTACTCTAAGATGGTGATTAGGAATAAGTTTTTCTTATGTACATAATGAGGTTGCTATGATTCCAAATGGTGTTTTATAACATGGATTGAGATAAACACAATGTATATTTAGGTGATATTTTTGTTTTTATGTAAACTATGAGTGTTTTTTCTTTTTTTTACTTCTATGTAAAAAAACATCTAAATAAAGAAAGAGAAATGAGGCTTATTTAGTTTTTACTTCCATTTCATCAAGCGTATTGTGATTTTCTTGAATACTTTAAAGCAATCATTTAAAGAATTAGACCTAAAGATTGTTATCCTCTTACATGAAACACTTAAACTAGTTACACCAATGGAACACACTCTTAAACGCATAAAACCATTACATTCAAATTTAAATGATAAAATCATTTCGTTCATAACCAAAATCATAGGAAAAAAGGCACCAACTTCAATTTCAAATCTAGCAAACATTACTTCAAGACAAAAGAAATATTAAAGAGAAGGCAAATTCCATCTTCAATTTCACATGCACATCTTGTATTATACAAAGGACATTAAGTTCACCCTCTTTTCACCATAACATCATTACAAAAACTTAGCTAATAAACATTGCTAAAATTGAACACAAAAAGAGGGAAAAAAATTTCTTGCAAATATTCACCATTTTCCAAAGCCCCTACATCAAGACATCATTTGCAAAATTTTCTTCAACATCAAAAGATCCACTTCCCAAATTTCACTTTCTTTTTTCACATGGTTTTAGAGGAAGATCTTGTGGTTATATCTTGTTGTAATTCGTCTTCTAAGAATAGAGGAATCATCAAAAACATTCTATTTTCCTTTTGTTGTTTTCATGTTTGAAATGCCCTAAGCTTTACATGGAACAATTTAGTTAGAATGCAAGTAATAGAAGAAATAGCAATGTTGTAATAGAAAGAAATTTAAGGTAAGATAATATATTGCTATATTTTTTTTAGACTTAAAAAGACATTTTTTTTAGTATTAGGTTGTTCTTTATGCATTAAGCCAAAAAGAAACAATCATATATACATGTCTCAAGTATGTCCATTAAGTCAAAAATGGAAAAAGTACCTAAGGGGTAAGATTGTCATTTTGCTTGATTTGGGTACCCTTTGAAACTACATTGTCTTTTGTGTTATGCATTCTCAAGGCATGAGCAAACATCCGTTTTGCAGCCCCAATATGTTCCTCTTTTAGATTTTCACATTTTCTTGCACTTGAAAGGGTATTTTCGGTATTTTGTTGAGGCACCTTCTTATTCGCATATATCTTAGTTTGACTTTGACTGTTTGACTTCGGACGAGTTTGTAATTGCAAGCTTGGACCAACGGTTTGACTTTGACCACCCTTTTGACTTTTCAACCCTTCTTGATTAGATTGTTTGACTTTTTGACCAAGTGCATGTGCGATCATACGTCGAGCAACAATCGGATTATTTCGAGGCCGATTTTTATCAAGTGATGCCACGTCATCATCTTCTGTTGAGAAGATACGGTTTCGGGCTGCCAGGTAAGCTGCCTCTCTGTCCTCTAGAGATACATGAGCTAAAGATAAAGTTTCCACTTTTGTCCCTGAGAGAATAAGAATAATCAATTTGATACTTCTATAGACATATGAAAGTTGCAGGAGTAGAGTGGATTGAACAATCTTTTTAAAGATATTTTATGTGATGACGTTGACAAGGGCATTTTAGTCTTTTTCACAAACAATAGATTGAGAACAATTTTCAATCCCAACTTTGTGGAATACAAAAAGGTGCAACTTTGTCTTGTAGTTGCAATTTTTGTTTCATTGATATCAGTTTCAGTCCAATGCATGTCAAACACACTACAAGACTGTCTGTTTGGGAAGAAATAATAAAAATAAAATAAAATAAAAATACCGGGAGAACCATCTTCTCGTCTTGATAAGAGTTGTGATGTAATTGGAGATTGGTATTCATCATGCTCCCATAACATATCTGAAACAAGAATGGAAGGCCTGCCATTTAAGCAGAGGGCATTTTAGTCTTTTGCACAGACGAGAGATCTAGAGGGTATTTTAAGAGAGAATAATGTGAAAAGTCTCTCATCATAATCTTAAATTTGTGTTTATTGGTTACAATGACAAATGACATGACACTACTCAACATGCTTTGAAAAGCTACTTTAAATGATCAGGATGAGGGTATTTTAGTCTTTTGCACAAACAGGCAATCTAGAACAAGTACAAGTCCATGTCACACCTTCTTCTACCTCAGATAGTTTACTATAAAGATGAGTAGGACATTCACATCTTTTTAACTCCCACAATGTCATGACTATTTACAAATTTGCCCTCGGTTAATTTTGGGAATAATACAGAACATTCACTATATTTTGGTTAAAGTGGTCAAAATAAAAAAAAAATTGTTAAAAATTAGTGTTGTAGAGTGTAGACATACATTGATGTGTCCTCACAACGCTTTAAAACAAGATGTCTTTCATCTCCTTCACCTATAGATTGGTGAGAAAATCTTGCAACAAAAAAAATGAGGTTTTTTTAACATGATAAGCACAAAATGTAACATTTTAAGAAGTGATAACAATAAATTATATAAAATAATGAAAAGAAATATACCCAAAAATATCAGCAAGGCGATGTAGGAGAAGACGATTGTAGGGATTCATTGGCTGCAACTCTAGCTCTTCATCTAAGCTGCAATACATCGACAAATTGTGAAAATAAATCTTTTTATTTATTAGGATGAAGTTTAGAATGATGTAAAATTACTCAAAAGGGTAAAATGCAAGAAAAAACCTTGACTCATATCACAATTACATGGCTTTTATTTAGTTTTAACCAACAGAATTTGTAATCAAACATTGAAAAAATAAGATTTTGTTAAGTTAAATTATGTTGGAATGATCTTTTGAGAAAAGGAAAATGTAGGGAAACAATAAGTAAAAGAGGAAAAAAGAATTTGAATTGAAAAGTCTTGACATTTGCCAATTTGAAGTGTATTTCAAGGAGATTTGAGTTTTACTATTTAAAAAGAAGCAAACAAACCTCGTATCATCTTGAAGGAAATCAACTAGCATATCTTCCATTGATAGAACAAGGTGCTTGCAAGGAAGATTGTCTTTTACTAGAAAAGCTAATTCTTCAACCTGCACTTTTTATTATGTAGTTCAAGCAGACAAACATATCAGAACAACAGGTTTTGAGTTTTAAAATATGTAATAATTAGATCAAATTTTACTAATGTTATGTAACAAAAATAGAAAAGTAATGTGAAGAAGAAAGCTTCATCGATGGGTTCTAACTAAAATATCGCACACCCTAATTGGTTTGGGTTTCATGTAGATATTAATCCTCATACGGATATCCTTGAAATCCAGGTAATTAAAGTTTCCTCTTGCCATTTTAGACTACTCAAACGCATATTTGAAAGTTGCTTAATCGTGCATACGTTCATGAATCATAATTCACATCCTTAAGAAAAGAATTATGAAGTTTTCATACGTGGCGTAGTATAAAGGAATGCAATTCAATGAGCAAAAGGAAAGATTCCAGTTGAATATTCAATATACACTCCCCTGCAAACTACAGCATAGAATATTAACATATCGGAAGGATTAGCATCAGCATCTACAAGGGATAAACATAAACAAGAACGCTTTACCATTGAGAATTGGGTGAGACTCATGTTGGAAGCAACAAACAGGAATTCCCTTCACGATTTCTGAAACCCTAGATTTGTATAATCGAATTTCTGCGATTTTTGGTTTGGGGTTTTTTCTGGGTTGCGTATTGATTGACTGATTTGTGCAAGAGGATTTTTGTTCAACTTGGCATGTTGGGATTTGGCGATTTCTATTCGGGTCTTTTCACGTGGGCAGAAATTGTTGACCCGTGGTTTCAAATTGGGCCTACGAGTTTTTCGTCATAAATTGGCCCGATGCTTATTTGGTATAAGAACTATAAATATATATATATTTTCTTTCTCTCAAAATAATAATTTACTTTTAAAAATAAATAGTAGAATATCTTTTTTTATTAGTTTAATTATTATAAATTATATGCAACAACAGATTATCATTTAAATAAATTAATGGTGATTAATGTTTCCTAATTTATATGTTTTTTTGCATGTGAGATAGTGGTATTGTAGTTAATATTACCGTTGTGAATCTCTATTTTAATAAATAAAAAAAAAATAAGTTTAATCTCCTGTTGATAAATGTTATATAATTAGAGCTTCTCATTAATGTTATATATCACCAATTATACCATTTATCAATCTATTAATTATCCAGTTTAAATTTTAAAATTTAAATTTCCACTATAATTACACTAATTAATAATTGATTATCCATTTTAAATTTTAAAATTTTCACTCTAATTATATTAAATTCATAACATTAGATTGAAAAATAAAATAAAATTAATACAGATTATATGGTGATATAACTTCAAGTATTTATTTAAATCAACAATTATAATTTTATATAACAAAAAATTATATGGTGATATAACTTCAACTATTTATTTAAATCAACAATTATAATTTTATATAACAAAAAATATCTCTTAAGTAATAATTTATTTAAAATGATTGATTAATAATTTTAATTTCTTAAAATGAAAATTGAATTAATTTTATACCGTGTTTCTCACGGGTTATAAACTAGTGCATAATATAGAACTACAAAGCATAAATGACGAATTTAATCCCTCGTATTTGAATGATCTATCACTTGTAACCCTTTTATTTTGTAAAATTATGTTTTCAATCCCTTATTTTTTTAAAATATCACTTTTAACCCTTTTATTTTTAAAATTATATATATATATATATATATATATATATATATATATATATATATATATATATATATATATATATATATATATATATATATAACAAAGCTACCATTCTATGCTATACTTTGCTAATACGCAAAAAAAAGCAAGTAAAAACCTATGGCAAAACACAGTCTCAAATACTAGTTAAAAAACATTTTCCACAACTAAAATGGTAGCTTTGTTATTATTTATCTTGCATTTTTAGAATATTTATAGTCGTTTCTAAGTCGGTAAAAACTCACATAAACCCAAGAAAAATCGTAAATAAATATATTTCCTAGTTTTTAATTACATAAAAAAACTATGTTACTAGTATATTACAACTTTCATACCATTCCATAATGGAATAACAAAAACCAATCAACATAAAAGAAATCACATTCCTTTAAACTTTCTTCAACTTTCAAGTTTCAACCCTACTAAAACCACAACTTTTCTTTAACCCCCTCAACTTCATATCCCTCCAAACACCTTCCACATTCAACCATTTACCAAATTCAGCATAAATCATACTCAACAACACATAATTAGCAGCATCATCACTTCCCAATTCTATAAACCAACTCAACATATTTTCAGCAACATCTAATCTTCCATGAATCCTACAATTTGAAACCAAAGAACTCATTATTTTCACACTCGGTTTCATACCCATTTTTCTCATCACCTCACTAGCCTTTTCCACCTTTCCTGATCTTCCAAGAAGATCAATATAACAAGCATAATGCTCCAAATTCATCAACTTTCCATCATTTTTCACTTCTGAAAAAATTCTATCTCCTTCTTCAACTAAACCAGAGTGATTACAAGCCGATAAAACAGAAACCAATGTGATGGAATCATGTTCTATTCCCTTTTCTTTCGTTTCTTTAAAGATTTCCAAAGCTTTTTCACCATAGCCATGGATGCCATACGTGTTTATGATCACACTCCATGAAACATGATCTGGGGTTGGTGTTTCTTGAAAAACTTTTAATGAATCTTTAAGGGACCCGCATTTTGAGTACATGTTGATTAGGGAATTTGTAATGGAGATGTTGGAATCGAAACCGGTTTTGATTATGTATCCATGGATTCCGATTCCGGAGGTTATTGATGGAATGTTAGTACAGGCGTTGAGTATTCCCAATAAGGTTATGGAATTCGGATGGAATTTTTCTTTTTGCATTTTGTTGAAAAGTGATATTGAGTTTTTGGCAGTTTGTTTATGATGAGAGTAGGCTGAGATGATGGAAGTCCAAAGTATTACATCTCTTTGTGTTGACTTTTCAAAGATTAGGTCAATGAGAGGTAATGAAGAAGTGTGAGATGAATAGAGGTGAATTAGAGATGATGAAATACGGATATCTGAATTGAATCCATGGCGAAAAGCATACCCATGAATGCTTTTAATGGTGTTTAAGGTTAACTCAAGAGAAATGTGCAGAATAGAAATTAGTGTAACGATGTTAGGTTTAATTCCTTTGATTTGCATTTTTCGAAAAGAGTCAATTGCCATGTTGGAATCATGGATTCCAACGTAGCCCTGAATCATTGAAGTCCAGGAGACTTCGTTTTTGTCATCCATTGAATCAAAAACATGAAAAGCCATTCTTGAATTACCTGATCTCCAATACAAGTCTAGTAGAGCTGTTGATAGGAACACAGAGTTTTCAATTCTCTCATCAACAATGGAAAGAGTATGGATCATTTTACCTGATTTTGTACATTGACGCTGAACACAAACAGAAAGAACACTAGCAATCAGCTCTGGTTTTGCTACAAATCCACATTCGTACATTCTCTTAAACATCTGTAAAGATTCGAGGCAATTCCCGTTTTGAGTGTAGCAGTTTATCATGGAGTTCCAGGAGATAGAGTCTCTTTGAGGCATTTCGTCGAACAGTTTACGTGCAGAGTTGATGTCGTGGTATTTAGCGTAAAAAGAGATGATTGAATTTGAAATGACGGATTCTGAATTAAATCCCAGTTTGAGGGAGTGAGAATGAAGCTGAAGGCCAAAGACATGGTGGGTTTGGGATAGCGAACAGGCTTTTATAACTGAAGGAATAATGGGCGTGAATGTGTTTACATGGAGATGTAGTTGGTTTTTGTAGAGATGAAGAGCTTCAACATGCAGTCCTTGCAAGATCAAATCTTTGATCTTTCTTATAAGTTTCGTATCTTGTTGTGAAGTTGGAATGGAGTTGAATCTTCTAACAAGAATATTCATCGTTTGAAAGAAATCCAATGCAACATTTTTCCACCGCTATTTTTAGGTCATTCAATACAAAACGAAGAGTTGAACATTTGATCTGAACTTTTTTTCTCCAGGGTTTCTTTGGGGATTTTCATGCCAACTTGTAAGAAATGGTAAAGATGTTCCACAATTAATTGTAAAAAAAACGACTAAATGTATTTTGATACAAAATAATTTAAAAGAAATCTTTTATAATCAAATTATTTTACCATAAATCATCAATAATAAGAGTGGAGACATTTATATTATTTTCTCTAATATATATATTTTTTTCTTTTCTCTCAAATTAAACATTCTTGTTTCATTTTCATGATCAACAAATATATTTGATTAAATCTAACAACTATAAGCAAGCCTATAGCAGTAAAATTTAATGTAGTCAACATAAAAGATAGTGTTTAAGGTGGGATTTGAGGTTTACGAAAGTTCATCAATTGCAAATGTGAGGTCTCATTTTTATAGTACTTTGCTAACAAGTTAATCAACATCTGGATTGGTATTACGATCTGAACAAATCTATTTTACTTGTCACATAATGCTTACTGGGGTTGGGTGGAGCGGTCCAGTTAGGAGGATTTCTAAAAATCAACCATTAGTGTTTGGAAAACCTAATGGATTTGTTAGGTTAGACCATATATTTTAGTACTCATGACTCCACCCTTTGAGCGGGTTCAAAATGGTGGTGGTCCGCGGTTTCATTAACATGTTCAACTTTTTCTCTACCAACTTATATACTTTGCTTCAATACTTGTACATAGGGATGTAAAGGAACACGAACGATGATGCCGTACGTTTAAGTCATCCGAACAAACATGAACAGATAGATAATCAAGTTTTCTTGTTTATATCTGTTCGTTTATGTTCGTGAACATGTTATACGAACATAAATGCACATAGACAAACATATACTATAGTAATGTAATAAAACATAAATGAACATATATAAGTATAAAAGAAACTTAAATGAACGAACATAAACGGATGTTCACGATTCAGTTAACATAACTAAATGAACAAGAATATTGTTCATGTTTATTTATTTAATTAAATGAATGAGAAGGTTGCCCACCACTCCCTCGCTAAGGCCCTTTCTATTTTCTTTCAGTTTGTATTCATATTCATTCATTTATTAAATAAAAAAACATAAACAAAGTTTTCACTAAACGGTTCATGAGTTTTCCTTGAATGTTTCAGTTAGTTTACAGTCTTACTTGTACATTAAATAGTTGGTTAAGAAAAATGGATTTCTTGTGTTGTGGCCTTTTGGGTTGAAAAGATGAAAGTTACAGAAAAAGATGAAAGTGACATGAAAGATAAAACGTTCATTTGAAACCTATGTGGCAAGTGGGCTAGGACTAATGAAGATTGTAAGAGAAAACATAAAACCAAAAATAATGACTAAACTTGTCTATTGGTGTATAAGCTAAGGACTAATTATGTAACTCTGTAACATGTAAAAACGGACATATACAAAAACCCCAAACGTATTAATAGACCAATACAATCGAGACTCGAGAGATTGCAGAGCACCCTCTATTTGTTCCCTGTAATTCTCCTTCCAAATCGGTAAATTCTCCGCTCTTCCTCTCTGTCTTTTGGGGTTCGTACAATTTCTATTCAATCCAATGTACTACGGTGGGTTTCTTTCCCAAATTTCTGATCGATTTCATACTTTATTAATTTCTTTCACTTCTGTTCTCACTCCATTTTAGGGAATTTCATGTTCGAACGATTGAACTGATATTAATATTATAACAAAGGTGAAAAGGATCATATTGATTTCAATGAAAGACAATGGCGTCAAGATTTGTAAGCACCATCTCTCTATATCTCGATTCCTACATGCACAAACTGATAATTATGTTAATTTTATGAATTTTGAATTTCAATCAACAAAAAATCATTTGCCTAATTTTATTGACGTTGATAATTTACTGTATGTTTCTCATATACATGAAAAACAGGAAATCTTTCACTTTTGAGGCTAAAATCTAAATGGCTAAATCTTAATCCTTTGATAATTGATCCGATATTTATTTTTGGGAGAAACTTGATAATTACTTGCATTACACATCCTAAAATCATGTTGGCGATAAAGTTTTTATTAGAAACGGATAAGAATTTAGTTCTTAACATTTGAAGGATCAACAACCAAAAATTTTAATACTGAAAGGAAAACTAAAATCAATGAGAATCCATAAGTGAAATCTCAAGCTCAAGGCTTTATTTTGTGTGACATTGTGAGGGACGTTTAGGGTTTAGGGTTCAAGTTCATACCATTTTCAAAATATGCTGCATTAAGGGTGTCATCTTCTTGATACTTATTGAAACTTTCTGATTAAACAATACTAAAATGATTTTTATTATCTTAGGTGTCATGGCTGAAAAGTCCAAGAAACACAGGAGCATTATATAGCTTCTTTCTACCAGCTGCTTTTCTACTATGCCTAGCCTTATTACTTAGTACTATATTTGTTGGTAAAGATAGTACAGAGGTATTCATGTTATTTTTATCTTTTTACTTTTTAAGACGGATGAAAAAGACATTCATGTCTTTTACACACACGAAAGATCGAGAGAAAGTCACTGTCCCACTTAGGTAGGACCGAAAATTATCAAATTTTGTTGTGTTGGCCTCGGTCCTGGTCCTAGTCCTGGTCTCGGTCCCGGTCCCACACAGTACAAGATTATAATGTTTTGTTTTGTCTTGTCGTGTACTGTTAACTCCTTTGAATAGAATTTGTACTTTGTTTCCTTGTCACCTTCTTTAATGTCAAGTTATCACACATTTAATCGGAAAGTTGGAAGGGAAATTTATGAAACTTGATTTTTTAAATTTTATGTTATGAAATTGAAACATTTTTTTCCCTTCATTTCTATCATTGATGTTTGAATACTTGTCTTGAGATTTGTTGTATATATTAATAAAGTTTGGTGTTTCTATGTAGAGATCGGTTAAATCGGGTATAGACTTTATACGAGGCTCGAGATATCCAAAAACAAGTGAGGTTTGTTTTTCCTTCATATTGAAGTTATTTAGCTAACTTTGAGTAATGCAAACACTAATGCTCAATGTACAACTTTTCAATGCACAATTCTATATTTAAGATTCCTTGCATACATGTACATCTAAAATGTAACTTCTAATACTAGTTTACATTTTGTATTACTGAAGTTTTTTTTTCAGCTTGTATGTAATTTAATTTTATATATTTCTTTCCATTATAAATTGTTTCTCTTATAGTTAATTATCATAGTATATAAAGTTATTATTATTATTATTATTATTATTATTATTATTATTATTATTTAAATTACTACTGTTTTCTTTTAATATAAGCACTTCTGTATAACCACAGGTACATCCACAACAACCAAAGGTACGACCAAACCTATCTCCACAACCGCAACCACCGCCACCTGTGCAACCACCAGAGCAACAACCGCCGCCGTCTCCACAACCACAACCGCCACCACCAGAGCAACAACCGCCTCCGTCTCCACAACCACAGCCGCCTCTGTCTCCACAACAGCCGCTGTCGGCTCCACAATCACAGCAACCGCCACCACCAGAGCAACCGCCGCCACCGTCTCCACAACCACAGCCACCGTCACCACCAGAGCAACAACCGCCACCACCAGAACTGCAACCGGAAACGGAAACGGAAACGGAAACACAACTGCCGCCATCACAATCACCATCACCGGAACCACAACTGCAACCACAAAGACGAACACAGCCATCACCATCACCACCACAACCACCGCAGGGGGACCAGAAACGGCCTCCTGGAAAAGCGGCATTACCTAAAGGACTTGTCGCTAATACTTCCGACCTACAAATGCAACCCCTATGGGGACGACGTAAGGTAATTCAATCTTTTTCCCAAAATTAAAATCATCAAATATAATTAAATTAATAAATAAATATCCATCCTTAATTCCTTATTCTTATCAACAGAAAGTAAATTCTTCAACAAGCTTATTTACTGCTGCCGTTGGTATAAAACAAAAGGAAACAGTAGATAAGATGGTTACCAAGGTAAAAAATTTCTCTTCCTTTCTTTTTTAAAATTATTTTTAATAATCTCTTTCTTCTATATTTTAATGCAGTTTTTATCAAGTAATTTCACTATCATGCTTTTCCATTATGATGGTGTTGTTGATGCATGGAACGATTTACATTGGTCCGATAATGTCATACATGTATCCGCAATTAATCAAACAAAATGGTAAAAACCCTAAATCCTCCATCCATACATCCATACAAACATCCATACATACATTCATACATACATACATACATACATACACAGGTGGTTTGCCAAGCGGTTTTTACATCCGGATATAGTGACTAAATACAATTATATTTTTCTATGGGATGAAGATCTTGGAATTGACAATTTTGACCCTGGCCGGTATGTATTAAAAAAAAAATTGAATATTTTTGTGTGTTAAAAATTGCTATGATTATGTGAGAAAATGTGATTGAATATTGTTTTAGTATTTTGATATTCACAGTTATGTGTCAATTGTGAAAGAGGAAGGGCTTGAAATCTCACAACCAGCACTTGATACAAAGAAATCAGAGGTGCATCATGCGATTACTTCACGATGGAAAAACTCAACACTTCACAGGTTATATAATCTTCTCTCTTTAAATAATTATTACAGGGGCAGTTTTGTAAATAACTAGTTTTTGTTGGTTGTTTAGGAGGGTTAAAACTGGTGGCAACAAAAATGGATGTGATTGGACTAGTCAATATCCTCCTTGCACAGGGTAAATAAAATAAAACTTCACATTTGATACATATATATAGATATAATATTTCTATAAAAGGAAATATTGCTATAAATAGAAAATAGAGATAGATTATGTTATGTGATGATGTTTTATTGAAGGTGGATAGAGTTAATGGCTCCGGTTTTTTCTAGAGCTGCATGGAGATGTATGTGGTATATGATCCAGGTAAAAAATGATAAGGGTATTTACGTCTTTTCCTTTAGTTTTAATTTTTTACACTAAAATAATTTGATTGGTTTATATTTCTCAGAATGACTTGAATCATGCATGGGGACTAGATCTTATGTTTGGTTATTGTGCACAAGTAATTAAACACTTTTCTTCTCTTCTTCTTCTCTTTCTCTTTTTATTTTGAGTAAATTACACGAATGGTCCCTATGGTTTAGGTTAATTTGCACGTTTGGTCCCTAACTTATTTTTTTAACTCGAAAGGTTCCTACTGTTTGTTTTTGTTACGTGCTTGGTCCCTATCTTATTATGCTCTTGATTTTTTTAATTTATTTAAATAAACACACCCCTAATCCCACCCCCTCACCTTACCTCACATACCCCATCATTTTTTCCTTTTTAAATAATAGTCTTTTTAGATAAGACAGGGACCAAACGCGTAACAAAAATAAACAGTAGGGACAAAATGCGTAACAAAAACAAACCATAAGGACTTTCCGAGTTAAAAAAATAAGTTAGGGACCAAACATGCAAATTACCCCAAACCATAGGGACTATTCGTGTAATTTACTCTTTTATTTTTAGACACTTTGTTGATGACGTCAGCATTTTTTTTTTGTAGGGAGATAGAACTAAAAATGTTGGGGTTGTGGATGCTGAATACATAGTTCACTTTGGTTTCCCAACTATCGGGGAAAGTCAAAGCAAGGTCAAATTTAGTCATCATTTTTTATTTTATAAAAATTTGTTAAGATTTTATATTTGTATTCTCTAAAGTTTTTATTAACAAATACAGTTGCTGGAAAACCCTTGTAATTCTTGTGTTACGAATGCTAGAATAGAAGTAAGTTTTTTATTATTATTATGAGTATAAGTGGAATTACTATATGAATACAATTAATATCGAATCATGTAATCCCAACATATTTATTTATTTAGGTGAGAAAGCATTCACATAATGAATACAAGGTATTCAAAAGAAGATGGCAAGCAGCTGTTAAAGAGGATAAAGAATGGGTTGATCCTTATCCCGAATCTTGGAATTATAGCATATAAATTATGTAAAAAATTTATGATCATGATCATTATTTATGTAGCGTGTTTCTTTTGTATATCATGTATCCTAATCAATTTTGATTATTGAAATGCGTATTATGTGGAAAAAAAAACTTGTTAATCGTAATACTTGTTTTGTGAGAATTGTGATTTCTACTTGCATTTTTAGTAAAGGGTTGAATGTATATGTATGAAACCATGTTTTACTTTGTTACCAATTTATGCAATGAAATAGACTTACAAATTTACAAATAACGGTTTAACTTTTTACCAATTTAACTACAAGGTTTCATGGCTTTCGATACCATGGTTGTATCATGTCAACTTAGTAGGGTTCTTGACAACTACACATTATTAAGGGGTTTGGTACTAACATTTATTTCCATTCGGTTCCTACTTGAAAACAATTATTTCAAGTGATATAGAAGCGTTATAAGATGTTGAAACACTAGTTTTGAAATCTTATGTCATAATAATCGTTAAAACATTTGAAAGATTTGAATGTTTTCTTCACATTTGCTCCTTAAAACTTCATATTAAGGTTGAAATAAGAGAGATTACTTTTATCTTTTGGATATTCTATGGATTAACTAATGAGACTTAAACCCAAAACAAGATTTCTTGCGTATGCCCAAGATCCAAGCTAAAACTCCATTCGTTGCTCTCAATATTGAAATTGATGAGCCCAATGACTCAAGCCCATGCTTGAAAATTTGGTATTAATAACCAATATTAACAAAAAATTTAACACGAGAATGATTAATTGCTACATCCTAAATGCACAATGGAAACAATCAAATACCTTAAAATTTCTTTGTTTGTAAGCCTTCTTCAAATGTGTTGATTCCATTTATTGAATCCACATTTGGAGATATAAATTAATTACTAGTTGGTGCTGGGAATTCTTGATTGCTTAAAACAATTTACAAGCTATTACATGCAATAAAAACAATAAACAATTAAAAGAACAATTTACCAATAGAGTGGATCCAATTGAATTTCATAAATTAACCAGCAATCAACTCTAATAGGTTTTTTATGAAATATATTATTGTCATTGAAGATATTTGATATAGAAACTTTGTTTAAAACTATGAACAACTCCGTGAGTATCCATACGAGAAAACACAAGATAACAATAATTTTTAGTTCTTCAATTAATAAATCAATAAAATTTCCTTCATTTTCTTCTTAATAAAATCGACAAACAAATATCACTGAGTTAGCTTAGGGGTATCAGGAGTTGATGGAAAAGATGTCTCTCTACCAAAGGTTGAGGGTTCAAGTCTTGCTGGAGACAATTGATGAGTTTATTAGGTCAATGCGGAAAAAAAAAAAGCTTAACAATTAAGAAGAGGGAATATGCAACATAAAATGATTTATGTCTTTCACTTTGAATGCAACATACTTTGAATAATAAGACTAACATAAACCCTAACAATTTCAAAATTAAGAAAGAAGGTTAAGAGTTTACATACATTTGATTTGTTGTATCAAACAAATCACTCCAATCATTCCTTTGAAGAGTTTGGAAAGCTAGCACAAAAAAGGTTGATGTCTCTAATGGCTCACATCAAAACCCTAAAACTAGAAGACAATTGAAGAGAAAGGATGAGAGGTATAAATTTGGTTCATATACTCCTCGGAAAGATTATCCACAAAATTTGATGCCCAATAGGTCATATTTATAGTTTAGGAAACTTAAGAAAAAAGCAATATTTGAATTATTAAATAATAGACGTAATAACATTTCAAATCATTTCCTTATTGACATCCATGAGGCTTCTGAAAATCTTAGAAGAGCTCCAAAAACCGTCCACCCGAGGATGGTTCTAGAATTGTCTTTTTTGTTCAATTATTTAACAATTACAATTCATCTCTCGTATCTTTAATTAATAATAATTAATCCCGAATTAATTCAAGATTGATAATTAATAAATTCTAATTGATATCATATTAATTTATCAATCATATAAATTAATAAATCAATTTATTAATCACATAATAAATTAACAAACCAATTGTCTGTTTCAAATTAATATATTAATCATATAATATATTAATAAATTTTTTCCTTATAGATTCCAATTATTTTATTAATCATATAATAATCTAATAAATCATTCTCTCCCTACGAATGTCATTTTAATCAACTCCTAGTTATGAAGGTAACCCCAAAAGGACTTTACTTCCAATTACAAGAATATACAAATTTAGGTATGAGCTTAGACACCTTAATCCAACAGTCTACCACTTGGATAAATCTATAAATACAATTGCAAATATAACCTTAAACCAAACAACAAAGTGCACTTTCCAAGCCACTACCGAACTCTGATTCAAATCAAGCGTTGGCTCAAAGATAAGTGGTCAGCTATTCATTCGTTCTATAAGATATCATATGAAGAGAGTCATGGATTAAATGATCAAATTCATGTTCATTTATTTTGTTTATCGATTTCCTAATTTGTGACCAATTTAGACTATAAAATCGAACACATCAATTTAGTCTGGACCAGGCGTCTGGTTTTCAAAATTAACTCAAATCACCGAATGGACCAAAGATATCATTTTTTCTGATAAGGAAAAATGAACGAATAAAATTTGACTACATAACTCCAACCTTTACTCACCAAATCATACATGACACTATGTTTTATAACATCATGTTATTGATGTGTTTTTGCAATACCATTACACAACTCACTTGTAAATTACAACTTATATATATGTAACACCTCAAATTTTAAGACAAATTTTTCATTTTTAGTTCTCCAAATATTACTCATAAATTCATTTCATCACATAAATTGTAAGTTATTATCAAAACAATATCAGAGTATCCCAAAATCCTCAAATCTTCATAAGCCGGCAAATGTGTACAATCATGCATCCGTCTTCCCGGAATCTACAAAAGTACCTGAAACACATTTAAATTAACATTGTAAGCACGAAGCTTAGTGGGTTTCCCAAAATACCACATACACAAATAATTAGCCTCTCATGGCTATATCTTGATAAGGACCCTTCGGTCATGTGTCTCAAGGAAGACCCTCCAGTCTCACGTCTCGGTATGGACCCTCCGGTCATGTGTCTTAGTGAAGACCCTTTGGTCTCACGTATCGGTTTAGACCCTCTGGTCATAACTTAATATATGCATAGAACAATATAACAACATAAGTCACAAAGACAATATGCATAATAACACATATTTCAGTATAAGCAAATAAGACCCTCCGGTCAATAACACGAATAAGACCCTCCGGTCATACATAAATTACCACACAGGTAAGTATAGTGAGAAGACTCACCTGAATCGACGAACCCTGAAACACTACGACACGATCCCTTATCTGCATTGCTCACACCCGCAGATCCACTAATACCATAACCATATAAAATCTTAATTAATAACTCAAAACCCTCAAGTTTGACCCAAGGTCAAACTTAGTCAAAAGTCAACAATCAATAGAAATCAAAGTCAACAAGTCAACTTCAGGCTGAGTACGCCCATCATATTCAGCTCGTACGTATGTCGTACTCACCATCCAGAATCGAGACCCCATACGATGCGCGTACTCAAAGGTACGTCTGACGTACTCAGTCAAAAGTCACTTTTCCATTAGGTGCTTAATCTCTTAATTCCTTTCATCCAACACTTAGAGCTAGTCCCACAACATCATTCTAAGTCATAAAGTTTCCACCTTTATGACTTTCCAAGTCTAGAAAAGGTCTAAAAGCCAAAACCTTAACTTATTTGTGACAACCGTCAATTTCCGATCAAGTCAAACTCAACTGGTCAAACTGGTCAACTCCTCCAACCTGTGTATACTAGAGTTCACTTTATGTAATTATTGTACAACTCATTATTTTAATAAGAAATCGTCACTTGAAAAAAGTTGTATTTTTAGATTTCTTAAACCCTAATTTGGATAAGTGAGATCACAAAGCGATAAAACACTATTACATACCCTTTCGGGGGTATGTAAGACTCTTAAAAAGGTTAAACGGGGTTGCAGACCTTGCATTGCAAAGCTAAGCACTCAAAAAGGTCACAAACTAAGTCACTCTCAATCCCTATTTATCAATCTCAATCTCTCCCAAATCTCTCTCAAATCTCTCCAAGTATATGAAATCTCTCCCAAATCTCTCCAAGTATGTGAAATCTCTCCCAAATCTCTCTCTGTGTGAGAAATCTCTCCAAGTATGTGAAATATCTCCCAAATCTCTCTTTGTGTGAGAAATCTCTCCAAGTATGTGAAATCTCTCCCAAATCTCTCTCTGTGTGAGAAATCTCTCCAAGTATATGAAATCTCTCCCAAATCTCTCTCTGTGTGAGAAATCTCTCCAATTATGTGAAATCTCTCCTAAATCTCTCTCTGTGTGAGAAATCTCTCCAAGTATGTGAAATCTCTCCTAAATCTCTCTCTCTTTCTCTCTCTCTTTGTGAGAAACCTCCCCAAGTATGTGAAATCTCTCTCAACTTCTTATAATCACTCGGGGCATCCCGACCTATAATTTAGTCGAAAACCTCTCGAAAATGGAAGTTTATGCGAAAAACAGCTTTAAGGAGTCGAACCCTCCTGAACCAAGAAGCAGCCGAAGCCGAGCCTCCCTGATCAGCCGAGACCGAACCTCGCAGGAAGCACCGGAACCGAACCTCACATCAGCGGAAACCCTGGGAGCTGAACCGAACTTGTCAGAGCCAATCATGTTAGAGCCGAACCTCACATTCGCTTCCTTCTTCCGAGTTCGGTTCCTCGCCTACGAAAGTACCCAGCCGAACCTCGCTCTTGGTTCTCACCTCCCAGCCGAACCCCTCTCCCAGTTCCCCTCCTCCGACCGAGCCCTCCCTTCGGCTCCCTCCTACTTTCGGTTCCAATCATAAGGGACCGAACCTCCGGCCCTGATCTCGGATTTTCGCATATTTTCCCGGTTTTTGACCATTTTCACGTTTTAAACCCGTTTTTTTGTGATTTTAACGCGGGATTTTCACCCAAACTCGTATTATAAGATAATAAATCGTAAATATTCATATTTTAATTATATTTTGGGGGAAATCATTGCCTAAGAATAAAATCTAGTGGGTAAGATTTATGGATGGAGTGGTGACTTTACCTTAGTGTGTAACACAAGCAACCTCCCACACTCACTCCAAGACCATACCCAGTCACTAGTCCCCCATACCTGGTCAATCAATTTCCTTTTTCCCACCATTATTCCAGCCACACTCTTGATCAAAAGCTGGAAAAATCCTCATCTCCCTTCCTATTTTACTCCTACTCCACCAAAGAGCAAACACCTTTCCCTCTCACTTCTCTCTCTCTAAAATTTCGAGATTCAAGGCTATTCTCCAAGCTTTTCTTCTGCTTTTGGTAAGTATTAACATCCTCTATATTATTATTTCACTTCTTTCTACTCAAATCATGGATATCTTACACAAACATCATCACATTCGTGTTAGATCTTCGAATCTTCAAGGCATCTTCTAAGTGTTCTTGAGTAGAACACTTCTTTTCTTCAACATCCATACACTAAGAAAACACAAGGTGAGTTCATACCCCTATATTTTCATGTCTTTCTCAAGTTTTAGGGGGGGGGGGATACAAGTTAAAACACCAAGAACATAACTAAACTCATCCAACAACTTTCATCATAAAAGTAAAACTCCATTCACGGACTGTTTTGGTCGATTTAAACATTTTAGTTTTCAAAACTGTATTAGATTAAAATAGTTCAGGTTTATACCTTTAAAATGACTACTTGCACATGTCCATACAATTTTTCTACAATTTATGGCGATTTTTACAAAATTGCCTATCATTGTAGCTACGAATCCGGACCAGTCTGTGAATATGGACATTTTCACACAAGTTAGAGACATCTAAAAATCATAATAAAATTTATGAACAAACTAGACACATTTTTTAAACTCCCAGAGTTTACGGATTTAGTTTTTGACTTCGTATGATTTTTATGTGATTTATTCCAAAGTAGTGTAGAAATGTTAAAACACATTAACAACTTACAACTTTCATCACACTTTGTAACATGTTGAGCAAAGTGTTAATCTTTGATGGTTTCATATTTTAGCTGTGTTTTCCGTTGTGGTATAATTATATAAAAGAAAATACTCACTGATTGGTAAGAGTCCTTTGTCATTACAAATAATACAAGATAAGGCATGATAAACAGGGTTATGTTTTTGCTATACATTCGACTCACATAAAATGGGATTCATTTGCTTTACAAACGTTTTTGATAAACTATAATAGGTATAGTTTATGTTACATATACATTACAAATAGTTATTTTAAACTATAATAGGTATAGTTTATGTATCAATTACATTTCAAGCTCATTACCAAAGGTTTTCAGTTCAGTTCATGTAAATTCGTTAATGAATAAATTTGTGAGACATTCGCTTCACGTTACATCCAAAGTAATGAAATCAAAAGTCCTGTAAATTGTAACCAGAGTCTCTTGTAGGGAGAACGTGATAGTTGTGTATAGATCTATATTGGATCTGACAAACCCACACCTGAGCTGCATGCAATAGCTAGACCGGCAGGTCTGTGATGACAAGTGTCACTTAACTTACGGCGTCTGAAGAACGTCGTATTACGAGGTCGTCTAAGTCAGAGTATGGTTATAATAACTCACATGGGGTATTAACGAAACATAAGATTTACGGGTTCTACTTCTAAATTTAACGAGTTTATGTCCATTCAAACTTGCATAAATTTCTTAATTATGGTAAAATACTTACACTTCGGTCTTGACATTTAAGATTACAATGCATTACATAAGGAAAATATTGGATTTTTCTCAAACAAACATCACTTTTACAAGAAGAGAATTTTAGTATCACTTTCAAAAACTTATGAACTCACCAACTTAATTGTTGACACTTTTCAAAACTACTTGTATTCTCAGGGAATAAATAAAACAGGTAATCGACAGCTTTTGAGGATGGAACGCTAAGGCGTCAAACATTTCATTTCTTTTTGTCAACATAATGTAATTGATTTGGAAACATGTAAACATATATTATGATGTAACTTTTTCAATTATATTTATGTTGGTTGTCTATACTTTGAGCACTATTGTAATTGTTGTTATGATACTACACATGAAGTCCTCCACCCCCAGATGTTTCCGCCATCCTTGGTTTGGGGGTGTGACAGATTAGTCCATTAAGATGTCATGACACTTTTATGGAAGGTATAGAAGGATCAAGATCACATTTTTATGGATCATAAATGCTCCATAATGGATAAAGTTTCCAACTTTATCCATTATAATGGTCCAAACCACCAAGATCTAGCCTTTAAGCATCAAATGGGACCAAAAGTGCCTCTTTTTCAACTTAGTCCATTAAGTCCAAGTCTTCAACCTTCAGATCTGAATTAAAATCATGTTTAGATGGATAAAGTTTCCAACTTTATCTATAACATTGTCACAAACTTTAAAGATCTAAACTTTATGCACTAAAATGACCAAAAGCTCGTAACGCCCAAAAGTAGCTAGTTCTAACAAATGCATCATCAAGATTCTAACTTTACACCTTTATAAGAAAGATCAGGGTGAACAAAGTCCATATTTACAAGCTCCAAAGCAACCAAGACTTCTCTAAGAAGTTCCTTCTTCTCCAACGTGCACCATGCATACTCCAAAGCACTCAGAAACACATTCTTTTAGCTCACAAGGCTCAACTAGGGTTAGGGTTTCATGGAAGGGGTGTTGGAGGGGTGGAGGCTGAGAATGGAGTGGGTTTGGGGGATTTAAGGAGCTTAAATAGAACTCAAACCACAAAAATAGGGTTTGGGAACTGATTGCGTACGCCCAACATACTCATAGTACACCCAGCGGAATTAGGATTCTCTTAATATACCCAATGTACACCTTTTTGTACGCCCAACGTACTCAGCTTGGCCCATAACCACCCAAACTTCAAACGGTCATAACTTCTTCGTTCTAACTCCAATTTTAACGTTCTTTATATCCACAGAAAGGTAACGAGAATCCCTACACTTCTATCAACTTTATTTTTCCTGAAATCCACTCGAATTCATATTCAAAATTCATCAAAGGCCATAACCAACGCCTTTACCGATATCCTTGGGCTCTAAAGCTCAAACGAAACTCTTTTATCAAATAACTGTGACAACCTAAAATTTATATCTTGTACATCTATTCAACTCAATGAAATTCAGACTTGTTTCTACTATCTTTGAGCATTGTTTAGAGTCTATTTGAGCGTTCTAAGCCTAGTACATCCAAGGAACGAGTGTTAAGAAGTATCAGCTGAAGTTCAAAACCACCAAACAAGCTATAAACTCCATCATGATGAGTTTACGACCACATAATATGAGTTTATGGCTGTAACTCAAGGTGGCCATAAACTCATGGCATTAAACATGATATTCCTTCACTTTTCCTCATTATTCACCATTTCAAGTCAAGATAACCATTTTCTCTCTCAAGTATCATAAGGATCTTCATTTTTATATTAAAAAATGTAAGTGTTTCATCCTTTGATTAGTTGATACATCTTATTAACTAGTATCACTCTTTGATTTCATCCATTAACTTCGTCTTCTGGGTTAGATCTTCAAGAACACCAAGAACACACTAGTTCTGTAACGACTCGTCTATGGTATGTTGTTTTTTTTATATTATTTATTTAGAAGTTTGCAGAGGGACTCGACGAGTCTATTGCCCGACTCGTCGAGTAGAGACGGGATCTTGAGCAGTGTTTAGATCGGTGACTCGGCGAGTCCATATTCGGGACTCGGCGAGTCCGCCTGCCCGGTAGAAACCCTAAATCCTCGGGTTTGCACCCTATTTAAACCATCATATGAGCCCCAAACTCGTCTCCTTCATCCTCAAAGCATCATTTAGCAAACCCTAACCATTCCCTTGAGTATTTGAGCATTTCTTGTGTGAATCTTGAAGTTTTGAAGAGAAGAAGGAGGCTAGATCCAAAGGAGAAGAAGAAGATCCAAGGTCTTGCACTCATTTCAGAGTTTATTGAGGTAATAATCGGATTCCTTCTGTTTCTATGATTGATTCTCCTTTATAAGCATATTTAGCCCATTTTATCCATTCCTTGGCTTGTTCATAGTAGAGAGATCACATTAGATTGATTAGCCTTCGGATCTAGCCATGTTTCAGTTCCAAAAACGTAGATCTATCACCTTTATGGAGCCATTTTGCATGATAGCCCTAGATCTACTCTTCTAAGTGCCTTTTTAGCCTTTATATCCTTTTTCATGCATATGTACACGTAAAGTTGGAAACTTTACGTGGTAAACCAACCTTAGAAACTTAAATCTATCAATTGTATGCAGTGGTTTTGAGCAGAATCGGGTTTTTAGTAACTGTATGCATGTGACTCAACGAGTCGTTCTTCGGACTCGACGAGTCGAGTCGCGAGTACCCGATCTTTCCCCTTTGAGTGATTCCGAGTGGGGACCAGTGAGTAGTAGCGTGGACTCAATGAGTCAGAGGTTACACTCAGTAATGGAGGGACTCGACGAGTTGTTCATACAACTCGGTGAGTCTGAGACACTCTTCTTAGATTCCAGAACAACTCGTCGAGTTGTTCATACAACTCGGCGAGTCGGATGCAAATAGCCTGAGTTTTAGAATCGAATGGGAACTCGTCGAGTTTATGCCATACTCGACGAGTAGCAGCGAGCAGGGTTGAGAAATGAAAGTAGGGACTTGGCGGCCCAACTCGGCGAGTCAGGTCAACTGTAAGTTGACTTTGACCAGAAGAGTTGACTTTGACCAGGAGAGTTGACTTTAGCCATGGGTAAAAGAGTCATTTTACCCCAATGCAGTTATTAGTTTTTGATTGAGTGTATTGGTGGAATTGTAGCCGGGGAGATACCGGGGCAGCAGCAGATAGCTTCCAGAGCCATACACTCAGCAGCCAGATCACGAGGTGAGTTTCCTTCCAGTAGGAACGGGTCTAAGGCCACAATGCCGGCCCGTTTAGCTAGTAGTAGTTTCCGGACTTCGGTCCGATGCAGATTTTAGTATGTTTGATGCCTTCGTGGCTCAGACAGGATTTATGTGTTATGTGTTCCGGGTTACAGCCCGATGCAGTATGCAGTTTATGTGTTCATGCTAGTTGATATGTTTATGCTATGCTATGTTCAGTAGTTCCGGACTTCTGTCCGATGCAGTCAGTTTCGGACTTCGGTCCGTTGCAGTTAGTTCCAGACTTCGGTCCGATGCAGTTAGTTCCGGATTTCGATCCGATGCAGGAGGCAACGCCTCAGTAGTTCCGGACTTTGGTCCGATGCAGAGGGCAAGGCCCTGGTTAGTTCCGGACTTTGGTCCGATGCAGTTCCCGGACTTCGGTTCGATGCAGTGGGCAAGGCCCAGTATGTGTTTATATGTATTGCATGGTATGTGGTAGTTTGGGGGAGCTCACTATGCTTTGTGCTTACAGTTTTAGTTTTGGTTTCAGGTACTTCCGCAAGCAAAGGGAAGAGCTCGGGTTGATGGCATCGCATACACCACAATTTCAGTTGTCCTGGGAGATGTTTTTAGTTTTTCATAAATGTGATTTGATACAGTTCTACATAACACTTTGCGACTGTTTTGAGATATTGACGTATGAGTTCTATTTTATGATATTATCTTAGTGTTTTTAGTAATTGTTAAACAAAAATTTTTGGGTCGTATTTTTGGGATGTTTCAAGTTGGTATCAGAGCCTTGGTTTGAGGGATTCAGATACACTTTCGGCCGTGTCTAAACTCAAACTAAGGAAACGGTAAAGATTTTCAAAAGAAAAATGTTTTTGAAAATGATTTTTGAAAAAGAACTTAGAAAGAAGAAGAGTTTTTATAAAAGGAAAATGGTGTGGCGTATGCGATCAACCGAGCTCAAGTAAGTACTCCCAAATTACCCATACAAGTTATGTTATGATTGCCAGTTTTAATTTCAGTAGAACAGCATGCTAGAATAGGACTAAGGATCTAGGAGGATGCCTTATGTGCCTGCTATATGTGTTTCAGCTTTACGAAATTTGCATGCTAGTATTGAGTAGACAATAGTAGGATAGCCTGTTTAGGTTATGCCTGATAGTATGAGCTTAGGATTGTATGCTAGTACAGTATCTCGTTTTGAGAATAGATTTGCTTGAGTAGTTTCCTATATCTGAATGCTGCTTGCTTTGTGCTTTGTGGGACTCTGAGTGATGGGAGTTAGCCATTAGGTGAATACTTCACATCACATGTGATCAGGGTTGAATAATCTCAGAGTGTTGGATTTGGCCCTATTGCACAGCTCTTGTTTGAGTCTAACCGTTGTAGGGACGAGTATTTTACTCGAAGGATTATCTGAGTCTCATCACATGTGATGGTATTCAGGTGATGACTAATTATTATTACAAGGAGGCCTTCAGCAGATGAGGACTGTTTTGAATGGAGTCAGAGATTTCCCTAAGGCAAGCCTAGGATGAGAGTAGCAAAGATCAGTAGTAGTAGAAGTGACTTGGTGGAGTCAAGGCAGTTCTTGAGGAAAGTACGGATAGATGTGGAAGGTAGTATGGGCTCGTACTACTGAAAGCAGAGGATCCGTACTCGAATCAAGGAAGGCTGAGACAAGACCAGGAAACTAGTATTGGTATCAATGACCCCTTGAGATATTTCAGTTTTCTGATGATTGCTATGATTTGTTTCAGAATAATAGTTTTGCGTTCGAGGCCAGTCGTCGGTAGTTCAGGTGCCGGAGGGGGATCAGGATCAGGCCCGGAGGCCGGGCAGTTGGATGAGTAGACCAGAGAGTTTCTTTCTTCTGAGATTACTCATATCATACTGGAGCAGACTCCTGTGATCTTCGGTTCGATCAAGGAGGGTATTCTAGAGCTGATGGATGAGAGATTGGGCACCTTTCGTGCCGAGGTGGCGGCCATGATAGGGTCGCGCACACTTACGTTCAGGGAGTTCAGGGCATGTGGAGCTCCCGATTACCACGGGGCGCAGGACCCCATAGCGAGTACTACATGGTTGACGGATGTGGCCAACGCTTTCCGCACGAGCAGGTGTCCCGAGGGGGACAAGGTTAGATTGGTGTCCTGTCTTCTGAAGGACAGGGCACGGAATTGGTGGGAGGAGGTCGGACATACCATTGGAGATGATGCAGCCTTAGATGCCATGACCTGGGCTGATTTCTCCACCAGGTTCAGGGCGGAGTTTGCACCGGTTATCGAGGTGCATCAGTTAGCCAGGGAGTTTCAGGACCTCACCCAGACTACAGAGACCGTGGCGGAGATCATCGCCAAATTCAGGGAGAGGGCTCTTCTCATTCCTCAGTATGCAACCGATGAGGAAATGAAGAAGGCCCGTTATCATGAGATTCTACGAAGCGATATCCGCCAGTTTGTGAGCCGATCCAGCTGTAAAACGCTGGATGACATGATTGCTAGGGCTCGGGAGAGAGAGATTGACCTTGAGATGGAGAAGAAGAGGAAACCGGAGGCGGTTTCGGGTACAGGCAGTTCGGGAAAAAAGCCCAAGGTTTCAGATCACAGATCCAGGAGTCAACAGAGCCACAGTCGATGTGGCAAGTGTGGGAGATTGCACGATGGGGTGTGCAAGGCAGGGAGTTCCGGCTGCTACAAGTGCGATCGGACTAGGCATTTGAGCAGGGATTGTACGGCTGTAACGCCCGTGTTTCTAGGCTTGCCATTTTTAGCAATGTAATAGTCTAGGTTAACCTTGTAACTCAACTTGAAATAATAAGAATGTATTATTTGTGAATTATTTGAATTATGTGATTTATGTGTGCATTTTCTTAATTTTTATAATTTAATGAATTAAGAATAAAATAAGCGTCAAAATTTAAGTGTGAGATAAGCCCGACATCTTTGCATAAAGTTGTAGTGGTCGAAACAAGGATTCCGGAGATATAAGGAATGCCAAAATCCGAGTTATAACGAAGAAGTTATGACCTGTCGAAGTTTCGCGACAGAACCTGTACGACGCTGAGTGACGTAAAATATGAATTTAAGATAGAGCGATATTTAGCCTTAGCGATCTAAACGAAAGTCGTAGATTTCGTTAAACCGAGAGCATGCATAAAAGGAACGCCCAAATCTGACTTCGTATGAGGAAGTTATGATTTTCTGAAGTTTCGACGTGGCAGTATGCAGCCCGAATACTCGATTTGAGATCGAGCGGTTTTTAGCCGAAACAATCTAAATGAGAATCGAAGATCTCGTTGTTAGTAGCGAAACGATGACAAGTTAGGCGAGGACGGACGTCAGACGAAGAAGTTATGAATTTATAACGAAGTTTTTCTGTCCCGGCCTTCTAAAAATAAATAATAAAAATAAAAGTCAAAATTTGCCGATGGAGTCTAAATGAAAGTTGTAGAGTATGGTCTGACCTTCGCGTGGATATAAAGAACGTCGAAAACGGAGCTCGTATGCGAAAGTTACGCAATTTAGAAGTTTGACAAGTCAATTACGCCCCGCGTAATTTGAGTACGCCCCGCGTACTCAGTCGGATGCAACTTGTCTGACCAATACTCGAGTGCCACCAGTCGACGCACGCAGTGACGTCAAAGTACGCCCCGCGTAACCCGAGTACGCCCCGCGTAATTTGAGTACGCCCCGCGTAATCCCAGACCCAGCAGCCTATAAATAGAACTCGAATTCAGCCATTTTCTCTTGTTCAAACTCTTCCCTCTCTCTAAGTTTTTCCTCGATTTGCGTGCCAATCATACCCCAAAGCCCCGGTAATATTCCCGAGCCCCGAAGTAAGATCCGAAGCCCCGAGGATCCCGAAGAGCGTTATTCCCGAGCCGAAACGCTGCCCGCGAGGAGCCCGGTTTTGTGAAGATCTTCCAGATCTACGGAGAAATACCTCTTCTGCAAGCCGTAGTGCTGCCCGATCATCTTCTGATCAGGTGAGTGTGTAGTTATTTTCATTCCAACGCAATATTATGAAGTATTTCCTATAAAATACGTGTTATGTGTATATACTTGGTTGTTATACGTGTGAGTGTATATTCACTCTCTTCTATCTTATAGATCTGATGTATTCTCTATGAAATACGTGTTATGTGTGCATGTCTCATCTGTTATGTGGAAGATGTGTTGATTAAAACATGTTATACAGGTTTTTAAACTATGTATAAAAACGTATATTTGTATCTACTAATATGTTGGGTAGAACATGGGTAGATAATTGGTGTGTAATAAACAGATGAGAGGCCTCGGTGTTATTGGTGTTATTCTAGTCATTCAGCAGAGTATGGATGACGACCACAGACTATTCTAGACTGTCCTGTGGAACACTAGCAGGCTCATTACCTGTAGGTGTTGTGAACGACGTGTTCACCGGTGTACTCTATCCCCCACATGGTTGCCTTTAGGATACTTATTGTTGAGGAAGCCCCTCTGCAGTAATATCCGTCCCGATGAAAAATCCTAAAATAAGTTCCTTATGATAGACGTTATTTTTAGGAACGTAAGGTGAGGATAACGGGAATGGGTAATCGGGTTTATTGTTGATGGTTGAAATTAAATATAATTATTGTGGGTTTGAAAACCCTATATGCTCACCAGGCTCCCAAGCCTGACCCACTCAGTTGATTTATTTTACAGGAAGTGGCGCAAGAGCTTAAGATGGGCGAACATCAAGTTGTTTTTGTTTACAAGTCTGTATATGTATATATTTGTTGAACGACTTGTAATGTTATCGTTTATGCTTTATGACCTGTATCGGAACATGACATCCCGACTTTTGATTATGAAATGAAATCATATTTCTTTATGAAATGTTTTGATAAATATCTATTTTATCATGTTTTGTTTTTGGGAACAAATTCCGCATCTCTTTTAAAATTAAAAGGATTTACTCTGAAAATTATTTTAAAAAGCATAAATGAAATCGGTCTTTTCTGGCCGAGATTTTGGGGATGTCACAATGGCTCCTGCTACCGCTATTGCAACATCAGATCTGATTTGCTTTCAGTGCAATCAGAGGGGACATAAAAAGTCCCAGTGTCCGAGTTTAGCTGCAGCAGGGAAGGTGGTTGCACCTGCCCCTGCTACTTTGAGGATTACAGATGGCTGGCAGGGCCGAGTAGAGGCACCAATGGCAAAGAGTAGAGCTTTTCAGATGACAGCAGAGGAGGCGCGAGCGACTCCTGATGTGGTGACGGGTATGTATCTTCCCTGCATCTCTATATTATTATTGATTATTGTTTATGGTTATATTTTTTGTATAGAGTCGTTCTCTGTGAACGACATTTCTGCTACAGTATTATTTGATTCGGGGGCTACCCGATCGTTTGTATCGCTAGCGCTTAGCAAGAGATTTAGTAGAGCTCCAGGGGAGCTGGATTGTCCACTAGAGGTCGAGATGGCATATGAGAGAACCGTGAGGGTCGCCAGGGTGCATAGAGGATGTTCTCTTCAGTTGTTCGACGAGCAGTTTTCGGTGGATTTGGTCCCTATTCCCCTACGAGGGAATAAGGTTATAGTGGGCATGGATTTGTTGAGTCCCAACGGGGTACTGATTGATTGCGAGTTCCAGCTAGTGAGGGTTCGCACTCCCAGTGGGGGAGAGTTAGTGATTCAGGGCGAGAGGCCACAGCGTGGACCAACTTTTTGTTCAGCCGCGAGTGCGAGGCGCTATTTTCAGCAGGGTTGCGCCGGTTATGTAGCTTATGTCTTGGATGCCCGGGAGAAGGGCAAGACGACCGTTGATGATGTTCCGGTAGTGCGAGACTTTTCGGATGTATTCCCGGAGGATTTACCGAGTATACCTCCTGAGAGGCAGGTCGAGTTTGGAATCGACCTAATTCCTGGTGCGGCTCCGATAGCTAAGGCACCGTACCGGCTAGCTCCCCCTGAGATGCAGGAGTTATCTACGCAGCTGCAGGAGTTGCTAGACAAGGGTTTTATTCGGCCGAGTAGTTCACCTTGGGGAGTGTCGATCCTGTTTGTGAAGAAGACGGATGGGTCGCACCATATGTGCATTGACTACCGGGAGTTGAATAAGGTAACGGTGAAGAACTGTTACCCCCTCCCGAGGATAGATGATTTGTTTGATCAGATTCAGGGGGCGCCTTGGTTCTCCAAGATCGATTTACGCTCCGGATATCACCAGATGCGAGTTAGAGGTGAAGATGTGCAAAAGACTACTTTCAGGACCCGTTATGGTCATTATGAGTTCGTGGTGATACCTTTTGGGCTCACTAATGCTCCAGCCGCGTTCATGGATCTCATGAATCGCGTATGCAGACCGATGTTGGATCGGTCTTTGATAGTATTCATAGATGATATCTTGATGTATTCCAAGACTGAGGAGCAGCATGAGGAGCACCTGAGGGAGGTGCTAGAAGTTTTGAGAAGGGAGAGACTTTTCGCAAAGTTCTCCAAGTGTGAAATCTGGTTGCATGAGGTGCAGTTCTTGGGTCACCTCATCAACCAGAAGGGTATCTTGGTAGATCCGGCCAAGATAGAGGTTGTGATGCAGTGGGAGGTCTCGAAGTCTCCATCTGAGATTCGGAGCTTCCTAGGTTTGGTAGGGTATTACAGAAGACTCATTCAGGATTTCTCCAAGATAGCAGTACCGCTCACCCGACTGACTAGGAAGTCGGTGGTGTTTCGTTGGGGGCCTGAGCAGCAGGCGACATTTGAGACCCTCAGGCAGAGGTTGTGCGAGGCTTCGATCCTTACCCTGCCAGAGGGAATAGAGGATTTTGTAGTCTATTGTGATGCCTAAATCACAGGTATGGAAGCAGTATTGATGCAGCGGGGGCATGTGATAGCTTACGCCTCGAGACAGTTGAAGCCTCACGAGGCTAACTATCCTACCCGCGATTTAGAGTTGGGGGCAGTTGTAACGACCCGTTCCCGGTATGTTGATTTATTGGTAATTATAGTGAGTTTTTCAAGAGGGACTCGGCGAGTTCTAGCCTGACTCGCCGAGTAGGGTCGCGCCTTAGGGCACGCGCGAGCCGGGGACTCGGCGAGTCCATATCTCTGACTCGACGAGTCCATCTGTCTGGGTGAAACCCTAAAATCCCCGGGTTGCCCACTATTTATACCACCTTATAGCCCCCATTCTCGCCTCCCTCACCCTGAGAACGCAGTGATAGAGCCTTAAACCTCCCTTGAAGAGCTTATATGTGTTTTGGTGCCATTTTGTGAAGGTGTGAAGAAGGAGAAGAAGGAAGAAGCAAGGAGAAGTGTTGTAGTGCAAAGATCCAAGGCCAAATCAGAGTTAATTGAGGTATTTTCGGAGTTCCATCTTGTTATATGCTTTAAACTTCCATTAGAGCTCTCCTAAGAGCTAGTTGATGCTTGTTCCAAGCCTTACACTTGCATGAACATCTTATTAAGTCGAAATAGCTATGGATCTGAATGTTGGGGTGTTGTAGAGCCCAGATCTACTGTCTTTTTGGAGTTATATTGCATGATAACCATAGATCTACCCATTTTATGCATCTTTTAGCCTTATTTCCCTTATTCATGAGGTTGTGCACGTAAAGTTGGAAACTTTACGTGGTAAATCAGCTTATTGGACTCAGATCTATCAATTGTATGCATTGGATTCAAACAAAATCGAGTAAAAATCTGTTGCATGGCGGCAACTCGGCGAGTCGGAAGAACGACTCGACGAGTTGGGTCGCGAGTCCCGAGTTCTTCAGTTTTATCAGTGTCGAGTGTACGAGGTGAGTTAGAGAGTGGACTCAGCGAGTGAGGGTGAACTCAGTGATTGAGGGACTCGGCGAGTTGTTCATCAACTCGGCGAGTCCAAGGCAATCTTCTTGGGATCAAGAACAACTCGTCGAGTCTGTTCATACGACTCGGCGAGTCGGATGAAGATTGTCTGAGTTCTTGGATCAAGAGGGTACTCGTCGAGTCGATGCCAAACTCGACGAGTAGCAGTGAGTAAAAGTGAAAAGTGAGAGTAGGACTCGGCGAGTTGGGTGGCCCAACTCGGCGAGTCAGCCCAAAAGAGAGTTGACTTTGACCAAGGGTAAAAGAGTCATTTTACCCCAAGCGCAGTGTTTAGTATTTGATTGAGTGTGTTTATGGACTTGTAGCCGAGGAGATTCAGGAGCAGCCGCCGTTAGCTTTCCGAGCCACACACTCAGCAGCCAGCTTACGAGGTGAGTCTCCTTCCAGTAGGAACGGGTCTAAGGCCACAATGCCGGCCCGTTCAGTTAGCAGTAGTTTCCGGATTTAGGTCCGATGCAGTAGTTAGTATGTTCGATGCCTTCGTGGCTCGAACAAGATCTGTGTGCTATGTTTCATGTGTTAAGTATTATGTGTTCCGGGCCACGGCCCGATGTAGCATGTCGTATTTGTGTTATGCTAGATGATGTGTTATGCTATGCCATGTTCAGTCAGTCAGTTCCGGACTTCGGTCCGATGCAGTTAGTTCCGGACTTCGGTCCGATGCAGGGGACAAGGTCCCAGTCAGTCCCGGACTTCGGTCCGATGCAGTTAGTTCTGGACTTCGGTCCGAGGCAGGGGACAAGGTCCCAGTCAGTTCCGGACTTCGGTCCGATGCAGTCAGTTCTGGACTTCGGTCCGATGCAGTTAGTTCCGGACTCCGGTCCGATGCAGGGGACAAGGTCCCAGACAGTTCCGGACTTCGGTCCAATGCAGTTCCGGACTTAGGTCCGATGCAGTTCCGGGCTTCGGCCCGATGCAGTGGGCAAGGCCTAATATGTGTTTATGTGTTATTGTATGGTATGTGGTAGTTTGGGGGAGCTCACTAAGCTTCGTGCTTACAGTTTCAGTTTGGTTTCAGGTACTTCCGCAAGCAAAGGGAAGAGCTCGGGGTGACAGCATCGCACACACCACAGCATAGCTTTTATCCTGGGGATGTCTCTTGATGTTTTGGATTGATGTAGTATGATACAGTTTTCCGCACAATATTTTATTATGTTTTGGGGATACATCGCATATGTTTTATGTTATGATACTTATATGATGGTTTTGATTATATGGAAAAACGAAAATTTTTGGGTCGTGTTTTTGGGTCGTTTCAAGCTGGTATCAAAGCCCTGGTTTGAGGGATTCAGATACACTTCCGGGTGTATCTGAACTCAAACTAAGGGAAATAAAAGATTTTAGTAAGATAAAAACGTTTTACAAAAAGAATTTTGAAAGCACTTAGAAAGAAAGAATTGTTTTAAACAAGATAGAGGTGTGTGTGCATGCGGTTAGCCGAGCTCAAGTAAGTACTTCCAAATTACCCATACAAGTTATATGTTCAGTTTCAGTTTCAGTAGAACAGCATGCTAGTATAGGGCTAAGGATCTAGGAGAATGCCTTATGTGCCTGTTTATGTGTTACAGCTTTATGAGTATTGCATGCTAGAATTGAGTAGACAGCAGTAGGATAGCCTGTTTAGGTTATGCCTGATAGTACGAGCTTAGCATCCTATGCTAGTGCAGTTTCTTGTTATAAGAATAGTTTTGCCTGAGTCTGTTTCCCTTGTCCGAATGTTGCTTGCTTCGTGCTTGGTGGGGTTCTGAGTAGTGGGAGTTAGCCATTGGGTGAACACGTCACACCACATGTGAGCAGGTTTGAATAATCCCAGAGTGTTGGGACTGGCCCTATTGCGCAGCTCTTCTTTGAGTCCAATCGTTGTAGGGACAGATCTTTTACTTGAAGGATTATCTGATCCTCATCACATGTGATGGTGTTTAGGTGGTGGCTAGCTGACATTATGAGGAGACCTACAGCAGCTGAGGACCAGTCGTGTTGAGCTTGAGGCTTCTCTAGGGCAAGCCTAGGATGAGAGTAGCAGAGAATAGCAGTAGTAGAAGTGACTTGGTGGAGTCAAGGCAGTTCATGAGGAAAGTACGGATAGATGTGGAAGGTAGTAGGGGCCTATACTACTGAAAGCATAGGATCCGTACTCGAATTAAGGAAGGCCAAGACAAGACCAGGAAGCTAGTAGTAGTATCATGATCCCTTGAGATATTTCAGTGTTCTGATGTTGTTATGATATGTTTCAGAATGGTAGTTTTGCGTCCGAGGCCAGCAGCCGACAGTTCAGATGCCGGAGGGGGATCAGGATCGGGATCAGGCCCGGAGGCCGGGCAGATGGATAAGCAGACTAGGGAGTTCCTTTCTTCTGAGGTTACCCGCATCATACTAGAGCAGACTCCTGTGATCTTCGGTTCGATCAAGGAGGGTATTTTAGAGCTGATGGATGAGAGATTGAGTACTTTCCGTGCAGAGATGGCGGCTGTGATGGGGTCGCGCACACTTACGTTCAGGGAGTTCAGGGCATGCGGGGCTCCAGACTATCATGGGGCGCGGGACCCCATAGCGAGTACCAAATGGTTGGCGGATGTGGCCAACGCTTTCCGCACTAGCAGTTGTCCCGAGGGGGACAAGGTCAGATTAGCGTCTTGTCTTCTGAAGGACAGGGCACGGGATTGGTGGGAGGAGGTCGGACATGCCATCGGGGATGATGCGGCATTGGATGCCATGACCTGGGCTGATTTCTCTACCAGGTTCAGGGCGGAGTTTGCACCAGTCATTGAGGTGCAGCAGTTAGCTAGGGAGTTTCAGGACCTTACCCAGACTACAGAGACAGTGGCGGAGATCACCGCCAAGTTCAGGGAGAGGGCCCTTCTTGTTCCTCAGTATGCAGCCGATGAGGAGATGAAGAAGGCCCGTTATCATGAGATGTTGCGGAGTGAAATTCGCATGTTTGTGAGCCGGTCCAGTTGTAAAACGCTGGACGACGTGATTTCCAGAGCTAGAGAGAGGGAGATTGATCTCGAGATGGAGAAGAAGAGGAAACCGGAGGTGTTTTCGGGTTCAGGCAGTGTGGGCAAAAAGCCCAAGGTTTCAGATCACAGGTCTAGGGGTCAGCAGAGCCACGGTCGGTGTGGCAAGTGTGGGAGATTGCACGAGGGGGGTGTGCAAGGCAGGGAGTTCCGGCTGCTACAAGTGCGGTCGGACTGAGCATTTGAGTAGGGATTGTACGGCCCCTTCTACTACGGTTACAACATCAGATCTGATTTGCTTTCAGTGCAATCAGAGGGGACATAAAAGGTCCCAGTGTCCCAGTTTAGCTGCAGCAGGGAAGGTGGTTGCACCTGCCCCTGCCACCTTGAGGATTACGGATGGCCGGCAGGGCCGAGCTGATGCGCCAGTGGCGAAGAGCAGGGCATTTCAGATGACAGCAGAGGAGGCGCGAGCGACTCCTGATGTGGTGACGGGTATGAATCTTTCCTTCATCTTTAATTGTTATTATATCGTTTGAATGTTACTTGATGATATGTTTTATTTAGGGTCGTTCTCAGTGAACGGCATCCCTGCTTTGGTATTGTTCGATTCGGGGGCTACCCGATCATTTGTATCGCTTGCGCTTAGCAAGAGATTTAGCAGAGCTCCCGGGGAGCTGGATTGTCCACTAGAGGTTGAGATAGCAGATGATAGGACCGTGAGGGTCGGCAGAGTACATAGAGGGTGTTCCCTTCATATATTTGATGAGCAGTTTTCAGTGGACCTGGTTCCTATTCCCCTGCGTGGGAATAAAGTTATTGTGGGCATGGATTGGCTGAGCCCTAATGGGGCGGTGATTGATTGTAAACTACAGCTAGTGAGGGTTCGCACTCTCAGTGGGGGAGAGATAGTGATTCAGGGCGAGAGGCCCCAGCGAGGACCGATCTTTTGTTCCTCCGCGAGGGCGAGGCGCTATGTTCAGCAGGGTTGCGCCGGTTTTGTAGCTTACGTCTTGGATGCCCGGGAGAAGGGAAAGACGGCGATTGATGATGTTCCTGTTGTTCGTCACTACCCGGATGTGTTTCCTGAGGATTTGCCGGGGATACCTCCAGAGAGGCAGGTTGAGTTCAGGATCGACCTAGTTCCTGGTGCGGCTCCGATAGCCAAGGCACCGTATCGACTTGCTCCCCCTAAGATGCAGGAGTTGTCTACACAGCTTCAGGAGCTGTTAGACAAGGGTTTCATTCGGCCGAGCAGTTCGCCTTGGGGAGCGCCGATCTTATTTGTGAGGAAGAAGGATGGGTCGCATCGTATGTGCATTGATTATCGGGAGTTGAACAAAGTAACGGTGAAGAACCGTTACCCACTTCCGAGGATAGATGATTTGTTTGATCAGCTTCAGGGAGCGTCTTGGTTCTCCAAGATCGATCTAGTGTTTGGTGGATGAGTTAGCAGTTGTTCCCTTAGAAGATATTCAGGTTGATATCAGCTTGAATTATATTGAGAGGCCGGTCGCGATTCTGGACCGAAAGACAAAGACCTTGAGGAATAAGGTAAGTCAGCTAGTGAAGGTGCAGTGGGAGCACCAGAAAGGGTCTGAGTGGATGTGGGAGGCTAAGGATGAGATGAGAGACCACTACCCAAAGTTATTTGCAGATTCAGCCGAAGCAGACTTCGAGGACGAAGTCTGAGTCAAGTGGGGGAGAATTGTAACGACCCGTCTATGGTATGTTGTTTTTTTTATATTATTTATTTAGAAGTTTGCAGAGGGACTCGGCGAGTCTATTACCCGACTCATCGAGTAGAGACGGGATCTTGAGTAGCGTTTAGATCGGCGACTCGGCGAGTCCGCCTGCCAGGTAGAAACCCTAAATCCCCGGGTTTGCACCCTATTTAAACCATCATATGAGCCCCAAAATCGTCTCCTTCACCCTCAGAGCATCATTTAGCAAACCCTAACCATTCCCTTGAGTATTTGAGCATTTCTTGTGTGAATCTTGAAGTTTTGAAGAGAAGAAAGAGGCTAGATCCAAAGGAGAAGAAGAAGATCCAAGGTCTTGCACCCATTTCAGAGTTTATTGAGGTAATAATCGGATTCCTTCTGTTTCTATGATTGATTCTCCTTTATAAGCATATTTAGCCCATTTTATCCATTCCTTCGATTGTTCATAGTAGAGAGATCACATTAGATTGATTAGCCTTCGGATATAGCCATGTTTCAGTTCCAAAAACGTAGATCTATCACCTTTATGGAGCCATTTTGCATGATAGCCCTAGATCTACTCTTCTAAGTGCCTTTTTAGCCTTTATATCCTTTTTCATGCATATGTACACGTAAAGTTGGAAACTTTATGTGGTAAACCAGCCTTAGAAACTCAGATCTATAAATTGTATGCAGTGGTTTTGAGCAGAATCGATTTTTTAGTAACTGCATGCATGTGACTCAGCGAGTTGTTCTTCGGACTCGGCGAGTCGAGTCGCGAGTCCCCGATCTTTCCCCTTTGAGTGATACCTAGTGGGGACCAGTGAGTAGTAGCGTGGACTCAGTGAGTCGGAGGTTAGACTCAGTAATGGAGGGACTCGACGAGTTGTTCATACAACTCCGCGAGTCTGAGACAATATTCTTAGATTCAAGAACAACTCGTCGAGTTGTTCATACAACTCGGCGAGTCGGATGCAGATAGCCTGAGTTTTAGAATCGAATGGGAACTCGTCGAGTTTATGCCATACTCGACGAGTAGCAGCGAGCAGGGTTGAGAAATGAAAGTAGGGACTTGGCGAGTTGGCAGCCCAACTCGGCGAGTCAGGTCAACTGTAAGTTGACTTTGACCAGAAGAGTTGACTTTGACCAGGAGAGTTGACTTTAGCCAGGGGTAAAAGAGTCATTTTACCCCAATGCAGTTATTAGTTTTTGATTGAGTGTATTTGTGGAATTGTAGTCGGGGAGATACCGGAGCAGCAACAGATAGCTTCCAGAGCCATACACTCAGTAGCCAGATCACGAGGTGAGTTTCCTTCCAGAAGGAACAGGTCTAAGGCCACAATGCCGGCCCGTTTAGCTAGTAGTAGTTTCCGGACTTCGGTCTGATGCAGATTTTAGTATGTTTGATGCCTTCGTGGCTCAGACAGGATTTATGTGTTATGTGTTCCGGGTTACAGCCCGATGCAGTATGCAGTTTATGTGTTCATGCTAGTTGATATATTTATGCTATGCTATGTTCAGTAGTTCCGGACTTCTGTCCGATGTAGTCAGTTCCGGACTTCGGTCCGATGTAGTTAGTTCCGGACTTCGGTCTGATGCAGTTAGTTCCGGACTTCGGTCGGATGCAGGAGGCAAGGCCTCAGTAGTTCCGGACTTTGGTCCGATGCAGAGGGCAAGGCCCTGGTTAGTTCCAGACTTTGGTCTGATGCAGTTCCCGGACTTCGGTCCGATGCAGTGGGCAAGGCCCAGTATGTGTTTATATGTATTGCATGGTATGTGGTAGTTTGGGGGAGCTCACTATGCTTTGTGCTTACAGTTTCAGTTTTGGTTTCAGGTACTTCCGTAAGCAAAGGGAAGAGCTCGGGTTGATGGCATCGCATACACCACAGTTTCAGTTGTCCTGGGAGATGTTTTTAGTTTTGCATAAATGTGATTTGATACAGTTCTACATAATACTTTGCGACTGTTTTGTGATATTGACGTATGAGTTCTATTTTATGATATTATCTTAGTGTTTTTAGTAATTGTTAAACAAAAATTTTTGGGTCGTATTTTGGGATGTTTCAAGTTCTTTGGGCCGAAATCAACCCTTCTTGCTTCCATATCGTTAGTATCCTTCCCCTATACTTGTTATCTAGTAGAAGCCCTTGATTTACATCCTTGAAATCAACCAAATCCCAATAACAAATAGAGTTTACGTCCAGGAGTATCTTCCTTGGCCGTAAACCCTTGTTAAGGCTACTAGTTTGCCATAAACTCTTCTTAAGGATTGGATTGGGTCTAGAACACTTCCTTGATGCTTGCAAGACCTTAAATCACCTCTTTGGAGCAATACTTCATGAGTTTACGACCGTAAAATCATAGGGCCATAAACCCTATGGCCGTAAAGTCATAGGGTCGTGAACACCTTGGCCATAAACACCATTATGTGGCCATAAAAAACCATCAGTTTATGAACCGAAAAAACCGTCAGTTTAGTAAAAAACCGGTCAGAACCGGCTTGGTTGAACCAGTGAAAATCGGATTTCACAAAATTTAAAATTTAAAAAGACTAAACTTTGGGTCCATTTAAATAGAAACAAGCCCACTTTAGTAACATGGCCCACTGCCATACAGTTGGACGCCAATACTACTAACAAATGCTTGGAGTGGGAGAAGTTTATATAATGAAGGCACACCTCCATACTTCTTACATTTCATCGATGTGGGATTGTTTCCGTTCTTCTTTGTATCTTATTACTTATTACATATATAGTTGTTCTTTTTTTTATCAATTCATTTTAAAGATGAAACCTGCCATATTTCCTTTCAACTTTAACTCATAAAACATTTCTTTTCATATGGACAAACGTGAATATATATATATATATATATATATATATATATATATATATATATATACACACACACACACACACACACACACACTCACACTTTTCTGGTTTTTAGGACCGGTCGGACCACTTGAACCATTGAACCTGTAACACGGCTGTTCGATGTTCGGTCCGGTTTTCAAAACCTTGCTAAAAATGGCCACCAACACCCCTTCTAAGCTCAAAATGGTCTCACGAGCTCTCTTTGGAGTATAAGGACATTCTAAGGCCATGAAGGCTCTCTAAAGTTTAATCCAAGGGGCTTAAGGACGTTTAAATAGGCCTCAAGTCCTAAAATTAGGGTTTGGTCATCCGGTACGTACGCCCAGCGTACGTGCTGCCCCTCTGCGATCATCCATGCATAGTACGCTAAGCATACTCATAAGTACGCCTAGCATACTTAAGTGACTATTATAAAAAAATTATTTCTTTAAGGGTTTCAAAGTATACCTGATTTGGAGTGTTACAACTCTCCCCCACTTGAACTAGACTTCGTCCTCTAAGTCCATGGTTGTGAATACATCGAGATAATGCTCATGCATCTCCTCCTCCGGCTCCCAAGTCCATTTGGAGCCTCTTCGATGTTGCCAATGCACTTTTACCAGCTTCACCTCTTTGTTCTGAAGACCCTTTGTCTTCCTATCTAATATGGAAACCGACCTCTTGACTTAATGCAGGCTCGCATCCACCTGAATATCGTCCAACGAAATAACTTCGGACTCGTTAGTGACACACATTCGAAGCTGAGACACGTGGAAGGGGTTGTGAATTTAGCTAAGCTCCTCTGGCAGATCGAATAGGTATGACACCTTGACCACCCGGGATGTGATCCTGAATGGACCTATGTACTGAGGCCCTAACTTGCCACTCTTATGAAACCTAATAATCCCCTTCAGGGCGACACCTTTAGCAACATGAAATCCCCCACCTGAAACTCAAGATCTAATCGTCATCGATCAACATAACTTTTCTGACGGCTCTACATGACCCGCAGTCGGTTGCGCACCTGCTGAATCAGCTTGGTGGTCTTGAGCACTACTTCAGTGCTCCCCATGACCTGGTGCCCAACCTCGTCCCAACAAACCAGGGTCCTGGACCTCTGACCATATAACATCTCGAATGGAGCTCGGTCGATACTGGCATGATAACAGTTATTGTATGAAAACTCTGCCAGTGGGAGGTACGTGTGCCAACTACCTCCAAAATTCAACACGCATGCTCGAAGCATGTCCTATAGTGTTTGGATTGTCCTCTCGCTTTGGCCATCAGTATTGGGGTGGTACGTCATGCTAAAATGTAGCTGAGTGCCCAGATCCTCGTGGAACTTCTTCCAAAACCTAGATGTAAAACGGACATCCCGGTCAGAGACTACCGATACGGGAACCACGTGCCTAGCCACCACCTCTCATACATAAATATTCGCCAGGTTTTTTCGCATATATACTCTCAGAAATCGGAATGAAGTGGGAAATCTTCGTCAGTCTGTCCACGATCACCCATATGGCATCCACACTTCTCGCCGTCTTAGGTAACTTTGTGATGAAGACCATAGTGATTTCTTCCTATTTCCACATGGGAATGGGTAGTGGTTGTAACTTTCCATGAGGATGTTGATGCTCGGCCTTGACCTTCCTGCAGGTTAAGCACCGCTCTACGTACCCGGCGATCTCTCACTTCATGCAGGGCCACCAATAACTCAGTCTCAAGTCCCTATACATTTTCGTATCCCATGGATGTATAGAGAACTTGGACTTGTGCACCTCTTCTAATATCTCCTACCTCACTCCTCCGGTCACAGGTACCTACACTTGACCACACTACATCAAAAGGCCACGACTATCCTTAACAAACGGAGGATATTGTCCCCGAATTTTCTCTATCTTCCAATTCTCTTTCTTCACTCCCTCGACCTGGGCCTTCTTGATCATATACAACAAAGGAGAAACCACTGTCATCCTCATACAAATGGTACCAATCAGGGACCCCGCCGTCTTGCGGCTCAACGTATACGATCTCACAATCATAATCCTTCAACATATTCAGCAACCTCCTTTGTTGCATGTTGAGGTTCTGTTGATCCATAAAATACATTAAACTCTTGTTATCAATATAAATTGTGCACCGCACTCCATACAAATAGTGCCTCAAAATCTAAAGGGAAAACACCATTACCCCCAATTCCAGGTCGTGAGTAGGGTAATTTGCCTCATGAGGCTTCAACTGCCTCGAGGCATAAGCTATCACGTGCCCCCTCTGCATCAGAACTGCACCTAACCCCGAAATCGATGCGTCACAATACACCACAAAATCGTCTAACCCTCGGGTAGTACTAGGATCGGGGCCTCACATAAACTCTATCTCAGGGTCTCAAAAGCAAACTATTGGTCCGTGCCCTACCAAAATGTCACATTCTTCTTGGTCAAGCGGGTCAATGGCACAACTATCTTGGATAAATCCTGGATAAATATCCAATAATAACCCGCTAAACCCAAGAAGCTACGGATCTATGATGCATTCTTCGGTACCTCCCACAGCATCACCGCCTCAACCTTGGCTAGATCAACCGAAATACCCTCCTGATTGATGATATGCCCCAAAAGTTGTACTTCTCGCAGCCATAAATCGCACTTGGAGAATTTAACATAAAGCTTCTCCGCCCTTAGGGTCTGCAGTACCTCCCTCAAATGTTGATCCTTGGTCTTAGAATAGAACATGATATCATCCATAAAAACGATCACCGACCGATCCAACATCGGTCTACATACCCTTTTCATGAGTTCCATGAATGTTGCAGGGGAATTAGTGAGCCCAAACGGCATCACCACAAACTCATAATGCCCATACCACATCTTGAAAGTTATCTTCAGTATATCCTCATCCCGAATCCTCATCTGATGGTACCCCAAACGAAGATCAATCTTGAAAAACCAAGACGTACCCTGTAGCTGATTGAACATATCATCGATCCTCAACAACGGATAATGGTTCTTCACCATTAGTTTGTTCAGCTCTTGGTATTCGATGCACATTCTGTATGATCCATCCTTCTTTTTCACTAATAGGATCGGTGCTCCCCATGGGGAACTACTCGGACGGATGAACCCTCAGTCTAGCAGCTCCTGAAGTTGCGTAAATAACTCCTGCATCTTGGGCGGTGCCAACCGATATGGTGCCATTGATATCGGTGCGGTACCCGGCACCAAATCTATGTGAAACTCCACATGCCTCTTCGGAGGCACCCGTGGCATCTCTTTGAGAAAGATATCCCAAAATTACTGTAAAACTGGCACACTGCCCATACTCGCCAGGGTCTCAACTTTTGTATCTGAGATATAAGCCAAAAATCCCATACATCCCTACTGCAGAAATCTCCTAGCCCTCGCAGCCGAACATAGAGTCAGCCCTTGTAATGCCCTATCACCAAGTACTACCAGTTCTCCCCTACTTGGGGTTCGAACCCTCACTAACTGGTGCTCACAATCGATCATGGCCCCGTTGGCCCACATCCAATCCATCCCGACAATCACCTTCAACCCTCGCAACGGTATCGGGACTAGGTCGACACGAAACCTCTCACCAAGCACATTTAGGACACAGTCTCAATACACCCTCGCAACACTAACGGTGCGGTCATCTGAAATTTCTACCTCGAGTGGGGAAACCAGAGTTCCAGGCGCGTTCCAGAACTTCTTTTTTAAGCGCAAGAGACACGAACGATTGGGTAGCACCCGAATCAAACAAAACATGCATCAACATACCATTGACCAAAAAAGTTCCTATACAAGCATAATGTACACATAAGTAATAAAAATCATAAGGAGTGGAGAATAATAGATACGTACCAGCTACAACGTCTGGCGCTGCTCGAGCCTCTTCAGTGGTCAACTGAAATGCGTAGCTCTTCACTGCTGGAACATCCACCATGGCAAGGCAGCCATCGGTAATGCTCAATGTGGTGGGAGTTGGCGCTACCACCGCTCTTCCTTGCAACCTTGGACATGTTACCTTTTTATGGCCGGTCTGGTTGTAGTGAAAACAAATCAAGCTCCTCATGGGGCAGTCCCTGCTCAAGTGGCCCTGCTGGCCACATGCATAATATCCCGAGCCTGTGATATGACAAGCTCCACTGTCCACAATATTGCACTTGGCACACCATCCCCGACCCTGCTGACCCCTGCTGGAAGTGTCTGAGGTCTTAGGATTCTTAGCCTGACCCTCCGCTGCCTGTGCCTGCTCCGACTTCAGCTTGGTGTGGAAGTCCAACTCCATTTCCCGTTCCCGAGCCTTCTCTACCATCTTATTCAGGGTTTTACACCCTGTAAAACTCACAAACTCCTAGATATCATCCCTCAGTATGGAATGATATCTCATCCTCCGCATATCCTCATCGGTAGCGTATTGTGGGATCAATAAAGCTCATTCCCGAAACTTGGCGGTGATCTCCGCCATAATCTCATTGGTCTACTACAGATCATGAAATTCTCTCACAAGCCATTGCACCTCAATAACTGGTGCAAACTCCAAGTCAAATCGCCGAACGAACTCGGCCATGACATCTCAGCCACACCAGCTGTCCTACTTGGCTAGTAACCTCGCCCCACCAATCTCAAGCCCTGTCTCTCAGCATACAAGAAGCAAATCCCACATTTGCCACATCCGGGCAAGAAATCGTCCACTGGGCGTTCTTGATATCTGCCACCCAGCATCGCCTAACAATGGGGTCCCGGACACCGAAAAACTCTGGTGCCCCGCACGCCTTGAACTCCTAGAATGAGGGAGTTCGAGCCCCAACCTGACCCGCAACAATCTCATCCCCAAATGCCCTGAGTCTCTCCTCCATAATCTCCATCATACCCTCCTTGACCGCCCCGAAAATGAATGGGGTAGAGTCAAGGATGCCCCTGATAACCTCAGCTGCAATAAGCTCGCACAGCCTCTCATCAATGTCACTGGTAGTGTCTCCTGATCCAGCCTCGGATCCAGATCCCGATCCTGACCCCCCTGCTCCAAATCGTGTCACAACTATGCTGAAATGAAATGTCATAAATCACAACGATCAGGATTTCCATATAAGGGATGTTTCCACACCGGTCCTCCTTGAAGTCGTCAGATCTAACATTGGTTCGGGTACAGGTCCTCTGCTTTCAGTAGTACGGGACCAATACTACCTTCCACACCTACTTGTACCTTTCCCCAATGCTTTATGTGATAACTTCAATGTGTCCCAAAACTAAACCATATCCCACCAACTACCGCATACATCAATTCTTAGGATGTCCTAAGATTTTCTCTACTCATATCAACTAGACCAATCATAACAGGTTGCCTTTATGCATGCAAATTATACACAGAAAAGGATCAAATAGACTTTCAAATAAAAGATTCTACCCTAGGACCATAACCAAACAAGGAACAGGAAATAAAGCCAAATCAATCATTCTAAGGCTATAAGCTCCTAACCATATACAATTTTGAAAGCATACACATAGCAAGTTCCATACAATCATCAAAGCTCAAATATCAGTATAACATGGCTAACATATTGGGGAACTACTTACTTGACTCGGCTGATCACGCATGTTGCACTCTCCTCTTTTCCTTTCTTTTAAAAGCTTTTTATGTTATTTTTGAAACAATTTTAGCATTTCCTTAGTTTGAGTCCCGACACACCCGAGAGTGTGCCCGAATCCCTCAAACCAAGGCTCTGATACCAACTTGTAACCACCTAATTTTTACATGGAAAATTTTCATTTTTGAATAATCAAACATATTTCCAACATCAAGAAATCCATATATAATTGTTTTCAAAACATAAGTCAAATACAACTTTTATTCTAAACATCAGAGTGTCCCCTGAAATGCCTGAGAGAGTGCACTCCGCATCATCAAGCTTTGTCCTTGCCCTTGGGCTCCGATGTACCTGAAACAAATCCACAAACTGTAAGCTAATGCTTAGTGAGTTCCCAGAGCATACCCACACATACAAGCCACATAACACATATCATATCAGCTATGAAAGCTTCCTCTACCACATATCACATATCATCTTAGCTATACAACTATCTCTACCACATATCACATATCAACTTAGCTATAAATCTATCTCTACCATCGGCCGTAAAGACTATCTCTACCGTTAGCTATAAAAGCTATCTCTACCATTAGCCATGCAGGCTATCTCTACCGTTAGCTGTAAAAGCTATCTCTACCATAGCCCTAGACACTATCTCTACCATCAACCATACAGGCTATCTCTACTGCATATTACCACATAATCATGCCACACACCTCTACACAACAAGTATCCAAACTATCATAAAACGGGCCGACCTTGGTGCCTTAGACCCATTGGTATGGTGAGAAGACTCACCTTTTGTCTGTAGAATCCAAAGGCTGCTCTCCTGACAGTCTGTAACCACCCGCACTAAATAATAATATTAACCAATGTTAGGGATTCACATAATCAAACATTCCCATCCTATGCAGTTGGTCAACTCACAAGAAAAGATCCAAAATCAACAAAGGGGACAAAACTACAAAACCCTAGCTAATCTAGTGATTAAGGTGGAAAGGTGCAATCTTTATACCACCAGAAGCTCCTTAAGGTGATTTAGATGCAGATTCTTGAAGCTCACTACCACTCCAAGCTTCCTTGACAACTTCTCCTTCTTGAATGTCACTAAAAATGGCCACCAACACCCCTTCTAAGCTTAAAATGGTCTCACAAGCTCTCTCTGGAGTAAAAGGACGTTTTAAAGCTATGGAGGCTCTCTAGGGTTTAGTCCAAGGGGCTTAAGGACGTTTAAATAGGCCTCAAGTCTGAAAATTAGGGTTTGGTCATCCGGCACATACGCCCAACATACTTCTGGTATGCCCAGCGTACGTGTTTCCCCTCTGCGATCATCCATGCATAGTACGCCTAACGTACTTAAAGGACTATTATACAAAAATTTGATTTCTTCAAGGGTTTCAAAGTATACCTAATTTGGAGTGTTACAACTCTCCCCCACTTGAACTAGACTTCGTCCTTGAAGTCTGTGGCTGTGAATAGATCGGGATAATGCTCCCACATCTCCATATCTGCCTCCCAAGTCTATTCGGAGCCTCTTCGTTGCTACCATTGCACCTTTTCCAGCTTCACCTCCTTATTCCGAAGACCCTTTGTCTTCCTATCTAAGATGGCAACCGGCCTCTCGACGTAGTTCAGGCTCCTATCCACCTAAATATCGTCCAACGAAATAACTATAGACTCATCAGTGACACACTTCCAAAGCTGAGACACGTGGAAGGTGTTGTGAATTTGGCTAATATCCTCCGGCAGATCCAAGTGGTATGCCACCTTGCCCACCCAGGTTGTGATCCTGAATGGACCTATATACCGAGTCCCCAACTTGCCTCTCTTCCAAAACCCGATAATCCCCTTCCAGGGCAACACCTTCAACAACACGAAATACCTCACCTGAAACTCAAGATCTGATCATCGTTGGTTAGCATAACTTTTCTCATCCAGATATTTTAACGCAAATTTACAACCCCCAAACTCTAGGTCTAGCCTCCCAAGGCTGAGATACCATGTAAAGCTGCAAGCTTTACGTCTATGCGTGACACTTAGGGCTTGAAATGCCAAAACAAGTTCTATTTATGGTCCAAAGCAACAAAACTCTCCTCTAGTTGGATAAAGATTGGACCTTTGGGCTTAAGGGACCTCACAAGGTCTAGATCTGATGTCTCAAACGCTTAGCAAGCTCAATTCTCTCAAAATATCAAGGAAATATGGAAAAATCCCTAAAATCTTCCTATCAACAAGATCTAATCAATATGATGAGCAAGGTGGTGACCTTTACCTTCCAATCGAAGCTCAAAGTGGATGACATTGGATACCACAGTCCTTCCTTGTTCCTTGCTTTGATTCTCTTATCTTTTCTTCCAATAGTTCACAAAAACATTAAAAAATTAGCTCTTTTTCTCTCTTAGCTCAATATGGACGATTAGGGTTTCACACATGGGAGTAAGGTGGTTGGTGAGGCAGAAATGAGGGATTTGTTGGATAAGGTGTCTAACTCCATAACTATATTTGATATGAACTTGACCCGACAGTAGCATGGTCCATTTGGGTTGCACTTCACCGGAACAATTTCTAAGGATGGACTTTTGAGAAGAGGTTATTTATGATTTATTAATATATTATAAGTTCTATTATATCAATATGAAATCGTATTATTTAATTAGTATTGATCAAGAATTAATTTGGAGTTAACTTTGTGATCAAAAGAGACTAATTAAATACATGGGGATTGATTGTGTAAATCAATCATTCTTATAAAGTAGGCTAATTATCCATGATTACTTATAGGCTAAACCCATGTGGAGCCATGTATACTCCATGGAGGTTAAACCCATGGAGCATGAGGAATATAGAAAGTCATGCACATTAGGGTTTGCATGGTGTAACCCTAATGTAGCCACACTATATAAAAAGCCCTCTATTACATGAAATCGACTACTAGAGCATATCCAAGAGTGCTAGTTGAAATTAGTGTGTGGAAATAACCTTTCTCCAGTTCTTCCATTTGTTGGTGGTGATTTGTGGTTCCATTTGAGGCGTTCACATTATTGGTGCTAGGCTCTTAAAACTTCAAGGTTTTCAACTACACTAAAAGGTATGTCATCTAATTAGAATTTTTTAGTGTATATACTCCATTGTATGCTAGTTAGGATGATGCTTTGGAATTTTGAAAGTTTGCATGTATGCCACAGGAGTGTTAGAATGCTCAAAACCCATCAATGGTATCAGAGCCTAGAATTGTTTTCTAATATACTTGATGCTCCTTGCTTTCAAATGCTTAAAAAATTTATTTTCTTCTTTCTGGGCAGTGGACTCGCCGAGTCCACTAAAGAACTTGTCGAGTCTCCTCACAAATTTGACTAACTCTCCGAGTTAGTTCATACACTCAACAAGTTGGTGCTCCAGAGTGCAGATTTTCAAGTTTTAAGGCTGGAATTGGACTAGGATCATTACCCTAAACCATTTTTGAACTTATAAACCTGTTTTTGATGTGGTAATGATCATGCTAATCCAATTTAAAAGATAATTATCAAAGTTTCATGTTTTGTATTAGTTTATATGGTTAGGCTATTTACATGAAATTTGTTTGGTTTGAATTGTCTTGTTCATATGAGTTTAATTGTATCTTCTATGAATTATTTGATTATTATATTAGTTAAATAACTTTTTGAATAATTTTAATGGACTACATAACTTGTCCTCAAGTTATGGATGTTATGGAACATGAAAGGTTTTTTTTCTTAAAGATGTCATTAAACTCACATGTTATGGACTTGAAGAGCTTTGATAAGTTTCAAAACTTACCCTTAGGTTTTGGAATTTGTAAAGTTTCACTAAATGAAGCTTTAATTCCAAACCTTAGAATTTTAAAAGTTAAAATTCAACCCTTATACTATTATAATATTATAGGTTTAATATATATATATATATATATATATATATATATATATATATATATATATATATATATATATATATATATATATATATATATATATAAGAAAAGTAGGTTTTTCCGTTAGTAGGTCTCATTCACGAAGCCGGTCTATAAGGAGGGTATAAGGTTACTGCCTATAAAATGGTGGTTTAATGGGTGTCCACTCTCACCCACCGCTTCCTTGACTAGTGGAGGGTCGTTAACCGAACGGGTAGGACAAAGACTATAACTCTCATTAAAAGTATAATGATAATAATAAAGTAACTAAACCTTTTATAAATTCCCAATCTTAGTTACTTTAGGAAAATGTGAAACTGATGCTAATCCATGAAATTACACTTTGCACCTTACCAAGTCGTTGATGGAGCGTGTGTGGTTAACCGGCATATTAACTTGGACTAGTAACGGTGGCAAAGGGTAGCTTAATGTTTATCATAAACTCAATGGAGTGTGTATGGTTAACCGACACATTGACTAAGGTCATAATTGACATTGAGAGTACCAAGTTTATTTGCATGGTTATTTGCACCTTGTTTGTGATCCTTGGTATCCCAGTCACAAACCTGAAGGGTATAATCGATATTTAAACATGCCATTGAAAGTTCAATGAATCCCAAAGGATCTAGGAGTTTCAAATCCAATTAAAAGTTAATTATCAAATTTCATTTTCATGGTGGAAATTAGTAAATCGTCATTTAACTACCTTCAAATATTTTTCAAGTTGGATTACAACATTCCTCTTCCAAATTGTAAAATATTGTGTTGGGTCCTAGCCTTAATATTTCATTTTGCGTGTTATATTAAGTACTCTTTATCTAATCTAAACTTTGTATTTCTTTCTTTTCAAATGTCTTCCAACACTGCTTCTGGCTCAAACCTTACTGACTCCTTCTCTCTCATGAACCTTTGTGGGAGATTCATCTTTGATGGGATTAATTTCAATTATTGGATTAGGAACATCAGGATGGTCACTCGCTACGAGGACAAGGAATATGTCCTCGACAAGGAGCTTAAGAATATCGATGAGTCTACTACTACTCCTCAGAAGATTGCTAATTTCAAGGTACATGAGAAAGATGCCACCAAGCTAGCTTGTATCATGCTTTCCACCATGTCTCCTGAACTCCAAAAGTCCTATGAGGACTTCTACCCTTTTGAGATGCACCAGGACCTGATGGAGAGATATAATCAGAGTGCTCGTCAAGAGCGGTATGAAATTATCTGCTCCATGATTACAACAAAGATGAAGGATGGTGAACCCATCATGGGCCACTTGCAGAAAATGCAAAGGTTTGTGGACCGTCTGCTCAAATTGAATCTGAACTTTGATGAGGAGCTGACTATAGATATTATTCTACACTCCTTACCTCCATGTTATGATCGGTTACACATAACGTATCATATGAACAAGGAAGAAGTCACTATGAGCAAGCTTCAGGGCCTTTTGAGGATTGCCAAAAGTGGTCTTAAAGGTAAATCTGTTGCAACTACTCATACTGCTAATGCCCATGTTCTGGCAATTGGGCAAGGTAAGGGGAAGAAGAGGAAGGCTCCTTCCAAGAGCCACAATGGAAAGTCTCTTGATGGATCCTCTTCAAATGGAACCAAAGGAGGTTCTGCTACTCCCTCGACCATCCCAAAAGGGAACTGGAAGCGAAGCTACCCAAAAGCGAAGCTACCCAAATACTTGCAGGATGTCAAGGATGGGAAGGTTAAACCCACCCATGCAAGTATTTATATTATTCTATCTAAAAACTCAACACATACTAACTCTTGGGTCCTTGATACAGTTTGTTGACTTCACATTTGTTCTGATGTGTAGGGACTAAAAAGAAATAAGGATGTGGAGCACGGGAAGATAAACATGATCATGGGGAATAGGAAGGTATCACATGTCACCAAGATTGGAGTTTACTCTTTATTTCTTAGTAGTGGGCTAGAAATAGATTTGAATAATTGTTGTTACTCGTCCGATATGGCGAGAAATATTATCTCCTTTCATGGTTTGTACAAACAAGGTTTCAATTTTTTGTTTGATAATGAAATTGGTGAAATAAATGCTTATTATAATGGTGTTTTTTTAGAGCATTACCTTGTAACGGTGTATATGAAACTGTGATGGTTGTAGACAACTTAAGAAATAATGTGTTGCATATCGATTCTTCTAATGATTTGGATAAGGCATCCTTGTGGCATTGTCGTCTGAGACATGTCAACAAGAAGTGCATAGGCCAACTCCAGAAGGTTGGAGTCTTGGAGTCATTCGAATTAAGGTCAGACGGCACTTGCGAGTCTTGTTTTCTTGAAAAAAATGACTAAGTCACCTTTCACCGATTCTTGTGAAAGGGTGAGGGTTTGTTGGATCTTATACACACTGATGTATGTGGGGCCTTCAGAACTGCCATAAGGGATGCTAACCGCTTCTATGTGACTTTGACTGATGATTACAGTAGATATGGCTATGTTTACTTAATCAGGACTAAGGCAGAAACCTTTGAGAAATTCAAAGAGTTTAAGCAACAAGTGGAGAATTAGTTGGGCAGGAAGATAAAGATGCTCCGATCTGATCGGGGTGGTGAGTATCTTAGTACCGAATTCCTGGACTATCTTAAATAATGGGGAATTGTTTCACAGTTGATGCCACCTAGGACACCACAGGAAGATAAAGATGCTCTGATCTGATCGGGTTTACGGCCTATGGGTTTGCGGTCCATGTGTTTATGGCCCATGGGTTTACGGTCGCAAACACTTCGACGAGAAGTGTGATTTTTTTTTTGTTTTAGGGTCCTTTCTAGCCTCTTAGAATTATTCTAAGCCTTGTGCACAAATCAAAGTAGGTTTTAAAGGCCAATATTCGACCTAAAATGGAGTTTACGACCGTGAAGCCATTCCAAGTTTATGATTTGGGTCGATTTCCAGGTTAAAAATTAGTGGTTCCTAGTGGATATCAAGCATAAATGGAAGTTACTTACTGTAAGAGGCTTGGAATGAGGTTTTTAGCCACTAAACACTAGTGTGTGTCCTTGGTGTTCTTGGTGAGAAAGAATATCTAGCAAAGATGAAGTTATATGGAATGAAACATGGATTCAACACTAGAAAAGGGATTAAAACACTAGAGAGGTGAAGAATCACTTACATTCTTGAGGGTTCTTGATCAAACTCGAAACTGTAGAGAGATAGTAGAGAGAGAAAGCTTCTTAAAGTGTGAAAAGGGTGAAATGAAGGCCACTCAACCCATATATAGGGTGAGTTTATGGCTATGGGTGGGGGTCCACTTGGCATTGACCGCAAACAGAGTTTACAGCCATAAACTCACCTTGGCCGTGAACTCATCGTTTTTTTAGGGAATCATGAGTTTTCGCATGATTTTTTGCTCTCCGACATGCATGTAATTATGACAATAACCCTAGTTGATTTACTTAACCCAAGAAGTTGACGGTAAAATTTAATAAAAATTAAATTTTGTTAACAGAAGTGGGTTACAGTAATAGAATAAATTTCAGGTTGTTACATCATCCCCCCGTTAGAGGGAATTTCATCCCGAAATTCGAAAATAGGATACAAATCATGGATTTGGAAAGAGATTCAGATACTTCTATTTCATCTGATCTTCGCGCTCCCAAGTGAATTCAGGTCCCCGCTTGGCATTCCAGCGAACCTTCACTATCAGGATGCGACTTTGCTTTGTTTGTTTGACCTCCCGTTCCATGATTTCGATCAGCTCTTCCGCGAAATTAAGGTTCTTGTTGATCTCAATCTCATTGAGAAGGATTACAAGGGTTTCGTTGGATAAGCACTTTTTAAGATTTGAAACGTGGAAGACAAGGTGAATGTTTCTAAACTCTTGAGTTAAACGGATTTTGTAGGCTAAAGGACCGATCCTAGCAAGGATCTCGAATGGTCCTATGTATCTTGGATTTAGTTTTCCACGCTTTCCAAAGCGTATCATGCCTTTCCAGGGCGAGACCTTCAGCAGAACACGGTCTCCGACCTGGAATTCCAAGGGTTTTTGTCGTTTATCGGCGTAGCTCTTTTGTCGGTCTCTCGAAGCTTTAAGTCGCTCCCGGATTCGTATGATCTTTTCGGTGGTTTCGCGGCTTTTGAGAAGATGGAGCTGTTTTGAGTCATATCGTTTTGTATTTTTCTATAACTATTTTGGTGTCAATATACAATGATTGAACACATGTAAAAAAAACTTATAATTATTTATGTAATGGGTGTTTGTACTTTGATTACTATAACGCATGTGTTGTGATACTAAAAATGAAGTCATCCACCCCCGGACATTTCCGCCGTCTGGTTTGGGGGTGTGACACCCGTCACAATATCGGGAGCTGCACGTGCCTCCTCTACTGTCATTTGGAAGGCTACGCTCTTCACTACATGAGTCTCTGTCCGGCCCTGACGGCTAACGGTAATCATCAATGTAGCAGGAGCGGGTGCCACCACCTGTCCTGCTGCTGCTAAACTCAGGCACTGTGACCTTTTATGGCCACTCTGATTGTACTGTAAGAAAATCATATCAGATATTGTGGTGGTGGTGGTGGTAGTAGTACAATCCCTACTAACATGACCAGTTCGGCTGCACTTAAAGTAGCCCGAACTACCTACCTTGCACGCCCCCTCGTGCATCTTGCCGCACTTGCCATAGCGGTTGCGGCCCTGCTGGCTCCTCGATCGGTGATCCGATACTTTAGGCTTTTTTCCCAAACTCCCTGTCTGAACCCCTTTTGGTTTCCTCTTCTTATCCATCTCCAAATCCAGATCCCTCTCTCGAGCCCTCACTATAATATCCTCCAACGTCTTGCAACTAGAGTGGCTAACAAACTGTCGGATATCACTTCGTAGCATCTCATGGTACCGGGCCTTTTTCATCTCCTCATCCTCCACATACTGCAGAACAAGAACGGACCTCTCCCTGAACATGGTGGTGATCTGATTCACCATCTCAGTTGTCTTTTGGAGATCATGAAACTCCCGTGCATGCTATTGTACCTTGATCACAGATGCAAACTCGGCCCTGAACCTGGTCGTAAAGTCACTTAAGGTCATAGTATCAAGGACATCATCACCAGTAGCATGGCTAATCTCCTCCCACCACTCATGCGCCCTATCCTTCAAGAGGCAGGAAGCAAGTCGGACCTTGTCCCCCTCTGGACAACGACTGGTGTGAAAGGTGTTGGCGACATCTGCCAACCACTTGATGCTAGCAATGGGATCTCTAGTCCCATGGTAGTCTGGAGCTCCACAAGCTCGGAACTCCGTGAATGTCATCGTGCACGCCCCCATCATGTCTGTCATATTGGTACGGAATACATCCAGCCGCTCATCAAGAATCTCCAAAATGCCCTCCTTGACCATACCGAAGATCACATGAGTCTGGTCAATGATACTACACATGATCTCAGATGAAATGAAATCTCTCATCTGATCATCGAGCTGCCCAGCTCCAGAGCCCAAGCCTGATCCCTCGTCGGCGCCAGAACTGCCAACTGGTCTAGTACGTAGCGTCACCATACCGAAAATACACCATAAAATCATCAGAATATTCATCATAACTTGAGGTAGCTCACACACTACAAGTTCCCTGGGTTCATCTCAGCCTTCCTTGATTCGAGTACAGATCATTTGCTTTCAATATTATGGGCCCATACTACCTTCCACATCTATCTGTACTTTCCTCAAGAACTACCTTGACTCCACCAACTCCCTTTCACTACTACTTCTTTCTACGCTAATCCCATCCTAGGCCTGCCCTAGGGTAATCTCCTACCCACTCTCCGCTATCAGTTGCATATCAAAAATATTTCTAAAAAAGAATGTATTTTTATTAAAGAGTAAATTACACGAATGGTCCCTATGGTTTGAGGTAATTTACACGTTTGGTTCCTAACTTATTTTTTTAACTCGGAAGGTCCCTACTGTTTTCTTTTATTACATGTTTGGTCCCTACTTTGTGTTTTTGTTACATGCTTAGTCCCTGTCTTACCTAAAAATACTATTATTTAAATAGGAAAAAATAGTGGGGTAAGTAAGGTAAGGTGAGGGGGTGGAATTGTGGGTGTGTTTATCTAAATAAATTAAAAAACCAAGGGAAAAATAGTCTTTTTAACTAAGATAGGGACCAAACCCGTAACAAAAACAAACAGTAGGGACCTTCCGAGTTAAAAAAATAAGTTAAGGACCAAACGTGCAAATTTCCCTAAACCATAGGGACCATTCGTGTGATTTACTCTTTATTAAATAAAACATCAGGATGTCATGTTCCGATACAGATCAAAAGCATAAACAATATAAAATAGACCTTACAGCAGTCATTTATAACCACTGATTTATAATACAAAATCTCTTGTCAAGTCCACCAACTTATACTTTTGTGCCATTAACTGTAATGCAAAGAAAACTGAGTGGGTCAGGCTTGGGAGCCTGGTGAGCATATAGGGTTTTCAACCCACAATAATATAATTATTATATTTAATTATCAAACAATCAATTCAAATACCCACCCCCATTATCTCCATTTATTTCTTAAAGATTTATCCTAAGAACCAATTACCCTTCTCCCATTCATACCTAAGGATTGCCCTAAGGAACTGGCATAATGTCTAGTGTTGCAAAGGTTATTAGATTTCCTCTGGTGAACACGCAATTCACAATAATTAATGAACACCTAGTTCAAGAACACCTAATGAATACTTAGTTCCAATATTACCCAATGAACACCTAGTTCACAAACACTTAATGAACACTTAGTTAAATTATCCCTGATGAACACTAAGTTCAAATATATAATGAACACTTAGTTCGAATATCCCTGGTGAACCCAATCACCTAAGGAACACAAAGAATGAAAGCTCTTAGTCCAAACAACGTGATAATAAAGTATATCTCGATCCTGAGAAACCACTAATGTTATAAACACATATAAATTATATTTCTAAAACAATATATCCCATCCCGTCGATCCCCACATACTGACCCTATATAATCATCTTACGAGATCTAGCCTAAGGAATCGATATGAACCACACATGACGAAGCTGCTTCAAAAATTCCCTGGCAGCAAACGAGGATCAATAAAGACATCAATTGAGGGGAATGGAATAAGTTTCACCACGAACCTTCGTTCGTAAAAGAAAGAACCACAAGACAATTAAGTCAGGGGTAGTTATCAATGCCTAGGTTGTGGTATGAATATCGTGAGGTATATAACCCCCAGACGCACCCTATCCGACAATGGAAACGCTGAATAATGCCTAGGCTGTGGTCTGAACCCCCAGACTCACCCTATCCGGCATCGGAAATGGAAACACCGACTAATGCTTAGGTTGTGGTCTTAATACATGAGGTATTTCACCCCCAGATGCACCCTATCCAACAATTTAACACCAGACATACCTAGCAGTGCTCTATTACCGACACACTTTATTAGGAAGTTTACGGAGTTCCCTTAATTACTTCGTGAAAGAAAACGCTGACATATGAAGCTCAGTCGATCACTTCATAAAAGAAACGCTGACTCCAAAGCTCTCTCAAAATAAAAGTATGGAGAAATACTAATAGAGTATTCCCGTACGCTCCCGTAACCGACACACAAAATTATCAAAGGACTTTGTACATGATAGTACTTCTGGCACAAGCAGCACCTAAGACACAAAGCTTTGAAAAGGACTTCGTACATAAAATGTACTTCTGTACGTAGGACGTACTCCACCGATCATCAATCTCACAACACACATATTCTTAATAAGAGGCTACCCAATGTCCAAACTTAATGGAAATAAACATCCCTATTTAAGTCTTAACCCATCACTAGGAAAGCCTACGATGCCTATAATCAACTTTCGATACTATCTCCATTTGGAAACACTAACTACGAGTATACTTAACGCAAAGTTTTTAAGAAATAACATCATATATTCACCTCTTAACACATATTGAACCATAATTGATTTGCACGTTGTATATCATCAAATATATCTTCAGACAATAACAAATACTTCACATACATATGTATATTTCATACTTTAATCAATACTCGTATTAAAATCATGTTCCTAAAAGGGACTATACTCATGATACCTTATCGAAAGAATACGTAGTTCTAAAATACATAATTCGTACTCCCGAATCTTAAATTTTCCTCATTACCTAATCCGTATTCCCACATCTCAAACTAACCTCTTGATCTGATCCATACCCTTGGATCTAAAACTAACCTCCTGCTCTGATCCATACTCTAGGATCTAAAACAACTTTATCTCTTTATCCTTTTATCTCATGGTTCAACCTACCTTTTATCACCTACCAACAACCTCATCTACTCATGTTCTACCCAATATATTTTTAGATACAAAATAAATATATAGTTTAACACATTAAAACTTGTATAATTCATCCATTCCACAATCGTCTCAAATAAACAACAATATATTATACACATAGCACACATTTCATAGCAAATACTTAATATTTATGTGTTAGAAAAAAGTGACCACACACTCACTTGATTAGAAGATGATCGGACAACACTACGACTTGTAGAAATAGTATTCTTGGGTAGATCTTGAAGATCTTCACAAAAACCAGGCTCTTCGTGGGCAGGGCTTCGGATCGGGAATCTCACTTCTCGGGATCTTTGGGACTTCGGAACTTACTTCGGGGCTCGAGAATGATATCGGGGCTTCGGGATATAATTGGCACGCAAAACGATGCAAAACTTAGAGAGAGAGGAAGAAAATTAGCAAATAAAATGGTTGATCTCGGGTTCTATTTATAGGTTGCTGGGTCTGGGATTACGCTGGGCGTAATTTTGGTTACGTTGGGGATACGCTTCAGATAAGCTTTGGTATGCGTGCCACTATCTTCAAAAATTCATAACTTTCGCGTACAAGCTCCGTTTTTGATGTTATTTATATCCACGCGTAGGTGAGATTATGCTCTACAACTTTAATTTAGACTCCATTGACTAATTTTGACTTTATTTTTATTATATTATTTTTAGTAGGCCGGGACAGGAAAACTCCGTTATAAATTCATAACTTCTTCATCCTATGTCCGTTTTCGCCTATCTTTTTATCGTTTCACTACAATTGACGAGATCTTCGATTCTCGTTTAGATTGTTTCAGCTAAAAACCGCTTGATCTCAAATCGAGTATTCGGGCTGCATACTGTTAAGCTAAAACTTAGAAAAATCATAACTTTCTCATACGAAGTCAGATTTGGACGTTCTTTTTATGCATGCTCACGGTTTAATGAACTCTACGAATTTCTTTTAGATCGCTAAGGCTAAATATCGCTCTAACGTAAATTCACTATTTACGTCGCGCTGTGTCATGCCGGTTCTGTCGCAAAACTTCTACAGGTCATAACTTCTTCGTTATAACTCGGATTTCGGCGTTCTTTAAATGCAAGGAAACCTTGTAACATATATTATAACTTAGTTAAGATTATTCATTCTAAATAATCTTTCATCAAAAATCCATTTTTGACGCCTATCGTCTCTAAATTGACTAGCCCAAATCTACGGGCGTTACACTTTTCTATTTTCAAAAATCCTTTTTATAAAAATGGTTTTCTTTTGAAAATTCTCATAACACCCCCTCAGTTTGAGTTCAGATACACCCGAGAGTGTGCCCCAATCCCTCAAACCAAGGCTCTGATACCAACTTGAAACATACCAAAAATTTCATTTTTAATTATTAAATAAAACCATAGTTTTTAAAATCATTTCAACAAAACATAAGTCATAGTATCTCAAAACATCATGAACAATATATCAATAAAAAACATTTGTCAAATATATCAGAGTAAACATCCCAGGCTAAAGCATCAAGGTCTGTACAATGCAGTCATCCCGAGCTCTTCCCTTTGCTACTAGAAGTACTTGAAACCAAAACTGAAAACTGTAAGCACGTAGCTTAATGAGTCTCCACAAACTACCACATACCATACATATAATCACATACAAACATTGTGTGTACCCCGTCCCTTCATCGAGACCTGCCAAGCATCAGATCGAAATCCAGAAAACATATAAACCTATATCAGGAACTCTCCGGCATCGGATCGAAATCCGAAAACATATAAACCTACATCGGGCATTGCCGGACATCGGATCAAAATCCAGAAACATATAAATCTACATCGGGCACTGCCCGACATCGGACCTTGGTCCAAAACATACTAGCATGCATATACGAGCCATCATTGGTGCCTTCGATCCGTTCATACAGGAGGAAAACTCAACTTGCAAAACTGAATGCAAAATCTCACGATAAGAAATCTCTAATGGCTGCTCCGACACTCCCCAATCTATCAGTAAAAAATAATACTTAGTAAAAACTCAATAATCCTTCTTAGGGTAAATGACCATTTTACCGTTAATCTAATCCAATCCATGCCTAGGCCCAAATTCATAACATGAAAGGCCCAATTCTAGATAGCCTTTCGAAGCCCATTAGTGGCCCACCAATGGCCCAATTTTCTAAATTAAGCCCGATTCCTCAAATGGGCCTTTCCTTAAGCCCAAACATAACTTTGGCCCAAAATCTGATTTCTAATGGACCACTAGGGCCCAAAATATCAAAGCCCATGGAATGGCCCAACCTGAGGCCCAAATGATGAAAAACCAAAATCCAGAGAGTACGCGGGCGTACTCCTCTATACGCTAAGCATACAGGCTGCATAGCTTGTACGTTGCGCGTACGAGCTTGTACGCCAACCATACTACCCAGTTAAGCCATAATTTCCAAAAATGGCTTAACCCCTTAAGACCTTAAACTCCAAACACATATTTGAGTCCAATAAAGTGTCTTAACCCATAAAGACGATTACTTGGTGACTTGCAACCCCTAAACGGACCCAAACTTGAAATATGACAACCTACTTCCATAAAAATGACTAATACTCATTCATGGCCACGTTAAGACCTTCAAGATGGTAACTTTTCTGTCTTTGGGACTCCAATAGCACTAAGGGTGGCAAACCTAAGCCTAGAAACGGAGTTGGAACAATAAAAATCCATTCTGGGACCAAAAAGGTCCAAAACCCATTACAAGAGATCTAAGCATACTTGAGGCAGGTTTTGAGCTTTTTTACCTCAAATGAGTGCTAAATGATGGTGATGTTTCAGATCCTTAAGCTCAAGCTACACAAGTTCTTCTTCACCAACATCCTCTTTCTCTTTCCAAGCTCCAAGCCACTAAAATGGACTTCACAAGATCAAGATCACACAAAGATGAAGAAGGTCAGGTATCTAGGGTTTCTAAGCTAAGGAGGTTGGTAAAGTGGCTACGGTTTGGGACATAATGATGTATATATATGGCCTAAACCCTAAATATTATGGTTTTGAGTTAGCTCGCATATGTTGTGCGTACACACATCACCCCTGTATCCAATTCCCTCACTACGCCCTGCGTACGCTAAGCTTACGCCCAACGTACATCTTTAGTCACCCCAAACATATAACGACCCACTCAATAAAGGCCCAAATCAATAATCCAACACTAATCTCATGGTACAACAATTAATTACACAAGTTAAATAATTAACATTACCTCAAGTCATGGGTGTTACACTGTCACTTGTACATGTGGGAAAATGGCGAAATTATGATATACAGTGTGTGCGCATGATAACACATTGCATGGTTAAACATTTTGTCTGGTAGTCATAACTCTGTTCATATTTATAAAACTTTTGTAATGTATTGAGTTACATACCAAATAGAAATGATGCATCCCCACCATCTCTATCTCATGGGAAATACGAACTTAGATGATGCTTGTTTGCCCCTATAATTTAAGGAAAATTTTGTATTTCATTTTTGATGTTATATCACATCTACTTTAATTTAAATTAAAACAATACACACACCAAATAAAAACACGAAAAACCACAAACACTTCATATTACCCCTTCAAATCAAATTACATTATCTTTATATGTGGTGCACATGTGAACTTCGAACTTGTTTGAGGTGGAACCGAGAAGTGTATTTGTGTGCGCCAAATAATTCCATGTAGGCTTCAATTATTTTAAATACATGAAAATGTTCCTTACAGCCAAAAATCAGCCCATGTGTTTGTACGCGACTTTCGATTGAGTTGGTAAACCTTCGTATATCTTTAGCCATTTTAATTACAAGCATTTGCATATTATATAATGTTAACTTCCTACGCTCATTAGATTCCGGGAGCGGTAATGGGATCCCCAAGTCTAACAATTTCTCCTCCACACAACGATACTCATGAATAATTTATAATGATGTGCTATCAACAAGAGCATCTTTCCAAACATCAAGGCGATATAGGTTATTTTCCATTGATGAGCATACTGAATCACTTAATCTTGAAGACTGTAATACGGGAATACACTGTAAGACAATGATAATGTTCAATAAAATATAATTAAACATATAATTGTTTGAATAGATACATATGCAATTTTCTTGCAAATGAAGTGTGATATAATGATATGAAATTATTATGGTTTTATTATTTATATATATATATATATATATATATATATATATATATATATATATATATATATATATATATATATATAGATGTTTGTGATTGTGGTAGGTAGGGTTTTAGATGCATCACTAAAAAATCTAAAAACTTGTATAAAACATTTATTTATTTAACTTTATCCTCTTGAAATGACAATTCATAATAATATTGAGGATTTTGTAGTCAAAATGTCTGAATTCATAGTCAAAAGTATGGATCCATGAAATTGTGATGTTTGGAAATTTTAAAAACTAAAAATGTACTCTACTTTGGAGCTAAACATTCGAACTTCAAATTAAAAATGTGATATGCCCATGGATAACACTTATTATAAAGAAAACAATGAAAAAAATAAGCTTAAACTTATATTGTATGAAAGAAGACAAAACTGCAAAAATGGTCCCTGTGGTATGCATTTTTTTGGGGGTTTTAGTCCAAACCCTGACTTTTTTGGCTTCGTGGTCCTTTTGGCTGTGTTTGTACATAACTTTGGTCCCTCGTAAAATTGAAATGACTATAATGCCCTTCTGGTATATTTTTTAATATTTTTTATTTAATTTAAATGAAAAAGAAAATAATTAATTAATTTGGGCCCACATCTCTTCCCCCCCCCCCCTCTCTCTCTCTCTCTCTCTTGGTTTGTGACCTCATCTGCAAAAAACGAACCCTATGTCTTCTTCACCATTGCTGATCATTCAGCTTCAAACAGAAAATTAGTTCTAAAAACTCAAACCACAAGGTCAATCTCGCACAAACATACACATACATTGATTCATCTATTTGCTCATACTCAAATCCAAATCTGCAAACAACTCTTCTCTTCTCCTGAAAATCTTCCATTCCTTAATTCAAGATCAGTTCCAACTTCCCCCATGTACACGAAAGAAACCTAATTTCCAACCGGAACCACCTTCTTCTTCCTCCACTGCCATTACCCATCCTCATCAGCAAACACACATCACTTGTCTCCTTAGTACCAAAGCCAATATCTCCACCACCATCTTCCTCGTTCTCGTCCTCAAACACATACAACAAAGAAGCATTAGAGAACTGAAAGTTGCGATGTTGAATATGGTGTTCCTCAACCGATCGATATTCCCTCTTCCTCCACTCACTCTATCATTTAATCAGAAAGAAATATCAATGAAGCTGATGACGAGATGGGAAAGGAATACCTCAAGATAATTTATTTCTTTCCTTTGGAGGTGATACTCATTGAAACGACCCCAAAAATCACGACCAAAAAAAAATTTCTTTGAAAGCATTACTAGAATCATAATTATAAAAACTGTATCATAAGTCATAACATAAATTATCGAGTATTAATTCAAAACATAATATCATTATCAGAGTCAAACATTCCCAGGCTAACTGATTATGGTGTGTGCACTACAATCTCCCCGAGCTCCTCTTTTGAAAACTGAGTACCTGAAACCAAAACTGAAAACCGTAAGCACGAAGCTTAGTGAGCTCCCCCAAACTACCACATACCATACAATAACATATAAACACATATTGGGCCTTGCCCACTGCATCGGGACAAAGCCCGGAAACTGCATCGGACCGGAGTCCGGAACTGACTGGGACCTTGTCCCCTGCATCGGACCAAAGTCCGGAACTAACTGCATCGGACCGAAGTCCGGAACTGACTGGGACCTTGTCCCCTGCATCGGACCGAGGTCCGGACTAACTGGGGCCTTGCCCCCTACATCGGACCGAAGTCCGGAAACTGACTGGGACCCTTGTCCCCTGCATCGGACCGAAGTCCGGGCTAACTAGGGCCTTGCCCCCTGCATCGGACCGAAGTCCGGGCTAACTGACTGAACATAGCATAGCATAACATATCAACTAGCATGAACACATATACTGCATACTACATCGGGCCGTAGCCCGGAACACATAACACATAACACATAAAACATAGCACATAAATCTTGTCTGAGCCACGAAGGCATCAAACATACTAACTACTGCATCGGACCGAAGTCCGGAAACTACTACTAACTGAACGGGTCGGCATTGTGGCCTTAGACCCGTCCCTACTGGAAGGAAACTCACCTGATCCTGCTGAACTGCTGCTGCTAATCCTTTTGACTGCTACCTGACCTCTGACTTCGACTGCTGCTCCACTAGCTCCTCAAGCTACCAATATCAATATAACACTTAGTCCAACTGACCTCCAAAGGTCACTAGGTCAATTCTGGTCAAGGTCAAAATCCTGGTCAAAGTTAACCTTCCGGGTCAACCCTACTCGCCGAGTCTATCTACTGACTCGCCAAGTTCATATGCTCTGGGTCTTTCTTATTTGCGACTCGACTCGCCGAGTCAATCCATGACTCGCCGAGTCCAACTAGGTCCAAGTCCTGTCCTGTCCAACTCGCTGAGTCACCACCCGACTCACTGATTCAAGTCTCAACTCGAAGGGTTTAGGGTTTTGCGATCTGACTCGCCGAGTCCAAGAACAGACTCGCTGAGTCCTAGACAATCTTCAACCAACTCGTCGGGTTGTTCATCCAACTCGCCGAGTCCATGCCTAACTTCATCTGACTCGACGAGTTGTTCATCCTACTCGTCGAGTTCCTCCTCATCTTCAAGCTACTCGCCGAGTCCACTCGAAGGACTCGCCGAGTCTATCCAGTCCTCAATCCATGCAGTGGCTTTTCGAGCCAAACAGAGTTTCCAACTCATAGATCCATACTTCTAGGGACTATTCCCCACGTAAAGTGGCAAACTTTACGTGTAGATTAAGAGATCTAGGCTCAAAACACCCTAAATTCGGGTTTATGGCAAACATACTTCTTCAACGTACCAAGGGCTGATACTTTAGGGGATTCAAGACCCAAAACAAACATGGATCTGAGGTAGCAACCTCAGATCTGAACCTCCAACTCGGATTGGTTACATATCATACTAAAAATGACCAAAACTCACATATAAGAATAGATCTAGGTGCAAAGGGAGTCCAAGAAACAGCTTATTACCTCCAACTGGTCTGAAATGTCTTCTCAATCTCGGATCTACAGTCCCTTCTTGCACCTCCAAGGCTTTTCTTCCTTCTCCAAGCTTTAGTGCACTCTACAAGGCAAGATCTAGCTCAAAAACGGATATGGCGGCTAGGGTTTGGTGTTCTGGGGTAAAGAGGCAGTAAAGGAACCCTAGGAAGGAGAATGAGACGCTTAAATAGGCTCCAAGTTCCCGGATTTAGGGTTTTCCTCGTTCAGACCCAACTCGTCGAGTCTCCTTGGCCGACTCGCCGAGTCGGTCGCTTTCACCACAACCCGGATCCCGCTCGGACTCGCCGAGTCCCTCCATGGACTCGCTGAGTCTCCCCTAAACTTGAGGTTTTCTTTCTTTTCTTGGCTTTCCAAACTTTGGGGTGTTACAACTCTCCCCCACTTAAACTAAACTTCATCCTCGAAGTTTGCTACGATCAACTGCCTTCGAACTGTCTCCAACTCTCGGTCTGGAAAATCTAACGCCCTTTTGTCCATCACTCCAGCCACTCACCTTGCCGATCATTATCGTTGGTACATACTGAATCCTTCTCCTTTCCATAATTTTCTTAGCGTTACTTCCTCTGACTGGTAATTCTGTACCCCTCATCCGCCTACTGGATGCACTGAGACCACTTTGGTCCAACTAATCTACCGATATCCGAGTTACCGGACTCCCACCGGTCACTATACTCCATCGCAATCTCCTAGTCGCTTTCAGCGACTCCTGAAAATACTTGACTATCTATAACTGTTCCATCCATTCTTCCGCTCATACTGAAACGATGTTGCTGGAAATAGCTTGCTTATATCCCATCTGATTACTCAACTCCTACTAACTCGAGCCTTCCATCCTGAATGAAAAGCTACCTACCTAGCTATCTTTACATATCACTATACTCGGCCAAAGGCTCAGCTGATCCTACTGAGAGAGACTTGCCATTTCCAAATCAACCAACTATACCGTCAACACTTGCATTCCAACGCAAATACAATACTGATCCAAAACCCTGAAACCTTCCAAACACTGAATTGTCTGCAATACTGAACCTGCCTGAAACACTAAACTGCCTGAAACGCTGATCTGGCTGAAACACTGAGCTGCCTGAAACACTGAACTGGCTGAAACACTGAGCTGCCTGAAACACTGAACTGGCTGAAACACTGAGCTGCCTGAAACATTGAACTGGCTGAAACACTGAGCTGCCTGAAACACTGAACTGGCTGAAACATTGAGCTGCCTGAAACACTAAACTGGCTGAAACACTGAGCTGCCTGAAACACTAAACTGGCTGAAACACTGAGCTGCCTGAAACACTAAACTCAAACCCAACTGTGGAGTCAAGGGACCCGCACTTAGTCGCTTCCACGACTTCTGAATGAAATCTTCCTCTAGGACTAGTTTCCACTAGTTATCCTGTCATTGTGGCTCTAACAACCTTCCGATCCAACCGATCGGGTCCATACATCACATCCTGACATCATCCATTCCATGGCTAACAACATGATGGTTCCCAGACTGACGGTAGCCCTTAACATACCCGAACCCCAACGGTCCACTACTACTCTGATCTCATAACTGATGTGACGATCTATAGCCAAAATTTGCTGACTTAGCCATAACTGAACCATTTGGGAAATCCGAATCTAACTTGTGGATTCCCATATTCCCACTGCTGCACCCGAACGGGTGGGAATTACTACGTTCCCGCGTTCAACAACGCGCTCATGCTGCTACCAATCTGATAAAAGCCACGGCTACACCCGCGGATTCACAACTCTCAAATACTATCTGGCTGCTAATGAACGCTACGGCTACCCCCCCCCCCCCCCCCCCGCAGACTTACAACACTACTACTACTATCTGACTACTAGTGAATGCTACGGCTACCCCCGCAGACTTACAACACTCTACTACTATCTGACTGCTAGTGAATGTTACGGCTACCCCCGCAGGCTTACAACACTCTACTACTATCTGACTACTAGTGAATGCTATGGCTACCCCCGCAGACTTACAACACTCTACGACTATCTGACTACTAGTGAATGCTACGGCTACCCCCGCAGACTTACAACACTCTACTACTATCCCGAGGACATCCTGACTATCCCTAGTCCCGCTAGTGATTCCTCATCCCGATTTCTCAAAATCAGTCCTCAATCATCAGATGCTACATCAACCTTGACATCTTATATCCTTGATGAAATTAGCGTTCCGTCGAGGAATTCTTCGACTTGGTTCCCAAACCAATCGTCTACTAATCCAGAAACATGAAACTAACATTGGGAAGTTTCCAAACTTCCAACTCCTGAATTCACACAACCCTACATGTTGCCTCTACCACTGACTACTAACACAGAAACATCTCTTGCTAACCGTTCTCAAGATCCTCCTTTCCGACTCACACGAGTCTTACAGGTGGCCCTTCACCGGAATCCGAACCACATTCTCACCATTACCATTTACACGCACAGACTGATGGGGAGTTTCTCAAACTCCCAACCCTGAACTATTCAATCCATCTAACGCTGAACCACTTCTTTTTCTTCTCAGAAATCACATACTCGTTCTAGATTTGCGTGCTCTTGCCCTTGTACACTCGGAGAATTCTCCCCCACTTCGATCCTGCTTACACCTCGATGCTCAGTAAAGAGAAATCCCAATCCTTACTACCATTCCAAAATCAATTCGCTGATGAATCCCAGGCTTACCATAGCTAGGGATCTAACCTGTCCATTCTAAAACTTATACGGCTCCGAACTAGCGAAACATACCGAGTCCCTCCAAGGCATGCTACCCTTACTGCACTCTAAGTAACCTTTTTCGATAAAACCCAACCCTTGACTACTAACCAAAAATCCAAGGTATGCAGATGGCATATAACTCGATGACAATCAAACCGTTCAAAATGAAATACTCATACCGATAATGATGCAGAACCATAACAATATAATCATAACATAAGCTGATAGAAAGAGAAAGATTCATACCCACATCCTGCTCTAAAGAATCCCCAAATCCTCTTTCCTTCCAAGGCCTCTAATGATACTGAGGCTGCTCCTCCCGCTAAGCGGGCAATTTGCCCTGACATGACCAGGCTGATGACAACGATGGCATAACTCTACTCCTACTGTGCATTCCTGGCGTCTATGACCCTTCCATCCGCATCTGCCGCACTTAGACTTGCTGCGCACGCCAACCCATGCTCCCTTCTTCCTCGTGCAACCATCTCGACCCTGGGGGCCCCTGACACCAACTACGATAGTGTCCGACTGCCCATCCTGTCGAGCTAGACCGGAAGACCGCATCCTCTTCCTTAGCTGACTATCCGAGTCAATCTCCCGTTCACGGGTCATATTGACCATTTCACCCACTGCCTGGACAGTTGAGGTCTGCCTTTCAATCCCAACGACCACCCTATCGGTGATACGCCCAATGGTGTTTGGTAACTCTTCCTGGAGTGCCCGCGAAACCTCTGCAACAATCCAATCTTGTAAATGACCCTCCTGAAAACATGATGCACCATTCATTTTTGATCCCAGTCTACAAAAGCTAGTGGTAGGATCCTCCTTCCAAAAGGATCCCAGAGACCCACAAGCTTCGGGCTCCGGATGAGCCCCCACCTGCTCTGCTACAATCTCGGCCCGGAGGTCCCCAAGGCGGCTATCCAAAATCTCCACAATAGCCTCCTTAACCGAATCATAAATCACAGGAGTCTGATCAATGATGTTGCGCATAATTTCTGCCGAAATAAACTTTCTCGTCCAATCATCAATCTGTCCAACTCCAGAGTCAGAGCCAGATCCCTTTCCGGCACTTGAACTGCCCACTGGTATCTCTCGCAACGTCACCATGCTGAAAATTTAACACAAACACTATCAAGATACTTATCACTGTTGCGAGACCAAACACACGCACTAAAAAGCTCCCAGTCTTGTCGCGGCCTTTCCGAATCGAGTACGGATCCTCTGCTTTCAGTAGTACGGGCCCATACTACCTTCCACATCTATCCGTACTTTCCTCAAGAACCGCCTTAACTCCACCAGGTCCCTTTCTACTACTTCTGCTCCAGCACTACCTCATCCTAGGTTGAACCTCGGGAAACCTTTGACTCAATTCAAACCAGTCCTCAGCTGCTGAAGGCCTCCTTGTGATGCCAATTAGCCATCACCTGGATACCTTCACATGTGACGAGGCTCAGATAATCCTTCAAGTAACAAACTCGTCCCTACAACGGTTAGACTCAAACGAGAGTTGCGCAATAGGACCAAATCCAGCACTCTGAGATTATTCAACCCTGATCGCATGTGACGTAGCGTATCCACTTAATGGCTAACTCCCATCACTCAAAATCCCACAATGCACAAAGCAAGCAGCATTCGGATACAGGAAACTACTCAAGCAAATCTATTCTCATAACAAGACACTGTACTAGCATACAATGCTAAGCTCATGCTATCAGGCATAACCTACACAGGCTATCCTACTACTGTCTACTCAATACTAGCATGCAATTCTTATCAGCTGAAACACATAAAACAGGCACATAAGGCATCATCCTAGATCCTTAGTCTTATTCTAGCATGCTGTTCTACTGAAGCTGAAACTGAAACTGAAACTGATAATGATGATCATAACATAACTTGTATGGGTAAATTGGGAGTACTTACTAGAGCTCGGCTAATTGCATGCACCACACCCTTTTCTCGTTTTCAAAACTCTTTTCTTTCCATGTTCTTTTTCCAAAACCCTTTTTCAAAAATGTTTTTCTTTTGAAAATCCTTTATCGTGTCCTTAGTTTGAGTTCAAATACACTCGAATGCATATCTGAATCCCTCAAACCAAGGCTCTGATACCAACTTGAAACGACCCCAAAAATCACGACCAAAAAAAATTTATTTGAAAGCATTACTAGAATCATAATTATAAAAACTGTATCATAAGTCATAACATAAATTATCGAGTATTAATTCAAAACATAATATTATTATCAGAGTCTAACATTCCCAGGCTAACTGATTATGATGTGTGCACTGCAATCTCCCCGAGCTCCTCTTTTGAAAATTGAGTACCTGAAACCAAAACTGAAAACCGTAAGCACGAAGCTTAGTGAGCTCCCCCAAACTACCACATACCATACAATAACATATAAACACATATTGGGCCTTGCCCACTGCATCGGGACGAAGCCCGGAAACTGCATCGGACCGGAGTCCGGAACTGACTGGGACCTTGTCCCCTGCATCGGACCAAAGTCCGGAACTAACTGCATCGGACCGAAGTCCGGAACTGACTGGGACCTTGTCCCCTGCATCGGACCGAGGTCCGGACTAACTGGGGCCTTGCCCCTACATCGGACCGAAGTCCGGAAACTGACTGGGACCTTGTCCCCTGCATCGGACCGAAGTCCGGGCTAACTGGGGTCTTGCCCCTGCATCGGATCGAAGTCCGGGCTAACTGACTGAACATAGCATAGCATAACATATCAACTAGCATGAACACATATACTGCATACTACATCGGGCCGTAGCCCGGAACACATAACACATAAAACATAGCACATAAATCTTGTCTGAGCCACGAAGGCATCAAACATACTAACTACTGCATCGGACCGAAGTCCGGAAACTACTACTAACTGAACGGGTCGGCATTGTGGCCTTAGACCCGTCCCTACTGGAAGGAAACTCACCTGATCCTGCTGAACTGCTGCTGCTAATCCTTTTGACTGCTACCTGACCTCTGACTTCGACTGCTGCTCCACTAGCTCCTCAAGCTACCAATATCAATATAACACTTAGTCCAACTGACCTCCAAAGGTCACTAGGTCAATTCTGGTCAAGGTCAAAATCCTGGTCAAAGTTAACCTTCCGGGTCAACCCTACTCGCCGAGTCTATCTACTGACTCGCCAAGTTCATATGCTCTGGGTCTTTCTTATTTGCGACTCGACTCGCCGAGTCAATCCATGACTCGCCGAGTCCAACTAGGTCCAAGTCCTGTCCTGTCCAACTCGCTGAGTCACCACCCGACTCACTGATTCAAGTCTCAACTCGAAGGGTTTAGGGTTTTGCGATCTGACTCGCCGAGTCCAAGAACAGACTCGCTGAGTCCTAGACAATCTTCAACCAACTCGTCGGGTTGTTCATCCAACTCGCCGAGTCCATGCCTAACTTCATCCGACTCGACGAGTTGTTCATCCTACTCGTCGAGTTCCTCCTCATCTTCAAGCTACTCGCCGAGTCCACTCGAAGGACTCGCCGAGTCTATCCAGTCCTCAATCCATGCAGTGGCTTTTCGAGCCAAACAGAGTTTCCAACTCATAGATCCATACTTCTAGGGACTATTCCCCACGTAAAGTGGCAAACTTTACGTGTAGATTAAGAGATCTAGGCTCAAAACACCCTAAATTCGGGTTTATGGCAAACATACTTCTTCAACGTACCAAGGGCTGATACTTTAGGGGATTCAAGACCCAAAACAAACATGGATCTGAGGTAGCAACCTCAGATCTGAACCTCCAACTCGGATTGGTTACATATCATACTAAAAATGACCAAAACTCACATATAAGAATAGATCTAGGTGCAAAGGGAGTCCAAGAAACAGCTTATTACCTCCAACTGGTCTGAAATGTCTTCTCAATCTCGGATCTACAGTCCCTTCTTGCACCTCCAAGGCTTTTCTTCCTTCTCCAAGCTTTAGTGCACTCTACAAGGCAAGATCTAGCTCAAAAACGGATATGGCGGCTAGGGTTTGGTGTTCTGGGGTAAAGAGGCAGTAAAGGAACCCTAGGAAGGAGAATGAGACGCTTAAATAGGCTCCAAGTTCCCGGATTTAGGGTTTTCCTCGTTCAGACCCAACTCGTCGAGTCTCCTTGGCCGACTCGCCGAGTCGGTCGCTTTCACCACAACCCGGATCCCGCTCGGATTCGCCGAGTCCCTCCATGGACTCGCCGAGTCTCCCCTAAACTTGAGGTTTTCTTTCTTTTCTTGGCTTTCCAAACTTTGGGGTGTTACACTCATCTTCGTGGTAGCTCATTAATTCATATTGTATGTTGATGTCTTGGCCTGGAATTGTGTTGCCTGTCGGGATCTAGAATTGGAATTGGAAACTAGATTGGGGTTAAATATGGAATCCCAATCCAGTTCACGAAGCTAACCCTAACGAGATTCATGAAAGGGGAAATCAATCTGGAATCGGGCCTGAAAACAAATTGTCTAGGAGGTAGAGATTACGGAGGTTAAGTAGTGAGAAGATGTATGTAGGGAGTAGACCGGACAGGGCGTTGTAACGGAGACTGAGAGTGGTGAGTTGGGTTAAATTATCGAGGGTGTTGTCGTGGAGTTCGCCGAAGAGACCCATTCCAGGGAAATGAAGTTCGACGACACGATTGGTTTTGTAGTGGTAGAAGACATCGGACCATGTGAAAGGATTTTTCTTCAGGTCGGGTTTACCAGCGATGAAGAGGGAGAAGAAAAGGATTACAGAGAAAAAGAAAGGATTATTCTTCATCTTGGAGAGAGAGAGAGAGAGAGAGAGAGAGAGAGAGAGAGAGATTATGTGCCTATGTGGGGCCCTATTTTTATTTTTTATATATAATTCATATTTTTTTTTATCATACTTTGGACCTAAAAGAATATGATTTTCGAACTTCCAAATTAAAAATGAGATATGTCTATAGACAGAGATTGTTACAAAAACTAAGTGGATTTTTGCGGATGATGGTTTGTGAAAATTATGGCTATTACTATCATTTTTTCTAATTTGTCACTATCTTATCGAAAAAACCTTGAACAAAAATTATTATGATCATTTTCTTTTAAACTATTAATGAAGAAAAAGTCTGCCCATAAATATTTATCAACAATTGATGAGATTAAATAATCTTTTAATCTTAGAAGATCGATAAGATCTTAAACAAGTTATGAAAACAATGACAATATAAACACAGTAAAATTATGGAACAAGAATGAATCAAACGTGTTGAATGATTAAAACAAAATCCTCAGAAGAGCTCGATTAAGAACATCAACTGTAGAGGATTGGAAGGTTACAAGTATGATTCAAGAAACCTTTAGTCGTCTGAAAAATTGTATACTCAAATCTCTAAAACCTTGACCTAATATGCATGCAAGCATAAGCTTATATACAAAGCATAAAAGACACACGGTTGGACAGGCCCAAACCGTAATACAAAGAATTATAAACAAACGAGCCCAAAAGACGCAATCTTCTAAGCCCAACAATCTCCCCCTTTGCGTCAATTTGGGGCGAGATGTTCACTCTGTCTTCAAAGCAGATGGCTTCTTTACCGTTTGAAAAATTTTCGGTATCAAAGCCAGAATATGATGCCTGAAGGTAATATACCAACGAAGCATATCTGTAAAGTTCTTCTTATCTGCTGTTGTGTTCTGTTTGCATCGGTGAATGATATTGATGATGTGCTCCAGACACTCTGTAGAGAACAGATGCTTGTCTACCAACGCAAACAGAAATTTGTGCTTATCCCCCCTTGTGAACATAACTGTCAGATTGGAAGAATCAATCTGCCCCAACTTCATTTTATGGACATCTCCGGTTTTGGAAGTGGGCTTGACAGTCGGTTTCTTATTCATCACCTTTGCTATTTCCTGATCCATAGTGGCTAGCTCATGGACATAGGAAGCCAACATTCTTTTAAGATGAGAAAGAATTGGTTCATATTCTCTCTGGTTGGAGAGAAGAATGTTGTATAGCAAGATCCAATCGTGGGGATTCAGACTGGGAAGATCTGCCAGAGAAATAAGATGTTCGGTGTTGGCAGTTCCTCTGTTGATTTTGAAATTGACGTTTACAAATTTCCCAGCCTGGGTTGGTTTCAGTACCTTGACTCTAATAATTTTCTGGGCACTCCAAGTCAAGTACTGAGGTTGACCGAATTTCAGATAGAAATCGATAAGCTCCCTGTCAACCTTCGGGTTCGGATGAGGGACGTTTGCAGTGACATCAAAGCAGTGAAAAGTGAAGGCTTTACGCGTAATGGGCATGTCGAACTGCGAGTCTTTGGAGTTTTCACACTCAAAAGATGCAATCGGTTCCAACCAATAAATAGAAGGAAACTCAATTGCTTGAGTGATGAGTGTGTCTCTGTCCCAATCTGGAAACAGAGTCTTTTTAGCTTGAATTGTCTCCTCATCCTCCCGGATTTTCCTTTCTCTGGCTTCTGCCTCACGAGCTATCTTCAATGTTTCATCAAGCTCTCTGTCCCGTTTCTTGCGTTGAAGAGCTTCAGTAATGGTTTCATCTGATTCTGATTCGCTCTCAACTTGGACATGTTTACCAGAACCCGAAGCTACATTACCCTTCGGTTCTTGTTTGGACATAGCTTCCTCTCCCCCTTGTCTCGGAAGAACAGGCTTCTCCGAGACACCCTTCATTTCACTTAGGATAGTGATTGCCGGAAGGAGTTTCGCCTGGAGATGCTGACGAATAATGAGGGTTAGGAAGGGATCATGGGAGTCAAGAACACCGGTTAACAGATTTTTAACGTCACCAGTGCAACTCTGAAGAACTGCCCGTTGAGTTTGAAGTAAAGTGATTTCTTGTTGTGCCTGGGCCAGTTGAACTTTCTGTAAGTCAATAGTTACCTGGTGCTTGATAACTTCTTCCTTCAGGGTGCTCTCGGCTGCCAAAGAGGCAAAACGTGAATCCAAAGATTTGAGAATTGAAGTGGATTCAGTTTTGAGGTCAGCACGCAGAGCCTCAAATTTCCTGGTTTCTCCCTGAAGGGTGGCTGTGAACGAGTCTACTGACGCTTGAAATTTGGAAGCATTTGAATCAGCATGAGCCTTGAGAGAGTCAAGAAAGATCTGAGTTGTATGAACAACCTCAGAAACTTCCTTAGTGGCTTTGGAGCATGAGGCCGCTGAATTCTCTACAGCGTCAGTGGAGCGATCCAAGGCTTCGGTGTAAGTCTGGATCGCTGACTCGATAAAAGCCTTCAGCACAGTACCCCCATATGCTTTACTGTCAGCCAGCAGACTATCGAGTTTTGCGTGAATCTCTTGAATTTGCTGACTTGACACAGGGGTATCTGTATCGGTGTCGGTAGGGATCCGGTAAGGGCTGTAATAGATGGAATCAAATTCTTCATCATCACCCCCTAGGGTAGCACCGGAGTTGGAAGATGGAGAAGGGGAGGATTGAAGATTAATGACCGGGGTTTCAACCACAGAAGCAGCCCCCGTATCAGATACGTTGACCGTTACTGGTGGTTGGGTTGAGGTTATGGTGATAGATTCTGTGATAATAGGTTGGGAGATAGAAGATAAAGGTTGAGAAATGGTGAAAGGAATAGTGGTTTCGGTTGTGGTTTGGGAAATTGATGTTGGAACAGAACTTGAGATGTTCTGTTTGGGTGATTGGGTTAGGGTTTGAATTTTTGGGGAAGAAGGAGGAGAAGGAGATTTGGTAATTTGGGGAGATTTAGGTGGGGTAGGTGAGTTTTGTGGAGACGAAACGGGTGTAGTTTCGGGTTTAGGATTAACGGCTGGTGGGGTAGGTGAGTTTTGTGGAGACGAAACGGGTGCAGTTTCGGGTTGAGGATCAACATCTTCTGTTTCGGATGGTGCATTCTGTTTTGATTTAGAAGGAGATCCTTTGGCTCTTTTAGCCATCTTCTTGACCTTTTTCGTTCTGGGCTGAGAAGGTTCCTCTGCCTTGGATTTGCGTTTGGAGGACCTTTTCTTTTTCTCCGTTTGGGGTGCTGATTCCTTCATCTCAGCCTTCTCCTTTTTGCTCACTCTTTTGCCCCGGTTAGCAGGCTGATCCAGAGCCTCAAGAGCTGCACGTTGTTCCTCGGAAAGAACCCTAGGAGGCAGGGGGGTTCTGGAGCTGTAGTCCGCCATAATCTTGCTGTGGGGCGTGACGCATCTGTACATGGACTCAGGGATTAGTCCATAGTGGAGGAACTTACTTGGATCTGAGAGAATGATTTTCTTGGTGTGGTATGTGGCAATTGAAGCCATAAGAACATCCTTCATGACAGGGATGTCAAGAGAATCAATGGCTCTTCTGGTGATGAGGGTCCAAAACCTGGCGCATGAAATTTTTGAGTGTCTTGCGGTACAGTTGAGACTCTGAACCACTTGAGACCAGAGAATCGACCCATAGTCAAGATTGATTCCGTTGTAAAGCCCGTACAGCATTGTAAGAAATCCTTTGCTGGTGGTGTCGGAACCACCACATCGCTCCGCTAAACCCTTAATTAAAAGGGTAAGCAATCCATTCCACTGAGATGGAAGACATGATTTCTTTACTTTGGCAACAGATGTTAGAACATCTGTATACCCCATCTCGTACATCATCTTAAAGATCTGGGCGGTTGTGATGAAGTCTGGTGAAATGACAGAAGCATCCACGGCAAGCCCTAGAAGAGAGCAAAACCGTGTTTTGGAAACGAAAGTCTTCTTGTCGTGAATAGAGAAGTAGATACGGTCTTTGTTTCTGTCGTAGCTAGCGGTAGAGTAGACTTGAGATAGCAGGGACATAGGAACTGCCTCCACCTGCGTTAATGCCAATACCAATGGGGAATATTTGAGGCATTCCACCACATAGAGCATATATGAGTCATAGACGAATGGAGACAACTCTATGATCATGTTCTGATTTGGTTTGATTGCAAGAAAAGAAGAAGAAGCAGATTGATCGTGAGCGGAAGAAGAAGTCGCCATTGTTGAGTTTTTGGAAGAAGATGAACAGGGGCAACTTTAGCAGAGAGATAATGCTTTGAGAGGTAACTGCCAAAGAACACGATCACGTCTTATTTATACCGTTCTCAGGAGAGAGAAAATCGTGATGATGAGGAACCCAAAACGTCGCCTGAAAAAGTGCGATTAGAAGTTATGGTGTATTCAATGAAGACGTCAGCACACGTGGGGTTGAAACGAATCCTTTGCACGCGCCCAAATCTTTTTCGTACCGTTTGAAATCCCTTGTGCCCTTGTTTGGTTACAGCTGAGACTTAGAACCATGTGCCAAACAGCAATTAGAATGTGGGAAAAGAATTCCGTGCATAAGAGTGTGAAAGACAAGGAAATAAATCAAATGTGTTTGGAAGTGCGTGTTGTCTAAATAAAAGACAGAAGGCAGAAGATTCCGGGCAAGAATCGCTTCCTTCAGAGTCAAGAGAGACCTGAAGTGTTTGTGTGGTTTCCCGAGAAATACGATCAGTTGTTTTTAGAGAAACAATGAAAGGCGTCTTCTGTTGATGGCTAAGAGGTGGCTGAACTCAAACCAAACATTAAGTCTTGACATAAAATTTAAGTGTTGGTAGAGTTACCTGTGAGACCGATGAGATCTGTTGAACAGGTAGAAGGGAAGTATTTTGTGATGGGAATGATATAGACAGAAATCTCAAAATAAATTAAACTGGATCTCTTTGGGAAGAAATGTCTTAGGACGAGACAGTTTCATAAAAGATCACTCATAAAGAAAATTTCCAAGTAAAAGCTTGAGTTAATTACTCACCGTCAATTCTATTTAGGTGTTGGATTTTGGGTTTCACTCAGAACGTGGTAATCGAATCTAAGATCATGAACTCAGATGTTGTGCAACCATAAGCCTCAGTGGTAAAGACCGAGAGCATCAAGGGTTACTTTGGGGAACGAATGTAAGTGAAGAAGTTGAAGAGATGGTTAAGAGACCGAACGTACCTTCTGCTACATAAATGGGACAAAGCAGAGCAACCCATGTTTCAGATGAGTAAAAGAAGGTAGCTCTAGACCGAATATGAGAGAATAGCCTGATTGGGAAGAAACGATAGGTATGGATCGAATCATTAAGGCATGCTCGAGGTCATAGAGGCTTGTGACAACATACAGCAGCATGCTTCTAGGGACGTCTAACTAGTCTTATAAGAGAAAAACATACCTGGATGAACGTTCCATAAGGCCATACTTGTATTCACTTGAGCAAGAAGTACATATACTAGAAATATAAAATATTTTTGAAATTTTGAAAATTACTTAGAGATAAATAAATGCTGAAAGACAAAATATTTTTGTTAATTTTTAATTTTCTGAAAAAGAAATAAAACCAGAAAGATAAAATATTTTTGTTAAATTTGAATTTTCTGAAAAAGAAATAAAAAAAAAAAAATTTAGACAAAGAAAAGTAGTAGAAATTTGGAAGAACCGAGCGGTTTGATTGAATGAGCGCCTATATTGTAGAGACAGAGAGAGACCGAGCGATCTGGTTGATTTGGTTCCGTTATGTTACTAGAGCAGAGAGCAACAGAGCGTTCTGTTAGGCTCGGTTCTTTGATTTTGCCAGAGCAGAGAGTAACCGAGCGGTCTGGTTGATTCGGTTCCTTGATTTTTACCAGAACAGAGAGTAACCGAGCGGTCTGTTAGGTTCGGTTCTTGAATTTTACCAGAACAGAGAGTAACCGAGCGGTCTGTTAGGTTCGGTTCTTGAATTTTACCAGAACAGAGAGTAACCGAGCGGTCTGTTAAGTTCGGTTCTTGAATTTTACCAGAACAGAGAGTAACCGAGCGGTCTGATAGGTTCGGTTGTTGAATTTTACCAGAACAGAGAGTAACCGAGCGGTCTGTTAGGTTCGGTTCTTGAATTTTTTTTTTTTTTTTTTTTTTTTTTTTTAATCAAACAGAGACATGAGGATTTGGGACCGATTCTGCAACCATCATGCCTAAGCCTTGCAATATCTGATTGAATGATGCTTCAGGAAGAGCTTTTGTAAAGATGTCAGCCAGCTGATCAGTGGTTCTTACGAAGTGAACTTCGACATTTCCATCTTCCACATGATCTTTGATGAAGTGATACCTTAGTGCTATGTGTTTGGTTTTGGAGTGTTGCACTGGGTTATGACAGATCCTAATTGCACTTTCAGAGTCACAATATAGTGGGATCTTCTTCATATTGAGTCCATAGTCTCGAAGTTGACTTTGGATCCAAATCACTTGTGATGTGCATGATGCGGCTGCAATGTATTCTGCTTCGGCTGTGGATAGCGACACGCATGTCTGTTTCTTGGATTGCCAGCTAACTAACTTCCCGTCAAGAAATTGACATCCACCGGTCGTGCTTTTTCGGTCGAGTCCACATCCTCCAAGGTCAGCATCAGAATAGGCTTGAACGAAGAAGCCTGAGTTGGATGGATACCAAAGACCTAAGGAGGTGGTTCGCTTGAGATATCGGAGGATGTTCTTCACTGCAAGCATGTGAGGTTCACGGGGGTTTGCCTGAAATCGAGCACAATAACACACAGAAAACATGATATCAGGTCTGCTAGCAGTAAGATACATTAACGATCCAATCATTTGACGATAGAGCGTGATATCAACAGCTGGTTTGTCTAGAGATGGGGTAAGCTTAGTGCCGAATGCCATTGGGACTTTGACTTTTGAGTCTCCCATCATACCGAACTTTGCTAGGAGAGTCTTTGTGTAAGCTTCCTGATTAATAAAGATGCCTTCGGGTCCCTGTCTTATGTTTAAACCAAGGAAAAAGTTAATAGGACCCATTGAGCTCATTTCAAACTTAGTCTCCATCAGCTTTCTGAATTCAGCCGTTAAGCTTGGATTTGTGGAGCCAAAGATGATGTCATCGATATAAATTTGAACTATCATAAGGTGGTTACCTTCCTTTTTGCGAAAGAAGGTTGGGTCAACCGAACCTTGTTTGAATTTAGACATCTTTAAAAATTTTGTAAGCGTTTCATACCAGGCTCTCGGAGCTTGTTTAAGGCCGTACACAGCTTTATCCAGAATATAGCAATGATTTGGATGCCTTTCGTTAACGAATCCAGGAGGTTGCTCTACGTACACCGTCTCTTCAAGTTCTCCATTGAGAAATGCACACTTGACGTCCATTTGGAAAACTTCAAAGTTCTTGTGAGCAGCATAAGCTAGGAATATTCTAACAGATTCTAGCCGAGCTACTGGAGCGAAAGTCTCTTCGTAGTCTATCCCTTCCTCTTGGCAATATCCCTTGACCACCAGACGAGCCTTGTTCCGTATAACGTTACCTTCCTTGTCCATTTTGTTCCTAAAGACCCATTTGAGACCAACAACCGAAGCATCTGGAGGAGTTGGAATTAGGCGCCAGACTTTGTTTCTTTCAAATTCGTTCAACTCGTCTTGCATTGCTTGAACCCAATCAGAGTGGTCGAGAGCAGTGTTAACTGTCTTTGGTTCAACTTTTGATACGAAAGAATTGAACATGCAAAACTCTACCTTTGAAAATAAGGAAGTTTGTTTTTCCTTCAGTTGGGATCGGGTCAGAACTTTTTCAGATACATTCCCAACTACTTGAGAGACAGGATGATCTCTGGTCCATTTGATAAGAGGAGGGTAATTTGGATCAACGGTTGGGTCTAATTCGGCATTGATTATTTCTTCTAGTTCAGATTGACTATCATAACCGAGTGTCACATCGTCATGTTCTACCTCAGTTGGTGTACTTTGGAAGATATGAGGTTCGTGTGATTCTAGTGGACCTGAGCTTGCTGGTGTTGATACCTCTTCGGTTGAAGTTGTGGAATTTGGCTCCCCCTGGACTTGAGCGTTTGGCTCCCCCTCGACTTGAGCATTTGGCTCCCCCTCGACTTGAGTACTTGGCTCCCCCTCGACTTGAGCTTCATTGGAAGGAGAGTCGTTACAGATTGATTCTTCTTCATACATTCTCCTTGCAGCATCTTCAACAATCTGCTCCATATGATCAACTTTGTTATCTGCTGCACCAGCTTCAGAAAGTGAAGCATTCTCTGGTTCGTCAAAGAGCTCCAGAAATGTCTCAAATAGATTAGCAACCGAGACTGTAACCATGCCATTTGGAGGAAAGATTTCCCCAGTGATATTTTCTTTAGCCTGTAGCTTCTTGACATAGTTGTCGTCAAAGGTCACATAATACGTCTCTTCAATTTTTCTTGAACGCTTGTTTAGGACCCTGTATGCCTTGGATGTGAGAGAGTAACCCAGGAAAATTCCTTCGTCGGCTTTGACATCAAACTTGTTGCGGTGTTCTTTGGAGTTGAAGATGAAACACCTTGAGCCGAACACATGGAAAAATTTCACATTTGGCTTCCTGTTGTTCAATATCTCATATGGGGTGAGTGCGAACCTTTTGTTGAGATATGACCTGTTCTGTGTAAAACAAGCAGCACAAATAGCATCAGCCCAAAAATAAAGAGGTAAAGAAGCAAAACTTAGCATAGTTCGGGCAGCTTCACACAAGGATCGGTTTCGTCTTTCGACTATTCCGTTCTGTTGTGGTGTGTAGGGAGCTGAGAAATTATGACTAATTCCCTTCTCTGCAAGAAACTCTTCAAACTCCCTGTTCTTGAATTCGAGACCATTGTCGCTTCGGATGTTGCGGACAACCTTTTTGAGCTGTACTTCAATTTGCGTAATAAACGTTTTCAGCTTTTGAGTCGCTTCAGATTTGAGTTTTAGAAAGAACACCCATGTAAATCGAGAAAAGTCATCAACGATAACAAGAATATACTTGCTACCACCGATGCTTTCGATAGATGAAGGACCACACAAATCAATATGAATTAATTCGAGTGGTTCAACAACTTTTGTGTTGATAATAGATGGATGACTTTGACGACTCTGCTTTCCCATTTCGCATGCAGCACATAGATGATCCCTGTCGAACTTGAGTAATGGAAGGCCCCTTACATGACCTCCTGTAACAAGACGATTGATATCTTTGAAGTTAAGATGAGATAATCTTCGGTGCCACAACCAGCTTTCATTGGATTGTGCTTTTGACAATAAGCATACAACTGGGTTTCCTTTGATGGGTCTCATGTTTAAGGGAAACATTTCACCCTTTCGCTCTGACTTGAGAATTATTTTATTTGACTTTTTCTCTATAATTTCTGAACCTTCATCATCGAATGAGACTTTGAGACCTGTACCTCCAACCAGTTGAGATACACTAATGAGGTTATGTTAGAGTCCTTCCACATAAGCCACCTTCCTTATAGAGAAGTCCCCATTGATTATCATCCCGTATCCCTTTATGGTGCCGAAAGAATTGTTTCCGAACTTGACGTTGCCACCATTTGCAAGCGATCTGTACTCCCTAAGCTCTTCTTTCCTCCATGTCATGTGACGTGAGCAGCCACTATCAATGTACCATTCTTCGTCGAACTGCTCGTCACTTATAATCTGCAAAATTTAGAGAGATTTAGGAACCCAAAGTTTCTTGGGTCCACGTGAGCTTTGCATGGAAACAGGAGCAATGAGAGAGATATCAACAAGATAAGTTCTTTTTACGAGAGTTGTTTTATCTTTCCTTTTAATGGTGTACACTTTTATTTTGTTAAGATTAGTAGTGTTAGATTCGGTCTTTGGTGTGGATTTATTGACCTTCTGCTTCCACTTTTGCTCAGTTGATGAATGAGATTTAGAATGAGATCGATATGAAACTGAGGGTGAAGAAGAATTAGAAGAATGAGAAGAATCAGACTTAGAAAGAGACTTTAGGTGACCCTTTTGTTTTTGATCATTGGAGGGACGGACCTTAGAGTTTTGTACTCTTTTGTCTTCAGAACCGAACCTTTGTGTTCGGTTCGAGCCACCTTTGGAACAGAATCTTTGGTTCTGGTTGATATCCTTTTCAGAACCGAACTTCTGCTTTCGGTTGTTATCCTTTTGTGAACCGAACCTCGGCTTTCGGTTTTTGGGACTTTCAAGCTTTTCTTCAGGAATGTTTTCATACTTTAGATTCTTGTCTTGATGAGTGAAGTATGCATTCTGGGAACGCCAAAATTGTTTCCTTTCCGAAAGGTTCTTCCGGTATCTATTGTTCCTTTCTATCTTCCTGTTCCGCATCTGAGATGGTTGATGATGAACATTTGCTTTCGTTTTTGCTGACTCCTTGATCGGTTCTATTTGAACTGCGGTAGAATTACTTTGAGCTGAAGAAGCTGAAGGAATGGTTTCTTTTGGTGAGTGAACATCCTTCTGAGGAGTATCTTTTGTACCACTAGTGCTCGGCTCACTGAAGTTGTTTGGCTTATTCAATGGTTCGGGTATGTATCTTCCTTTGCTCTTCCAGGAAGTTCGTTCAGATAAACCAATGGTTTCGTCTGCATTATCAATAGGAGCTTCCCAGAAGTATTCATCACAACCATCAGCATTGTCTTTGTTTACAATGGCTGCAAGTTCAGCTGTTTGATGTTCAGTTACTCCTGTTACCTTGTATACTTGATTTGGAGTAGTCCTGACCTTTTGATACACAACAGCTTTCTCAACTAGTTTCGGGGACTTTTGATGGGACAACCGAGCGAACTCTACTGAATTTTCAGAGATAAGATTCTTGTGATTTTCTGGCTCGGTTTTGATAAATTCTGAGCAGTCAACCGTGTCCTCTACAGAAATTTCACTCATATTGTCATCCTCGTTAAGCTCAGATGCATTTTCAACATCAATTTTGTTTTCTGAGCTTACTTTGGCGTTTAAAGAGTCAAATTTTTGTATGGTTTCGGTCCTCAATTTAAGTCTGTCATTTTCATCCAAAAGATTTTTAAGCATGAGCTTGTGGTCTTTAGATTTAATGAAGGACTCAATTTTGTCCAGTCCATACATGTAGGTGGGATTTATGTCATCAGATGATATCACACTTTCACAGTTATAGGCTTCGGCATCGATTTCATCTTCCTTAAATTCTAGGAAGGGCAAAATCATGCGGTGAATTCTTTGGCCTATTTCACAATCCAAGTGGAGCTGAGTAATATTAGAATACAGACGTTTAGCAATTAAACAAAAAACATTTCATTGTTTTAACAATTTCAAATTGTCTCTTTGCAAATAAATATTTTCATCTTTAACTCTGACTAATTCCGATTCCTTTAACTCTATCCACATTCTCCGCTCCTCACTCTTCGACGCTGCCCTGCTCAATTGATCAGTTAGGTTAGAATTTGTGACCCGAGTTTGAGTTAAGCTACTATCTAGATGAGATATTCTTGAATTGACATTTTTTAGTTCTTTCTCATAAGAGGATGATGGTACTTTGCATGAAATAAAAACAGATTGTACCTTCTTTATCAGTTCATCCAGCTCATTGAACTGTTGGCTGAGTGGTTTGGCTGTGAAGCACATGTCCTCCTTTGCATTCTGTCCATCATGACCTCCATCGGTGTTGTATCCACTCAATTGAGATACACCTGAAACCATAAGGCATTTACCACCACTGCCTTCCGCCTTAGACACGAGCGCCTTTCCATGAGTAGGCTGTCTCACTTCCTCGTCTTCTGAGTCGGTAGACCAAACTTCCGTGCTACCGAACTCACCACCTGGAACAGAATCCTGCACAATAAGAGCATTACTAGGCGGGTTAGCAGCAGACTTCTTCTTTCTTAACTCATCTAGCCTCTTCTGCAACACAGTTTCCTCATTGTTTCCATCATCTTTCTCAGCCATTTTCTTGAGTACACAGTCCTTAGCATAATGATTTTTCCCACCACAGTAGAAGCAGCTCACTCCAGAGTCGCCGTCAACCTTCGGTTCCTTCTTGTGCTCCTCAACTTTCGGTTCATTAACCACCTTTTCTGAGCTGTAACTTCCCTGCCAGTTTCGGTTTTTGTTGCTGGGAAATTTCTTCTTTATGAACCTTTTGGGATTGGATACCATCAAGGCATAATCTTCTGATGTGAGATCATATTCTTCCAGGCTGAGGTCTTCATCCTCCATAACGGCTTTACTTTTTGACAAGAGAGCCAACGAACCGAGACCGGAAACGACATTCTTTTCTTGCACCACGTTTTTCTCTTGAGACTTGAGAATTCCCACCAGTTTCGCCAAAGAGTATGATTTAAATTGCTCATGGGCTTTAACTGTGGAAACTACTGCTCTCCACTCAGACCTTAGACCATTCAGGAATGTAACTTTCTGTTCGATGAGCTTCCTTTCGATATCATGTTTGATCATCTTGCTGAGAAGATGATTGAAGCGATCGAATGTCTGGGTCACAGATTCTTCAGCCCCTTGTCTGAATTCACCAAACTCAGATAGAAGCAGAGTTTGAATAGAATGTTCGAGATCTTCGTCTGTAGAATACAATTCACGAAGTCTGTCCCAAACATCCTTCGCCGTCGTGCAAGAGCTAACCAATCTGAATGTATCGGACTGAAGGGCGAACCGGATCAATCTTAGTGCTTTGATATTGCGTTGGAACTTGTCCTTTTCATCTTGTGCAATGTCTTTCACGTCCTTAAGCAGATCATTGTATTCTTTTTGAGTTTTAATGATTCTGGACGTTGCAGAATGAGAAAACGGTCCGTTTGTGATGGCTTCCCAAATCAAATACCCATTTTCCTCCGACCCAATAACGAAGTCTTCGAAATGATGTGCCCATACTTCATAATCATTGGTGTATAAGATCGGAATCCTTGTTGTCGAACCAATGCTGTTTGAAATATTAATAACGTTTGATTGTGTCGCGTCCATTATGATCGTAAAAACCTGTTCAAAGATCAGACTTGTAATAAAGCAGATCAGGGCAAAATAATAAATATCAAGATACGTCAATAAAGAGATGACGGCTCAATAAATATTGATGATTGCGGAAAAACCCTAATGAAAATCTTTTTCACAGAAAAGATGTGTATCAATTACACAGCCTCCTGCTCTGATACCAATTGATGAGATTAAATAATCTTTTAATCTTAGAAGATCGATAAGATCTTAAACAAGTTATGAAAACAATGACAATATAAACACAGTAAAATTATGGAACAAGAATGAATCAAACGTGTTGAATGATTAAAACAAAATCCTCAGAAGAGCTCGATTAAGAACATCAACTGTAGAGGATTGGAAGGTTACAAGTATGATTCAAGAAACCTTTAGTCGTCTGAAAAATTGTATACTCAAATCTCTAAAACCTTGACCTAATATGCATGCAAGCATAAGCTTATATACAAAGCATAAAAGACACACGGTTGGACAGGCCCAAACCGTAATACAAAGAATTATAAACAAACGAGCCCAAAAGACGCAATCTTCTAAGCCCAACAACAATGTTATGTGTTAATAAAATAATACGTGTGAGTTTGCACATATTTATTTTCATTTCTGTTGGGTATTTATTAAAACCCGTAAAAAATAGTTATATGATGATAAATATCAACTCTTTAGGATCATTTCTCAGATAATTAAAAATATCATTTCACATTTTTTTGTTTTTTTTTCACCAAACTAAATCCATAACCTATATTTAATTTTTAACTAAAAATAAAAACTAGTTTTAAGATCAATTTTCAAAGATTTATCAAAAAATATTTTTTTTCACACCCATTGCAATTAATGTTACATTATTGTTTTAAATGATATTCAAATAAATAAGACGATAATATAAATAATAAATAATAAATAAATATACATATATAAGAGTGCCTAGCTAGAAGGATGATTATTATTATTATATCGAGTATATATGTAGATCACAACAAAACTCTCTTATACAAAAAGATGTCTGCTGCTGCTACTGCCAGTAGGCTTCTTCACTCTCTTCATCTTCTCTTCATCTTCTTCATCCTCCTAAACCCATTTCAATCTTCCCATGTGAGTTCCTTTCTGCAACTTCTTATCATCATTTACTTTCCTAAATTTCTTCTAATTTTGCTTTGCTTACATTCGTATTTGAATTCTGCGAATTCTCTCAAACTCATAAAATTGTAGATCTTCTCAAATTCCGTTGAAAATTTTCGTGTATCGTTTTGGTTTTCTGATAATTTGGAGTTTCTGGTTTTGATTTCTAGGCGGCGGAGGAAACAATGGTGCCGTTGATGGAGCCCGGAAAACGAGAGATGATGGAATTTGTATTACACGACAGTCGCCGGAAGCTCAACGGCTTCAAGATTTGTGCGCTTTGCACTTGTTGTAACTCCGGCGGTGGTGGCGGTGGCGGCGGCGGTGGTGGTGGTAAATATTGCTTACCTTCTCCTTGTTGCTATGCAATCAACTGCAACATCCCAAATCGCCCTTTTGGATTCTGCTCATTTACTCCAAAAACATGTAACTGCTTTGGATGCCATCTTTGATCAAAACCCCAAATCTATTTTTATGGAAAAAAAAATCGTTTGAAGTTTGAGGGTTTGATTGAAAATTTATTTTTCTTTTTTTTTTGGAAGATTATTTATTTATTATTATTATTATAATTATATGTTATAATTATTATTGTTTGTTTTGTATTTTTTTTTTTTACTTTTTTTGAGGAATTAAAGAAATCTTGGCTGGATTCAATTGTATTGGGTTTAGCAAAGTATTGGGAATGTAGGTGGGGTTTACTTAAATAGGGTAGCTTTTTTCAGAGTTAAAGTTCTGTAATTTAGAGTAGTTTACAACTTTTGAGGCATAAGGTACAAGAGATTTTTGCTTCGTTTTTCTGATTTTGGGATTTTGGATTCGGAAAGGGAGGGTAAAACTGGTATTTCATTATTATGCCTACGACCAAAGTGTACGTAAAAGTCAATGAAGTTATGTAAAAAAGCAATGGTATGTGAGAAAAAAACATTTTTCCTACTTTTTTTTATATTAAAGTTGAATGCTTATTAATTTATCATAACAACGTGTTATATTTTTTATTTGTGTATGATAATTTATTTAAGGTTCGTAGTTATTGTACACATTTAACCATATGTCTTTTCATAGTACATTTTAGCCATTAAATGGTAATTATTTTTGTGCTATGCGTGAAAAGACAAACAAAATCACTGTCCAACACAAAATGACAAAAGTGGAAACTTTATAGGTTTTTTTTAAAAGAAAAATAAAATGTCATTAACGACTTTTTTCAATTAAAGAGCGAGAACTCATTTCTGTTTCATTTTATTGTTTTGTGGGTGAAACAAAATTTTGCAATTATAGTTTTATTGACATCGGTCTATACATCGTATTTTGTCATATGTTTACATAGAAGACAAGGCCTAAAGCTCTTGATTTTGTTTTTTTGTTCGATAGATTGAATTGATGACATGTCATGTTAATAATGAATGTAAAATTAATAAACATCTATTCAAACGACTTGGTTGAAATTAATTAACTCGATTAAGTTTATATAGTGTAGGTATAATGAAAAATATTGAAAGATATTTGGTAGAGAGTTATTAGATATTAATGTGGTAGAAGTTGGGCAGGACCTCATCATTTAAGCCTATCTACCATATGCTACAATTATGATATGGTTGGGTTCTTTTATTTCTTGAATAAGTTATCATTTATGACTCCTTTTAAATGTGAGTTTCTTTTTATTTAAGTTAGAATAGATTAAACATGTTCATGTAACTCAAGAAATATCTAACAAAATTATGTGTAATCAAACAAACTTTATATGAGTTTGATGTAAAAAGTATTTAACTCAAAAAATATCTAACAAAATTATGTTTAATCAAACAAACTTTACATGAGTTTGATGCAAAAAGTATTTAACTCAAAAAATATCTAACAAAATTATGTTTAATAAAACACACTTAATATGAGTTTTGATGCAAAAAGTATTTAACTCAAAAAATATCTAACAAGATTATGTTTAATCAAACAAACTTTATATGAGTTTGATGCAAAAAGTATTTAACTCAAAAAACATCTAAGAAAATTATGTTTAATCAAACAAACTTTATATGAGTTTGATGCAAAAAGTATTTAACTCAAAAAACATCTAAGAAAATTATGTTTAATCAAACAAAGTTTATATGAGTTTGATGCAAAAAGTATTTAACACAAGAAATATCTAACAAAATTGTGTTTCATCAAACAAACTTTATATGAGTTTGATGCAAAAAGTATTTAACTCAAAAAACATCTAAGAAAATTATGTTTAATCAAACAAACTTTATATGAGTTTGATGCAAAAAGTATTTAACTCAAAAAATATCTAGCAAGATTATGTTTAATCAAACAAACTTTATATGAGTTTGATGCAAAAATTGTCAAATGTAGAGCTCAATAAAAATTAAGAAGTCGACATAAGTTCATATAAACTCAATCTCATTTTAACATTTTAACATTTACGACTGTATACATTAAAACCACTATATTTTAGTTATTTTACGGTTTAATCATCATATTTTATATTTTGTTTACATAAATGAGAAAATTATCTCACGATTTTAGATGTTATTTTAGGAGTATATGATTTCATATAGGCATAAGAGAAGTCATGTCAGATTGGTTTAACTGGAAATAATAAGTAGAGGAAATTTTCTTTAAAAAATAGTTGGATTTTAAATAAAGTATAGTAACTAAAACGAAAAAAGAACCAAATTATAGTGTCTTTTACATATATTTTCCATTTTATACACAAATTTGATAAAATTTTGTTTTATTTGCTACAATATTTAACAGGAACATCGTATGTTTAGTTTAGGAGTCTATTAAAATCAAATGGATAAGGCTACGCATTGATTTTGCGTTGAAGTTGCCATGTGCATTGCTGCTTGTTTTCTGAGTGGGACATTTTGACAAACACATGGTAGGCGTTGCCCATTTCGCACCTTCAAGGGTATCGATAGCTTTACTTTGTACTACAAGTCTACAACGTTGTTTTAGTTTTAATAGGTTTATTTTCTTCAACTTTTTTTTAGTATAGATTAAAAAAATTATATAATAATAATATAATATTGTAAACATAGATTATATGTGTCAAACGGATATGTCAGAAAAAAACTTCTGATCAAATGAATGTTTTCGAAAATCAGGTAATGTGTAAGAAATGATTCTAATTAAATGGGCTAGCAGTATTTTAAATTTATTTTTATTTATTCTTTTTGTTGTTTTAAAATCACAAATGCTGTTAATTGTTAATCTCACTGTAACTTGACAAAACTCATACAATTGAAAATAAAAAACTTGGCAAATCACAAAATTAGGTCAAGCGTACTTATAAAGGATGGAATCGGTGTCAAAAAGAAAGGTTGGAAATGGGTGGAATAGACAATTCTAACAAGGAGGAAACGGATCAATGTGAAAGTCAAAAGAGATTTGTGCAATTGTGAAGTGTGAGGCATTTTTTGAGGGCTCGGGTGAGTTACAAATAGTTAGGGCCTCAAGAATTAGCCCATCTTAATATGGAAAACCAAGAAGAAATATATATATATATATATATATATATATATATATATATATATATATATATATATATATATATAGAGAGAGAGAGAGAGAGAGAGAGAAAGAGAGTTCAACTGAGAAAAAAAAAATTTAAGAATGAGAGAATCATTTTCAGCCAATCATTTAATCCAAGTATAAAAAGGCATGGTGACAAACTTGTAAATATGATAATAACTTCAATCTCAAATATGTAACTGTAGAGAATTAAATAACAGTTTAAATCTATTCTTAATCGATCGTTCATCATCCAAATTTCTCCTCCAACCTTCAACAATCATTCAAATTTCTTCAATTAAACCATCATCAACGTTATCCAGTGTTAATCAATCATCGATCTTCATCAATAACGCGTTTATCAACACCATTCAACAGTTGACAACAAAATTCGTTTTTGGTTCTTTAAATTCAACCTTCAATTCTGCTTGAATACGATCATGTTGTAACACCCAAAGTTTCAAAGGCCAAGAAAGGAAAGAAAAGCCCTAATTTAAGGCTCGACTCGGCGAGTCCGAGCGGGATCCGGGTCAAGGTGTAAGTGGCCAACTCGGCGAGTCGGCCAAGTGGACTCGGCGAGTCTGGTCTGTGCGAGGAAAACCCTAAATCCGGGACTTTGGGCGCTATTTAAGCTTCTTATTCTCTCCATTAGGGTTCCTTAGAGCCTCCCTTGTTCAAAAAACGAAGCCTAAGCCTCCATTGTTGTACATTCAAGCTTCCAAGCCATTTTTGGGTAATTTGAAGGAAGAAGAAGGAGGGGAAGCAGTGAAGCTTCAAGGGTTTGCTTCAGATCTGGAGTTTGTGGAACCTTTCTGAAGTATTGAAGGTATTAAGTCATTTCCTTCCCTTAGATCTATTTTGGTTGTGAGTTTTGGGGCTTTTAAGCCATGATTAGCCACCCTTATGGATTAGAAGTCGGATCTGGAGTTTCTACTTCAGATACAAGTGTGTTATGGTCTGGAGAAGCATCAAGTAACAACCATTGAGTCGATCTTGAAGCCCCTTGGCCTTAAACCCTAGTTTATGGCATATTTTGCCTAGATCTCATTCTCTACACGTAAAGTTTGCAACTTTACGTGTGGAATAGGCTTGGGAAGGGTAGATCTACATTTTGGAGTCCATGCATGACTCTAAAATCCTCTGCATGTAAGGAGAACTGAAGGGACTCGGCGAGTAGCATGAAGTTGTGGAGAAACTCGATGAGTGGGATGAACAACTCGTCGAGTCGTATGAAGATTGCCTTGTACTCGGCGAGTCTGTTCTTGGACTTGGCGAGTCAGGTCGCGAAACTCCAAACCCTTCGAGTTGAGACTCGAATCAGTGAGTCGGGTGAAGACTCAGTGAGTTGGACAGGTCTGGACTCAGAAATCGGTAGACTCGGTGAGTCATGGACTGACTCGGCGAGTCGAGTCGCGAATGGAAGGAATCTGAACATTATGAACTCGGCGAGTCAGTAGGGTGACTCGGCGAGTAGGGTTGACCTGGAAGGTTGACTTTGACCAGGACTTTGACCTTGGACCAGGGTGGACTTGGTTGTCTTTCGGGGGTCAGTTTGACTCAGTGTTGCATTGATATTGGTAGTTCGGGGAGCAAGGGGAACAGGAGTTCCGTGAGTGGTCGGGCAGCGACTAGTGAGATCATCAGCAAGTTCAGCCAGTGCAGGTGAGTTTCCATTTATGTGAATGGGTCTAAGGCTACAATGTCGGCCCATGTAGTTATGAGTAGAAGACCCGGGGGTTAGCCCTAGGCACAGTATGCTAGTTTTATTTTCAGGACGAGGTCCAGTAATAGCGGGCGGGTGCCCAAGGAATTGTTTATATGATAGTTTATACTTGTTGTCTGTGTGATACATGTATGTGCCTGGTAGGGAGGTGAGTTTGGGTGAGATCCTGTATCTCACCAATAGCAGAGTGTGGATGGGGTTCCATATCTCATTAGTAGCAGAATAGGGGCGAGGCCCAAACTAGAACAGGAGTGAGAGTGGGCTAGGCCCGTACCTTACTACCATTAGGAGCGTGGACAGGGTCTCATGACTCATCAATAGCAGGACATGGGCGAGGCCTTAGGACATAACCAGTTGTATGTGTTAGCTATGTGTTGTGAAATGTTTATGTGTTATTATTGTTGGCGGGCGAGGCCCTGGGACAGCGAGGCCTAAGTAAAACAGATCTGTATCCGAGCGGGGCTCGAAGCCAGGCGGGGCCTGGAGCGGCGAGGCCGTTGTAGCGGGCGAGGCCCGAGGTAGGGGCGAGGCCCAAGGTAGCGGGCGTGGCCTAGTATGTGCAATATGTGGTTATGCGTGGTATGTGGTAGGGTAGGGAACTCACTAAGCTTCGTTCTTATGGTTTTCAGTTTTGGTTTCAGGTACTTCCGGTAGCGGAGGGAAGAGCTCGGGGTGATCGCATGGCACACACCATAGATTAGACAGCCTGGGAATGTTTACTCTGATAATGAATATGTGTTTTGAAAACTTATACTCATATTATGTTTTGGAATGATGACTTTACTTTAAGAAATAATTTATTAAAAGAAATTTTTGGTCTTAAATTTTGGGTCGTTACACATATCTTCAACATCTACAATTAATTATACTCTCAGCGTCATTAGATCAACATCATTGATAATCAACAAAAAATTCACTTCATATCATTCATTCAACGTCGATCATCAAATAAAACTTCACAGTTAAGGTTAGAAAAAGATCAAATCGTGAATTTATTGGAAACTCTTAGGGCTAAAAACCTATATGCAAAAATGCGAGTTCTGGATTCACAGTGTGAATTTCTTGGGTCATGTAGTCAGTGAGAAAGGAATTCATGTGGATTCTTCCAAGATCAAAGCTATTGAAGGCTGGGTGATTCCGAAAACGCCAACGGAGATCAGACAATTATTGGGACTTGCTAGTTACTATAGAAGGTTCATTCAGAATTTCTCCAAGATTGCCATGCCCCTCACCACTCTCACCCAAAAAGGCGTACCCTTCAACTGGACTGACAAACAAAAAGTTGCCTTTCAAACCCTGAAGCGAGCCCTCTGTAGTGCTTCGGTATTATCTTTGCCAGAGGGAACCGAAGACTTCGTAGTATATTGTGACGCTTCAAATCAGGGGTTAGGCTGTGTTCTTATGCATAGACTTCCCATATGAGATTGACCCTGTTGGGATCATTGAATCGTCTTCCATATCATCCCATCAGAAAGACTCTTTTTTCGACCGGTGACTCTACCACTAATGGGGTCAACCATCGGAAAAGTGATAGTTTACGCGTCTAGACAATTAAAGACACACGAGATAAATTACACCACCCATGATCTCGAGCTGGGAGCTGTGATATTCACCCTAAAAATTTGGTGGCATTACCTCTATGGTACAAAGTGCACCATCTTCACTGACCACAAAAGCCTCCAACATATTCAGAACCAAAAAGAGATGAACATGAGGCAGCAGCGATGGGTCGAGCTGATGAACGACTATGAATGTGAGATCAGGTATCATCCAGGCAAGGCTAACGTGGTGGCCGATGCCTTGAGTAAGAAGGAATACTCAGGTCGCCAAGTGAAAACACTAACAATAACCATCTACCCCCACCTAACCTCACAAATCAAAGAAGCTCAACTGGAGGCATTGGAGCCGGAAAATGCCACGAATGAAGCACTGTGTGGAATGGATAAAAATCTTGAAGTCAAAGAAGACGGAGCTTACTATTTCATGAATCAAATCTGGATTCCAAAATTTGGGGGATTCAGAGACGTGGTCATGAACGAAGCGCACAAAACATGATACTCCGTCCACCGAGGTTCCGATAAGATGTACCTGGACATTAAACAACAATATTGGTGGCCGAACATGAAAGTAGAGATTGTCACTTATGTGGGAAAGTGTCTCACTTGTGCCAAAGTGAAAGTAGAATATCAGAAGCCCTCGGGATTGTTACAGCAGCCAGTAATACCTGAGTGGAAATGGGAAAGGATTACCATGGATTTTATAACTAAATTACCCAAGACAGCAGACGAATTGGACGCTATCTGTGATGGGTTTTGGTTATAAGAACATCCTATGTGCTCATACAAACCCTAATGCTTGGATCTAGGTTTCTCTATTGTACATGAAAATTATCCAAGACTATAAACCCTAATTGTAGCATATGGAAATCGATATTAACATATAATTAGGTTTAAGATATTACCTTGATTGTTATGTAGCAATAACAATCCCAATTCCTCCTTGTATTGACTTTAAAAAGCTTAGAGTCACAAATGTCACTCCTCTAATGGTTCACAAACACCAAGAGCAAGAGGATGAAGAGGAGAGAGGATAGAGGCTGCCCAAAACGTGTTCTAACCCTAGAAGAGAAGTTCCCCACGTTTTTGAACCTTAAGGGTTCTATATATAGTGAGGCTATTAGGGTTATCCAACAAGGAAACCCTAATTTGGATGCTTAAGCCCTAAGCAACCCATAGATTCCTTTCCTTAAGGCCTTGGACGATTTCCTCATGGGTTTTCCCATAGAATTCATCCACTCCTTAATATAAGGCAATCCATAGCCCAAATTGCAATTATCTTATAATTACAATTCCAGTCCCTTAAGTTTAATTAATCTCTTTTAGTCACGAAACTAATTACCAATTAATTCTTGACTAATATTGATTAAACAATATGATTTCTCCTTTAATATATTATTCTCATAATATATTAATAAATCATATTTAATCCTTTCTCTCCATAATTCATCCTATCAAGTTGCTTTGGTGAAGGCAACCCAAAAGGACCATGCACCATCGGGTCAAGTACATACCAAAATAGTTATGGACTTAGACACTAATCCAACAATTTGGGTGATTGTCGATCGGTTAACCAAATCCGCCCATTTCCTACCAATAAAAGAGCCATATAAGATGGAAATGTTAACACGAATCTACATAAAAGAAGTGGTAAGGCTTCATGGGGTGCCGATATCCATTATCTATGATCGAGATAGTATGTTCACCTCTCGATTTTGGCAGTCGCTCCAGAAGGCACTGGGGACCTAGCTCGATAAGAGCACTACTTATCACCCTCGGACCGATGGCCACAACAAGCGAACCATTCAAACACTTGAAGACGTGATTCGAGCCTATGTGATCGATTTTGGCAAATCATGGGATACCCACTTGCCCCTAATCGAATTCTCATACAACAACAACTATCACACAAGCATTAAGGTTGCTCCTTTTGAAGCCTTGTATGGTCGAAAATGCAGATCATCTCTATGTTGGGCTGAGGTAGGAGACACTCAACTAGCAAGAGGGCAAACACCAAACAACACTCTTACAGGCCATGTGATCATTTGGGAAACGATGGAGAAAATAGTTCAAATCAAGGCACGACTCCAAGCATCGCGAGACCAACAAAAGAGTTATGCTGACAAATGTTGAAAGCCTCTGGAATTTCAACTCGGAGATTGAGTGTTATTGAAGGTCTCTCCTTGGAAAGGGATGATTCGATTTGGGAAGCGGGAAAAACTAAATCCACGATACATCGGACTGTTCAAGATCCTTGCCCGGGTTGGTCTGGTGGCTTATAAGCTACAGTTACCCTTAGAACTTAGCAACGTACATCCCGTATTCCATTTATCCATCTTTAAAAAGTACCTATCAAATGAAACCCTCGTTGTTCCCCTAGATGAGATTGAGGTGAACGAGAATCTCCTGTTTGTCAAAGAGTTGGTTGAAATCATGGATAGGGAAGTGAAGCATACAAAACAAATTCGCATTCCAATTGTGAATGTTCGGTGGAATGCTAAACACGGACCAGAATTCACATAGGAACACGAGATCAAATGATACAAAAGTACCCTCACCTTTTCTCTAGCTCTTAGGATCGACTTTCAAAAGAATTTCGGAACGAAATTATCTCTAACCGGGGGGGGGGGGGGGGGATGATGTCACAACTAGCATTTTAGGGCTACGAACTTCTGTCATTGTGTAATTACTTTTTGAGAATTCTTGTAACCCTAAGTATAATGTTATACATCTTATTCATTCAACAACAACAATTCGAATCAAAACTCACTCGTGAAGCACCCAACCTAATTCAATACACTACACTCACTTAACTTTGGGTTTGAAACCCTAACTTCCCAGTTCAAACTCTTATCTGGCCAAGATCCTCTTATTGGGCCTAAGAGACCAATAAACCCTCAAATTGGTTCTTTTGGACTAAGAAACCTCATTTAGGCCCTAGTTGTACCCACATTCACTAAGAAATAGATTTTTGGGCCATAAAACTCATCATGGGACTTATTGGGCCAAAAACTCACCTATTAAACCACATTGGGCTGAAAACCCAATCTTTTACCATCTTGGGGCGTAGTCTCATGTGTGGGCCTAATGGGCCAAAAAACTCCTTGTTGGGCTATAAGATCTTAATTGTTATTCAAACCCAAGCCTAAATGAATTTTCTTTCCTCCTATCTCTTATTTTCGGTCTCTATAAAAAATTAAAGGCGGCTTAGAATCATGACACCTCATTTTAGCATTTCATGTATCCATGCAAATGCACCCCATACTTCTATGCATGAGAATATTAACCTCTAGGCAAAAACTTTCTCTCTCTCTCTCTCTCTCTCTCTCTCTCTATTCTCCTTCATATCTTTGGTCAAACCCCCCATCCCTTCCTCCACCCTCATTTTTCACTTCAAAAAAAACCAACACTCCTCGCATATCTCTCAAGCACACAAGGAAATTCTTCATCCCTACTTCAAAGGTTTAGAGAATTAAGTGCACGGTACTTTTGAGTTGCCTTCACCGAAGCAACATGATAGGACGATTTATTAAGAAAGAGGTTATTATGATTTATTAATATGTTATATGAATAATATATTAATGGAGAAATCATATAATTAAATTAATATTAGACAATAATTAATTAAGAAATTAATTTTGTGGTTAAAAGACATTAACTTAATATCAGGGACTTAAACTGTCAAATTTGTGATAGTTGAGTATTGGGCTAAGGAGCCTCTTGGACTAGGAATGGACGAAATTAGGATGTGTTCATCCCTAATTTCGACCCTAAGGCCCTATTCCAGAAGCTTCCTTGGATAGCTTAAGGCCTAAGCTATCTATTAGGGTTTTTGACTGAAACCCTAACAGCTCGAGTATAAATAAGACCCCTAGGCTACATAAATCGACTACCCTAACCGTAAGAATGATAGAGTCGAATTCAAGAAGCCTCCAACCTCTCTCCAAGATCATTCTTTTGCTATTGGTGTTTGTGAGCCATTAGAGGAGTGACACTTGTGACTCTAAGCTTCAAAGACAAGAAGATTCAAGCAAGCAACAAGAGGTAATGATCTAGATATGATTTTTTTCTTATTATTTCGAATTGTTCTTATTAGATATGGGGGTAGAAATTATTGGTTGGATGCATGTACAATTAGAGAAACCTAGATCCAAGAATTAGGGTTCGCATAAGCACATAGGATGTTCTTTTGGCCCAAACCCATCAATTACAAGATGAAGTCACCCAAGCCCCAGACGTTTTTGCCGTTTGGTTCGGGGGTGTGACAGATTGTATCAGAGCAATGTTTATAGTGAACTGGCCTATCTAATCATAAAAGATATGCAACTAAAAATACATTGGGACTAAAATACTCTGAACAAAAATAAAATACATACCTATGTGTTCATTTTTAGGGTACTGTCACGATAAGAAACAATAAAAGTTTTTGGAGGAATTGAACATCGTGGTTAAACCAGGACAATTATGTAGTCATATTGGAGATAAATATAGCCTGATCAACTATATTTATTCAAAATACAACCAAAATGTATTTGGGAGTGATTATGGTGGGCAATGAATCTAGAAACTTACCAACTTCGTATCCAAAAAGTTTTAAGAAACTCAAACATAAACAATTAAAATACTATAGGAGTATTCTTGCATGCTATCCATTTTTCCGCATTCATGTAGTTCTGTGCAGACTCTATGGCCAGATTTCATATACCCAGAGATCCTTACTTCCCCAACTAGGAGAACGGAGGATGGCTAGAGTCGGAACCAGAAGAGGAACCAGATGAGGAACCCGAAGAGGGACTAGTAGAACCAGTGGTGGACTTCAAGGAGGAGTAGTCTGACAGGGATGATGCAGTTGAATCAGACGCGGAGTCCGAAGTTATCAATCCACCATACGTAGCTAGGGTGCCCCCGTATAGGACAACATCCAGAGGGTTATCAACAAAGTTCAGAAGTGCATGTGAGTTTCCTCTTGTGTGAATGGGTCTACGGCCACAATACCGGCCCATGTAGTTATGATTAGGAAGACCCGGGGTTTAGCCCTAGGCACAGTATGCTAGTATGACATTCGGCACTAAGGTCCAATGTTAGTGGGCGGGTGCCCAAGGAATGGTTTGTATGATAGTTATACTTGTTGTCTGTGTGATACATGTATGTACCTGGTAGGGAGGTGAGTATGGGCGAGGTCTCGTATCTCACCAATGGCAGAGTGTGGACAGTGTTCCGTACCTCATTAGCAGTAGAGTAGGGGCGAGGCCCAAGTAAGGAAAATAGTGAGAGTGGGCTGGGCCCGTATCTCACTGTTAGTATGAGCATTGACGGGGTTCCATGATTCAACAGTAGCAGGACAGGGGCGAGGCCCAGGATAGGCGAGGCCTTAGTACAATAATCATGTAAAGTATGTTAGTTATGTGTTGTGATATGATTGTATGCTAGTATATGTTAACGGGCGGGGCCCAGAGACAGGCGGGACCTAAGGAAAACATATTTGTACGTCGAGCGGGGCTCGAAGCCAGGCGGGGCTTGGTGGCGGACGGGGTCTGATAGCGGGCGAGGCCTAATGCAGTGGGCGGGAGCCCAGTATGTGGTTATGCGCTCAATATTATGTATGACATGTTTGGATCAGTAGATATGTATGGTATGCGGTAGGTTGGGGAACTCACTAAGCTTCGTGCTTACGGTTATTCATTTTTCAGAAGAGGAGCTCGGGAGGGTTGCAGTGCACACACCATGACAAGTTAGCCTGGGATGTTTACTCTGATAATTAAACAAATGTTTTGGAAATGAAAATATGATTTGTCATATAAACCCTTTTTGTATGTTGGAATGACTTAACGCTATGAATTAATATTGTTTTTAAAAGAAATTTTTGGACTTGAAATTTGGGATGTTATAGAAATAAGTCAAAACCTCTGGATCTACTAGTCTTCACTTCATCTTCCAAGCCTCCTTCTCTTCTTCAAACTTCAAACCACCACAAAACACACAAAAATGGCTCAAGATCACTCAAACAAGGTTAGGGTTTCAATCTAGGGGTTCTCTGAGTGGGGAGGGGTGATGGAGGCTGGTTTGGGATGAGATAAAGTGTGTAAATAGGGTGTGAACTCTAAACATTAGGGTTTTGTCCAGACAACTCCTACTCGTCGAGTCAGTCCCCCGACTCATCGAGTAGATCACTAAAACTCCTGCATAATGTCGAGTCTACTCGACGAGTTGGGCCTCCAACTTGTCGAGTCCCAGAGTAGAATACCAAAATACTTGAATTTAAATATGTGCCAGGAGTCAGGTGCTACAGTACAACACTACAACCCAATATCAAAGTCATTAGCTGTAACATCCGGATTCCCAGGTATATTATTCTAATATTTTATTTTTGGAAATTTGTGAAGGAACTCGGCGAGTTGATGCTTAGACTCGCCGAGTAGGGTCGCGGATTATCATCCGGGTTCGCGTCTGGACTCGGCGAGTCCATTAGCGTACTCGGCGAGTCCACGTTTAATGAAACCCTAATCCCCCGGGGTTGGAGCCTATTTAATGGCACTCATAGCCTCCCATTGTGGCTACCAGTCCCTTGAGAGAACCCTAAATGAGCTAAATCGTTTGGGAGGAAGGAGAAGCCATATTTGATCTTTCTATCTTTGGTTTAGCAAAAAGAAGGTGATCAAGAGCAAGAGGAGACTGAAGGAGGTGTGATTCTAGTGGTTTCAGAGTCCAGAGATATCAACTTGAGATATTTATTCGGACCTTCTTCAGTTTTGGTATTGATTCTTAGAGTTAGGGTTTTCTAACCTCTTTTGAGGATGGTTATGTGGAGCAATTGGTTCCTTCTCGAGTTTATGCTTTGGATCTGGACTCAAATAGGTCCAGATACCTTAACCCTTGGAGCTTTATGAATTATTGATAAGTCTATTTTATGAATGTACTAAATTGCCATAAATCTGTTGAATTGATGTGTAATTGCCCAAGAATGGCACTACTTTGATGAGTTGTTGAACTTTATATGTTGGTCATTATATACAACAAAAATGGGGTGGATACTGCAAGAAAAACGAGCAAACTGAAGTTAACAAGCGTGGGAGACAAATTGCTAAAGGAATGAAGAAAAATGGTGCTGAGAAATTTGACCACTCTTCAATGTTTTGATCATATCTCAAGATCTAGAGCTCCAATTGACATGAACAAAGAAGTTCTGGAAACTAGACAAAATTTCCTACAACTTTCAATTTTTGCGTTTTTACTAATTCTACGGTTTTCATCACCAAAAAGGAGTGACAAAGATGAGGGACGTCCTATAACGCGTCTAAGACGCTCCCTAGGACGCCTACCCGTTTTAGGCCATTTTCAAGTGCAAATCAAGGACGGCAGAAGGCATGTAAAACGCCCCGAAGGACGTCTGGACGTCCTATATGACGTCTAAGACGTCTACTAGGATGCCGACGCGGAAAACAGCTCCGAAAATCAGTTTTTCAGCACCTATTTAAAGGAGATTTAACCCTAATCGACTTTGGACATCTCCCCTGCGATTTTCCTTAGTTTTGGAGGGTTCCAAGCACATTTAAACCTTCTCCAAACGCGTTTCTGATCATCAATTTCCGAATCCGAGGCTACAAATCACCAAGTTCATCATCATTCAACAATTGAAGTCGTTCAACCGGTGGATCTTCATCAAACTTCAAATTTGGTTACTTCTTCTCCAAGATTTCATCGTTCAATGATTGATTGATCATTAGATTTTATTAGTTTTATGATTTCAAGTTGGTTTATGAATTTTATTATGAATTACATTGTTTTTATTCAAGTTTTGTGTTTTGTGAATTCTATGGAAGGCTAAACCACCTAGGTTACTTCCGGGAATGTTTAGGATGACTTGATGAACGTATTTTGATTATGACTTCTATTCCAATCAACTTTGGTTATTATATGTTCTTAAATTTATGATTTCTATTAATGATAATTGAAGTTGGGTCTTATTCATGTGTTTGATTTTACAATTAAGATAGTTTATTGTCAATTCACTAATCGTGCCGAATTCATATAAGTTAGGAGCTAAGACGATCGGTTGAATCAACATATACTATTCCAAACTTGTGATTTTAAATGCTAAACATTTTGATTGGTAATCATAAGACACAATATTGTCAAGCCACTCATTGTTCCTAATCCATTTAGACATAGGGAGTAAGACAATTAGTAGGAATAACATATTGTGTGCCCAAAGTTATTTATTGCATGTTAATTCACCTTAATTATGTCTAGGTAATTAAATTGGAATTTAAGGGAAGATAAACACGTGAGTCTTAATCATCCGACACTGAACCTAAAGTAACCTTGTTTTTCTCATTGGTAATCGTTTTCAATATAAAGTTTCAAGTTTTTTATTAAAATCTTAGTTTAAATATTTTTTGTGACAATTGCAAGTATTAGTTCCTTTTCATTGACTATTATATAACACAAAGTTTGACCACAAACTCCTCGTGGATTCGGCCCTTACTTACCCTAGCTATCTAGTGTGTGTGTGAGGTTTATTTTTGACCGAGACAATGACCTCGATCAAAATTTGGCGCCGTTGCCGGGGAGATTGTGCGCTTGAATTATTTTGTTGAAGTAGTCTTTATATTTTTTTTGTTTTATTTTTAGTTTAGAATCTTCACTCGTTTACTGTTATTTTTTTGTAGGCACAGTGGTGAATGGAAAAATTGAATCAAGATATGTGGTGGGAGAGAGAAAATTCAAGCCAATATCAATGTTATAATGATCTCTACTATGAGTCATATAATGATGATACATGTGATGATCCATATCATGATGATTGTTGGTGGACTGACGATTCAACTCAAAGCCAACACCATGAATCACCTTGTTTTCTGGAGGACCATGAATTAGATGGATCTTCATTTAGCAAAAAGTTGGATCAAATGCTGGACATATTGAGTGAAACCTTCAACAAAGAAGAAGACAACGACCTCGATCAATTATCTTGGGAGTCATGAGCTTAGAATGTCATTTTTGAGGCTAAATCACCAAATGAAACTATCTAGATGATATATGAGTGTCAAGGTGTGGACTTTACGTGATTATTATGCTTGGGAATGCTAGATCTATGGATTAGAGGAACAGATCTGACCTCAAGAGGTCAATGGAGTTTGTGCATGGCATGTACTCGCCGAGTTGTTCTTGAGACTCGGCGAGTTGAGTCGGGGTGGCCCTACGATTCTTACCTGGGGACTTGTCGAGTAAAGGGAGGGACTCGACGTGTTAAATGGAACTAAAGAGTTAGTGGACACATGTGGACTCGCCGAGTAGCCCAAGTGCACTCGACGAGTTGGGTCAAAGTTTGACCGTTGACTTTGGTTGACTTTTAGGGTTTGGTCAACAATGAGGGCCTTTGAGCCAAAGGAGGGGTAAAATGGTCTTTTACCCTTCTAAGGGTGACTAGAGAGGGTTGAGTCTAGTTCTGAGTGTATCACTTTATGTGTTTAGGCGGAGGCTAGATCGTATTTCTACCGAGTCAGTGATTTACTGGGACATCTGAGGTGATTCTTCTCACTATACTTTACCTGGAGTGGTAATTAGAGTTATGTGCTAGAGTTATCGTATGCTATTATGTGATGTGTTGTACTGCATTATTTCTATGTGGTTTATATCATGTGTATATCAGAGTATATCAGATTTAGAACCGGAAGGTTCACAGAGTTAGGACCAGATGGTCCATAGAGTTAGGGCCCACGGGCCTACAGAGTTATGGCCTCGAGTGGCTAGTATGTGTATGCATGGTATTTTGGGGAACTCACTAAGATTTATACTTACAGTGTTATGTGTTATGTGTTTCAGGTACCAGTGATGATCGCGAGAAGGCGCCAGCATGATTCGTACACACGCATGGATTTTTATGTATTTTGATCTTGGGAAATATTTTGTGAAACAAAGTTATGATACCATGGGATTTTATTGATAAATGTGTTTGGAAAAATGTGTTTAGAAATGTGAAAATTTGTTTTAAATTTTACGATGTTACATTAGCCGCCTCATCAAATTCATTAAATCCCTGGTCAAAGTGAAAACCTCTCTGATCAAAATCATTAGCTGCATGATACTTATCCCCACTAAGCATAACTTCACCAACATCGTCCATGGCAAATTTCTCACTACATGATGACAAGGATTTGTCCTTGATACAACCGCTTTTCCTATTATACTTAGGGGATAATGACAAGCTAAACCAGTTGCATTGCCTATAATTCCAACTTGTTTTGGTGGAGTTGGCATACAATCATGTAAAGTATGGGATGTGCATCTATGTGGCCTATCAATTACTTGTGTATCGGTTGTGGGGGTTTCATGCTCCTTAATTTCATTTAATTTCTCAATAATAACTTTTCGCTAGTTTAGGAGCCATAAAGTAAGTAAGAAAGTTTGCCATACCATATTCGATGTATACCCTTATGAGTTTATACTCCTTCACATATTTGATAAGATTACAAATATCATCATCATTTCCTAGGGCATGTAGTCCAAAATGCATGTCTCCCCTGGCTAGGCGAAAATGATAGTAAATAACTAGAGGAACTGAGTATCCTAACTCTTTCATGATGACATACATTTCATGAATACAAAACTCTTTTATATCCACCATATCAACATAGTCACAATTCCATCAATGTAATTGATATCTAGAAACTTTGTAAACTCACAATTTTATCTTCAAAACAAGAACAAAATACAAGTTTCATATGCGATGATTTCACATAGAAAGTGCAACTTATTGAGTTAAAATCTAAGTACGTACCTTATGGCACCCTTGTGTTGAATGATTTGTTTGACAACCTTACGTTCCACATTGGTATATGCATTCACTAAGAAATTCACCTAATCGAAGCTCACAACTTAGATATCGGATTAGGGTTCTTTATCCTCACTTAGTGACGAAAGAAAGTGAATCGACTAACTGAAAATTAGGAACTATAAATGTGAATGAGGCTCGATAATATTCATATGACGATAAGGGAATACATAGTCTAATTTATTAATTAAATAATGGAAAACAACCAAAATACCCTCACTTTGATAAGTCAAACCAATGCTAACATAGGATAATATTAAATGTTAAGACATTAGAGATTGGACCAAACTTGCAATAAAATAAAAAATTTGAACTTATGGTATTTAGTTGATAACTTTTGGATTAAAATAACAATTTTCAAAAAACCAAAGACCTTGCTATTTTGTCAAAAATATATAAAAAGATAAATTTGTTTTTATTAGTGTAATATGTCTTTCCAAACAGTGTAACAAACACGCTTTCTGTTCAACGTGTTTAGAAAGCCGCCCTAACGTCCGTTCATCCATTCATCTTCTTCGCTCAACTGCTCAACTCACAGCTTTCCCCTTTGCACCATCATCTACGCTAACTCACACCTTCATCTTCCCTCGATCTTCTTGCCTTCTCTCTTTCTCTCTCGTTACTAATCTACAGCTAATCACATTCCAGGTTTGTTCTTCCTCTAAATCCAACTGAAATTAGGGTTTCTACTTCGTATTTGATTGTTCTATGTTCAATTGTGGAGACTTCAGTTTTCAATCGAAGTTACGGAAGCTTGGAATTTTAATTGAATCATTTCAATGCATAAGTAATGACAGCGAGAATTTGTCCTCTTCGTATACAATTTACGCTTTGCTTCGTTCGTTTACCAGTTCTATTTACTTCTTTCAAAACTTAAGAAGAAAATGTAGATGTTCCTAGTATTTTTGCTCAATTATTCGATGATGCATTGTAACAAGATGAAATGTGGAATCAATTGCTTACGAATGTGATGCCAATCTAATATTTACTGTTTTTGCGACTCAAAAGTCTCCTGAAACTGTAGAGATTCATAATTGAAACAGGACAAAAAATACCTATTCGATTACTAACTGAAGAAAGTAAGACCTAAGATGAAGTAACAGTTCTCAAACAATTTAAGAACACTTTCGACAAGAACAAGAGTGAAGTCAATCGCTAATGATGGTTCAGGCCGTTTGGCTGTGATATATTCATATTTTCGTCTTCTTTTAGTTGCTTCTTTGGGATGCATCACCCATAGAGGCTTCATGTTTCAGTGTTCTATTTGTCTTCTTGTTCAATAATCAGGACGACTTCTTTGAAAGTAGTATGCTTAGTTTTGTCTTATGTGTTATCTTGTAAGTTGATTACAACTTGATCAGAAAGATGAACCAAATAGTGGTCAATTGTAATTGATTTACCATGTTCCCAAGTCGTCTACCTCTTGCATTTATGAGTGTTCATCTTGTTAACCTAACATATGTGTTTAACTGCCTTCTTAGCTAAATATAATCATCCTTCTTGATTCACATAAGGGCAGAATTAACCTAACCATCTTCTTACCTATTCTAAATCTCAATAGGCTCTTTGGGAAAGTGAGATCTCATCTAATTCTTCACCTGAAATAGATGGAGAACCAGGATGAAATCCCAGTGGAACCAGAAACGGAATCCTCAACATTCATCTCTGCTTATGAAGCTGATGATTGGTCCAATTATAAGGACAGTGATGTTATGCTACAACAATCTGCAATATTTGAAGAGGATGCAGCCAAGTCTCCGTTTGTTGGTGATAAGGTAATAGGAAATCAACACTTCAAAGATTGAGTTTAAGAAATAGCAACATACTTTCATTGCATTTCTTTTGATTGTACTTTGGAAAATCTATCCATTTATAGCAATGTCATTCAAATACAAAGCAAGTTTCACTACTATAATTGGGTATATTTTTTTAGTATAATCTCTTAATAAGAAAAAGAATGGAAGTGCAATGCTTTATAAAAGGATAGATCTTTTAAAAGAAGTAAAGTAATAAAAAGAAGTGAAAGTAGGATGCTATAGTACACAATTATATGAAAGTATGTTGCTATCTATTATCTTTAGTCTTTTTTTTTAAGAAATGAAAGTAGGATGCTAATGCTATAGTGAAATACTTCATTTGATGTTACTGTAGGAACCTCTCTCTTCATTGGAAGCTGAGTATAAGTCTGGAAGCCCCATTTTACTGGAGAAAATTAAGGTTTTCTTTTTATTATTTTACTTTAGTTTTTTTTTTTTTTTTTTTCATTCCATGTTGACCTTTTCTTTTTTGAATTATTTATATTCAACTTAGGTGCTGAGTGAACAATATGCTGCCATCAGAAGAACACGTGGAGATGGGAACTGTTTCTTTCGGAGCTTCATGTTCTCTTACCTTGTATGTTGCATTTTTTTTTTTTTTTTTTTTTTTTTTTTTTGTGTGTGTGTGTATTACAGCATCCTACTTTCATTTATTTTTATTAAAGCATTGTATTATAAAAAATCTTCCCAATTGTAATCCTTTTTAGATGACATTGCTATAAATGGGAAGATTTTTTTTTAAAGAAAGAAATGGAAGTATGATGCTATAATAAGTTAATAACCATATCAAAATGAAAGTATTTTCAAAACCCTTTTTTGAATATTTTGGTGGGATATTTGTAGCTGATTTGAATGTTTGTTCTTTTTTTTTTTATTTTTTTAACATTAAAGGAACATATTCTGGAATCACAAGACATAGCTGAGGTTGAGCGCATTAAAACAAATGTAGAAAAATGCAAAAAGACTCTTCAGGGCTTAGGCTATGCTGATTTTACATTTGAAGATTTTTTCGCAGTAAGTGATTCTTTCATATTAATTCCTTCTTCTCTAATGATTAATAAATATATTTAATAAAAAGATAATGATCTCTGTCTAGACCATTATACCCTTGAATTGTGTTCACAAGATTTTACATTATTCTGTTGTTATTGATAGGTATTAGAGATATTAGACTAATTGTTAAAACATATTTGATCTTTGTTTTTTTGTATTCGATTTTGTAATATTTTATATTTGTGTCAAAACAGTTGTTCATTGAGCAGCTTGAAAGTGTTGTTACAGGGAATGAAGCTCCTATAAGGTTCGGATCCTAAATTATTTACAAATTTTAATTTTGATTAAAAAAAGTAAACCAAAATGCCTTATTTGAAACCATGAATTTAATAAATCTTTTGTTTTCAGTCATGATGAGCTCATAGTTAGAAGTCGCGATCAGTCAGTATCCGATTATGGTAAGTAGAGTAATTTTCATTTTTCGTCCCTGAGTATAGCTGATTTTTGCAATTTTGGTCCCCAAAAAGTTCTCTTATAATTTTCTTCCTTATTTGAGGTTCTAGTAACTTTTTTGGTTCTTGTTACAAGTAAAGTGACTATTTTTGCAATTTTGGTCTAAAAAATGCAGTCATTAACATTACAAAAACCTCAAATAAGGATCAAAATTGAAAAAAATCTGCTATTCTTGGGGACTAAAAATGCAACTTACTCAAAAAAGTATAGCAATTCTATTTTTACTTTGTGCTTTTGTCACACAAGCTTTCTAGAGCCATATTCAACTTCGAGGACAACGAGGGCATTTTCGTCTTTTTGCACGGACTACGTCCCATGTTTTTGAGTAGGACAAAAGAAATTGCATTTTTTTTGTCTCATTCACATCAAAATCCCAATCCCAATCCAATATACACTAAACACAGTACAACCTGTTTTGTGACCTGTATCTGTCTTGTCCTGTCCAGTCATGTCCTGACAACAGCTGTTGTTGTCCAGTTGTGATGTTTTTCAGATTCGTGACCTCTGGAGAAATAAGAAAACGTTCGGAATTTTTCGAACCATTCATATTCGGTTTAGCAAACTTAACCGTGGAACAGGTTTGTATTTTATTGTTATTATTATTATTTTTTTTTTTAAAAAAAAATCTAATAATTAAAATTTTAAATGTTGTATAGTTTTGCAAGACATCAGTGGAACCAATGGGTGAAGAAAGCGACCACGTCCACATTACAGCATTGTCCGACGCGTTGGGGGTACCGATTCGTGTTGTGTATCTTGATCGTAGCTCTTGTGACACCGGGGGCATAAGCGTAAATCACCATGATTTTGTTCCAGCCTCTGATGACAATGACACATCATCAAGTGCTGCAGGGGGCTCTGACACAAACTCAAACCCAATCCCGTTCATTGTCTTGTTGTACCGACCGGGTCATTATGACATACTGTACAGAAAGTGAAACTCTCGTGTATTCTGGTAATCTCCTCCCTCTTCTTGATATAGCTGTACTGTGTTTGGATTGTATTGGACTTGGATCAGCTTTTCCACCTAAAAAGGTGGGAAAGAGATAAAAAGTTGCAACATTTTTTTTTTTAATCTCATTGAAAAAGGTGAGATGAAATTGGTGTTAAGGAAGGTGGTTTTAGGGTGGAGTTTGGAACTAATAATGAAGTTATTGTAGGTAATAATAATAGGGCGTGGATGAAGAGCTGAAGGGGAGTTGGGAGTTAGGGTTTGAAAACGTTTTTTTTTTTTTTTTTTTTTTTCATTTTGTAAGTGAATACAAGGTGTTAATGTTTTCTTGATGAGATAAACGAACGTGTTTGACATTTGGTCTTATATTCATATTAACCCCAGGCTTTTACTTTCACTTTCACTTTCACCTACATCGTAACAAGTAATTATTTTTCTATTGTTCATTAGACTAGGCGGAGTGGGTGTGCCAAACCCACTCACCAAGGGGGCTCTTCAAGCCGAAGGTGCTGGTGGAGGGACTCCTTGACTAGCTATGACCAAGACTTGACCACCTTGACTAGCTTTGACCAATATTTTATACATTTAAACTCATTCTTTTTTAAAAAATAAAACCAGCCTTTTATAAAAAAAATTCAAAATTTCTTCCAAATATGTTTGTTCGTACCATTCTATCATCTAGAAAGGTCACTAGGACTGTAAATAAACCGAATAAACACGAACATGGCTTGTTCGTATCGTTCGTTTAAGTTAGCCGAACAAATGAATGAACACAAACGGATAAACGAACAAGTTTTCTTGTTCATATTCTTTCGTTTAACAAATTGTATTGTTCGTGTTCGTTCGTTTATGTTCATGAACATGTTAAATGAATATAAATGAACAAAGATAAATAAATATAATTTAAACATGTGAACATAAATGAACATATAATATATTAATGTAGTTAAATACAATTAAACATATATGAACATAAAAGAAACTTATATGGACGAACATAAACAAAAGTAAACAAACAACATAAATGAACGTTCACAAACATAATTGAATGAATGAGATCATTGTTTATGTTCGTTCGTTTAACTAAACGAACGGAAATTTGTGTTCATATTCGTTAATTTATTAAATAAACGAATATAAACGAACTTCCCACCGAACGGTTCACGAACAGTTCGTTGAACGTTCAGTTCGTTAACAACCCTAAAGATCACCCAAAAAAAGTTGGGTTGGTTGGTGAGTCACCCAAAAAAAGCATCGAAAAATGTCAAGTTATAAATACACACTTAACCTTAACATTTTACCATATAATCTCATTCTTTCCCTCAAAACATCTATTAGCTTTCCAAATAAGAAACATGTCTTCAAACCAAACCATAACCCTAAGATGAAACCATAAAAGGTCTTCAAACACTAACAACATGTCTTCAACAAACGCTCTGTAACCGAGGTGTTATAGACTCTTTTATGATCAACCTCTCTATTCACGGTAAGTTATCATTTTCCGGCCATGGCTCCAAATTTGTATCAATGTCACTAATAATTCATGCAATTTCCACAACAAATTTTCCAACATCGTAACGTTTTCCAAACCCAAACCCAAACTAGTTCCCAAATCCAACTCGAACACGATCCCACATTTAACCTTTTGAGACGGTTCTTGAAACCCAAATTGTTTCACAACCAAATTTTCAAACCGAACCATGACACTTGTATGGCAAAGATATAAATTCTTCCGACGAGGGGCCCATGCCACAAGTTGAACCGACGAGAAGTCCATGCCTAGAAGAAGCAAGTCGTCCGAAACAACCCATAGTCAATCTTCTGAGGGCCTGTAAATATATATGGAGCCATAGATTCCTATCCGAGAGAGAGAGAGAGAGAGAGAGAGAGAGAGAGAGAGAGAGAGAGAGAGAGAGAGAGAGAGAGAGGACTCTAATACATATAACAACTTATATGGCCGTGTTGCATTGATGTGAGATATACTAACATTCCCCCTTAGAGTCGGAGGCTTGATGATGATAGACATGGATGTGCTGAGCCACGAGGTGTGGGACGTCAGCTCTATACCATGTAAATATATATGGAGTCGAAGATTTCTCTCCAAAAGAGCCCTTGTGAAGAAAATGTGGACTCTAACATATATAGTCATTTATAAGACCGTGTCGTATTGATACGAGACACACTAACATGACCATGTTGGGTTTGACCTCAACACCGCCGACCCATATGAAGTGTGATCTCGTCCTATGAGAATAGATAACGCAAAAAAGAAGCTCAAAAGTGTTGTTTTTTCATCTAGTAACATTGAGGTCATAAAGGAGTTTTAAGATGGGAACACTAAAATCGACAAAATCTTGGAGGTAGATGAAATCAAACAAAAAATACGAGCACTAAAACTCTTTGATGAAAGACGAATCGAATTTGTCCGAGGAGACTCAGATTGCAAAGGTAAAGACGAATCTACCCAAAATTTTTAATCTGACGAAGTAGTTTATTAAGTCATATTTTAAAGTTTAGTATTAAATCACATTTTTATGTTTTAAGTCATTTATTAAGTTATATTTTAAGTCATTTGTTAAATTGTGTTTTTAGTTAATATAGTTGTTAAAAAGATAAGCAGAATTAATAATTATATATAAAAAGTGATATGTCATGATAATCACACCACCATTCACTAATATGAGTAATATCATGTTTAGGTGATATGTAAAAAAAGTATGTTCCAACATGTTATGCACACCACTACTCTCTAAAATTTTAAATAATATATATTTTTCTTATTTGCGAACCAGGTCGACAACTTTTTATTTTATTTTTGTATTGAATAGTTATTATCCTTACAACTTTTATAATATTGAAGACGTACAAGAAACTGTTTTTATATGATGCATGTATATAATTATTTTTATATTAAATATTAGATACATTTTACTTGTAATTTTTATGTTAAGTAACATAAACACTAGCACTTGATGATCGGATTTCAAAACTTTGGTTACTAACAATCATATAATAAAATAATTATTTCTTCAGAATCCATTATAAATAAATCATCCATATTAATAAACGGATTTTGCGCAATACCTTTGCCTAACAAAATTATTTTATAATAGGGTTTCACTATGCAAAATTTTTTCTTAATAGTTTTGTATAACAAAATTTAGTGGCGGATCTAGAATAAAAAACTACGTGGTTCTCTAACAGATTTCAACCAAACCGGTTCAAAAGAAAATCCGTTTCAATCGGTCGGTAACATAAAAAAAATAACTAGTTCAACATTTATAAAAGTTGGTGGTGAAACAACCGAGTCAAATCAGTATTTCATTATTTTTTTTACTAAAATCAGTTTATACGGATAGTAAGTTGGAAGCATGAAAGAGGAAACAACTATTTATAATGGAGAATTGCCTCACAACTTTTCTTCATGGAGTCGATGAGTGATTCTTTCATATCAAAAAAATATAATATGCTTTCGATTATCTACCGTTTATATCACTTTTTTCCATCAGTTTTTTTGTCAAATATATTAAGGTAGGTCTTTCAAAATATTTAAAAAGTATGTTCTAAATATTTTTTAAATATAACTTATTGTAACATTTTAAAATTTAGGTGGATCAAGTGACCCATCTTTACATTAACTAGCATCGTCCGTGTAAGAGATTCATATAATATTGATACATTTTCAAAGTAAGATTTTTTTTTTTTTTAATTTTTTATTAATAAAATAAAACAATTTGCAGTATAAACATAATTAAGACTTCTCGGAATAGTATACAATTTTAAAAATTAATGATTAAAATGAAATTTTCAAAAAAATTTCATTTCACATCTTCACCGAGCATTGGCAGAGGTTACGGGATAACCCAAAACATAAATACGTAATTACCTTGTTTTTCTATTTATCGTTTTTTTTTTTTTAAAAACAACAACAAATCCCAGCCACTCAGCTACCTTGAATCCTTTTGCAGAAGTTTCTTACTTAAAGAAATTTAAAATGTAAAAACAAAAAACCTTTTTAATTTGTTTTTCATGACCTTTATATAAAATGTCTTATATATGATTGCTTATAAATTATCTTAAGCACCAAATCATTGAAAAAACTCAAAGCAAGAGATGGTAATTAACCTAGCTAAGGGAATATATGGTAGAATCTTAATTTTTAAGAGATTTGAATTTTTATAAGGGTTTGAATTTTGAAGATCTAAATTTTATCATACTTTTTGGTTGAAATCTTTGAATTGTTGTGTTGAAAAATAAAAATGATCATTTTATCATTTTGTTTAAAATAATAATAAATATTAATAAAACCTTAACTTTAATAAGGCAATTAGATTTACATATAAACATTTTACCAATATTTAATCCACTACACGTGTTCATAACTTTCAAATAATTTAGTTTTGGTACATTCCATACACACATTCACAAACTTCTAATTATAACAGTGTACTTTAAAAGTGCATTAATATAGCTGGGAGCAGTTTTGTTTTTTTACATACAAAAATGACTTATCACAAACAAATGGTACCTGTTTAAAATTCACAAATGGTACTGAACATGCATTTTTTCAGTTAAAACCAATGTATAGGTAATATAATAATAGCAACCAACTTACATTCTTTTACAAATATAGACAACTTCCGATCCAAAACTTGTAAAATGATACTCTACTTACTTATTTGTTTATACCAATACACAAATATAGATGGTTGCACAATCCACTACCTCCAAAATTCAAAAGCAACAAGATTACAATGTTTTTGTTCCATCCATACATACCATCATTGTTGAACACCATACGCTATTACCATGATGGTGTTAGTCCCATCTTAAACCAATATAGAAGAGCATTGATTTCATTACCGATTTTAGTAAGAAAACATTGATTTTAGCCAGAAATCGCAAAATTTCATAATATTTGGGGAGAGAAAAAAGGAAAAGATTGAAGAATGGTACATGCATGAAGGCGACCATTGTTGTGCGACGGTGGCACCAAAGGTGTGGATCATTAATCAAACTAACTTACACCTTTCAAGCAAAACAAAAGAAAAATTAAGAGGCATGTCATAAATTAAGAGGTATAAATTCAAATGTTACCAAACACTCTTAGGATGCGTTTGACGTGTCATAGCTATCCGATAAGCTAGTTTATTTTTTCGAGCTTTCTAAGTTGTTATGTTTGGCAAACAAAAAAGTAGCTTAAAAGCTAGCTTTTTAAAAAGTTATTTAGACTAGCTTTTTAGGAGTTTTTTGTAAAATTTTCCAAATACACCCCTTAATTAATTATAAAAACGCATTCTCTTACATATCATTTTATGTCATTTTATATCTTTCAATTAGTTTTATCAAACAATATTTTTTATCGGCTAACTTTTCATGTAGCACCTGGTTCTGGTACGTTTGACCTATCTAAGTAATTTATATTTTTAGCCTTGGACTCGGCGAGTTGTAGGCCCGACTCGCCGAGTAGAGTCGAGATTGTGAGCACGTTTAAGTTGGCGACTCGGCGAGTCTACATTCTAGACTCGGTGAGTCCCCCCCTGTTTGGATGAAACCCTAATTTCAAGGGTTTGCACCCTATTTAAATCAACCTTATGCACCCCAAGCCCGACTCCTTCACCCTCAGAGCTCCTTATATCGACCTAACCCCCTTTTCTTGTGAGATTGAAGTGTTTTGGTATGATTTCTTGAAGATTTTGAGAGAAGAAGGAGAGTAGATCAAGAGGAGAAGAAGGAGGCCAGATATCTTGGTGTTATTTCAGAGATTCATCGAGGTATAACTCAGTTTCCTTCTATTTTTATGCTTAAAGTCCCTTAGAACACCATTAAAGTCCTTCTTGAGCCATTTTCCAAGCTTGATTATGGATTAGAGATTGTAATGAGTTGATTAACCTCTAGATCTAAACTTGTTTGAGCTCCAGAAGCTCAGATCCATGGCCTTTATGGGAGTAAATCGCTTGAATGTCCTAGATCTACCATTTTAGCCTTTATTAAGCCTTAAATCCCCATCCTATGCATGTATACACGTAAAGTTGGAAACTTTACGTGTAAAACCTACCCTAAGAGCCCAGATCTATGTATGGTATGAACTGGATTCAAGCAGAATCGAGTATATAGTAATTGGATGTGAACGACTCGGCGAATCGAGTCGCGAGTCCCCAAGTTTTCCTTTTTTTCGTGTTTGCTGAGTGGAGTTGTGAGTCATGGGTGGAATCAGTGAGTTGGAAGCCAGACTCATCCTTGGAGGGACTCGGCGAGTCAATTCCCTGACTCGGCGAGTCCAAGGCAATCTTCTTACCTCAAGAACAGACTCGGCGAGTTGTTCATACAACTCGGCGAGTTGCAACTTAGAGTGTTCATCAGATGAAGATGAACTCGACGACTTGTTCATGCAACTCGGCGAGTAGGATGAAGGACTTTTGGGCATTAGTTTAGAAGGAGAACTCGTCGAGTTAATGCCTAACTCGACGAGTAGAGACGGGATTAAGGACAATCGAATGGGTAGGGACTCGATGAGTTGGCAAGCCAACTCGGGGAGTCGGGTCAACTGGAAGTTGACTTTAACTTGGACTTTGACTTGGTCAAGGGTAAAATGGTCATTTTACCCTAAGTACAGCTAGCAGTGTTTGACTGATCGTTTTGTGGGAGTTATAGCCGGAGGATTTCTGGAGCAGCAGCAGCGGCAACAGTCAAAGGATTCCCGCACAGTTCAACAGCTACTACGAGGTGAGTTACCTTCCAGTAGCGGTGGGTCTAAGGGCACAATACCGGCTCACAAGTAGGAGACGTATGATAGATGATTGTCTTTGTGATATCATCTAGGTTTGCTACCACCTGATATGTTATATGCTAGCATGATATGTTGTATATGATAGTAATAGAGTTCGGTTGTTAGGACCGAAGGGTAGTCAGACACCCCAGATACGTTTGACAGTATGTGATGATATGTTTGCATGCTGGCCTGTTTTGTTATATGCGATAGAGGTGGTAAGAGGGGATTAGTCCCGAGGTTCGGTTGTTAGGACCGAAGGGTAGTCAGCACCCCAGAATAGCTCAACATGGGTAGGTCAGCGCCCCAAAATGGCTTGACACGGGAAGAACGACACCCCATAATGGCCGCATGGGTAGGTCGGCACCATAGAATGGCCATACCGGGTAGGTCAGGCACCCCAGAAATGTCTGGCAGTATGTATGTGATATGATTGTATGGTATGTGGTATGATGGGGGAACTCACTAAGCTTCGTGCTTACATGTTTACAGTTTTGGTTTCAGGTACCTCTTCGTCGAATGGGAAGGAGCTGGCGCGGTAGCAGCACATCATACACACACAATGTTTTCCACATTTATGGGATTGTTCTGGGATTTATACTCTGACATTTGATTGATTACATGTTTTGGTTTTCAGATATAGTAAATGTTTATGAAAATGGTTTGATTAGACAATGTTTATTTGCAAATGATCTTACTAAATATTGATTGAAAAATGAAATTTTTGGACGTGAAAAATGGGTCGTTACATTTTAGCTACCAACTAGTTTTTTATTTAACAACTAATTTTTCAGCTATCAACTAGATTTTTAGCTAACAACTAGCTTTTCAGCTAGTACGTCAAACATAATCTTAATCTGAAAAATTAAAAGTCTGTCTCTTAAATTTTCAATTAAAAGTGGACCAAACAAACCCTAAGCTTTTATAATAGCTCGTATCAAGAAGTGTTAATTAACAACCTCCATAAAAAAACTTAGCTTTAGATGTTTGGGGTGTATTTCATTTTTTTTTTATTAAATTATTGATTATTTAAAATACCAATAAGTTAAAAAAAATATTTGACAAATAAAAATGACTTCTTCACATAGCTAATGGACGAGTTTTCTCCACATAACTAATGGACGGGTATGGTTATTTTCTTTTAACTTCCAAAACTTTTATGACATTTTGAAATAAAAAATAATATATTATTTTTAATGGGCTTATACTCTCTTCTCTTTTTCATCTCTTATTTCATATTCATTGTTCATTTTACAACTATAAGTAGAGTTCATTTTACAACTATAACACAGAGACACAGGGTAACTTGTTTTTGCCGTAATCTATTATGCGGTTTTGGATTAAAAAGAAGAAAAAAAATCATGATTTATACTAACCCAGGGATTCATCATCACCCCCATGTTCCTTGTCTTCTTCTTTTCATTTTTCCGTGTTCCATTTGGTACACGACAATACATGCATAATTATTAAATTTAAGTTTTTTTTTTGATATGTATTCGATTGATTTTATGTAGGACTTTGGTTCATTTATGTAACACCCGAATTCCTTGAGGTATTTCTATTTTAATTATGTAATTTAAAAAGGTTGAGTCTGATTGCCACGGCATGATGAAGGCACCATCACGATGTGGCATATCTGGAATGTTTGTGGATTCTTAATTTTGTTCCCACGGCGTGGCCACATGTTGGCCACGACGTGGTGACCATCTGATGAGAAAGCCCTAATTTCCGGGTATTTAAAGGAAGGTATGGGCTAAGGTTTGTTTACCCTTAGCCTGCATCACTCTCAAACCTCAGAACCCTAACCTAAATTCCTTTTGGTGATTCTTGAGCTATCTCTAGTGTTTTAGTGCATTTTGAAGGAAGTAAAGGAAGACTTAGAGCAAGAAGCAAGCCAACAACACTCCTCAATCTATGGAAACACCTTGCTGGACGATTTGTAAGGATTCTTGATCTAATATTTTAGTTTCTTCTTAGTGGATCTAAGGTTATTTTTCATGTTAGCACCCTTTGGTGGTTTTTGAGTGAAACTAAGAGATAAAGTTTGCAATTTTATTATTTCTTTGAGTCCCAAGATTATCATATCTCATAGATCTAAAGTTTGTTGTGGTTTGGAAATCATGCATGAGTTTGAGCCCTTTTCATCCATATTTTTGACCTAAAATGGAATAGACATGCATGTTGTAACATCCCAAAAATGAGGGAAAAATTTTATTTTTAAAACCATCCAAAAATCCGTAAGTTTTACAATTAAGTTCCTAAAAGTCATTATCATGAATCAGAGTATCCCAAAATCATAAAAACACATAAAATCCATGATGATGTGCACATTCAAACCTTCACCTTTCCTCTGTCATCTGAAATACCTGAAACCATAAAATCAAACGGTAAGCCAAAGCTTAGTGAGTTTCCCCAAAATACTACCACACAACATATAACAACATGCATATTGGGTCCATATTCATCAGACTGAATTACCCCTGTGCCCATAGTATGACTCTGGTTTGCCCACATAGCCCACAACTCATGTCTAGATTGCGCCCGAGTCTACATCATAAGTATGGTTTACCTTTCTGGCCCACAGATCATGTCTGGATTTCTCCCAGGTTTGTTGGCTTCAGTATAGAGTAGTCATGCCACAACTCAACCACACTATGTTGACATATGCAACAGATAAATATATAAACAACAAGAGATAATCATGCAGATCTAGCAAATCACTACAATATAACAGCATCCTATATATCGGGATACACAGCCTAATGGATCAACATTGGTGCCTTTACCCCGCAATTACAGTGAGAAAAACTCACCTCACAGACTAACAAATAGTTGAACATATCATTGCTCTAAATGTTGCCTCTATAAATCACCTATACAATTAGCAGATACCCAAACTCAAACTACTATACAAATTACCTAAAATGCCCTTAAGTCAAACCTGGTCAAAATTCAACCTTCATCTAGTCGCCACGTCGTCGCCATCCTTGGCCATGCTGTGGCCGCTAATCGACAAAACATACGAGCTTACCCGAGTCGCATTGTCGTAGCGACCTAAGGCCACGTCGTGGGCACTAGGCTCCTAACAACTTAATCAGTTAAGCTGTTTTCTTTGATTCTAAGAGTTCCAAAGCTCAGATCTGGTCCATTCTATGGTCCAAGTGGATAAAGTTTCATAACTTGGCTTAACCCAAAAAGAAGGAAAGCACAACTTGGCTTAAAGATTTGCATTCTATCCCTTTAGACTCTCTAAGAGATAGAGATCTTATTCCTAGGTCTAAAAGGGGCAAAACATAACTTGGCTTAAACCAATAAGCACTTAATCTTGAAGACATCTAGTCCAACGCTTCCAGAAAGGTTTCTAACATCATAAATAACATAAAAAATCCATGCTTTCTAGACATGCATGTCCAATGCATGTCTTGAACTCCCAATAGGTCAAAAAGAGGGTTTATGGCCAAAATCCATGCATGACACCAAAACTCAATACTAATCCAGATCCAAAGCACCAAATACCCTCAATGGCCTCGAGATTCATAAAGTTGAAAACTTTATGAGATCTAACCACTCCAACCAACAAGAACATGAATATTTTAAGGATAAAGCTCAAGATCTAGCAACCTATCATGATAAAAATCGAGTCTTAGACACTTACAAAGGTCCAGAAGAGTGCTACAACAAAGGATGAGGACTTGCTTGTTGGATATTAGCTCACTCATTCTTCTTTATTCCTTTAATGGCTTTAAAGGACACCAAAAATATCTTAATAAATGAAGAAGGGGATTAGGGTTTCTCAAGTCTCAAGGAGGCTGAGGGTGAGCAAACCCTAGCCTCCTCATTCCTTTAAATAGGGAGAAAAACTCGGAAAATAAGGTTTGCCAATTATTAACGGCCATGCCGTGGCCATATACTACCACACTGTCGTGGCTTAAATGAACCCGGGATCTTATCTTGATTTGCCATGTCGTGGTGCCTCCACCACGTCGTGGCAAACCCTAAAATGCCAAAAAATGAAAATGCAAAGTACCGTGGGATCCGGGTGTTACAACTTTCCCCCACTTGAATCAGACTTTGTCCTTGAAGTCTGCCACCGTCAATAACTCGGTAATGCTCTATCATCTTGTCCTTTAGCTCCCACATCCACTTAGAACCATTCCAGTGTTGCCACTGCAACTTCGCCAGGTTCACCACTTTATTGCACAAAGTCTTTGTTTTTTGTCAAGGACCGTAATCGGTCTCTCCACATAGTTCAGATGCTCATCGACTTGAATGTCATCCAAAGGAATCACCGCAGAATCATTGGCTACACACTTCCATAATTGAGATACATGGAAAGTGTTGTAGATTTGTCTAAGCTCCTCAGGTAAATTGTAACACCCCTAATCTAGCATACCAAGAAAGGAAAGAAAAAACACCAAGTCAAGAGGTCTACTCGTCGATTCTAGGGAGGAACTCGACAAGTAGAAGCGAGTTCCGTGTCGCGGATTAAGTGGCCGACTCGGCGAGTCGGGGGACTGAATAGTCGAGTTTGGCCTGGGTTAGGAAACCTTATATTTGGGACTTGGTCCCCTATTTAAGCATCATATTATCATTCCCTCAGCCTCATCTTCAGCCTCCAGACCCCAAATCCTCACCCATGAAACCCTAGTGCATCTTATGAGTGTTTGGGCTACCTCTATGTGATTGTGTACTCTTGAAGAGGAAGAAGGAGAAGAAGGAAGTTGGAGGTTCAAGAAGGAGGAAGTAGATCCAGAAGATACACTCTAGTGGCTGCATTTCTTGGTAATAAAGTCTTCATCTTGGCTTTTGATTTAATAGATCCCTTTATTTCCCCTTTTATGAAGATTTTGGTCCATGAATGGGTGCTTGTGGGATTTGGACGTCCCCAAGCAAGATCCTTCCAGATCTGAGAGTATTGTAGATAGTTAAGGCATAAAGTTGGATGCTTTATGCTATTAGAACTTCACATGCAAAGTTTAAGAGGTTGTTATGGCCTTTTGAGCAAAAAGGGCCATGCATGGATGTAAAGTTAGTGACTTTGTGGGTTATTCCGACCCTAGGAGGTTAGATCTAGGTCCTGGATACCTTGTGTTTGTTATTTCGACCCTAGGAGGTTAGATCTAGAGTCGGAGTACATAACATATTTCCTAACGACCTACTAAGATAAGTCTATCCCTAACCGCGATGAGCTGCGTCCTACTATAACGGTGAAATCATATGCCGAAGTGCTGAGCCAACAGCTGAGCCATCTCAGTCATGTCTACAATGACCTCATCCCTCTCATGATCTGCTTGCACGACACGTGCTTCCATGGCGAACAGTTGTTGCCGCAAGTCGGCAATCTCGGCTTCTGGGGATCGATTATCCCTCGCAGGATTCACTAGTGGGACGTGGTGATCCTGTTGCACTTCGCTAACAGGAGATGCGACGTGATCCACGTCCGGGGCCTGATCCTCCTCCATGTCATCGTCAGAATCCTCGAACTCGTAGTCGGTGTCCATGTACTCGTCAGGTTCAACACCGTGGACTCCCTCTTGATTCCCTTCTGGTTCGTCTTCGAGTATCCCGTGTGCCCCTAGGGCTTGGTGAAACTGAATGCCCTGATGCTCTCCCTCCATAAAGACTGGGAGAAAGTATACGAATAAGCTATCGCTTTCCTACGACTCTACCGCTATTGCACAAGCTAAACAGGCGTTCTCTTTTCGGTAGTAGGGGTATAGTTTTAGGTTCCCTAGCTATCCCGATCTCATCAAGACGTGTGTTAGTTTTACTTTGGAGAGAATGTAGTTGATCAAGCTACATCCACTCCTTGGTATCACTAAGAACTGTCCCGAGTTAACCGAGATACCAACATTATTGTGTTTGATTCGGCGTTATGTTCTTATTCCTAATGCAAGCAAGCGTGTTTTATTTACTTGTTTTGTTCAGAGTTATGTTAGTCCCTCTTTTTGGTTTATAGTTGCATATCAATGTGTGGCTCGACATGCTAGTTCACTATAAACAAAGCTCTGATACCAACCTGTCACACCCCCGAACCAGACGGCGGAAACGTTCGGGAGCTGTTGTGACTCAATTGAATACCATCACAATGAATATACATGAAACATAACATCTTTCGTCACCAACATTTGAATATTACAACTGATAGAGTTTACATCCATTACATTGTCTCAAAACATTACATTCCCAAAAATAAATTGTTCAGTTCGTTAATAGATAAACTGCAAGCCATCACTGAGTACATTTTCCTTTGATTCACTGGTTACCTGAGAATACAAGTATTTTGAAAAAAAAACGTCAACATGTGAAATGTTGGTGAGTTCATAAGCGATATTTAGGAAAACAATGTTTTGTATCATTTTGAAAACTACCAGAAAATTCGATATTTTCTGAAAAGAAAAGCTTTTGAAAACATTTGTGAAGATCCATAGGTATGCTTGTTTGTTTCTATATTTGTAAAAATTGTTCATTAAACTTGTATACATTTCGAAACCGTATGTATTGAAAAACCCTAGGAAAACCCGATGTTTTTCCTACTTCTCTGAATTCCATGAAGTTAAAATAAAACCATTGTAACGCGTGAAGTCATTAATTCCAGGCGACGTCGGATTATTTTTGCGCATGATTAATTGCTATAAACAAGCGTTACACAAACGACCAGTTTATAACTATACTAACGATCCCGTAGGCGTCGTCCATACTAATCACGTTATCCAACCGCCCTGACTCCGAGTAATCCCACATCCGAAGAGAAAGAGGACACGAAGACCCCGATGTCTCCATTAACCGGTTGGGGATAAAAAAAAAAAAGGGGTACGAGGGGCCCTTGACCCGCCTCGCATGAAATACCGACTTTACTAGCAATACCATAGGACCCTTGGGGACCAATAGTATAAAAGCCATTGAAAGTCCTTTTACGCTGTGTTAGATCATGTAAGACCCAACAACTCGTAAGGTAGAAGTCTTCGGGCCTTAAGATCAGGTCATTGGGCTAGCTAGGCCCAACAAACAAGATTTTACACTTTGGGGCCCAAAGATGGTGCGTAGACGTCTGTGCACTCTCACGTGTATATTGAATTACCAAATATTTTCGTGTATGAATCGAGTTATTGTCGTGTTAGTATTTTCGGATTGTTATTGATTCGAGACCGAATCAATTCGTTTAACAACAATTTTTGGTATTGTTGTGTATTGTATTACGTAGGTAGTCGCGGTTCCAATATTTGATCAAGTTGCGTGCATTGAATTAGCCTTGAAAGTTTTCTGTTTTCAGCCCCTCATTGTTTGTAAAATTTACTCTTTTCAACCCTCTAATTAAATAATTTTCCGGTTTGGTCCTTAAATCATTTTTCTTGACATTTTACACCAAAAATTATTGAAATTAATATTTTTCAGCATATTTTTCATTGAAAATAGTTTAAGTCCCTGAAATTGCAGTTTTCTCGGTTATAGCCCCTCTTTTTCGCAGTTTTTACAATTTTGGCCCAAATTGGAAAAATTTTGCAACTTTGGTCCTTTTTAAATTGGAAAAGCATTTTAAACCTTTGAAAAGTACTTGGAACCTTAGTAGTCCACTGTTTTACAGAAAAACACAGTTTTGGCCCTCCAAAACAGAAAATTTCGCATAATGGGCCCTATTGGGCCGAAATTGTCATTTTTAGCCCATTAAGCTTGAAATTTATATTTTTAATCCTCCAAATGAGTATATTTTCAGAAAATATTTCATTGAAACTGTTTTGACACTCCTCATCCATCAGAATTCGTGATATGACATTTTGGGCCCTTTAACTTTATATTTTTATCATTTTATGTCCAAAAATTGAGTTTTTAGTCCAAATAAAATGTTATTAAGCCATTTAGCTATTTTTCTTGGAACACTTTGTATGTAGAAATATACTTGATGCTAGTATCATTAATCATAAAGTATATCTCGGTTTTTAGGGGTTTTAAGGCTAGATCCAACATTATAACACACAAAAACACACATATAAGCATAGAAATCATACAAGGCATACAAAACATATATAGATCTACACTTTCACTTGTATTACCCCCCCCCCCCCCCCCCACACAAAACTCATAAAAACAGAAAATAGGGGGTATGAAACTCACCTTAGGGTGTGGTTTCGGTTTTGGAGGAGAAATGGAAGAAAGTTTGGTGATTTTTCCGCCCTAGCACCCTTTGATGAAGATCTCGGCCTTGAGGTGTTTCTAGGATACAAGATCATGATTTCTCATGAGTTAAGAAGAGATTTTTGATAGATCAAGGAACCTAGATCATAGAATTTAGTATAACCTTACCTTGGAGGGTGATTTTTGTGAAAAATCTCCTTGGATTGCCCTTATTTCTCGAAAATTTTATGAAGAGAGGGGAGGTGTTCTTAGAGAGTGTTTGATATGTAAGGAGTGATGAAAGTGTGTGTGTGTGTGGGTGCTTTCGGCCGAGGTCAAGAAGAAAGAGGAGAGAAATGGTTGAGTTGACATTCATAGATGTATGTTGGTCCATGCATGGAAGTATGTTGGATATAAGTGAGGTGGCATGAAGAAGTCAACTCCTCACCACTTCTTCTTGGGCTTGGGCCTTGGGCCAAGAATCTTGAAGGAAAAGGAAAATTTGGGCTTTTTGCCCCTAAGTCCAATATTAGAGTTAGTTTGGGTGAGTTTTAACATAAAAGAATATAGTATGATTTTTACATATTTGTTGGACTAGTTTAGGTTATTCATGGATCAAGCTTTTAATTCATTTCATTCTAGGCCCAATATGGCCCAAAATGTTGAAATAAATGAATGTGGGTCCAATTAGAGCCCATTTAAGGTTCTAAGCCCATGATAGTCAAATTGGAAGCTTATTGGTCCATTGAGTCCAATAAGGAAGTCCTAGTCCAAAATGGACCTAAACAAGAACTTCTAGGGTTTCCAATTGCTTGTTGACTATTTGTAGTACTTGTATGATATATTTGATTGAAATTTTTGATGTCATATAATAAGCATCACACATGCTCTTAAGTTTTTGATTCAACATTTTACTTGAGTATAGAGATTACAAGACACAAAATTTCTAGTTGTGACAGTCCCGATGTGTTGAAGGTGCACTAGACGAGTTCACAGAGAACTTGACGAGTATAATCGAAGTCTAGAGTTTTGTGTGGATTGTGGGACTCGATGAGTTGGTGGGTCAACTCGGCGAGTTGGGTCAACTCGGAGTGTTGACTTTGACCCGGGTTGACTTTTGAGAGTATTGTGGTCTAAATGTTATTTTAGGTATTGATTGTTCGGGAAACCGAAGGGTCAGCAGTTCAGAAGTTGCCGGTTAGCAGTAAGAAGTGTTCAGCTAGTCTTCAGCAGTGTGAGGTGAGTCTCCTCACTGTGTGCATGGGTTTACGGCCACAATGCCGACCCATTATGTTTATGTTTATGTTTATGTATAAAAGGAAGACCCAAGGGTTAGCCCTATGCAATTATTGTTATATGTTTTGGGTTACGACCTGATACCGAGCGAGGCCCGAGGAATGTTAGGATGCTAGAGGTCTTTGAGGTTCTTGCATGTGTCAGTACGATAGGTTCCAGACCAAGGGTCCGATGTCGGGGTAAGCCTGAAATATGATAGATAATAGTATTTCTCCGAACCAGGGGCCGATGCCGTGGTAATCCCGAGGAAGATTCTTATGATGTATGTTAGATTATACTTGTTGTCTACGTGATACTTGTATGTGCCTGGTAGGGAGGTGAGTATGGGCGAGGTACCGTATCTCATCACTAGCTAAGTATGGATGGGGTTCCATATCTCGATGTTAGCAGAGTGGGGGCGAGGCCCGTGATAGGAAGGATGTGAGTGTGGGAAGGGGGGGGGGGGCGTATCTCACTACTAGTAGGAGCATGGATGAGGTTCCACTACTTCAGTAGTAGACCAGGGGCGGGGCCCAAGTTAGACGTGGCCTTAGATCAGGGTACAGTTAGAGTATGTTGGGATAAGATCGATGCCAGGGTTTAGCCCGATGCAGTTTATATGTTCCCGGACTTCGGTCCGATGCCGGGGTGGTCCCAAGAAGTAGTTAAGTATGCGTGATGTATTTGAGATTCATGCATGTTATATGATATGTGTCAAGTGTTCCGGGCTTCGGTCTGATGCCGATGCAAGCCTGATGTATGATAGATTGTATACTATGTATTATGTGTTTTGGGGCAAGCCTGGTGCAGATTATGTGATTAAGTTATGTGTTATGATAAATGTTATGTTGTGCATGTGCTGGGGTGAGCCTGATGCCCATGCGGTCGGTTGTCGGGGTGAGCCCGATGTTGAACAGGAGTTCGATGCCGGGTAAGCCGATGTCGGGATTCGTCCCGATGCAGTTAGGAGTAGTCCCAGAGTTATGTTATTTGTTTTATGTTCTTTTTATGGTATGTAGTAGGTCGGGGAACTCACTAAGCTTCGTGCTTACGGTTGTCAGTTTTGGTTTCAGGTACTTCCGGTAGCAGATGAAAGAGCGCGGGATGATTACATGGCACCCACTAAAAAGTTTAGCCTGGGATGTATACTCTGATAAAATCAACAAGTGTTTTGAAAGATACTCTAAATTATATATAACCCTTTTAGTACAATTGAAATGATTTAACATTTATGATTTAGTAATGTTTTAAAAAGAAAATTTTGGTCATGATTTTTGGGATGTTATAAGTTGGTATCAGAGCCTTGGTTTGAGGGATTTGGGTACACTCTTGGGTGTATCCGAACTCAAACTGAGGACTTGGTATGACAATTTTCAAAAGAGAATCATTTTTATAAAAGAGTTTGGCAAAAAGGAAAAGAACTTTTAGCAAAGAAAAGAACCCTGAAAAGTGAAAAGAACTTTGAAAATAGAAAAGGGTGTGGTGCATGCAATCAGTCGGGCTCAAGTATGTAACATCCGGATTCCCAGGTATCCTATTTTGAGTATTTATATTGAAAGTTAGAGAGGAACTCGGCGAGTTGGCGCTCAGACTTGCCGAGTGGGATCGCGCATTTCTAGTCTGATTTAATGAAGGACTCGGCGAGTCGATGGATGGACTCGGCGAGTCCGCGCTGTTAAGTGAAAACCCTAATTCTTGGGGTTTGCGCCCTATTTAAAGGCCATTATAGCCTCCATTGCAGCCATTTCACCCCTGAGAACCCTAGAGAGAGTGAGAGTGTGTTGGTGGTGCTTGAGGAAGGCTAACTCACCATTTCTTGAGTGTTTTAGCAAAGGAAAGGTGGTTCCATCAAGAGGAGGTCAAGGGGGCTGCAGATCTAAGGTTGTCTAGTTCAGATCTACACTATTGAGGTATCAAATAGAACTTCCCTTCTGTTTTGGGCTAAAATCTATGATTTAGGGTTTGCTATAAACCTTTTAAGGCTTGAAAGGTTGAGTTTATGGTCCTTTGCTGGGTTAGACCTCAGATCTGGACTCATAGAGGTCCAGAGAACCTTTCCCATTATGCTTTATGCTTGTTCTTGGAGGACTGGAGACTAGGTTGCCATTTTTAGATTTATTTCTCCATTTATGGCTTGTCATGGGTTGCAAGCACGTAAAGGTTGGACCTTTACGTGACCTTTAAGCACTGGAAGGCCAGGTCTATAGTTTGGTAAATCAGATCTGATCTCAGAAGTTCATTTGAGAGTTTTTATGGGAGCAACTCGCCGAGTCCATAAGTGGACACGACGAGTCGAGTCGGGGTTGCCCCGCGATTCGTGACAGGTGTAACTTGTCGAGTGGAAGGATGACTGGATGAGCCATGAGAGGCTGAAGGGATTCAGAGGACCCGCATGGACTCGCCGAGTCGCACATGTGCACTCAACGAGTCAGATCAAAGTTGACCGTTGACTTTCGTTGACCTTAGGATTCTGGTCAAGTTTGATTCAGGAGAGTTCTGGGAAGGGTAGAATGGCCTTCTACCCAGTATGTAGATAAGAGATCATGAGAGTGTATTGATCGGGAATGTTATTTGAATAATATGAGGAGGCTAAGTCGGACGTTGAGCACGAGAGTTTATCCGACTTCATTGAGGTGAATCTTCTCACTATACTGTACCTGGAAGGGTGCCTATGTGTGACCGGAAGGTCTTGAATGCTATGATGTATGTGCTATATGCGGTTATGTGCTATGTATGTGCTATGTATGCTATGTATGATAAGGACCGGAAGGTCAAGATGATATTTATGTATGTGCTATGTATGTTACGTACGGTAAGGACCGGAAGGTCAAGATAATACGGACCGGAAGGTCAAGAGAGTACGAACCGGAAGGTCTACCGGGATTTGGGACGGAAGTCCCCTTAGACACATGGATCGGAATATCCTATAGAGTTATGGCCTGGAAAGGCATATGTGTGGTATGTGATATTTTGGGGAACTCACTAAGCATTTATGCTTACAGTTGTTATGATATTTGTTTCAGGTACCAGCGAGGAACGCGGGAAGGCACCGACATGATCCGTACACACTAATAGAGATTATGTTTGAGATTCTGGGAATTGTTTTGTTATGATAACATTGGATACATTATGTTTTGATATTGTTTTTGATGACTGAAAGTATGTTTTAAAAATGAAAAATTGTTCTGAGATTTTACGTCGTTACAAAGTAAGTTTTCCCAAATTACCCGTACAAGTTTATGTTATGATATGTTTATGTGATCAGCATGCTATATTAGGGCTAAGGATCTAGGAGGATGCCTTATATGCCTATTATATGTGTATGAGCTTTATGAATTGCATGCTAGTACAAATTCCTGAGTAGAGGATAAAACAGTTTGCTTGGATTATGTGGTTAGTTTATTTTCCCATAGTCTGAATGTTGCTTGGTTTGTGCTTGTGGGACTCTTAGTAATGTGAGTTAGCTATTAAGTGAATATGCTAAGTCACATGTAGCACAGACTGGATAATCTCAGAGTGATATATTTGACCCTATTTCTCAGCTCTAGTATGAGTCTAACCATTCTAAGGATGAGTCTTTTACTCGAAAGATTATTTGATCTCTATAGCATGTGGCTATATTAATGAGGTAGCTAGTTGACATTACTGGGAAGTCCTTCAGTAGCTGAGGATGGAGTAAGTTAGAGGATACCCTAGGGCAAGCCTAGGATGAGATTAGTGCTGGGAGCAGTGTTAGTAGAAGGGACTTGGTGGAGTCGAGGCAATTCATGAGGAAAGTATGCATAGATGTGGAAGGTAGTATGGGCCCGTACTACTGAAAGCAGAGGATCCATACTTGAACCAAGCAGAGTTAAGATGAAACGAGGGAATTGGTAGTGTGTTCGGGATCCCTCGATAGTATTGAGAATTCAGATGGTTGTTATGATATGTTTGCAACATGGTGACACTACGAGATAGACCAGTGGGCGGTTCGGACGCCGGTGAGGGATCAGGCTCGGGTTCGGGAGCCAATCAGCTCGAGGAGCAGATGAGAGAGTTTGAATTAGTTGAGATTACACGTGGTATTCTGGATCAGACTCGTTTGATCTTCGGTACGGTCAAGGAGGGAATTTTGGATAGCTACCTCGAGGCCTTCCGGGCTGAGATTGCTGTGGGGAAGTTAGGGGCTCCTTTGGGGCCCGATATTTATGGATCTCTGGGATCCCTCGGGAGGAAGGTTCCGGTTATTAGCTCTTGTCGTCAGGGATAGGAGGTGGGTTACGCACCTGGTCTTCAGGAGAGTTCACTGCATGATTGGATTGTGGTGGAGGTTTCGCGGGCCGTGCAAAAGGAGTTACCCGACATTATTGAGCACGTTACTGACAGGGTAACTGTCGGGTTTCATGGCCAGACAGTGACTGTTCAGACGATTGATGGGGTAGTCGGGGTAACTCAGGAACAGGAGATTGGTTTGGATAGACAGCTCGGAAAAAGGAAGCGAGCACTTACCTCAGGACGATCGGAAGAGGGCGGAGAACCTAATCTGGCAGATTTGTGTGTTGAGAGTCAGGGAGGCATGGAGGTGTGTGGCAAGTGTGGGGGAACCCATGGGTTTGCTTGTCACAATTTTAGGTGTTTCAAGTGTGGAGAAAGAGGGCATGTACACCGAGATTGTAAGAAGGATCATATATGTTTTCATTGTCGCCAGCCAGGTCTTTTCAAGTCTTGTTGTCCTATTTTGGAGGTGGAGAGAGTTCGGGCTTCAGTGCCCACGGTCCCGTAGGAAGTTAAGATCGAGCCACAATAGATCGTTGGTATGTATTCCAAACTCAATTTCTGTTTATGATTTTATTGTTATGGTACTACATCGATATAAGAAAGGTTATTTTAAAATTTAATGGCCTGCTAATGATTGATTTATATGCCATCTGCATACCATGGATGTTGTAGGGCGTTTGGCCAAACTAGCTAGTAGCGGGTAGCTTTTAGTAGGTAGCGGGTAGCTTATAGCTTGTAGCATTTTGTTAAACGCTACATGAAGTAGCTTTTGGATTTGAATCGTTTTGATTAAACTAAACGCTAGATTCTTGTAGTGCCAAACAAGACTTTTTGTTTTAAACGAAGCGTTTAGTCAAACGCTAGAAGCTAGAAGCTCCCAAACGCTCCGTGCCGACACGCCCTTAGTGTTTTAGTGCATTTTAAAGGAAGTAGAGGAAGGCTTGGAGCAAGAAGCAAGCTAGCAATACTCCCCAATCTCCGGAAACACCTTGTTGGACCATTTGTAAAGACTCTTGATCTAATCTTTTAGTTTCTTCTTAGTGGATCTAAGGTTATCTTTCATGTTAGCACCCTTTTGTGAAATATCAAGTTTGCTCACGAGACATATTAAAATGATACTACTAAATAACATATGATCCTAAGGGTCACACTAACAACAACTTGATACAATTGATTATTTATTAGGAATTGATTTTATAAATATTCATAAACTCTTATAATAAAATGAGAAAAATATTTATTTCATGGAAATAATTAATTTACAATACAAGTAACACATTATTTCATAAGGTATGAATTAATAAGTCATGTACAATATTTTAGACTTGGAAAGCCTTTTGTCTTTTAGGAAAAGACAAGGTTTATATCTTATAAACTTTGAGTTTATAAAATATAAACTCTTCTTTTCTTTTCTCCCACATATGGCCGGCCATACTAAGGGGAAAAGTGAAGCATAGTTTCCTTACTTATTTAATCAAAATAATTCAAAGCATGGGGACAAGGTTGTCTAAAGTGCTTAATGGTTAAGGACTCTTGGATTAACATTATACTTTAAAGAATGGAGAGTAGATTCATTTGTTTGTCACTCTTCCAAGTAAAATCTGAGAACTCTTGCTTCCCTCTCTATATTCTCTCAAGTCTTGCACTTTGAAGATAATAGTTTCTTGCATCCTCTCTTTAAGTCATAATCTTGTTTTGACTTAAAGCTTAAGAGTTGTAACTAGCATTACATCAACTTGACACATTGTTGGTGTCTGTTTTGGTTCACCCATCTTCTTTAACATTCAAGCCTCCCTTAGAGGACCTAAAGTTCATCAAAGTTTGTTGCTTCTTTTTTCTTCTATGGCTGTGCTTTAAATCTTTCTACTACTTGCAAGATGATCTGTGGTGGATGATAAAGTGTTTATGTTATTTATAAAACTCAAGTCTTCCGTTTGCCATTATTTGTAGTTTTTGAAACTAGTTTTTAAATAAAACCCAACATTTTGTGCTTTTCGAGTGAAGCTAATAGATACAGTTTGTAACTTTATGATTTCTCTAAGTCCCAAGATCATTATATCTCATAGATCTAGAAGTTTGTTGTGGTTTGGAAATCATGCATGTGTTTGAGCCCTTTTCATCAACATTTTTGACCTAAAATGGAAGAGACATGCATTGGACATGCATGTCCATAAAGCACTAATCTTTATGATCCATTAGGTGAAGGAAAACCTTTTGGAAAGTTTAAGGGAAAGTCTTTAGTGATTAAGGGATTAATGGCTAGGTCTTTACGTCTTTAAGTGTTTAGGGATCTAGGTTTAGAGATCTTGTCTTAATGGATAAAGTTGGAAACTTTATCCATCATGAACTTGGGAAGGAGCAAATTTGGGCTTTGGAGCCCTTGGAATTGGCAGAATGCGACTTAACCTGATCAAGTTGTTCAGACCTGTTCCTACGACGTGGCCTTGGGTTGCCACAACATGGCGACTGGGGATTAAACGACTGTTTTTTTTTGTTTTGTGCCTACGACATGGCCAATGGAAGGCCACGACGTGGAGGCTTGCTGTTGGCAATTTTGACTTTGACTTTGGTCATGGACTTTAAGGGTTAATTTTTGACCTAATTGACTTTTGGTCATATTGTTTGTTTTGATAGGTAGACTAATGATTCATCTTGTGTAGTTATCTAGGTGGCGTGTAGCACCTATTTCCTGATTGTCCGAACCATTGACTTTTGACTGTATTTGCAACGTAAGTCTTCTCACTATACTATGTAGAATTCTAGTTGTCTTTATGGTACTTGCATGGAAGATCACGAGGGTAGGCTGTGACATTTTTATGAAAGACCATGGGGGTAGCCCATGAAACTTGTGTATAAGACCTCGGGGCAGCTAAGGCACTACAAGGGAAGACCATGGGGGCAGCCTATGACAATGGTATGAAAGACCATAAGAGTAGCCCATGACACTTATATGAAAGACCATGGGGTAGCCCATGGAATTAAATGTATGACATATTGTATTTATAGGGAACTCACTAAGCATTGTGGTTATATTTTGTGGTTTAAACATTTTCAGGTACTTCCAGTTTCAAGGGGAAGGACCCAGCTTGACTGCACATCCCCTCATGATTTATGCATCGATGATCATTTTACTCTGATGACTTTGATTCATTTGTATTATGATAGTTTTAAGAAATATAATATATGGGTTTGATGAGTTTAAAAATGAAATTTTATCATTATTTTTAGGATGTTACAATTTATCCATTAAAAATGAGACTGTTACTTGGAAACAATTGAGTACAATGTTTGTCATTTGTCTTACTGTATGATGGACTAGTCTATATCTATATCTATATCTATATCTATATCTATATCTATATCTATATCTATATATCTTATAAACCTAATATTTTTCCTTGAATCTCATGCATTTGAAACTCCCATGCATTTTTCCTTTCACCACATTCATTTGAAACTCCTATGACTTTTCAATTTCTTTGTAATAATATTTATAATTGGTTAATAAGGTTAAATAAATATTAAACCTAAAGTGTAATAATATATAAACTAAATTTCAATATTAAATAATATCTTTACTTCTACTTAGTGTTAATATATTGTTGGATATAAACCATTATCATTTTAAAGATACAATTTTGGAACAATTTGTATAAAATACTTAAATTATTAATTTAAATATAACATTACAAGGTCAACTTAAATATAAATTGTAGTTTACGTTAAACAACCAAAAAAGTATTTTGTAAATAGTTAAAAGTGATAAATTGTAGTGTCTTTCTAATAATGATTATAAGTTGGTTAATAAGGTTAAATAAATATCAAACCTAAAGTGTAATCATAAATAAATTAAATTTTAATTTTAAAATAATATCTTTACTTCTACTTATAAAGTTATGTTTCTAACTTTTAACATATTATACTTAATTTAATAGATTTAAAATTTTGTTGTATGTAGACCATCATCACTTTAAAACTACAACTTTTGAACAGTTTAGACAAAAATACTTAAATTATTAATTTAAATACAACATTACATTGTCAATTTAAATATAAATTTCATTTCCACTCAAAAAACCAAAGAATATTTTCTAAATAGTTAAAAGTGATAAATGCAAAAACTAAACTGTAATATCAATTTAACTAAAATATTTCCTAAATATATTTTTATAATCGTTAAAAGTTTTCAAATAAGTAGCTTAAAATAACTTACAGTAACAATAGTTAAAGATAACTCTATATAAATGATTATATTGTTACATCTAAAATCAAAAAACAATGTTGGATGTTTTAAATAATTATAATGATAGATATTAAAACATTAAGAAAATAAATTTTTAAAAATTAATTAACAATTTTATTCACGTGTAATTCGCGGATAGAAGTCATTCAAACTATTGAAATAATGCAGTTATAATAGATGTATATATATTATCATATAATTCAAAATAAACAATATATTATATCAATTTAGTATATGAATTATGATATCAAATTTAACAACAACATTATTGTTATATTTAAAAAAAACATATATTTGTAAAGACTTCAACTATATAGGTGTTTTTCGCGTAACGAGCGAGCATTCACCTAGTATTTTGATAAAGAGAAATTAATCATCCTTCTTTTTCTTCCTATTTATCTTCCTATCCATATGAAATGATGACAAATTTTATATTTTGTTAAAATTAATAATATTTTAAGTCAATTGTCATCATTTCACATAGGTAGGAAGATAAGTACGAAGAAAAGTAAGAGGATATTTAATTTCTCTTTGATAAATGCTAAAAAAATCTTAAAAGTTATAGCTTTTTGTCATCATATAAATGAATTTAAATTTATTTTAAAAATCACATTTTAATCTTATATAAGCTAATAAGTATTTTTAACAAAACTGTTTTTAAACACAATCCAAAAAAATAATAGTAATAATAATAAGAACAATTTACAGATATTGTCCATGTGGTTTTCAAAATATTTGTGTTTGACCCTTATCTTTTGTTTTGCACTCGAACAATCCCTAAGTTTTGGTTTTATTATGTTGGAAATTTGTGCCTAATATGAAATGGCTATAATGCCCTTAAAATTTATTTTTCAGTTTTTTTATTAGTTTGTTCTAATTAAAAATAAAAAATATGGGTCCTTTACTCCATTATCTCTTCCAATATACTATCTTTATCCCACCTGATATATCTAAAATCAAATCCAACATTAGCACCACCTACCCCAGCCAATGGAAACCACCACTGAGAGGCTAAAATCAACAAAGTTTTTATGCAAAAATCTTTTTCTGATTTCCAACTAATCCATGTCTGATGATCTCATGAAGATCAAGGTGTACTGTACTGAGGTGGTTGGATCTTCAATCGTAACCCTAAATTGCAAGATGATTTAGATGCATCTTTAATCATTTTTTTGAAACCTATGAGAACGATTTTAGTTGAAATAGAATGTAGGAAGATGAGATGCATATATATGGAAAGAAACGGGTGAGTGATGTTAGTTTTCGGTGATGAGAGGTGGCGGAGGAGGAAGAATTGCTTGGTGGTTGTGGTAGCCCTCTACTTCTAGTTTGACAAAGATCTTATTGTCTTTAAAAAATGTAGATTAGGGGCTCAAAGACCTAGATTTAAGCTTCTATCCAAAGCAAACATATGAAAAACCTCTCATTCATCCTTTTTAGCCTTTCCAGATCTTCATATTAAAAAAATGGAGCTTAAAGACCTAATATTTTTGTCTCCTTCAAGTAGATCTGGTTATTTAGCCGGTTTCCAACGTATTTGAAAGCTCTGGTCATCTTTTCTAGGTGTTCCTGATTTTTCCGGCAAACTCAAAACTCCAACATTCATGATTTTCCATCAGATCACTATTCATCATCTTCAACCTCCGGCCATAGTGTTCTTAAGCAAACCTGAATCAGTTTCTTGAGCCTAGGATCGTGTCTGGATCTAGCCCACATATACACACACTCAAATCTGAATAAATCATTTATGGAAAATCTATAAAACAACGAAATCACACACACATCCAGATCTGGGTTCGTGTTCTGAACAAACACACACACTCAAATATGAAGAAGCTCTCAAAAACACGATGAACAATCCTGATGAACTATAACATCCCAAAATTCAAGGCCAAAAATTTCATTTTTAATTAAGTTATTACATAAAACTAAAGTGTGAATAATCAAAATATAACATTATGAAACCATATCAGAGTATAATCCCAAGGATCTCGTGTGCGGAAAACATAGTGTGATGCGCTGCGACCAAGACGACTCCTTTCCTTTGAAACAAAGTACCTGAAACCAAAAATGTAAACCGTAAGCACGAAGTTTAGTGAGTTCCCCCATCATACCACATACCACATAACACCATCAGTATCTATCAACCGGTAACTGCCATCGGTATCTTTCAACCGGTAACTGGGGACTATTTCACCCCTACCACTATCACATAATAATATGTCATAAACATATTGATCACGTACTAACATGATAAACATGCTGATTACATACTAACAAATCATAAACATGTTGATCACATACTAACATATCATAAACATACATATAAGCATTGCATGGGTTCTATATACCCCTTCGGTATCTTTCAACCGGTAACTGCCATCGGTATCTTTCAACCGGTATCTGACATCGGTATCTTTCAACCGGTATCCGCCATCGGTATCTTTCAACTGGTATCTGCCACAACCGGTATCCGTCATCGGTATCTTTCAACCGGTATCTACCAACTACCCCTGTTGGTGGGCCGACATTGCGGCTTTAGACCCACCCCTACTGGAAGGTAACTCACCTCGCACTATTGAAGTCCCGCAGACTCAATCCCACACTGCTGAAGTCCCGCAGACTCAATCCCACACTGCTGAAGTCCCGCAGACTCAACCCCAACTGCTAGCTAACAGATTCCCGAACAGTCAACACCAAAATAACACCCAATTAATAATTGGGTCCCACTACATAACCATGAGTACATACTTTGGATAATTACTACATTACCCCAAGCTTGGCTTTATGCAAGCCCAAGGCCCAAGCCATAGGCCCAAAAGTCAACTATGAGTCAAAACCCATCATATAGCCCAATTTTCTAAATTGGACCCACACCCTTACAAGGTCTTACCATAAGGCCCAACCATTTAGTCCAGTCCAACATTCAACATTCTAATCGCTTAATATCACATACTTATAAAGGCCCAAACTATGGCCCATCTATGGCCTAATTTTCCAAATTGGGCCCATCTCCTCATATGGGCCTTACTACAAAGCCCATTAATTATTCTAATCCATTTGCTTGATCCTGGATGGCTTGTTAATAACCCAATCATCAAGGCCCAATAGAAAGGCCCAACAATAAACCCAAGTGAAATTAGGATTTCACATAAAATGATGATTAGGGTTAAGTTTCCTACTTAACCCATTAAGGACTTAATCCATTAAGTCCAATGTTGACTTAGGTTGATTGCAATGATTATTAATTAATATTACGAGTTCATTAATTAATCCCGATAAACCCCAAATTAGGGTTTCATGGCATTAGGGTTTTCCAAACCCTAATTAGGGTTTCCAACCCAACTTAGCCCAATAGGCCCATTAGCTAAGTCCTTAGATCCATTAGGGTCCATTAAACCCATTAGACACATGTTTGGGCTTTAATGTCAATTAGGGCTTCATTGGGCCCATAGGGTTTACGTCCCTTGTCCAAACACCACAAACGAGTCACCATACAACGAGGCACACCGCCACCCGACAACGGCGGTCGGTGGCGGCAGCCACCACCTCATGGTGGTGGTTTCGAGATTTCTATTATTATTTTGGCACCATTAAAATGTACAACTCAATAATACACACTAAAAATAACCCACGCGCACACACACAACCACCCCTATGGTGGCCGGTGGTGGCAGAAAAGCTATAACCAGCGACAACCACCATGGTGGTGCACTTGCTTTCCGGCAAAACAAACCTCCCAAGCACACACATCACACACCAATAGTGGAAATAAAACAACATACACACACCAGGTTGCAAAAATAACTCAACCACCCTCTTGGTGGCATATGGCAGCCGACAACGATGATAGCATATACAATCATCGACGGCAACAACGGACGGAGCTCGAAGGCGTCACAGAAGCGACAGTGGACCTGTGACGACGTAACAGGAATAAAGGAGGTGGCGGCGACACCTTCACGATTGGTTATGCCTTCGACAACCACACTACGAAGGCACTCAATACCAAGGCAGCAGGCAGCGGCCACGTCACCATCGAAACGCAGCATCAACAACGCACGCCATGGCGGTGGTTACGACTTCCATTAGCGGTTGGGCGGCTCCGACCTGCGTGGTAGCGGGTAGTGGATGCAACGTATTGTGGTAGCAACTGTAGAAGAAGAAGGAGGTGAAGAGCGGTGGAGACTCGGTGTTCGAATGGCGGCCATTCGCTGATCGGAAAATGGGGGTGGTGGTGGTGCCGATGAGGGGCATAAGGATGGAGAGAAGTGGCGGCTGTATGGTCCTCTAGGGTTAGGGTTACGGAGAGCAATACAACAGTTAAATACCATGTCTCATCAAACTTCCCTCCATAATGGTAGGAATGGCCCCTCTCCATAACATTTCCTTTCAAAATGAATCCGATAATTACCATTTAAACCCTTAGCATTAAAATCCTTTACAACTTAGGTACAAAATTTGCCAAACAACCCCCAATACCTTAATTATGACATATTCAACCCTTTTGTAACACCGTAAATTTCAAGACAAATTTTTCATTTAAAATAATCATTTTACTCTTAGAAACACTTGTTTAAAATCTTATTCATAGTCGATTTACAAAACATAACTCCATTTTCACTTGCATAGAAAACCAGGATCCTCCAAAATATGACTCTTTCTCTGGTGTGTACAATCAAGCCGGTGCCGTCCCGTGATACTAAAAGAAACCTGAAAAACATCAAACAAAACACTATAAGCACGAAGCTTAGTGAGTTCCCCAAAATACCACACATAACACATATTAGCCACTCGAGGCTATAACTCTGTGGGTCCGTGCACCCAAACTCTGTGAACCCTCAGGTTCTAACTCTGGGAACCTTCCGGTTCCAACTCTATAAACATGCACAACATAAATCACATAGAAATAATGCAGTACAACACATCACGTACATATAGCATACAAATACTCTAATCACATAACTCTGGTTACCTACTCAAGGTAAAGTATAGTGAGAAGACTCACCTGGCAAGCAGGAAGCAGATATCCCCACACTTGAATCTCGAACTCGCCACCGCCTAACACGTAAGGCAAATACTCTCATGAATATAACTCTCGAGACTAGAATAAATCCTCTCATAACACCCTCTTATGGTTAAAAGACTATTTTACCTCTCTCTTGGCCCAAAGGCCACATCGCTGACCAAACCCTAAAAGTTAACGGCCAACCCTTGGTCGAAATCAAAGTCCTCAGTCTAAGTCAACCCCTGACTGACCCTACTCGCCGAGTCAACCCTGTGACTCGTCGAGTTCCCATAATCAGAACTTTATTCAATCTGCGACCTAACTCGCCGAGTCACCCCGAGACTCGCCGAGTCCAACAACTCTGAGTCCACTCGCACTCGACTCACCGAGTCATCCCTCGACTCACCGATTCTCGGCTCAACCATAGAATATTTAGGACTCTTCGACAAGACTCGTCGAGTCCAAGGCTATCTTCAACCTACTCGCCGAGTTGTTCTTCCAACTCGTCGAGTTCCAGGCTATCTTCAAGCAACTCGTCGAGTCGACCCATGTAACTCGCCGAGTACCACCGTTCTGAATCCATTCAGAAGCACTCCAGGCCATGCAATTGATCCAAAACATAGATCTAGCCTCCTACAACCCATTCATCACGTAAAGTGGCAAACTTTACGTGAATCCAAAGAGATCTAAGCCGTTTGCACATTGGGGCTAGGGTTTGGGACATGTAAGCTTCACTAAACACTCCAACACAGGGACTTTCATGCTCTCTGATTCTTCTCCCTTCCAGATCTGAGGTAGCAACCTCAGATCTAACCTCTAGACTTCCCATTTCATCCATAGACAATTTCTCACAAACCCCAAAATGAAGAAACAACATAACAACAGGTCAATAATGAGATATTACCTCTAAGTGATGCCCCAACTGCAATGAAATTCGAATCCAAGCAAATCCCCTTGCTCCAAGCCTTCAATCTTCCCAAAATTCCTTCAACCATTACTTCTCCAAGCTCCAATCCACTCAACAATGGTGCTTCTCCGTGATTTAGGGTTTTCTGGGGCTCAAGGGGTGATAAAGAGGCTGGGAGGAAAACATAGTGATCTTTATATAAGGCTCAACCCCGAGAATTAGGGTTTTCTCCACTCAGCGCCTACTCGCCGAGTCGGCCACTTAACACGCGACCAGGTCGCGACTCTACTCGCCGAGTCCGCACATGGACTCGCCGAGTCACTCTTTCCCAATTTACTCTTTTAGCCCTTCAACTCTACTCTTGATATTTCGGGATGTTACACCTTTTCACCTCATTTCCTTTAAATTAAATCCAAATAATTACCACGGAGCCCTTGTCTTCATAGATATTTATAAAATGAATCCCGAACACACACTTTTAACCCCCGACTTCCAAAAATATGGCAATTAACTCCTCGAACCTAACACCCTACATATATAATTATTTATTTTAGACTACCATTCGTTCATTAATTTATTTATTTATCTTAATAAATAAACGGGTGTTACATGAACCAGATAAAGATCTGAAACACATAATGAACGAATCCATCCGAAAAACTCTAGATTTCGAGTTTATTTTAGAAGAATCCATCTGCAATTTGAATTCTTTCCACATTATGCTCACAAACTCAGACTTGGGGGTAAGTTATTTTTTTTCCAGAAATTGAACGCATATGAAGATGAATACATACATACACATGATGAACACACACATACACCTTCGATTTGTTTGAAGCTTACAAACTCGAGGATTGGTATGGTATTCCGGAAACACATAAAGACTAAAAATCAAACTCAAGAACAGCCCTTAGTTGAGTTAGGGTTTTCAAACCCATAAATCGATTTCCAAGAACAAAGAAGAAATCAAGTTTGTGTGTTTTAGGTTCCTTGAAGATGAGCACACTCACATGTGGAAGTTTTCTCAAAATTGAGCTTGAAGATCTGACGAGTTCTTGAAGGTCTGACGAGCTTGAAGATGAACTCGAGTTAGGGTTTTCAAACCCAAAAGTTGAGCTTGAAGATGAACCTGAATCTGTAATATATGTTATTTTTATTAATACCCCATAAACAATTTCATGTTCAATTTTTGAAGATCTTGGTTCGTGTTCTGATCTAACATACACACACTTCAAAAATCGTTTTTAGAGTTAGAACTTGTGATGTGTGTTCTTGAGTTTGAATAGAAGAAGATGAAGATGAAGAATTGATTTCCGGGTTTGAGTTCTTGAGTTTGAAAATCGAACACCCACATAGGTTTATGTTCAAATTTTGTTTAGATCTAACAAGAGACATAAGGAGAGAACAAACCCGAGTACTTGAGTTCGTCGGAAAAATCATGTTCACCGGAGAATATGACCAGAGCTTTGCTGGAGCAGTCAGATATGCCGGAAACTGGGTAAACCTACTGTTGGAGGTTATAAGGATGTTTTTTAAATGGTTTAACAATTTCAATGAGAAAATATGGAAAAAAAAAAAAGTTAGATGACAAATTTATACAAAACTAATAATATATAATCATTTAAGTCATTATCCCTCTCAAAAATCAAAAACACTAATCAGCGTGTTCCGAGGACCGAACTCGTTTCCCCGACTCACCACTGCTAACACAAGCCAAAGTCCGGTGGCAACAATGGTGGAGAGATTCTTCTCCATCAACTTCCCTGATTCACCCGACAATGCAATGATGCTGCTAACTGGCCCTCCGTCTTCGTACGTTCTCTCTGTTACTCCCTTATACACAACACACTTTCTCTCGCACAGATTGAAATCGACTAAAACATTGCCATTGATGCTGTTACAGAGGAAAGACATCGCTGCTTTTTCAATTTGCATTCAATTCCATCGTTAACACCGATAATAAATCAGTCGTTTTCATTTGTAGTAGACGCAAATTAAGTACAAAGCCCCCTTTTCTCTCTCAGGTGATTATTCCTTTCATCATGTTTACAATTACTCATATGTTAATAGCTCTTAGTCTTCAATCTCATCAAATGTTATGGTTATGGATGTTAATGTTCCTTCCACAGGGAATTGATCCAGCTTCTGATGTATTTGATCGCATCCAAATGAAGTAAACTTCGAAACCCTAATATTCTGCTTCATTTTTCATCTAAATTTACATTTTGATCTGATTTCTAGGTATGTAGAGGATGAAGAAGGGATCAACAAATTCTTTGCTGCATTTCACATGCATGATACGTTTCCTGTTTTGGTTATAATTGATGATCTTGGAGAATTTTTTAATGAAAAGTAATCTTGATATACATCCTCAAAGACGATCTTTGTATTATTACTGAATGCAATCTTTTCCCCTAAAATGTTACATTTTAATCCATTACAAACCACTTCTTATTGACATTTTTATATTATGTAATGAAGAAATTGCCAACAAAAATACAATAGTCCTCGGGGAAGAGAATTGGCAATAGCCCGAACTTTAGCTTTGTGTGGCAACGCAATCAATCATGCCAAGTAAGCAAAAACTTTTTTCTCTGGTTATACAGATTAGAGATGAACAATCAGATCGGGCCTAGGCCCGATCTGGTTGTTCATCTCTAATCTGTATAAACAGAGCCGATCTGGTTACCAAACTAGGCTTTTTTTAAGCCAGTTTGGTTACCAGACCAAACTTTTTTAAGTCTGGTCTGTTTTCATCTCTACGATAGATTGTAGAGATTTTCACCTGATTTTGAACACAGTGAAAAAGGACCGTGTATGTTTTTGGTATCCGATACCCACCATGGTGAGACCCCAAGATTGCTCCACATTTACAAGGGATGGCTCAACTCTATTTTCACCATCAAAGGTTTGGTTACTATAAATGTATATTTTTTTAATTTTTATTAATAAGAATTAACATAAAGTAAATTGTTATTTTTTTATTTGTGTGTGGTTGGTAGGTAATGGAATTGGATCATTTATTCTGAAGAATAATAGCAGCTTAACAAAGAGTGCTAAGTATTCCATTGCACTTCAGTATTTAGTTTTGGAAGAAATCTATGAAACTGAAGAACAAAAATACCATCTCTAGATTTGAATCTTTATAGATAAAGTTTTTGTTAATCGGTTCATGGATTTGTATTTGTGTTCGTTTAGAACTAGATCTATTTTTTGTTGGTAAGTAGGGGTAGTATGGTCAATTTCTTCTCCATCCAAATTTTTTGACTTGATGTTAGTTCTGTAAATATGTAGAAAAGACAAAGACCTTTCGGTCATTTTGATCCCATAAATAGATATTTTCTAGTAAAGATAACTTTTTCATTTTTATATAATAAAAAAAATTGTAATAGTGTAAAAAAATTCTTATGTATTTGGCTATTTGCAAGATGTATGCATCGTTCGTTAAATGATGTTCAATCACCTAAATTGTGTTAATACTCTTAACATCTTTGGTAATTTGGTTACAAATAATATTATTTCTTCAAATGTTTATACATTTTTGAATGCTTATATTTATAAGCTTCTTCGAGTAATATGTTATAAAGTTCACCCTTTCATGACAAAACCTGTATAATGTTTGGTGTAAATAGTGTTTCTTTTTTGCCAATAAATTACTTCATTTTCTAACAAAATGAACATTCTAGGTGTATATGTTTTTTAAACTTTTGGAATTCTAAAACAATCTTTATATTTATTAGTTTTTTTACGACATTTCACTACAAGTAACAAATATTTATTTGAAATAACTAAGTTTTTGAGATAAAAATCAAAATTTAACATACATAATATATCAATATAAAACTTTATAATATAACATCATAATTAATAAATAATACTTATTGAAAGTCATTATAAAACTAGCAAACTAGAAAATAGAAATACATAAACAGTAAAAAAATTAAAATTAACACATAGTATAACATCATATTATTTCGTATAATATCCAAAACCAATTCATAAATTTTTACAAAATCACTATCTCTGTCAGCATTGCAAATGATTCAGTAGCTATGCGTCGAATCGACAATGCATTCGTAGCCTTGTCTGGTTTCCGATCACCATCCTCTCTACCTGTACCCCGAAACATCATCACAACGAAGACATTGCTTCAATTGCACACATTAGGTTCAGATTCCGATCATTTCGATGTCACACAACTAATTTTACCTAAACCAACCAGCGAAATCTCATTGGGGATCGCTCATGCTACTGTAATCAAGAACGCTGCTATCAGTCACTTACAAGTTAGTAACTATATATTGAGCTTGTACGTAAAGTTCACTAATTTAACACTTGCCCACCAACTGTTCGACGAAATTTCTCAGAGAGATGTGCGATCGTGGACTATCCTTATTTCCGGGTTTTCACGAACTGGATCACACAACCTGGCCTTACGTTTATTTACCCAGATGCAAAAGGAACGTATTACCCCAAATCAGTTCACATTTTCGAGTGTTTTGAAGTGTTGTGGAAGTGCAAAGGAGCTTAACATGGGTAAAACGATTCTTGGATGGATATTGAGAAAAGGGGTTTTTTTAGACACGACATTACAAAATTCCATACTTGATTTCTATGTGAAATGTCAGGCTTTTGATTATGCCACAAAGTTTTTTGAGTTTATGACTGATAAAGATACAGTCTCATGGAATATAATGATCAGTGCACTTTTGAAGAACAAAGATATAAAAAAAGCTGAAGATTTATTCTTTCAATTACCCAATAAAGATCCAGCAAGTTGGAATACTATCATAGATGGAAATCTGCAAAATGGATATGAACAAAGGGCACTCCAACTTCTTTATCAAATGGTGACAAATGCTACATCTTTTACACATTTTACTTTCTCAATAGCTTTAATATTAGCATCTTCTTTAAATCATCTCAATTTAGGAAAACAGATTCATGGTAAACTTCTAAGAATTGGAATCCATGATTCCTTCATCAAGAATTCACTTCTTGACATGTACTCCAAATGTGGCGAAATGGAAAAGGCATTGATCATTTTCAAAACTTCAGATGTTGACTTTGTGTCTCTAAGTTCAATAGTTAGTGGTTACATTCAAAATGGTAAGATAGAAGATGGTTTAAAAGTTTTCAGCTTTATGGTTCATGAACATGGCGAAATTGACAAATTTACCCTTGCGAGTGTTCTTTCTGGTTGTTCTGATTCCGGGCTTTTGGATCTTGGTCAACTTATTCATACATATGTTTTGAAATCGGGACATGAAGATGTGTTTTTAAGTTCATCAATGATAGATATGTATGCCAAATGTGGAAAGTTACAATGTTCTTTGTTAGTTTTTCAAGAATCCAAGATTAGAAATGTTGTGTTATGGACTTCAATAATATCTAGTTTTGCATCACATGGTGAAGGAAAGGAGACTATTCGTCTTTTTGAGATGATGAGAAACGAAGGGGTTGAACCAAATGAGATAACTTTTTTAGGGGTTTTAACTTCTTGTAGTTATCAAGGGTTAATTAAAGAAGGGTGTGATTATTTCATGTTAATGAAAGATTTTTATGGCATTAAGCCTCAAGTGGAGCATTTCACTTGTATGGTGGATCTTTTGGGAAGAGGTGGTAGGTTGAATGAGGCAAAGGGTTTTATTTTTGAGAATGGAATTTCGCATTTGAGTGTTGTTTGGAAAGTGTTTTTATTGTATTGTCATTTATATAAAGATTTGGAAATGGCGAAATGGGCTTGTGAAAAGTTATGTGAAGTTGAGCCATTAGAGAGTGGAGGTTATGTTTTGATGTCGAATAAGTGTGCGGATGATTGTAGGTGGGAGGAAGTTGCTAGGATAAAGCGTTTGATGCAAGAAAAGGGAATAAAAAAGAAACCTGGCCAATCTTGGATCCAATGAAAATTGAGCTCAGACTGTCCTAAAAACATTATGTAAGATGTAAATCAGGTACACAGTAGCCTACCATATAACTGATATAAGAGCTTATGTAGGCCAATGCTTACATGGGCTCAATCCACAATGTACTTAAAACCTTGAAATTGTTTATGTAAAACGTTATTTTTCTAGCAAGTGGATCATACTATTCCAAGAAAATCATGTAAGATATAAAGAATGTTATAGGTGGTGACTTAAGAGTGTAGAACCCACTAGAAGTGCAATCTAAATTGGAATTAGAAATCTTATATTACACCTCCAAAGACTTGAAACCTTAGATTATTTTTTTGTAAAGATAGAAAGTCCCTAATATTGTACACTATTAAGTTTGATAAAATTTCTAAGTTCATTGTTACAAAAAAAAAAAAAGAAGATAGGTGTGGGAAGTATAAAGTTTCTTTAAAATAATAAATATTGGATTTTTGAACATTTTAGTTCTAATGTTTACTAAATTCATTCTAAATATTCCTAATGATCATGGTTTTACAAGGTTGTATAATTGAAAGATGTAAACTCTAAAAATTATAGTTTGATATAATTTAGTTAAATATATTATCATCAAATGCACTTTAGTGAGATGGAGAGAGAGTCAACAACTATCTTATCATTGCAAATTCTAATTATAAGATTTGTATCTTAATCTAGGATTATAGTGATTGACTTACTAATAGGCAATAGCCTTAAAGGCGACGTGATCATTATTTTTACTGTAAATAAATAAATATAACCATTCTTTTCAGGAAAAAAAACCATGATTAAACGATATTTAATATACACATTAAATTCAATACGAGGAAATGAGCACTCTATTGAAAACCAAAGAAATAACTTCCAATAATAAAAAAGAAAAAACTTAACCTACCACCAAACGAATTAAAATCAAAATCAAGAAAATATCTTAAGTTGTTTTATTTTTATTTTTTATTTTTTAACTGTTGGTATCTGTATTTAAAAGAAAAAAAGTAGCCACGTGCTTTGAGGTATAAGGTGCAAAACAACAAAAATAAGAAACAATAGAAAAACAATGATCAAGAGATTAGATATTCATGGATAAAAGTCCTATTATTTTGATTTTTTTTAATATAGTCCTAAAAGTTTTTTTTAAACAAAAAATTCCCGATTATTTAACATTTTGTCCAAATTAACGAAAACATCTTTTTTTTTTTTTATTTTTATTTTTTTTTATTTTTATATTGTTAACAAGAAATGACAAATTATGTGATTTTTCCAAAATAATATGACTTTTCTGTTAACCTTGTGACATTCCCTGATCGAAACGTGAGTCCCGTGCTTCTGGTAGTATAAGCCTCTACTATCTTTTACACATACTCATACTCGTCCAAGTATTGTCTCATAGTTGTCCAAGTCATTATCACATAAACAATTTTAACACATAAAAATGTGTCCAAACAATCATATAATTTTCCCTAGACTCTACTAAGACTTCTTCCATGCGTATCCTCAATCATCAATTCTACTTCACTTGGTTGGTGATAGAAATGTCAGACGATGGGATAACTTCATGGATTATACCAAAAATCTTTCTTTCTACTAATCGAACATGTATTTCTCCCGTACTAGACGTATTATTTATTAGACGCATTCTAAACGCATGATATCACTTTTACGATATCTTCCGATAGGTACCATTCAGTATCGTAAGCCTTCTCATTTCCTCCATTCACTCAGTTCACTACGAGTCTTCACCATGATGTTCTGCACACCAAAGCAGGCGTTCGGTGCATCGAAACGAGAATATAGATAAAGGAAGATTTAGACGCGTATTCCTCCTTCTAACTTCGAAAAGTTACATGCTAGTTCTAACACCGTAATTAAACGTTTTAGAAATTTGAACACCTAAAATTTCCAGATCCAATCAGCAATAGACATAGATCCGATCAAACAATAACATAAATCATAACAAATCATTTAGCACATAAAATCCTTTTAGGCATCTTCCCTAATTAAGCTAGTGTTTGTGTCTATTCAGGTGTACTACCTAAAATATATTGGACACACTCCTCACGATCATCGCTTAGCATTCTAAGTTTAAGTTTAGAAATAAATCCATATTCCTAGTTCGCTTAAACTAATGCTCTGATACCAACTGTGACATCTCCATTTTCACGGCCAGAAAAGATTGATTTTGTTTATGTTTTATAAAAATCAGAGTACCTCTTTTAATAAAAATGTTGCGGAATTTGTTCCCAGTAAAACATGATAAATAAGTTATCAAATAATTTTCGAAGAAAAGTATTTTTATTCATTTTAAAACATTTGGGATGTCATCGTCAATACAAAAACATAAGCATAAACAGAACTTATATTCATTATCACTAGTGGTCTATATCTCCTTAATCTCTTAGTATAATGTGACTTCATATCAACACCTGTGATATAAATAAACTGAGTGGGTCGGGTTGGGAAACCTGGTGAGTACATAGGGTTTTCAACCCACAATAATATAATTATTATGTTTAATCATCAAACAGTTAACCCAATTACCCATCCCCATTATCCTAAGAATCAACTATTTCTCATTCATTCATTCCTAAGGATTATCCTAAGGAATATGTACGAAGTGCATCGTTATCAATGACATAGCTGTCAAGCACAACTACTAGTTCTATCACTTAGGCGCAGCTGCCAGAATTGTGACATTCTATATGAGGCGCAACTGCCAGTATCGTCCTTCGAGGACAGCTGCTAGGGTTATCTTGTTTATTGAAAGTATCGTTTGCAAGAGTCCACTCGCAATGCATGTCAATGGGTTTTTAGAGTACACCGGTGAACACATCGTTCACAACACCTACAGGTTGTGAGCCTGCTAGTGTTCCACTGGACTGTCTAGAATATTCCGTGGTTGTCATCCATACTCTGCTAGATGACGGGGCCAACATTTGGGAACAAAGCTTCTCACATCGTCCACCTCTCACCCTTACCTCATGGTCTATATCACCTCTCAACTCATCATCCAACTCATATTTCATCTACCCATGTTTTACCCAACATATTATGTAGAGATAAATACATATACAGTTTAAATCATATAAAAATTGTATAAAACCGTTCATCCAACATCGATAACAAGTATACAGATAATATGCGCACATAACACATAGTTTATATAAAATACTTCATATCTATGTGTAAGATAAAAGGGACCATGCACTCACTTGATAAGGTGGTGACTCTGAATTCAAAGAGCGCTTCGTTACTCTTAAAACAATTTCCCTCGACAAAACCTAGTATCATTACCACTAGGGTTTAGTTTAATATTCACCGAGACTAATTAATAGTCTAGCTATTATTACTATTATATAAGCGTTAAACAATACTTATATAACCCATAATAACAGCCCAAGTATTTATTATAAGTTCCTAATAACGTTACTATAATTAAATAAAAGCTATATTAAAAATAGCATAGGTGTAGCTCACTACAACGGGTTTTTCTCAAAACCGGGCGCCGCTAGAGCAGCGTTCTCGAGCCGAAAGGCTCTTTTTCTCGGAGCTTTCGGGCACTCCGGGGCTTCCGACTCGTGATAGGGAGGTTCCCTAGGCTTTTCAGGGGGTTTCGGGGCTAGAGAGAAGTTCTAGAGACTCACATCGTGAGCCAGGCTGGCTACAGCCAGACACAACCTGGTGCTGACATGTGGCATCACACATAGGGTGTAAATTAATCGATTTTCAAAAATTTATAACTTTTGCATACGAACTCCGTTTTCAACGTTCTTTATATCCACACGTAGGTAAAAACAAGATCTACAACTTTCATTTAGACTCTGTTGGCTAATTCTCGATCGATCTTAAATTTAGCAGTACGAGGAGATTAGACTGTTAAATGACCGCGAAGAATTCGTAACTCCTTCATAGAAACTCCGTTTTCGTCTATATTTTTACTGTTGAGTTCCTATTAATGAGATATTCAACTCTCATTTAGGTTTCATAGGCCAAAAACCGCTCGAACTAGAATTCGAGTTTCGGGTCGTGCAATGCTAAGCCAAATCTTAGAAAAATCATAACTTCCTCATACGAAGTCAGATTTGGGCGTTCTTTTTATGGACACTCTCAAGTTAACATATTCTACGAATTTTTTATAGATCACTAAGGCTAAAAGTTGATCTATCGTAAATTCACTATTTACGTCTTCCCGGTGTCATGCCGGTTCTGTAGCGAAACCTCGACGGGTTATAACTTCTTCGTTATAACTCGGATTTCGGCTTTCTTTATATGTACGGAAACCTTGAGAAATATTATACAACTTGATTAAGATTATTTATTCTAAATAATCTTTTGTCGAAAATTCGTTTTCGACCTCTATTATCTCTAAATTGACTAGTTCGGATCTACGGGCGTTACAATTATAGAGCAGATTCATGCCATAAATCATTTGCTTTTTTTTTTCAAATCACGATTAGCATTCCAAGGTGATTCCATATGTGTTTACTTTCCGATTTGGGGGTTAAAACCCTTTGCTTTGTGTTTATGACTAGATGAATATTTGAGATTATGGATTAATTGCTATTTGGATTGTTTATTCTTATTTAATTTATTTATTTCAGTTTGATTGCAAGATCCATATGTGTTAAAGATTGTTACTTTATTCTATATTATTGAATTAATAGAGTTTAGATGATCATTCTGACCATGTTAATTTGAATCATAGTTGTCCATGATCATTGGTAATTATGACTAGAGTTACATCAAAACCTAGGGTTAGGAAATAAAGTGATGAACTTTAATGTGTGTGCATGAGTAAATGATCATTCTATGTATGATTTACTTCGTATGATCATTAGGATTAATAAAGATCATATATTGCTTAATACAAACTGAACACTGATTTGCATAATTGTTTGTTCACTTGATCACCAAATTAATAGTTGTGTTGAAATTAAAGGATTAGTAGTTTGATCATGATGCTAGTCATATTAGGAATACATGAATAATGAATAAATATCCATTGCACTTAGCAGTTAGCCAATATTTTGAGATGAAATCCAGTCTAAACCAAAGTACCTAAAGAGATTTGTCTTCAGTCAGTTTATCAAGATTTCCTGTTTAATTGTTTATTTGAGATTTAATTCCATAAAACACCTATTTACTGTTTTTGTGTGTTTAATGTAACCTATAATTAAAAACTCCAAATTAATTTACCATCATTCCCCTTGTGTTCGACACATGGTCTTACCACAACTATATTATTGCACAATTAGGTACACTGCCTAGTGTGTTTAATAGTCAGGTTACGATAAAATCAGTTTTATAAATTTAAAACTTGAGCAATTAAAATATATACATAAAAACACACATCAAGTTTTTTTTACCATGTTGCCGGGGAACGGTTTTCAATTAATTTAGTTCATTTGATTGATTGTTATTTGTTTTTTCTTTTCTTTTTAGTTTTATGTTTATTTTCTTTGATAACATGTCACTTGTCAGGAAGGTTTTTGAAATAAGTGGTAAATGGGTATCCCAAGCTTTATCAAAGTCAATCACACAAGCTCCTAGCATCTCTTCCAAGGTTTGACTAGTTGTTTTGCTCTGCCCGTCGGTTTGTAGGTGGTAGGCCGCACTCACGTACAACCTAGTTCCCAGAGACTTTTGGAGTGATTGTCAAAATTGCGAAATGAATCTACTATCTCTGTCGGGGGTAACAGATATTGACACGTCATGTAGTCGCACAATTTCTTTGAAGTACGTTCTAGTCAATTACTCCATCTTTTCGGTTTGTTTGATTGGTGGGAAGTGCGCGGATTTAGTCAACCTATCAATGATTGTCCATATGGTATCGAGACCACTCATTGACCTGGGTAATTTGGTTATGGAATCCATAGTTATTTTCTCCCACCTCCTTTCAGGTATCACTGGTTGTTATAGGAACTCGAAGGCTTCTGTTATTCTAACTTGACCTTGGCACATGTCAGATACTTGCCCACATATGTAGCAATGTCAGCTTTCCTATTTGACCACCAATATCACTTTTTGAGGTCCAGATACCTCTTGTCTGAGCCTGGATGAATGGATTATCCAGTTTTTGTGTGCTTTGTCCATGACGACGTCTCTAAATCCATCAACTTCGGTGTCCAGGTTCATGGGATAGCGTGCCCTGACACTCTTGCCTTCTAGGTTCTTATGATCGGTGAAGATTGTACATTTCATGTCGTAGAGATAGTGCCTCCAAATTTCTAGGGCGAATACTACTGCTCCTAGTTCGAGGTCATGCGAGCCCTAGCTGACCCTATACGCCTTTAGCCGTCTTGAGGCATAAGTTTTAACTTCTCCTTAGAGCACTGCATAGGGCCTACTTTAGTGTTTTTCGTTTGTTGATTAGATCGGTAGGGAGCATATGGGATTGGTTTACACGAATAGACTTATTCGGATGGTAGAACATTTACTCGCACTCCTAGGTAGCCTTGTCCCGAAGTTCATGGTAGGACTCGTACCTGGTCCATCTATCATTAACTCGCGCATATAGGTCGTATGTAATTAAGATTGGTAAGGCAGTCAGATGGGTGACCCTTCCCCGAGTCCACAACCAGACAAGGAACAGGAAATAGGGCGGGAACACACATTCAACGTCCATCGAATCTTAACTATATACTACTCTCGCGTATACAGTTAGTAGCGATAGGTTAACCGCATTCGTCCTAAGCCTCTGTGCTTGAATTTTTGTCTGCTGCATGCGTGATATTCTCGAAGGGTCTTCTGAGAATAATTTGGAGAGGTTTCGGATGGGATAATGCTCCTCGGGTGAGTGTTTTGGGGTTTCTCAATGAGAGATGACCCGGAGGTCCTTGTCGGATTTTGCATTTATGAGAGACGAGGGTTTCGATAATCAGCGGGTTAGGCAAAGGGTCTTTTCGTATCACATTTAATTAGGAAGGCGAGGACTAACTCATTCCGAATCGAATGAAGACAACATATATTTTTAGTAAAACATGTGTTAAGTTGTATTCGCACGAAATATTTGTTAGAGTGATAGCGCATCCTGTGTTTCTTGTCAGCGTGTTCCATTTTAATCGATGTTATTGTTACTACAAATGATTCATATCACATTAGCTAGTATTGGTAGTAAGTGTGTTCGGATAGCTAGTAATGATACTTCATATTATGATCCCCGACAGATCTCTCTATGATCGATCGGTATATGCATGTCGTATGTAATTTGGTGTTGATGAAACCGTCCAGTGAGTGGCTCTATCCTAACCCCGCTATTAGACATGGAATAGGAATCAGGATGGAATTATTCGTTTTAAGTCTATAGTATTTTAATTATAATTAACCGTGATGTATACACTAAGTCATTACAAATCACTTGTAATGATCCTAAGTTCATATATAAGTTTTTTGATTTGATTGAACGAGAGAGTATTTCAACTGCTTTTTGAAAGACAGAAAACTTAGCAAACATACGACATACATTACAAACATATGGTACTTAAACGTTCTTGTTCTTGAAACATTCTAAAAGTCCAAATAAGGTTCCTTGTTGCTCCTACTGGTTCGGTTGTCACACTCCTACTGCTCTTCCATCATTCCTCTTACTTGGAAAGTCCCTCTTAAAGTGTCCTGTTTCACCAAATAGGTAGCATGATGAGCTTACACCGGTATTGGTGATTGATGTGACGTGATGGGTCTGGGTCCTGCAGGAGCTGGATGTATATCCGTTCTCATTGCAGTTTTTACAGTGCAACACTTGACAAACCACGTTGTGATGGTAGCTTCACTTGTTACACTTTGGAAGTGTTCCCATATATTTTATGGCCGGTGCTTGAGTGGTAGACGTTGTGGCTAATGTCGAGGCATGTGTCGTGTCTGCTGTTGTAATTACTGGGGCAGCCACAGATTGTTGTCTTTTAGCGAGTTTTTGAGATAGATTGCGCTTCTTTTTGCCCCGAAAATTTTGTTTCTTGCCCTTGGTTTGGTGGTCTGAGGCATTTATGTCGGTAGACACCCAATGACGTTGCCTCTGCTGGCGTTGTAAGCACTGAGTTGCGCCATGACGACTGTCACGACTGCCATGACCGCAACTTGAATAGTAGTAGAGTCTATCTGTAGGATTGGTTCCTTGCTTGTTGGCTGGTTACCTTCTTGCAAAGAAATAACTCTTTTGCATGGGGATAAATGATTTCGTGAGTGGGGATGATTATCTCTAGTTATATCCTTACCATTTATATACACATATATAAATTTTGCACTTTATTAAACTATTCTCGATGTTTCTGCTAACATTCCTTAGATGGAGTTATGGTAGTGGATAGAAGTAGGTTTTGTACGACTGATAAGTTTTACCGATCCTAGAATTATCTTTTCCCAAACACACTTAGCTGAGGAGTTCTGATGGGATCCGGTGCATTAGTGCTGGTATGATCACACCCTCTAGGCCTATGAAAAAGGCACCTTTTAACCATGATGTTTAAAAAGGTGAGATGATAATGAGTCTTGAATAAGGATTTATACATCGTGGGTTATCTAACTAAGTTTGTCTTAGTTCTAAGTTTACCATGTTCCCATTTTTATGGTGTTCTGAAAGCAATTCATAATGAGAGTCTATAAATAATAAACTTATGAATTTATAATGGTATTGTTCCCAATGAAATAATACACATGACCATTTCATTCGTGTGATTCTAGTATATTTAGTTTTAGAGAAAATTTTGTGCCTGGTGCAGGTCTACACCACATTATTGCAAGGAAAAGTTTGAACCGCAAATAAATCCTTCGACTTGTGTAATCACTAAATCGCAGGGTCGAGCTTACACATAGAGGAGAGTAGTACCAATGCATACTCATAATCCAATCTAGAAGGTTTGGTGAGTAACATGAATTCTACTTACGAAAATACGTCTCCAGTGACACTTGAAACGAAGTCAATCCGCCTTGTACTTCTGCCAACCTACGCTTGGCTGTGACCACTCTCTCTTCGAGTGTCGAGTGTTTATCCTGATACTCCTTTGGCTTCTCCAGAGCAGCGATAAGGTCCTTAACGATTTGGTCTCTAAAATAGCAGTCCCTTTCTAAGTCTCGAGTTTGTGAGATGGTAGCGTCTGTAGCATTATGCAAGGTTCCTAACTTGATGTTCGTGATCTACTGGGTCACCATCGGGAGGGCTCTGTTAGACGGTCCCCCATGATTGAGGTCATTGCAACCTCGTTGGGTCATCGCTGTCACTGGTGGCGAATCCACCCCTCGATCAATGTTTCCCAACGGGACACAAGTTCGATGTAGTCGAAATGGTTTGCGAGAATGCTGGATGTGTACGGAGAGTTGATGACCTCTGGCTCCACTTCCGACTCTTTTCCTAATCATCCACTATTTGCTTGGGTTAGGAAATTAGGGGTCTCTTGGTAAGTAGTATCTTGCTATGATGTCCGTGCGAGAATAGGGGTGGGGTAAGAGGCATATAATAATCACGTTCCTAGTAATAATTATAAGGGTTTGATCATCCTTAGTTACTTATATAATGACATAGTGCATACCAATTATATATAACAGAAGATATGATAGACCTTCGAATAAGTGATCATACTCTAAAACCACAACCAAACAAGGAACAAGAAGTAAACCAATGATCACAGATTCTAATTCGATGATATATGTAACATCTGGATTTACATGTATCATATTTTAATTGTTTAATTTGAGTTATGAGGAGGGACTCGGTGAGTTGACGCTTAGACTCGCCGAGTAGGATCGCGATTGCTGACTGGATTAATGAATGTACTAGACAAGTCGATGGGTGGACTCGACGAGTCTGCGCTGATGTCAGAAACCCTAAATCTCTGGGCCTGTGCCCTATTTAAGGGACCTTATAGCCCTCATTTGCGGCTACCAGTCCACAGAGAGAAACCCTAGAGAGCTTGAGCGAGTTGTGTGTGAGAGAGAGAGAGAGAGAGAGCTATTTTGATCCCTTTTGTTGTGGTTTTGCAAAGAAGAAGGTGTTTCCAGTAAGAGAAGGTCAAGGGGATTGTGATTCTGTGGTTTTCAAGCTTGGGTGTTCATTGTTGAGGTAGAAAATTGACCTTTTCTCCCGCTCTGTACAAATCCTTGAATCTAGGGTTTTCTATACCCCTTTATTGGCTTGAATTGATGCATATGTTGTCCCTCTTAGTGTTAGACTCTGGATCTGGACCTTTAGAGGTCCAGAGAGCATTATCTATCTAGATTTATGTTGTCCCATGGAGGAAATGAACCTAGGATGCAATTTTAGAAGCCATTTCACCAAAAGAAGCTTTGGATGCGTTGCATGAGTGTCAATATTTGACCTTTACGTGACTATTTGAGATGGGGAAGTCAGAACTATAGGTTAGAGAAGCATATCTGACCTCAGAAGGTCGATTGGATGATTGTCATGGAAGAAACTCGCCAAGTCCATAAGGGGACTCGACGAGTTGAGTCGGGTTGCCCCGCAACTCGTGACCGGATGTTGCCCGTCGAGTGGAAGGTTCACTTGATGAGTCGAGTGAGATTTAGAAAGATCCAGAGTAAACGCTTGGACTCGCTGTGTCACCTATGTGCACTTGACGAGTCTGGTCAAAGTTTGACTGTTGACTTTCGTTGATTTTAGGGTTTTGTTCAACATATGGACTTTTGGGTCAATGAGGGGTAAAATGGTCTTTTACCCTTCTGTGGGATTGTAGATAGAGTAACCTAGGCTTTGGGAGCCGTTACTTATTTAAGGAAATTGTTTATGTGGTTAGGCGGAGGCTAGATCAGCATTTCGAGTGCAAGATTATCTGAGTTACCCGAGTTGAGTCTTCTCACAGTACATTACCTAGAGTGGTAACTATGCGTAGACCAAATGGTCTTGTGTGCTATGTGTATGTATGAGATTATGTGCATTGTAATATATGTATGCTATGTTTTCTACAGATCGGATTGGAGGGTCCAACGATATAGACCGGACCGAAGGATCCAACGATACAGACCAGACCAGAGGGTCCAATGAGCTATTGGACTAGAGGGTCATGTTGAGACACATCGACCGAAGGGTCATATTGTAACCTCGAGTGGCATATGTGTTGCATATGGTATTTTGGGGAACTCACTAAGCATTTATGCTAACCGTGTTATGTGATATGTGTTTCAGGTACCAGCGAGAATCGCAGGAAGGCGCCGGCATGAGTCGTACACACTGAGGGATTTGATGTATTGAGATCTTGGGATTTGTTTTTATCGGATGATATGTAAACATTGAATTTTGGGATTTCTTTATGAATGAACTATGTGTTTAAAAATGAAAAATTGTTTTGAAAATTCACGTTGTTACAAGTTGGTATTAGAGCCTTGGTTTGAGGGATTTGGATGCACCTTCGGGCGTATCTGAATTTAAACTGAGGATTTGAGAAATTTTTCACAATAAAACAATTTTTCTAAAAGAGTAAAAGGTTTTGAAACAAGTAGAATAGAGCAGTGTGTACAATCAGCCAGCATCGAATGGTGATTTCCCAAAATACCCTTACATTATGTGTTATGAGATATGATATGATATGTTATGCATGCTAGAGTAGGCTAGGTATTCATATTAGGACTAGAGTGGCCTGATCTGTGATGTCATAGCGTAGGAGATTACTGCTGCTATGAGATGCTTGAGAATGAGTAGGTAGCAGTGAGGAGCTTACGAGAGGTCTGCTGGAGAGTATCCTATGCATAATGAGATTAGACTACTTGTGAGTAGGGATCCTAGGAGGAGGACTTGGGGTGAATACTGATGCGGTGTGGATGGTAGTATAGGGCCCGTACTACTGAAGACACCGGATCAGTGCGCAGTCCAAGTAAGAATCCTTAAGGTACTAAGGAGCAAGTAGGGTTACTTACCAAGAGTGGATGACAAGTTCAAAAACTTCCTAGAGATTTTTGAGTTCTTGGAGAGAGAAAAGTGTGTTAGTTTATGGTGGGTGTGAAAGAGATCTAGGAGGTGTATGATGTTTTGACTCTTTGTGTCGATGAGGGTTAAGGAAAGCTTGTTGAAGAAGTATAGGGGTACAATGAGTAGACAAGGCTGATGTGAATAGTGACATAAAGATGTCATCGAGTGGGTATGGGAGGTTGCTTGTGTTATTTCTTTAAGGGAACGTCAACACTCCACCTCAAAATGTTACCCAATAGATATTATTCTTAAACAAAGATTTTCCTCAAAATGTGATTAAATTATGAATATATAGGGTCTTATATGTCAAAATATGAGTTTGGGTGAAAATCCTACGTTAAAATCATGAAAAATGGGCTTAAAATGAGATTGGGGTCGAAAACCGGGAAGAAATGGTAAAAATCCAAAGTCAGTCTGAAGGTTCGATCCTTAGACGGTGAGACCCGAACCTAGCCTTCGGTTCGAGGTGGAGACGCGAACCAGGCCTTCGGGCCCGAAACTGAATGGAGTGAACCCGAGGCGATCAGAAGCGAAGAGTAGTTTGGTCCGAAGGGTATGTTTGGTTATGCAGGTTTCATATCCAAATTGGACCTTCGGGTTCGGTTCTTGTAGAAGGGTTTCGGTTCTTAGGGTTTCGGTCCTAAGTGGCTGTTTTTCGCATAAACTTCCCGTTTTGAGCGGTTTTTGGCTAATTTATGGGTGGGGATGCCCCAAATGATTATAAAACGTTTTGAGTGAGATTTGGGAGAGATTTGTGAGAGAGAGAGAGATTGATAAAGAGGGATTCAGAGAGACTTCGTTCGTGACCTTTTTGGATGTTTAGCTTCGCAACACAAGGTTTGTAAGCCCGTTAAGCATCGTTTTGAATGTTATACTCCCCCGAGGGGTATGGAATAATGTTTTACCAAGTAGTTTCATCACTTACCCTGATTAGGGTTTAAGAATTCTGAACATACGAACTTTCCGAGAGATAACTTCTTATTAAAATAGCGAGTTGTACAATAGTAACATAATGTAAAACCTAATATACAAGGGTTAGTTGAGTTGACCGGTTTGAATTGTTTACTTTATTTAACTTTGACTTGACTAGAAATTGACGGTTGTCACACCATCCCCCCGTTAGAAGTAATTTCGTCCAGAAATTAGTGTTTTGAAACCATCTAGAACTCAACCTTTTTCTCTCCAGATTTCAAACCATCCGCAATCGATCTTTCGGATACCAAGAGTCAAGAAGTTGAAACGTTTTCTTTATAATGGTAACATAAAAGGATCCTTATATTCCTTGAAATTCGTGCCACGATCGCACATCTCCTAAAAGCAAACGTCAAATTGACGTTTGGGTTTTCTATTTATCTCTACAAACCCACCCTACCTTTTCCCTCCCATGTCTATTCACCCCCAAAAAACAGTTCATAATTAAATGCAACTCATTTTGGCTTCGGATCCTCATCATTTCCTTCTTAACCCGACCCGTTTCTCTTACCTATATAAAACCCTCTAACTCCCCTATTACCTCTTTACGCGCTCAAAACCTCCAAATATTCAAAATCCTCTTTGTGTTCTTTGTGTTCTTAAGGCTTTCATAACTACTCATCAATGGCATCCTAGTCATCATCCCAAATGTTTGCTGCAACTTCCACCGCACCCAAGAAATCGATTGCAAAGAAGAAACCATCCAAAGGATCATCATCATCAACATCGCCTGAACCGTTTCTCTGTGATACGACTCAACTCTTCTAGCTAAACCCTATGGATTATGATGAATCCATCAGAGTCATGATCGAGTTTATGGCAAACCATCCCATCTCCATCCCTCTCCCCAAAGTCCCTGAACCACCTCTCCCACTTCATCATCTTCACAGAGCTTTCACCAGAATCAAAGTCGAAGACAATGTTCTGGAAACGAAAATCATTGGCGATAGAATAGTGCCGATCTACAAATCCACATTCCTTAGGGAAATCAGTTTGAAACCAAACCCTAAGGGTTTCAAAGTACAAGAACCAACTACATAACCATTCCATCAGTTCTTAAACCACATTGGGTATACCCAAGACTACAAGACCAAGAATTTCAAAAAATCTATTATCTCAGGTTTATGGATAGTGTTGATGCATTTCATCATCCGCGGGTTGTTCGGTAAGCACGGGGGAAAGGACACACTGAACAAAGATTGGCTTCACATTGTCTACAGTATCTACTTTGGAAGAAGCAACACGGTTGATCTTCCGGAGGTGCTATGGCAAGACTTCTTCAAGTTTTCCATCAAGAGAAAAGAGAATGAGATTTCAAGTCCTAGGTTTTGGGCTTTGGCGACTCAACAACTCTTCAGGGAACTTTTCGAACCTCTTCCTGTTAATACACTTCCTCCAGAGGTATGCGTTTCTTTCAAAGTTGTTAGATCTTATATAATTATGGACTAATTTTCTTTTGGTCCTGTCTGGAGGTTACCTCAACACATGCTGGACCTTATCCATTCTGGATCTGTTCATTTACAAAAACATCTTGAGACTTCGACTATTGTAACAGCCCGGAATTTCCAGGTATTTATTTTTGGGTGATTTTTGGAATTTGTGAGTGGACTCGGCGAGTTGGAGCCCAAACTTGCCGAGTAGGATCGCGGTATTGGGCACGGGTTCGCTTCCGGACTTGACGAGTCCAAGAGTGGACTCGGCAAGTCCACGGCTCCACGCTGTGTGGTGAAACCCTAATTTCCGGGGTTTGAGACCTACTTAAAGGGCCTTATGGCCGTCATTTGTGCTCACCCAACCCTTAGAGAGAAACCCTTGAGTGCTTGAACGTTTTGAGAGAGAATGGAAGCATTTCTTGACCTTGTGTGTGTCATTTAGCAAAGAAGGAGGAGATTCTAGGCAAGAGGAAGCAAAGGAGGTTGCTATATTGTGGATTTGAAGCTTAGATCATCGATCTAGAGGTATGATTTCGGCTCATCTTCTGTTTTGTGAAGTATAATGGGATTTAGGGTTTCTTATGGACATTATTGGGTTGATTTGATGCCAAATAGTTCCCTTCTTGTGTTGAGGCTCTGGATAAGGATCCATAGAGGTCCAGAGAGCCTCACTCATCAAGCTTTATGTATAGCAATGGAGTTTATGACCTTGAGTTGTAGTATATGGGTCAAAATCATCATATATGGTCATATAGATATTGTATGTGCATAAAGATAGTGACTTTACGTGCTAAATAAGCTTGGAAGGACTGGATCTATGGGTTAATGGACTGGATCTGACCTTATGAGCAAGTTTGAGTCATTGCATGGCATGGACTCACCGAGTCCGAAGAACAGACTTGGCGAGTAGTATGAATATTGCCCGACCACACAGCAAGTGGTCTTGTCGAGTTGGGGAGGGTTGACTCAGTGAGTCAGGGGGAAGTCAGAGTGGACAGGTGGACTGAGTCAAGCTGGACTCGCCGAGTTGTTCTTGAGACTCGGCGAGTTGAGTCGTGGTCGCCCCACAACTCATGCCAGGTGGAACTCATCGAGTTAGGAGAATACTCGACGTGTCAAGGGAGGATTACAGGGAAATCAGTGTATACGCTCAGACTCGCCGAGTCGCTATAGTGCACTCGCCGAGTTCGGTCAAAGTTAACCGTTGACCGTTGACCAGCATTGACCTAAGTTGACTTGTTAAAGCGTAGTCAACCTTAGTTGGGAAAGTGTTAATTAGAGATGTATTGTGCTATAGGAGGACTATAGCTCGGGAGATCGAGCGTTAGTGATTTCAGGATTTACGACTTACCGAGACACGCGAGGTGAGTCTTCTCACTATACTTTACCTTGAGTAGGTAACCAGAGTTATGTGATAGAGTATTTGTATGCTATGTATGTTATATGTTGTACTGCATTATTTCTATGTGATTTATGCTGTGCATGTTTACAGAGTTAGAACCTCAGGGTTCACAGAGTTTGGGTGCACGGACCCACAGAGTTATAGCCTCGAGTGGCTAATATGTGTTATATGTGGTATTTTGGGGAACTCACTAAGCTTTGTGCTTACAGTGTTTGATGTTATTGTTTCAGGTACTAGTGACGACCACGGGAAAGCGCCGGCTTGATCCGTACACACGCACGAAGTTTATGCATTTGAGATCTTGGGATTTTGTATTTACTTGAATTGAATAATTAAATATGGTTGTTTTCTGAATATTAAATGAATTATGTTTTATAAAAATTTCAAAAATTTGTTTTGAAATTTACGGTGTTACAAATATGTTTGACCCAACACAATCTACCCACGTCCCCATTAAGTCCACTTCGGAAGTGGCCAAGCCACCATCATCCGAACCAAGGAATACCAAGAAGTTTGCCAAGCTGAAAACTTCTCCCTGTAATTCAAATCCTCAAACCAAAGTCGGCTCTTCCTCTCAACAGGAAAGTGCTAAGGAGATTCTGGCTGACTCTGGCTTTCCGAACACCCTCTCCTGCCCACTCATCTGAGGTACTCCTCAATGTTTTAAAAACATATGCACACACACACACACAGGGAGTCAGCACATAATCCACCCTCACCTTCCCAAAAAAATGATGCCAGTGTCGAACAAAGTTCCTTGCCCCTAGAACACACTCACGTGTCAAATTTGACATCCCACTTGTTTCTACACGTACACACTCCGGAACCCCTGTTCCGGACTCTAAGTATTCAGAGGTTGGAGTTGTCCCTCTAACCTTTGGTGCCGCAACTGGTTTGATACCCGGAAAGGGTACATGATGACCAGGAGTTAAAGATCCTTTGTGGGAAGATTATGTGAACAGGGCACACACTCGGCATTTGGAGCTCACCATATCAAAAGTGGAATCCACCCTTATTTCCATGAAGAAAAGATCCATGCAAAGCAACTTGCCCTATGTCTATCCTACTGATGAGTTAGTTGATCTAGAGTTCACATCTGGAGAAACTCCAAAGTCTCCTCCTCAAGCTTCCAATCCTCCTGCTTCGGATGATGAGATTTCCGAAGAAGTTCTACTAACCACCGACGCTGTACATGTTGCTGATATCAACATGTTTCCTCAGTTCAACTTCAATTAAATCCATCTTCATCAAAGCCAACATTTTATTTTGGATCCTCTTCCTCTACTCAGCATGAATCCGAATCAACACAAATGCTTCATGATGATGCCACCAACAAAACCGAACGTTCTGTCACTCCAATCACTCCGGAATCTCCAAAACACACTCCTCAACTTTACAGCTCCGACAACGGATCCTCAGCCGGAAACCACATAGATCTGTTTGCCCTATTAGATATCCAATCCAATGTTTCAGACACAATGAATAAGTTTCCGTGGCCGAGCTTAACACCAAAATTGATGAGAAGGTTTCTGGATTGGACTCCAAGCTTGATTCCATTCTCCAGTCCCTATCTACTCAGTCTGGATTTTCGTGGCTGAAAGAGAAGCTCAATTAGATCAACATATCTCCATCCGACTCATGCATTCGATCGAAGAAGTTGAAGTGAAGTATGATGCTTCAGTTGAGCACTATCTTGACACCATCACCACAATGCTTAAATTCCAAGACGACTTGGTTGCTCTTCTACCAACGATCTTATCAAACATGCCCATGTTCGCCAAGAGAAATAGATTCAAATGTTAGTGAAGGAGATGCTTGCTATCCTCGAACATCTACTTGATCATCCAACAAGTTCTCATCAAATTGATTCGATCCACCTGGAACCTTGTTGATTTTCCGAATCGCAAGTTTGCTGAGATGCTTGCTATCCTCGAACATCTATTTGATCATCTTTCCTCCCAAGCACCAACTTCCGAAGCTTACGATGCGCTTACTCGTCAGCTCAACATGGTATTCAAAAGGTGTTCACCAAGATTGATGTGACAACCTGAAAATTTTTATTTTATAAGCTCAGTCAGTCAACTCAACTGAGTGTCCAAAATCATTAGTACATAGTTCTAGCCTAGTTACAGGTCATTCTAAGGAGTTTTGAGCCTCATACACTTAAGGAATAAGTGTTAGAAAGTACCCGCTAGAACCACAATGTAGCAAAACGAACCCTAACCTCATCTAAGTGATTTCACGGCCACAAGACCATGAGTTTACGACCGTAAACTCATGGGGGGCCGTAAACTCAAGAGAATATGTAAGGCAAATGGTCATTCAGAGTCATTTCTCTCATTCCCTAGCCAATTCTCCTTGGTTCTCTCTCAACTATCATAACAACAATCACCCTAGATCTTCAAAACTAGTGAGTATTCTATCCCTTGATTAGTTAATACATCTTATTAACTAGCTTCTTACATTGATTTCATCCATGAAAATCATGTTTGTTTAGATACTCAAGAAACACCAAGAACACACACTAGTGTTCTTGGCCAAATCGACTAGTTCAAGCCCCTATATCGTAAGCACTCTTCTTCTAACTTGTTGTGCACTAGATTAAACATGTCTAGACCTTATAAACATAAAGAAACTAAGGTTAGAAGAGAGTTCACGGCGAAGGATGTTCTTGGGTCGTGAACTCCCTTTTATGGTGCCAAAATGCCGCAAGTTCCATCCTCAAGCCAAGAGACTAGCCTAGCGCTTTACCTTGATGTGTTTAGGACCCAAAACAATCAAAATACCATCACCCATAGGTGATTACGGCTGCAAACACATGCCAAAATGGTCCAAGGGACGAAAACTCAAGTTAGGGGTGTCTTGATGCCACAAACACTTCCTAAGGCTTAGACTTGTATTTAGGATGCTTCATTATGACCTTTAGGACCCTAAACAAACCCCATAAACATAAATGGCCATGAGTTTACGGTTGTAAACTCATTAGGGCCGTGAACACCTCAAAAAATCCAAAGAATGTGGTCTTCCTCATCCTAGAGTAGAGCTAATGTCCCTAAATCATCCCCTAGCCTTCAAACTTGCACTTACACATGAGTAACCATGAGTTTACGATCATAAATTACCTTGGGCTATCAAACCATGGTAGTAAACTCATGTGAGTGCCATTTTACCTTCCTTTGTTGAATCACATGTGATTCCAACACTTGATCAAGGTCTTTCCTAGTCCCGGAAGGTTTTTCCTTTCATGTAGTTGTTTATAAACACTATATTCATGTCAATATGTATCCTTATATATCATTTAGGACTTATTGTGTCTTCGGACTTTATTCATGGAACTTCTCATCCATAAGCGCATACCTATTTGAATCACCCACATCAGGTGAGTTAATACCCCGTAATGAATCTTTTAACTATTTTAATTGTTTTAAGGGGGGGGGGGGGGGGAATACAGGTTGAACACAATGATAATTGTGTAAATTTTTGTTGTTAAACATCTTTCAAAATGTTACTTATGTTATTTATAAGTTGTCAAAACATTTCAAAACTCTTTTAAAAGTTATGTTACTTTATAGTTATACAAAACTCTTTTTTTAAAGTACAAACATAACTTAGTAGATAAATGAGTCTTTTTAGTAACAGTCCAGGTAGAACATTAGTAAACTATTATAGGCATAGTTTAGGAGGATGCTATTTGTTACTTCTAGTACAATGAAGCACACATAGAAACAATACCATAACAGAACAAACAGTGAAGAGAATCAAATAATACCAGAACAGAACATAACAAACAGGTTAAGTTGCTATAGCATGAGAACAAACAAACAGGATCTAATTATATCAATGAATCACTAACGCATTAGTGATAGTTATATTGGGTATACATGATCATATGACTTTAATGTGAATTACACGGCTTGCAAGAAATTGTTTGGTCGCGTTTGATTCCCTAAATCTCTTTACATTGAGAGCGTTTAGTAGGGGTTCTAGCTTTCACATTATGACTGTAATAAAACAAATATGTTTTTAGGTTATTAGTACATCCGCATGTCATTATAAATGACATCTGTGTACTTACTTTTCCTATTACTTTCATAAAGTGTTAGTACCACTTGAAAGTTGATCTATTTTCTAGTCAAGATAGTTATAAAATAGGGAGAATATACTTTTACATTTGACAAAGGAACAGTCGGGTTTAACACAGATCAGAGGATGCCTTGGTAGAAGGCTACTATTAAAGGTTAGGATCATAATGCTAGTTTTATGATTCCTTAATGTATACACTATAGGATACATATATACTAATAGATCCCAACAACTATTAGGATGTGTGCTCTTCGCTTCATTTCCTGTTCCCGTTGGATGTGGGATTGGAATGAGGTCACTCAATCTATTATCTACCCGAATCTATATATATTTACGCTTAGTATCCATTAAGTCATCATAAGGGTACCAGGTATGGATCAGGTTATAGGACACAGAGTCAACGCACAGCTTTTCTAGTACAAAACTTACTTTTCAAAGTCAGTACTTTTGGTATACAAAACTAGAGATTTCCCAGAAAAGGGCTTAATCCATTTTATTAAGCCAATACAATTTTAGAGACTTTAGGTGAGTTACTCTATAACACCTTAGTTATACACCATGTTTATATATAAAGCTAATACGCAATAGATAGTTAACGGTGTGTTTTCCGCCTTACTTTCTGTTCCCATTGGATTGTGGGCGTAGGGCAGATTCACTCAATTAACTTTCTACCTGGTATCAGATTATATATAGTAGTATAAACAAAGCTATTATAAAAGTAGTCACCGTAGTCATTATTTTACTATAAGAAATATAGGTTTTCTTAAAGAACTTTTCATTAGATATAAAGAAACCACTACAAATAACTCCATGAGTAACAAGTGAATACACCAGGGTTATATATGACATCGATCTAACAACCAATGGAATGTGTGCTATCTGCCTTACTTTCTGTTCCCCATTGGGTTGTGAGCTTGGGGCAGATGCGCACAATCGAATGTTTGTTTACTATGAGTATATATAACTTGTACCCACTTAGTACCCATAGAAAGGCTTGTAGTGTCATTTTACTTAACTTTCATTCAAGTAGGAAATATATGATTTTTTATAGGAACAGGCGAACCTTTCAAAATAGAACTTACAGCTTACATCACTTTTACATATACATTTTCCACAACACTTTACAGCTTACCCACATCACTAAAATCTTATGAACTCACCAGCTTAATTGCTGATCAAGTTTTTCAAATAACTTGTATTCTCAGGAGACTATTAGACAGGTGCTCTTGCTGGGGTTTCAGAAGATGGAGCATTACAACTTTAAGTCTTGTTTTGTTATTTGTTTATGATTTCTATGTTTTGTGAACACACACATTGTAAACACTTTCTTTCTAAATGAAATGGTTGTTCATTACTTGCTTACCATATACATATCTCGTGATACTAAACATGACGTCCTCCACCCCTGAACGTTTCCGCCGTTCCGGTTTTGGGGTGTGACAAATTGGTATCAGAGCATTGTTTATAGTGAACTAAGTATATCAACCGATAAAAGATATACGTCTATAAATACAATCGGGCTTAAGTGCTCTGGATAATGATATATTTTAGAGTATAACTAAAAGTTATAAAAATATACCTACTTTCTCATACATGTACATAATAGAACTAGTTTCACGAGGAGAGCAAAACTAAAAAGTATTTAAAGGTTGGGTGCTGTCGTCAACCCGAACAGTTATGTAATCATATCTAGGATCAATATAGCCTGATCAACTATATTCATTCGAGATGTGACCGACATGTGTTTGGGAATGATGTGGTGTTGCAACTGAGTTAAAACTTACCTGAACACCAGTCAAGAGAACCCAAAACGAGTAGATTCAGAGTTAGAATACTATAGGAGTATTTTAGTTGTAGCACCTGGTTCCTGGTACGTAAAAATTTATCTAAGTAATTGTCATTTTAGCCTTGGACTCGGCGAGTTGTAGGTCCGACTCGCCGAGTAGGGATGCAGTTCGGGGGCACGCTTAAGTTGGCGACTCGGCGAGTCCATATCCTGGACTCGGCGAGTCATCGTTGTTTGATGAAACCCTAATTCCAAGGGTTTGCCCCTATTTAAGCTAGCTTGTGCGACCCAAGCTCGCCCCCTTTCACCCTCAGAGCGCCCTACATCAAACCCTAACTCGTTTCTTGTGAAATTGAAGTGATTAGAGTGATTCCTTGAAGTTTTTGGGAGAAGAAGGAGCGTGGAGCAAGGAGAGGAGAAGGAGACCAGATATCTTGGTGCTATTTCAGAGTTCTTTGAGGTATATCTATACTCTATTCTGTTTGCATGCTTAAAACCCCATTAGAGCACCTTTTGAGCTCTCCTTGAACCTTTTCCAAGCTTGTGCATGAACTAGAATTCGTAATAGGTTGAGTATCCGCTAGAACTAGTCATGTTTGAGCTCCAGAAGCCTAGATCTATAACCTTTATGGGAGTAAATTGCTGGAATGTCCTAGATCTACCTTCTTAGCCAATATTTCTCCCCTAATCCCCATTCTATGCATTTCTACACGTAAAGTTGGAAACTTTACGTGTAAACCAGGCCCTAGGAACCCAGATCTATGAATGGCATGAGTTGGCTCCAAGCAAAATCGTGTGTATGGTTTTTGCATGTGGCCGACTCGGTGAGTCGGGTTGCGAGTCCCAGGGTTGTTCCCTTTTGTGTCTGCGAGTTGGAGTAGTGAGTCATAGGGTATGAATAAGTGATTTGGAAGCCAGACTCATTCATGAAGTAACTCGGCGAGTCAATTCCATGACTTAGTGAGTTCATGGAAATCTTCTTGTCTCAAGAACAACTCAACGAGTCATCATACAACTCGACGAGTCACAGCTTAGAGTGTTCTTCGGATGAAGGCGAACTCGGCGAGTTGTTCATAGAACTCGGCGAGTAGGATGAAGGACTATTAGACTTGGGTATAGACAAAGGGACTCGGCGAGTTGGCAAGCCAACTCGGCGAGTCTGGTCAACTGGCAGTTGACTGTGACTTGACTCATGACTTGTTAAGGGTAGATGGGTAATTTACCCTGAGGGTAGTTAGCAGTATTTGACTAAGTGTTTGGTGGGAATTACAGCAGGAGGATTTCCGGAGCAGCAGCAGCAGCAGACAGACTATTCCCACACAGATCAGCAGCTACTACGAGGTGAGTTACCTTCCAGTAACGGTGAGTCTACGGCCACAATGCCAGTCCACGAGTAGGAGTTGTATGATGGATGATTGTCTCTGTGATATTCATATAAGGTTGCTACTACCTGTGATATGTTTATGTGCTAGTATGATATGCTGCTATATGCTAGTGATAGTAGGGGGTGAAATAGTCCCCAGTATCCGATCGAGAGGATCGAAGGGGGAGACCAGCACCCATATATGCTAGTTAGTATCCAGTCGAGAGGAATGAAGGGGAGGCAAGCTCCCAGTTATGCTAGATAGTATCCGGTCGAGAGGACCGAAGGGGTAGGTCGGGCACCCAGATATGCCTGACGATATATGCATGTGATGTGATTGTATGGTATGTGGTAGGTTGGGGGAACTCACTAAGCTTCGTGCTTACAGTTATCAGTTTTGGTTTCAGGTACCTCTTCTTCGAAGGGGAAGGAGCTGGCGCGGTAGCAGCCCATCACACACATGCTTCGTATTCTGCATTATGATAACTTCCTAGGGATTTGTACTTTGACATTATTATATTTATTGAAATGTTTTCCAGACATGCAATATCTTATTCAAATACTATGATTAGTAAATGTTTTAATTCGAATGTTTTGCTAAAAATATGTTTTCAAAAATGAAATTTTTGGCTCGTATTTAGGGGTGTTACAAGTTGGTATCAAAGCCCTGGTTTGATTCGGACACACCTTCGAGGGTATACGCCCGATGGCAGTTGGCAGTACAGGAGAGGGATCGGGTTCAGGATCAGGTTTCGAGCCAGTAGATGAGGGGCTACGCGAGTTCATCGCATCAGAGATCACCAGAGGCATCCTAGAGTCGACTCCCATTATCTTCGGGTCGATCAAGGAAGGGATATTGGAGATGATGGAGGATCGCCTCCTTGCATTCAGGAGCGACATGACATCTGGCCAGTCAGGACCATGCACACTGTCCTTCAAGGACTTTTGGGGAAGTGGTGCACCAGACTTTCATGGGGAGAAGGACCCCATAGCTGCCAGACGATGGATTGCATACATTGAGTATGCACAGTTGACTAGCTTCTACCCTGAGGGGTCGAAGGTGAGATATGCAACAGGATGTATAAGAGATCTAGCTAGGGATTGGTGGGAGTCCACCGGTGACTCATTGGGAGCCTCGGCTGTCGAGGCTATGATCTGGTCGGACTTCGTGACCTGGTTCAGGGTAGAGTTTGCGCCGGCTGTCGAGCTTCAGCAGCTGGCCAGGGAGTACCTAGATATGAGACAGATGATGGAGACTGTGGCGGAGATCACCGCCAAGTTCTGGGAGAGGGCGTTGCTGGTGCCCCAGTACGCGGGTGACGAGGATATAAGGAGGACCCGCTATCATGATATGCTACGAGCTGATATTTGGGAGCATGTCAGTTTTTCAGCTTGCCCTACCCTGGACTCTATGATTTCCAGGGCAAGGGAGAGGGAGATAGATCTGGAGCACATCCGGAAGAGGAAGATGGAGGAGGGGCATGTTATGGGGGCTTCTGGGAAGAAGCCCAAGCGATCAGATGCGTGGCCGAAAGGCCAACAGGGACGGGGCCACTGCAGGAAATGCGGCAAGACGCACTAGGGAGCGTGCAAGTTGGGATCGTCAGGCTGCTACAAGTGCGGCAAGTTAGGGCACTTCAGCAGGGATTGTACCGCCCCTGCACCTGTGATTCAGACATCAGAGTTGCTGTGTTTCCACAGCAACCAGAGGGGCCACAAGAAGGCCAATTGCCCCCAGTTGACATCACCAGCGCCGGTTAAGGCGCCTGCTCTAGCTACCTTGCGGATTACAGATGGCTGACACAGCAAGGCAGAGGCTCTAGTAGTGAGGAGCCGGGCATTTCAGTTGACTGCAGAAGAGGCACGCGCCGCACCCGATGTGGTGACGGGTATGATTCTTTCCCTCTACTTTATTTTATGATGTTATGTTATTGATATGTGCTCTGTGTATATGCATTAGGATCGTTCCATATGAACGATATTCCAGTTCAGGTGTTGTTCGACTCGGGTGCCACCCGGTCATTTGTTTCCCTTGCGCTTAGCAAGAGGTTTCCTGAGTCCTCGGGCATGTTGGATTGCCCTTTAGAGGTAGAGATTGCCGATGATCGATCGATGCGAGCATCAACAGTGTTCAGGGATTGTGTTTTGAGGTTATTTGAGGAGCGCTATTTGGTGTATTTGGTTCCCATACCGTTGCAGGGGAACAAGGCGATTATAGGCATGGATTGGTTGAGCCCTAATAGGGAGGTGATAGATTGCGCACATCAGTTAGTGCGGGTCAGGACCCCAAGCGGGGGAGAGTTGGTGATCCATGGCGAGATGCCACAGCGTGGACCTATAGTATGTTCAGCAGCGGAGCTAGGCGCTACCTTTAGCAGGGATGCGCGGGGTATGTCACGTATGTTATGGATACCCGGGAGACGGGTAAGGCGACAGTGAGCGAGGTTCCAGTGGTGCGAGACTACGCTGATGTGTTCCCGGAGTAGCTTCCTGGAATACCTCCGGAACATCAGGCGGAGTTCAGGATCGATCTAGTTCCTGGTGCGGCTCCAATAGCCAAGGCACCCTATCGGTTGGATCCTCCCGAGATGCAGGAGTTGTCTACGCAGCTGCAGGAGCTGCTAGACAAGGGGTTTATTCGACCTAGCAGTTCACCCTGGGAAGCCCCGATCCTGTTTGTGAGGAAGAAGGACGGGTCGCATCGGATGTGTATAGATTATCGGGAGCTGAATAAGGTAACGGTGAAGAACCGTTACCCACTCCCGAGGATTGATGACCTCTTCGATCAGTTGCAGGGAGCATATTGGTTTTCCAAGATCGATTTGCGTTCAGGCTATCATCAGATGAGGGTTAGAGAGGAGGATATTCAGAAGACCGCGTTTCGGACGCGTTATGGCCATTATGAGTTCGTGGTGATGTCGTTTGGGCTCACCAATGCTCCTGCCATGTTCATGGACCTCATGAACCGCATGTGTAGGCTGATGTTGGATCGGTCTGTGATAGTTTTCATTGATGACATCTTGGTTTATTCCAAGACTCAGGAGGAGCACGAGGAGCATCTGAGAGAGATTTTGGAGACCCTGAGGAGGGAGAGCTTGTATGCCAAGTTCTCCAAATGTGAGTTTTTGTTGCGCGAGGTGCAGTTTCTTGGGCCCCTCGTCAACCAGAACGGGATTTCAGTAGACCCGGCCAAGGTGGAGGCCGTGATGAGGTGGGAGGTTCCGAAGTCTCCATATGAGATTCGGAGTTTCCTAGGATTAGCAGGCTATTATCGGAGGTTCATTCGGGATTTCTCCAAGATAGTTTCACCCCTGACACGGTTGACTAGGAAAGCCGTGGTCTTTCGATGGGGGCCTGAGCAGCAGGGAGCATTCGAGACTCTGAGGCAGAGATTGTGCGAGGTGCCGATCCTAGCCCTGCTCGAGGGCGTGGAGGATTTCGTGGTATATTGCGATGCGTCGATCTCAGGCTTAGGCACAGTGTTGATGCAGAGGGGGCATGTCATTTCTTATGCCTCGAGGCAGCTGAAACCTCACGAGGCGAACTACCCGACACATGATTTGGAGTTGGGGGTGGTGGTTTTCGCCCTCAAGATATCATGGCATTACCTCTACGAGGTTCGATGTAACATTTACACGGACCACAAGAGTTTGAGGTACCTCATGGATCAGCCAAATCTGAACACGAGACAGCGTCGGTGGTTGGACGTGGTGAAGGATTATGATTGTGAGATCCTTTACCACCCGAGGAAGGCCAATGTGGTGGCCGATGCGGTTAGCCGCAAGGCGGCGCCGATCAGGGATGTTTGCATGAGGATGACTGTAGTGACTCCCCTGTTGGAGCAGATTCGGGAGGCTCAACAGGAGGCTATGAAGGAGGAGCATCGGAAGAGTGAGTGAATAGTGGGAGAAGTCACCTCCTTCGACTATGATAGCCGGGGGTTATTGACACTACACCGTAGGGTGTGGGTGCCGTATCATGGAGGCGTGCGCCAGATCTTGATGGTGGTGGCGCACAAATCCCGATTCTGTATTCATCCAGGGGCGACGAAGATGTATCGGGATCTTCGCCTGGACTATTGGTGGCCCTGCATGAAGCGGGATGTGGCATGGTACGTCGAGCGGTGCTTGACCTGCAGGAAGGTCAAGGCCGAGCATCAGCGACCGCACGACAAGATGTAGCCGTTGGATATCCCGTTGTTGAAATGGGAGGATATTACGATGGATTTTATCACAAAGCTTCCACGAACGGTGCGAGGAGTAGATTCGATTTGGGTCATCGTGGATCGGTTGACCAAGAGTGCTCATTTTATTCCGATTCCGGAGAGTATCTCGGCCGAAAAGTTGGCCGATATCTATATTAGGGTGATAGTGGCACGGCACGGGGTGCCAGTGTCAGTGATATCAGATCGAGATGTGCGGTTCACTTCCAGGTTTTGGAAGAGGTTTCATGATGAGTTGGGAACTCGTCTGCATTTTATCACCGCCTTTCACCCGCAGACGGATGGTCAGCGTGAGCGGACCATCCAGACTTTGGAGGATATGTTGCGGGTGTGCGTATTAGATTTTGGTGGTAGCTGGGATACCTATCTTCCCTTGGCTGAGTTCTCGTAGAACAACAGCTACCACACGAGTATTGACCGTCCCCCATTCGAGATGTTGTACGGTCGGAGGTGCAGGACCCCAATATGCTGGGGTGAAGTTGGCCAGAGGGTCATGGGGAGCAATGAGTTGGTGCTCAAGACGACCGAGAGAATCTAGCAGGTTCGGAGTAGGCTTCAAACTGAACAGAGTTGGCAGAAAAGTTACACCAACAAGCGTCGATCAGACCTGGAGTTCCAGGTCGGGGATATGGTTCTCCTGAAGGTGTCGCCTTGGAAAGGCATCATTCGATTCAGGAAGCGGGGCAAGTTGGGCCCGAGATTCATTGGTCCGTTCAGGGTTGTAGCTCGGGTGGGCAAGGTAGCATATAGGCTGGATCTGCCAGCCGAACTCGGCCAGATCCACAACACCTTCCATGTCTCCCAGCTTCGGAAGTGTCTCGTGGATGATTCAGCGGTGGTACCATTAGAGGATATACAGGTTGATGACAGCCTCAATTACATTGAGCACCCAGTCGTAATCCTCGATTGGAAGTCGAAGGATCTGAGGAACAAGAGGGTGGAGTTAGTGAAGGTGCAGTGGCAGCACCGAAAGGGGTCCGAGTGGACTTGGGAGCCGGTGGAAGAAATGATGGAGCACTACCCCGAGCTGTTTCAGGATCAAGCAGCAGACTTCGAGGACAAAGTCTAAAATAATTGGGGGAGATTTGTAGCACCTGGTTCCTAGTACGTAAAACTTTATCTAAGTAATTGTCATTTTAGCCTTAGACTCGGTGAGGTGTAGGTTTGACTCGCCGAGTAGGGACGCGGTTCGGGGGCACACTTAAGTTGGCGACTTGGCGAGTCCATATCCTGGACTCAGCGAGTCATCGCTGTTTGATGAAACCCTAATTCCAAGGGTTTTCCCCCTATTTAAGCTAGCTTGTGCGACCCAAGGTTGCCCCCTTTCACCCTCAGAGCGCCCTACATCAAACCCTAACTCGTTTCTTGTGAAATTGAAGTGATTAGCGTGATTCCTTGAAGTTTTTGGGAGAAGAAGGAGAGTGGAGAAGGGAGAGGAGAAGGAGACCAGATATCTTGGTGCTATTTCAGAGTTCTTTGAGGTATATCTCTACTCTATTCTGTTTGCATGCTTAAAACCCCATTAGAGCACCTTTTGAGCTCTCCTTGAACCTTTTCCAAGCTTGTGCATGAAGTAGAATTCGTAATAGGTTGAGTATCCGCTAGAACTAGTGGTGTTTGAGCTCCAGAAGCTCAGATCTATAACCTTTATGGGAGTAAATTGCTTGAATGTCCTAGATCTACCTTTTTAGCCATTATTTCGCCCCTAATCCCCATTCTATGCATTTCTACACGTAAAGTTGGAAACTTTACGTGTAAACCAGGCCCTAGGAACCAAGATCTATGAATGGCATGAGCTGGATCCAAGCAAAATCATGTGTATGGTTTTTGCATGTGGCCGACTCGGCGATTCGTTCATTTGACATGGCGAGTCGGGTCGCGAGTCCCAGGGTTGTTCCCTTTTGTGTCTGCGAGTTGGAGTAGTGAGTCATAGGGTATGACTCAGTGAGTTGGAAGCCAGACTCATTCATGAAGTAACTCGGCGAGTTAATGCCATGACTCGGTGAGTTCATGGCAATCTTCTTGTCTCAAGAACAACTCGACGAGTTGTTCATACAACTCGGCGAGTCACAGCTTAGAGTGTTCTTCGGATGAAGGCGAACTCGGCGAGTTGTTCATATAACTCGGCGAGTAGGATGAAGGACTATTAGACTTGGGTATAGACAAAGGGACTCGGCGAGTCTGGTCAACTGGCAGTTAACTGTGACTTGACTCATGACTTGTTAAGGGTAAATGGGCAATTTACCCTGAGGGCAGTTAGTAGTATTTGACTAAGTGTTTGGTGGGATTTACAGCCGGAGGATTTCCTGAGCAGCAGTAGTAGTAAACAGACTATTTCCACACAGATCAACAGCTACTACAAGGTGAGTTACCTTCCAGTAGCGGTGGGTCTACGGCCACAATGCCGGCCCACCAGTAGGAGTTGTATGATGGATGATGGTCTCTGTGATATTCATCTAAGGTTGCTACTACCTATGATATGTTTATGTGCTAGTATGATATGCTGCTATGTGCTAGTAACAGTAGGGGGTGAAATAGTCCCCAGTATCCGGTCGAGAGGACTGAAGGGGGAGACCAGCACCCAGATATGCTAGTCAGTATCCGGTCGAGAGGACCGAAGGGGTGGCAAGCTCCCGGTTATGCTAGACTGTATCCGGTCGAGAGGACCGAAGGGGTAGGTCGGGCACCCAGATATGCCTGACGATATATGCATGTTATGTGATTGTATGGTATGTGGTAGGTTGGGGGAACTCACTAAGCTTCGTGCTTACAGTTTTGAGAGACACACTCTTACAAGAGACACACATACAAACACTAGATGTCTTGGTAAAAGACTACATTCAGAGCAGTTAGGTCTTCGTAGAAGACTACATTCAGAGAAGTTAGGTCTTGGTAGAAGACTCTCTTTTATAATAGTAGGAATCATAGGGATTTCTAGGGTTTTTCAAACGTTTACAGTTGTTTTACTAACCTCGTCCGGACAGCTCCCGAGGTTGAGAACCTACTCCAGACAGCTCCCGTTCCAATTCCTAAACCTCGTCCGACTTTTCATGGCCCAACACCTCCATGGGTTGAATGTTTAGAAGCATGGAGTGAAGATCAAGTTCAACCTATGCCGTTTAATGGAGACCGAAGCTTCTACAACGTAAATGAAGGGAGCACAACAGATAGAGCTCTACTAATCCTGATCCGTAGAGTTGCTCGAAATGAAATTCAGGGCAGGACAGCCCTACGTCGTATCGAGGATGTTGACACCAATGGAGGGATGCATATCCTTCGCACCAACAGCCTTGAACATGCTCGCGAGAGATCTGAGAGAAACCATGAAACCCTGCTGCAAGCATTAGGGTAAACCCGAGCCGAAGTCATCGAGCTCCGAGTACGTTGGAGGGTATACGAAAGATACCTGCTTGATATAGAACGTCAACTGGCTGAACTGAGAGTTCACCAGAGGGATGACCGTCGCCGGTAGTAGACGCTTTACTTTATTTTTCCTTGTTAAAAAGGAATCGTTTTTCTGTCTATGCCCGATGTGGCATTTTCTATGAAATTACCTTGTACTATAAGTACTTTTGGTTAGGTCTTTATGCTGTCAAGAACTATCTTCTCTGGATATGATGTAAGACCTTTACAAGGTCATTTTCCCGAACTTTTACATCATGAATGTCAAAGATTTTGATAGTCGGCTAACTTCTGTGTCATTCTTCATTCAAGTACTTTTATCATACTTTCATTGGAGTCTATCTGAATTTATGCTTTAGTCAAGTCATTGGACTATAGTAATTTAGCTCCGGAGACATGTCCAAGCATCTTTTAATGGTTGGATCATGTTATTCACCAACCAACAATACCTCGGCTTGAACGACAAACTTCTTGAGACCATTCTACAAACACACTTCCAATCCGTACTAAGACTGCATCATAGGGATGTAGGTCAAACTTTCGAGAACATAGTATTGCTCTTTACTTAGACAATCGAAGTACATCTAGGGTCAACCAGAATCACTCACAAAATCCTTATCTTTCGTGTTACAGAATCATGTCATCATCCAAAAACACTCAATCGAACAATGAAATCCCTATCCTCCATATCGACGCTGCTACATTACAAGCTGCAGTAACAGCTGCTGTGACAACTTTCCTTACGCACATCAACTTAGGCAACACAAGCAAGACTAACAAAGGAGTCGAGAGTTCCGATGGTAATATCAAACCGGGAAACCACCAAATGGAAACAGTCGTGGACTTGCGAAGCCGTAAGACCGAAAGGAAGAGATGATATCGTAAAGCCCTAAAGGAGCGCAAGAGAGTTCAAAGATTTGCCATGCCACAACCACAAGTGGCAACTCCTACAGAACGCTTTAAAAAGAAATTTCCAAGCTGGAGTAATGAGGAAGGCACTCGTGTCCACATAACACTGGCTAAACAACGCACTCCCGTCACTAATGCTACTACTAGCCAGGCATGCCACCAATGCGGTGAAATAGGGCACTTCAAGAAAGATTGTCCTATAGCAAAAGAACTCTGGTGCAGATGGTAGAATTCTCAGGATCACAGCTGCAGGAGAAACTACGTCGGACCCTTGTTAATTTAATTCAGGTGTTTCATTGTAACAGACTTATAAACAATCTAGAACTAGTGCAACTAGAGTCTTCTCTTTTGCGGGATCCTATCAGTATAAGGGTGCTCGTGCTGCGTATACTTGTCTTTTGTAGTATACCTTATTCGCAACAATAGTCTTGTAGTAAGTCTAAAGTACTGTAACTCTGTTCATGGTTGCACGGTTGTGTTTTGTCTGTAAGCACCTTATGTTCAAATCTAATGTCATTAAGTTTCTGTATGATTCCGACATTGTCATACGACTCGATTCAATCTGATCCTCACAGAAACAGCTTCATACGTACATCTTTTTGTCAGTAGACATCGTTTTAGCGAAGCCCTCATATCAGAACACCGAAGTACTCATGCATGGAGTACCTCATAGTTCTTTTCTTTTTCCAATGAAATCCCCGAAGTACCACTCGTGCAGTACGTCAAGTTTAATCCAAGGATTCATGCGGTTGATCTATCACTGGGGAATGTATACATAAGGGTAATATATAATAAAGGTTCTATAGGTTTAGAATTGATGATTCCACTTTAACTTCTTTTCCCCCGATGGGATATGAGCTTAAAGAAGAATAAGTTATTCGACTACCTTTTCAATCTTAATTATATACGACTCGTATACACGAGATTATGATTGTGGAACCATGTATGAATCCTAAATATGAACTTCAGGATGGAGACTGCCCAAGACTATGAGTAATGGCAACATCATGTGAGCAAACTTAGAACCCAGTACGACTTCTGCAAACAGATTTCCCTACAGTCTAAACACCTACGGAGATACAAGAACAGCCCGGACAACTTAGCGAACTACACAGAAATAGAATTAGAAGACTAGGCTTCTCACCCTGGAGAACCCCAGTCATATTCTTCCAAAGATCAACGGATTGCATTGTATGTAGCTCGTCTATCGAGGACTCCATCAAGATTTTCCAGTAGAAATCGTTATCTCTGCCTCGCATAAATGAATGTAGTCTTCTACCAAAAAATCGTAATAAGAAGGAACCAATGGAAACATTACCCTCAGAGATACTTTTCGCAAAGTTCTCTGAACACGAGTTTTGGAATTGAAGAGTCAAAATTTCCTAAGACACACTGTTAGTGTTGTGGAATTCCTTGAGTACTCTATCAATTTATCAAAACCGTTGAGAATTTGTTAACACCAGAGACGCCAAAAAACATTCACCAAATTCTAGGTCTTACAGACCTACTGTCATAGTTCATTCAGAACTCCTTTCAAATTACAGAAACCCTTTCAACTTTGACCCAGCAAGGGGTGGCCCTTGACTGGGAAGTTTAGCAAGAGAAAGAACCTTTGGAATTCCAAGTGAGAGACCAAATTCTTTAGGAAATCTCACTTTGGGAATGGCTTACTACGCTTCATAAAGCGTGGAAAGCTAAAACCAATATAGATAGGACCTCCGAGATTCTTACCAGATTCGGCCTTGTACCTCGTAAACTCGACCTAGTCCGCGAACTGAGTAACGTACATTTTACCATTCGCGTCTCGATCGCGAAACCGTACCTTTCTGTTAGGACTCTTCTAAGTCCACTCGTCGAGATCCTCGCCTTCGTATTAGAATCGTAGTGACCCTCGACCGAGAGGTCAAGCGGACGAAACAACGCAGTCGCCCGTTAGTCAAGGTTCGTTGGGATACCAACCGAGGACCCGATTTCACTTAGGAGCACTAGAACTAATCGATTAGGAAGTTTCCTCCTCTCGACTCGATCATTCATACCTACTTCCTTATCTAAATTCTAATTTCAGGATGAAATTCCCTTTAACAGGGGGATGATGTGACAACCCGAAATTTCCATTCTGTCAAACCCTAAAAGTCAACCACTTCGTATCATAAGTCAATGTCATTATTTCTTATTTTTAAGAAATATAAAGTTCATTTGATTATTTTAATATTATTTTTAAACGAACGGGTGAAAGAAAGTGTCGTCTCGGGTTTTGAATTTTAAAAACCGCAAACGCCTCGCGTCTTAGAAATTCCCGACCAAACTTTTATGTTTTGGCTTGAGAAATCACCCAAAACTGTGAACTCATACCTATGTATGAGTTTACTCCCCAAAAAGTTAGTCATTTGTGTTTACTCCCCAAATGTCAAAAGAGTAAACTCCAAAATATCCTCTCAAGTATCATCCAAGTTTTTATTCAAAATCGTCAATCTAGTAAGTGTTTCTAGCCCTTTCAAGTTAGTATATCACTTAATCTAGTGATTGTTCATCCTTTAATCCATCCATTTTTGTGTTTTGATTAGTTTCAAAAAACACCAAGAACACCAAGAACACACACTAAGTGTTCTTCGACTTAAAGTTCATTTCAAGCTTCCTTTATGTAAGTACTTTTATCCTAGAGTCATTTCAAGCTTGGTATATATGTTTATACCAAGGAAAAGTCCCAAGAACACCAAGAACAAGGTGTTCACGGTTTTGGGAGGCTCCCAAAGCCGTAAACACCAAATATAGTGCCTTAGGGTGTCTAAATGCTTCACAATGCCTTAGGGACTTGTCTAGATCCATCCTTGATGGGTGTATCACACAAAAAGTAACAAAATCATATATTTTTATGTGTTTACGGTTTGGGGAGCTCCCAAAACCGTAAACACCTCAAATGAGGTGTAAAAGTCCCATAAATGTCCCACGGTTGTTCCTTATGTATAAATCTAACCTAGACTATTGCCATGTTTGAGCTAAGGACTTGAAAACTGCCAAATACCAAACCTATGAGTTTAAGGTAGTAAACTCATGAGTTTAAGGTAGGAAACTCATGTAAAAATGGTCCTTAGACCGTAAACTCCATTTAGGAGTGTTTTGATGCCACACAACACATCCTAAGGCTAAATCATGAAGTATGAATGCTTGGAATAGCTTAGAAGACTTCAAACCAAAAAATGGTCAAAAAGTTAGGAGTTTACGACTATAAACTCAAGAGTTTACGACCGTAAACTGAACGGGTGCTTTTCCTTAGGGAGTAAACTCATTTTAAGAGTGTTCCTTGAACCCCAATCATACTAGCCTTTCCCTACAACACTTAGATGCACTCCTTAGGACTTATAACTTTTATACAAAGTGTTTGTCATGCCTTAGAGTGTCTTGACTTTGTTTATTAGTTGTTTAAAGACTAATTGTTCATATACATATATCATTATATGTTATTAGGATCTTTGTGCGTGTCTAAGTCTTCACTTGACACCAAGCACTCATCCGACACTTCCTTCTGATCCACTTGCTATAGGTGAGTTCATACCCCTTAATCAACATTTTAACTGTTTTTAAATGTTTTATGGGGGGGGGGGATACAATTAGAATTATGCTAATTATTATATCAATCACATGTGATTAATAACCAACATTTAAATGATTGGCTACTCATTAGTCGTTTTACCAAACAGTTTCCTTCAAATGTTTTTCATAAACACTTTATGTCTTTAAAACTCCTTATTACACTGTACATTTTACTCTGTATGTTACATTTCAAACTTATTTACAATTGTGTTTCAAACATATGTTTCTTTATACTAAATTGTTTTATCAAACCCATGCCTTCAAACCGTTTTATAGATTGACATCACGTCAATCTTTTCTTAGATAATAATTATGTTCAAAGGTTTTAAAAAACTTACTTGATGCTTTTATATTATAAATTGCATGCCGATATATGTATATTTATATAAGGAATGTTCAAAAGACTTAGGAAGGCTATCCACCCTATTTCCTTTTCGCGCTTGAGATGTAGTCTGGTGGGATATCGGGTACCCGTCCGAAGGCCATTTAAATATTAGTTATATATCATGTGTACATATATAGTCATAAAGGTCCTTTCGGTTCATCCAATGCCCTTGGGTAGAAAGGGTATACATCCATGTCCATACGTACCAGTTAGATTACAAGTAAACTACCATAGGGGTAGTTTAGGAAGGTACTAGAACTATTACTAGGATGTAATATCATACAATGAGTCAGTTCATTCATGAGTCAATACTTGCTAGATAGAGAGAGAACACACATTACAGCTATTACACACAATACATTACTATACATGCTAGATAGAGAGAGAACACACATTACAGCTAGTACACACAGTACTTTACTATACATGCTAGACAGATAGAGAACACACATTACAGCTAGCACACGCAGAACATTTCAGTACATTACTATACTATTACATAGATATGTTTACATGATTACACTTACAAGAGTACAATTACATGATTACACTTACATGAGTATAATTACATGATCACACTTACATGAGTATGCTTACATATACATAGGACAGACGTAACTATGTGCTATAGCATGGAACCAGTTCATGATCTAACTATACCGATGAATCACAACGCAATTGTGATAGTTATATTGAGTATACATGATCATAGTAATGTGGATGCTGACGGCTTGCATACATGCAGGGGTCGTGGGTAGGTCTCAAAATCCCTTTGACAGGGGAGCGTATAGTCTGGGATCTAGACATCACATTAACCTTATCCCTCAAATAAGGCAGTTGAGTACCGATGTAGTTATTTATTACAAATGCTACAGTACTTAGGAGAATTACCCTACACTTGAGGTAATTGGTATGATTGTAGTTCGACACTACACCATAGTACTATTTCATTTTCCCATTACATTCACTTCGTGAACATTCACACGACACACAGTAATGTAGAAACTATACTTTTGGTTAATGATAGTCAGACTTGGGAAGATACAAACTCTTACAAGAGACACACATACAGACACTAGATGTCTTGGTAGAAGACTACATTCAGAGCAGTTAGGTCTTGGTAGAAGACTATATTCAGAGCAGTTAGGTCTTGGTAGAAGACTCTCTTTTATAATAGTAGGAATCATAGGGATTTCTAGGGTTTTTCAAACGTTTACAGTTGTTTTACTAACATGTTCATACTTACAATTCATATACATTTTTATACTTATAGTTCATATACATACAAATACTTACATACAAATTAAGACACTAAAATGCTTATGATCTCACCAACTTTAAAGCTGATACTCTCTTTCAAAATAACTTGTATCCTCAGGTCAACCATAGACAGGTACCGATGCAAGGTTTAGAGAAGATGGAGCTCGATCAAGACTCATCTTTCTTTTCGATTTATACTTTGGTGTCTATTATAATTTGAGAGAACACTTGTATTAAAATTATATTATTAATGCAATGGATGTTGTTGTTGCTTGTTTACTACTTTTCATTGTTGTGATACTGTACATGACGTCCTCCACCCCGCAACGTTTCCGCCGTTCTTGGTCTTGGGGTGTGACATTCTCTAGCGAGGCCCTAACATGGTGGAACAACCATGTTAAGTCACTGACTCTATCAGTGGCAAACTCAATAAGTTGGGAAAACCTAAAAGAGTTAATGCGGGAGGAATACTGCCCGTTAGGCGAGGTTCAAAAACTGGAACAAGACCTGTGGGATCTCATTATGGTCGGCTCAGACATAGTGACCTACACTGACCGGTTCAGCGCTAGCAGCTCTATATCCCGAAATGATTACCTCGTAGAGCAAGAAGATAGAAAGATACATTTGGGGTCTGACTACTCCGACCCAAGGAAATGTGCTATCTTGTAACCCAACCACGTTCGATAGTGCTAAACACTTGGGTCAGCGACTCATCAACCATGGAGTCCGCCATGGTGTAAAAGTCCCTATTCCCGAGTCATCCAGGGAAGAGGACTATAATCAGAAGTCGAAGAACAAGAGAAAGAAGAAGAGAACAACACAAGACACCCCACAAGAGCAACCAACGAGTACTATGTACGCTGCTACGACGCCTACTGCTTCAGCACCTGCCAGTCGATATGCTGGAAACCTTTCGAAATGTGGAAAGTGCAATTTCCACGACACCGGAGTATGCCGAGAAATGCAGTGTCTGAACTGCCACAGAAAAGGACACACCGTCCGTTACTGCAGGGCACCGGCTCAACCGATCTCCCAAGACTTCGGAACTGAAGAAAACCAAGCCTGCTATGGTTATGGTGAGACTGGACACCATCAGAGGGACTGTCCAATAATAAGGAACTCAGGCGCGGATGGACGCATTCTGATGATCACCGCAGGAGAACCTACCCCAGAGTCGTTGACGAGTAGTGGTACGTTTTTCAAAATAGTAATTACTTTTAAAAATTAATTTATGTTCATATAAGATTAAAGTTTGGGGATAACACTTAAAAGCAACTATAAATACTCACATGTTAAAATAGGTCGAAATATTCAAGAGAACTAAAAGATCCTTTAGAGAAGCAATTATGGCTCACCATATACATCAGGGTTGTGCGCAACTAAGATGTTGCAGAGATGCTCAGTCGACTGCCTGACTCATCTTAAGTATTCACAACTGGTATATGACGGGCGATGGTAGTGGTACCATGGGGGATCATGGTATAAAAGTATCCCTTCAGTTAGTAAAGCACTTTTATTTGTATGTATGCGCACATAGCGGTACGATACATAGGAGTGTTAATTTCAAAATAGAAAACAGGAAAAACGAGAACAGTTACAAGGAGTACATTGTTGGACATACTAGAAGTACAGTATCGAGCATACCTGGGATACATTGTCATTTATCAGACGTTTCTTTCATTTGACCAAAACTTTGTTCAGTATAGAGTCCGTTGTTTTTTTCATCATGAGTTGGCGTGGTCCTCACCATACTGAGTTCATATGTTTCTATCACCTCGATCGACAAGTTCTCAACACTTTCATCTTTAGTACTGAAAGTCTGACCTGAATCAAAAAATTTATCTTTTGCATTCTAAACCCCCAAAGTAATCGTGTGAAGAGTACCTTTTCCTCCGAAGCCTTATCGTCAGATGTACGCAGACCGTCACGAAATACCACTCGTCCAGCAGACCAAGTTCGAGCACAATGGCTATGGACGAATATAGCTACCCTTTTGTTATTTAGTATATACGTGAGGGCGGTATACAAGTATGATTACGCATATCTAGTATGTGTGTTTCCGCCCTATCTCCTATTCCCCGTGGGAGCTGGGGCAGAGTCGCTCATCCGACAGTCCTACTAATCCTAATCCTAATTATATATGGCTTGTATACACGAGGTAATAATAGATGGAACAAGTATGAATCCTATCAAGAACACCAGGCCAAAGTTGCCAGGTCTACGAGTGAGTATTCTGCAGATCAGATGAGTGCAACCCCAATAGTAATGCTAAGAGAGCTAATTTCGGAACGAAATTCCCTCTAGCAGGGGGATGATGTGACAACCCGGATTTTTTTATTTTATAAGCTCAGTCAGTCAACTCAACTGAGTGTACAAAATCATTAGTACAGAGTTCTAGCCTTGTTATAGGTCATTCTAAGGAGTTTTGAGCATAATACACTTAAGGAATAAGTGTTAGAAAGTACCCGCTAGAATCACAGTGTAGCAAAACGAACCCTAACCTTATCTAAGTGATTTCACAGCCACAAGACCATGAGTTTACGATCGTAAACTCATGGGGGGCCGTAAACTCAAGAGCATATGTAAGGCAAATGGTCATTCAGAGTCATTTCTCTCATTCCCTAGCCAATTCTCCTTGGTTCTCTCTCAACTATCATAACAACAATCACCCTAGATCTTCAAAACTAGTGAGTATTCTATCCCTTGACTAGTTAATACATCTTATTAACTAGCTTCTTACATTGATTTCATCCATGAAAATCATGTTTGTTTAGATACTCAAGAAACACCAAGAACACACACTAGTGTTCTTGGCCAAATCGACTAGTTCAAGCCCCTATATCGTAAGCACTCTTCTTCTAACTTGTTGTGCACTAGATTAAACATGTCTAGGCCTTATAAACATCAAGAAACTAAGTTTAGAAGAGAGTTCACGGCCAAGGATGTTCTTGGGTCGTGAACTCCCTTTTATGGTGCCAAAATGCCCCAAGTTCCATCCTTAAGCCAATAGAGTAGCCTAGCACTTTACCATGATGTGTTTAGGACCCAAAACAATCAAAATACCATCACCCATAGGTGATTACGGCTGCAAACACATGCGAAAATGGTCCAAGGGCCGAAAACTCAAGTTAGGGGTGTCTTGATGCCACAAACACTTCCTAAGGATTAGACTTGTATTTAGGATGATTCATTATGACCTTTAGCACCCTAAACAAACCCCATAAATGTAAATGGCCATGAGTTTACGGTTGTAAACTCATTAGGCCCGTGAACACCCCATAAATATAGACTTGTATTTAGGATGATTCATTATGACCTTTAGCACCTTAAACAAACCCCATAAATATAAATGGCCATGAGTTTACGGTTGTAAACCCATTAGGGCTGTGAACACCTCAAAAACTCCAAAGAATGTGGTCTTCCTCATCCTAGGGTAGAGCTCAGGTCCCTAAATCATCCCCTAGCCTTCAAACTTGCACCTACACATGAGTAACCATGAGTTTACTGCCGTAAACTCCCTTGGGCCGTAAACCCATGATAGTAAACTCATGTGAGTGCCATTTTACCTTCCTTTGTTGAATCACATGTGATTCCAACACTTGGTCAAGGTCTTCCCAAGTCCCGGAAGGTGTTCCCTTTCATGTAGTTGTTTATAAACACTATATTCATGTCAATATGTGCCCTTATATATCATTTAGGACTTATTGTGTCTCAGGACTTCATTCGTGGAACTTCTCATCCGTACGCGCATACCCGTTTGAATCACCCACATCAGGTGAGTTTATACCCCATAATGAATCTTTTAACTATTTTAACTGTTTTAAAGGGGGGGAATACAGGTTGAACAATATGATAATTGTTTAAATATTTGTTTTTAAGCATCTTTCAATATGTTACTTATGTTATTTATAAGTTTTCAAAACATTTCAAAACTCTTTTAAAAGTTATGTTGTTTTATAGTTATACAAAACTCTGTTTTTAAAGTACAAACATAACTTAGTAGATAAATGAGTCTTTTCAGTAACAGTCCAGGTAGAACATTAGTAAACTATTATAGGTATAGTTTAGGAGGATGCTATTCATTACTTCTAGTATAATGAAGCACACAAAGAAACAATACCATAACAGAACAAACAGTGAAGAGAATCAAATAATACCATAACAGACAAACAGTGAAGAGAATCAAACAATACCAGAAGAAAACATAACAAACATGTTAAGTTCCTATAGCATGAGAACACACAAACATGATCTAATTATATCAATGAATCACTAACGCATTAGTGATAGTTATATTGGGTATACATGATCATATGAATTTAATGTGAATTACACGGCTTGCACGAAATTTTTAGGGTCGCGTTTGGTTCCCTAAATCTCTTTACATTGAGAGCGTTTAGTAGGGGTTCTATCTTTCACATTATGATCGTAATAAAACAAATATGTTTTTAGGTTATTAGTACATCCTCATGTCATTATAAATGACATCTGTGTACTTACTTTTCCCATTACTTTCATAAAGTGTCAGTACCACTTGAAAGCTGATCTATTTTCTAGTCAATATAGTTATAAAGTAAGGAGAATATACTTTTACATTTGACAAAGGAACAGTCGGGTTTAACACAGATCAGAAATTGCCTTGGTAGAATGCTACAATTAAAGGTTAGGATCATAATGCTAGCTTTATGATTCCTTAATGTATACACTATAGGATACATATATACTAATATATTCCAATAGCTAATAGGATGTGTGCTCTTCACTTCATTTCCTTTTCCCGTTGGATGTGGGCTTGGAATGAGGTCACTCAATCTATTATCTACCCGAATCTATATATATTTGTGCTTAGTATCCATTAAGTCATCATAAGGGTACCAGGTATGGATCAGGTTATAGGACACAGAGTCAACACACAACTTTTCTAGTACAAAACTTACTTTTCAAAGTCAGTACTTTTGGTATACAAAACTAGAGATTTCCTAGAAAAGGGCTTAATCGATTTTATTAAGCCAGTACAATTTTAGAGACTTTAGGTGAGTAACTTTATAACACCTTAGTTTATACACCATGTTTATATATCAAGCTAATACCCAACAGATAGTTAACGGTGTGTTTTCCGCCTTTCTTCCTGTTCCCGTTGGATAGTCGGCGTAGGGCAAATTCACTAAATTAACTTTCTACCCGGTATCAGATTATATATAGAAGTATAAACAAAGCTATTATAAAAGAAGTCACCATAGTCATTATTTTACTATAAGAAATATAGGTTTTCTTAAAGAACTTTTCATTAGATATAAAGGAACCACTACATATAACTCTATGAGTAACAAATGAATACACCAGGGTTATATATGACAACGATCTAACAACCAATGGAATGTGTGCTATCCGCCTTACTTTCTGTTCCCCGTTGGGTTGTGAGCTTGGGGTAGATGCGCACAATCGATTGTTTGTTTACTATGAGTATATATAACTTGTACCCACTTAGTACCCATAGAAAGGCTTGTAGTGTCATTTTACTTAACTTTCATTCAACTAGGAAATATATGATTTTCTAGAGGAACAGGCGAACCTTTCAAAACAGAACTTACAGCTTACATCACTTTTACATATACATTTTCCACAACGTTTTATAGCTTACTCACATCACTAAAATCTTATGAACTCACCAGCTTAATTGCTGATCAACTCTTTCAAATAACTTGTATTCTCAAGAGACTATTACACAGGTTCTCGTGCTGGGGATTCAGAAGATTGGGCATTACAGCTTCAAGTCTTGTTTTGTTATTTGTTTATGATTTCTATGTTTTATGAACACACATTTGAAACACTTTCTTTCTAAATGAAATGGTTGTTCATTACTTGCTTACCATATACATATCTCGTGATACTAAAAATGACGTCCTCCACCCCTAAACGTTTCTGTCGTTCCGGTTTTGGGGTGTGACATTTGATGATTTGAAGGAGTAGATGCTACATGCACCGGTTCCAAAAGCCACTGATGCAAGAGGGGGAGAAGGTCCGAGTCAACCATGGAATCCTGCCTCAATTTTTCAACTATGAGATGAAGATATTAAATACGATGATGAAGTCCAGGTTGTTTCCAGACTTCTAAGAAACAACGCTACTGATGGTGACGATAGTGATGAAGAGAAATATATCACCAAGGGAGTTCTAGCTATTGGAGCTCCTCAGAAGCTTTTTCCCAAGCAAGTGACTGAGAAAGAGAAATGAATTTGGTCAGCAGTTTCATGGCCATCTTCGCTATCGGACGCTCTCCAAAGAGGTATTCAAATGGCCAAGGACAAATCCTTCCTCACTGCTCAAGCCTTCCGAGCCACACGTTCCATGACACCTTCTATTCCGGAGCCAAAAATCACTCCTATTGATGAAGGTTCTCCTCCTTGGACCCCAGATGAAATTCCGAAAGAACCTCTTCCATCCTCCCCTTCCAAGATCACTATGGATGAGAACATGTTGCATGTGATCTCAGTTCTGAATAAAAGCAAGACAAAGGCAAGAAGCCTATCATGAATTCCGGACCTCCACCAAAGAAAAAACTTGGATAGTCTCAGGAAGAAATTAATAAGGCTCTATAGGACAACATCCAAATTCAATCACTCAAATACGTTCCTGATTCGATGCGTGACATTTATCCTCTCTTTCGTGAAGGCATTCTTAAGGATGTCGACTTAGTAACCTTTATGTACTACACCATTCTTTCCGATTATTTTGAACAACTCGATCTTCCTCTCTCACCCTTCAACAAATTTTACATCAAGTTTGCTCCTCCCCATCCCAATGACAATCCGGAGGTCACCATCCGTACAGAGCATGAAAGGATTAAAACCTTCTATGACAAGAATGCACTTCCTCTTAAGGATGTATGGACGAGGAAGAAGATCACCAAGATTTCTGGGTACGGAAGAAAATTCCTCACCAAGTTTGAACTTAATTGTCCACTCTTCCTATACCATGTTGTCAGAAACAAGTCATCATATAAAACCATCACCGATGCTGATTTTCTGGCGATGAATCAAAATGACATTCTGACTTTAGCTGCTCACTTTCGAGGACATCAAAGAGATGATATCAGTAGGGGTGCTTATAATGCAACTCTGAGCTTCCTCAAAGACTATGTCGTGGAATTAAGTTGATGTGACTATGAGTTGGCTAATCTGTTCGGAACCGAAAACTTTGTTGGCAAGATAGAGTATATGCTTCCGGAAGCTAATCTATTAGCCGAAGGCCCTATTGATGATCCGGTTCCACGGTTTGCATACAAAACGAAGAAGACAAACAAAAAGGACTTTTTCCGAGTCCTTGACAAACACCTGGTTCCTAAAAAAGCTCTCACGAATTTCATCAGTCGTGCAACCATGTCTAACGTTGCAGAGCATGTCAAAGCAAAGTTTATGAGTCAGTTGTCCTAGTACATTGAAGTCAGAGAATGGTTGTTCAGAGCCTACACATTCATCAGGGAACAAGCTATCTAAGCTGACCTGATTGCGAAGTTCACTTAAGGGGAGATTTTTGGAACCTGAAAGTGAACCTCTAACAATCCAAAATCCGTTTGCCAAATCCAAAGTCAAGTTAGTTCCGAAATGAAGTGTACTCCGTAATTCTTTTGTGTCGGGATCTAAAATCAAGGTGGTTAAGTGAATATAGAGTGAAGGCATTTCGGAATGGATGTTTATGTCCGGAATGGTTGTTATTCCGAAATCAATATTTTGTCTTGTTGTATTTAATGTAATTTGTCTTTAGTTTGATTTAACCAGTCATAAAACTTTCTCTTTAGTCAACTCGGATATTTAGATTGTCAGATGTTACTCTCTTATCCAGTCCTATGTATGTAATTGGTTAGTACTATGTTTCATGTACTCCTATTTATAGGAGCATTAAATATCAAATCAGTTGACGAATTATTCAAAACTCTTAGCACATTCAAGTTACTTCATCTTTCTGAATACTCTTTAAAACATTCTTCTTGTTGTTCATTTATTAACTTTACTTTGATCCTTATTATCATTCTTCATTTATGGCTTGATTACTTGTTGAAAGTGTTAACTCAGACATGACTAGTCTATCCAGGCTTGACTAGAATAGTTATTAGCAAGAAGACATTGATCTTAAGCATTCAATCAAGGTTTGAGTTTTTAAACCATGTCTCTATGCATCATGTCGTTCTTGTTCTCACAGTGAAAGGGAGAGGAGTTTCTTGTTTAAGGTGGAGTTAAGAGGATATTCAAGTCAAGGTGGATATTGTTAAATGTGATTTGAGAATTTAGAGCATTTGCATGGAGCATTTGAGTTTAATGGAGCGCTTGGAACTCAATTGTGACATCTCCTTTTTTTTAGAACCAACTCTGTTTAGAAAACACATTCCTAACTTAGTGTATACATTTAGCACAATGTATTATGTATTTAATATACATTAATATTTTTAGTTATAATACTTCTATTAACATTATCATGTAATAATATCGTATATACACTTTAACACATATATAACCATATTAGGTTCAGATAATGTATGTCATCAAATATACATATAAAACATGTTGTAGATCATAATCATTTAACTCACATATAAACTTTCAATAGATACTAATACTTTTAATAAATACATATATTAAAATCATGTTTGTGAAAGTAACTATACATTCACTTGATTGAGGTGGAAGATCCACAGGAAAGTTAGCTCCTCGACTAATACCCCAAATTATCCCTTTTAAATAACCGAAATACGAATATTAATATGCTTTTATATTCATTTTTATTTATATTATGATAATTTATTTATGATTTCTTCAATAATCCCAAGAAATACTTCAACTTCTATCAAATAAAGAACAACTAGGTAAGATCATATCGAAGATAGGATCCGCTGGTATATAGAGTATACTATTTGGAAAACTCATTTTGAATACCTCACTAAATCTAGCATAGACATTACACCCTTAAGTAGATCAATTAATATTTTGAATGGAATAACTGATAAATCTTATTTAGAATTCATAATAACGCCTATGAATATAAATATATGCTACACTTAGATTGTTGAAATGTTTTCTTAAAAATGTCTAGAAAATTCGCAAGCAAAACATTGACCTAAAAGCTTCTATTTGTTGGACTCTATGATGACTTAGAGATCCAGTAAAACACTTCAAAGACTAGGGAAAATCGGACTCAAAGGTTGGGCTAAAGTTTAAGAGAAAGATGTTGGATTTGTGAGTGAAATAAGTGAGATCCGTCCCATAATAAAACACTCCAAACACGAATTCTGCTTGTTTTGTGCTTTGTGGAACTCTTGGATGATGGGACCCAGCCACTAAGTGAATATGACGATATTCAGGAGGTGGATGTTTGGCATCATGAGGATTTCTTCAGCAGCTGATGGCAGGGTGAGGCTAGGAACCAAAGAAAGCCTAGGATATACTCTAGTGAGTTTATTGAGGTGATTGGCAAGTTTGGTGCTTTGGTTTGAGGAAGTGACTTTGAGGATTCGGGAGGATTGCTAAGGAAAGTATTGATAGGTGTGGAAGGTAGTATTGGGACTGTACTACTAAAAGCACAGGATCCATACTCGAATTGATGAAAGTCTTGGAGAATCTAAGAAGCTTATGGGAAGGAAAATTCTTGTTATGCTCTGATAGTGGGAATAGTTGCTTTGCAAGATGAGGATGAATATACATGGTGAAGGACCAAGGTTTGGTCTCAGCTGCGATGGTGAGCCATTAGTGGAAGAAATTCGAGGGTTTTAAGTTCGTGTTGGATTAAGGAGTAGAAAATGCTTTTCCACGCTAGTCCCAACCCCTTAGGAGCTAGCGTTTCGTTTGCCTTGGATCTCTTGTATCGAGCGGCAAGGATTAACTGTGCGATTTATTGCACTTTCGGGATTGGAGACTATATCTTGAGAGTAATTGTAGCCCGGTTTAGGGTAGATGTCGCTTCAGCTTTGCAATTCAGTCGTGGATGATTGAGCTGGTGAGGGTGTCAGGGTGCCAGACCTTGAATGATATGAAACCTAGACTCCGAGGGCGGTAGATCGATTTGGGGTACCTCACTGAGAGAGAATCAGGTCAGGTGCATTTAGTGGAGGGTCTTGGGAAGAGACCCAATATTTCTAAACAGGGTTGGAGAGGCCAACCGGGCCGGGGTCGGTGTAATTTGTGCGAGAAAGGAACATTGAAGTTTGCCAATCCAGAAGTATGAGTTTCTACGAGCGTAGCAAGTTGATCATGTTAGTAGATATTATTCCCTAGGAAGGAAAGGGAAGACAGTGCTCCAGCAGCTGGTTGGGCGGATGCGTTATCGTTTACGATTCTTTTGGTGGCTATCGGTTTCTTGTTGCCTGGAATATTATAGTATGTTGGGTTCGCATTGCCTTTGGGTTGTGATTATGTCATCGTTGGATTATATCTTCGGGGAGTATCTTACGTCTTTTGCATGTCGTGAATCATTAGTGGGTCATTTCTCATATAGCGAGCTCCAAGTGTTCGGTCGCATGTTGGGTGGTAGTCGAGATCGGTTTAACGGCGTTGTGTGGAGTATTGTAGTTAGGATTCAGCTGGTTAACTCTTTCATATTGTTAGGATTCAATAGTCTTTCTAGACATGTTGATTGGCGTTTCGGGATGATTAGGGAAGTGACCCATTGCTGGGGTTTTTGTTTGGGCATCAACTCTGAGGGTTGCAAGTGTTGGGCGTAGTATCATCTAAAGTATTTGGGATCAATAGTGTTGCTAGGCTTCAGGAAATGTTCGATAGATCTTCGGGGATTGTGCTATCTTTTGGGAGGGTTAGTGATGGACTAATAACATTGGTAAGCGTTGGTTGTCAAAGGATTGTTAGGGGGTAAGAAGGATTGGGGAATCCTTCTATTCTCGTGTGTCGTGAGTACTTGTTGAACAAAATGTTGGATTAATGTCTAAGTCCATAACTATATTTGGTATATACTTGACCCGACTCGGCATGGTCCATTTGGGTTGCACTTCACCAGAACAATTTATATGGATAATCTTGTGAGAATAGTATAATTTATGATTTATTAATATGTTATAAGTTCTAATATATTATATGAAATCATATTATTTAATTAGTATTGATCTTAAATTAATTTGGAATTAATTTAGTGATCATAAGTATGACTAATTAAATATGGGCTCAAGTATTAATATAGTGTGGGCAAATGCTTATTTGGAATGGGCTAGGCTTGCATGGTAAGACCATGGAAGTCCATGGAGCTTAACCCATGGATCTTATGGAAATGAAAAGACATGGGTATTAGGGTTTACATGGATGTAACACTAATCCACCACACTATATAAAGGAATACTTAACACCTAAAATGCCACTAGTGTGTGAGGACATAAGAGTGGGCTGATTGTAGTGTGCATACATATTCTCTCAAGTTCTTCCAAGGTTTTTTTGTGATTTATGATTCCACTTGAGGCTTCCACACTATTGGAGCTAAGCTCTTAAAGCTTGAAGACATCAAGCTACATCAAAAGGTATGTCATCTAACTAGAACTCTGTAGTATAGGTGCTTCATAATATGCTAGTTAGGATGAAACCTGAGAATATTTAATATTTGCATGTATAATAGAGAACACACAGATCCACGGTTTATAGGGTTGCATGTACACCATAGGAGTGTTAGAATGCTTAAAACCCATCAGTGATATCAGAGCCTAGGTTTGTTTTCTTATATACTTGATGCAATTGCTAAAAAATCGAAGTTATCTTGCTGTCTAGCAGTGGAATCGCGGAGTTCACTAATGGACTCGACGAGTCCAAGGCAAAACGCATTCAGCTTGTCGAGTTGGTTCATGCACTCAACGAGTTGGACCCATGACAACATATCTTCGAGTTTATGTGCTGAAATTGGTCTAGAATCATTTTCTTAAACTGTTTTGGACTTATAAAAACTATTTTTTGATATGGTAATGATTATGGTAAAACAATTTCAGAGTTGTTATCAAAACTTCAAGGTTTATATGGTTAATTTTATGATTCTTGAAATTTTTGACATGCATGTTCTTGAACTTATGAGCTTACATGATCATAGGAATTATTTTTAACCTTCTTGGTAGTTTAATTCTTGATCATTATGTGTTTTAATGGAGTCCATAACTTGTCCTCAAGTTATGGATAACCAAAAGTCACTAGTCATTAAATCCATTAAAAGAACACAATGGTTACATAAGATGAAAAGTCACTCATTTTAATAATCCTTTAACTCATAAGTTATGAGAAATGAAAAGTTTTGGAAGTTTACAAAACTTGCCCTCAAGTTTTGGAACATGTAAAGTCACAATTAAAACTTTAGTTCCAATCCCTAGAATTTTAAAAAAGCTCAAATTTAACCCTTATACTTTATAATATTACAAGTTTAATAATATTTATATATGTATATGAGCAAAAAGTCGTCTTACCATTAGTTGGCCTCATTCACGAAGCCGGTCTATAAGGGGGTATAAGGTTACTGCCTATAAAATGGCAGTTTAATGGGCGTCCACTCTCACCCACCGCTTCGTTGACCGGTGGAGGGTCGTTAGCCTAACGGGTAGGACAAGGACTATAATTCTCCCTTCATTAAAAGTATTAATGATAAATACTAAGTAACTAAACATTTACGAATTCCCAATCTTAGTTAATTAGGAAAATGTGATTAAGGTGCTAATCCATGAAATTACACTTTGCACTTTGTTTAAGCCGTTAGTGGAGCGTATGTGGTTAGCCGGTACACTAACCTGGATTTAACAAGGTAGGCAAAGGGTAACTTAATATTTATCATAGTATCGGTGGAGCGTGTGTGGTTAACCGGCACATCGATTGAGGGTTAAATACTAAGGGTACCAAATATATTTGCATGGTTACTTCACACCTTGCTTTATGATCCTCGGCATCCCAGTCATAAAACCTGAAGGGCACACTCGATATTGAAACATGCCATTGAAATGTTCAATGAATCTCAAAAGAATCTAGGAGTTTCAAAAACCAATTAAAACCTAATAATACATTTCGTTTATCTTGGTGGAAATTGGTAAATCGTCATTCACCTACCTTCAAATATTTTATATCTTGGATTACGGCATCCCTCTTCCAAGTTATAATATATTTTGTTGGGTCCGATCCTTAATATTTCATATTGGGTGTTATATTAAGGACTTAAATCAACTTTACTTGAATTTCTCCCATTGTTGATGTCTGGATTAGACAATAATGATCTTCACAAATCAAGCTTTCCTAATGAATATGACTTCCTGAGTTTGGCTGATGGAAGTCATGCTTCTCTTCCTCCACGTCCTCCAATAATTCTCCCTGACCCACAAGTCTAAGGACTTGAAAAGTTCAAGATCACTCAATCCCTACTAACAATAAAACATAAAATTGGAAGTCTTGTGTGTACTTATGTATTAGGTCTGAAGTCACACAGTGATAGGTTGAGAATGTTGGGCGTTGTTTCCCTAAGGAAGTTGACTATTGACTGGGTCTTTTAGTGACTTCCTAAGTCATATAGAAAGAGTACTATGTGACAGATCACGACGTGACCCTAATGGATCTTTCTTATTTCCTTATTGCTGCTGAATCGGAAATGATTTGGTGCAATAGTCAAGCAAATATGGATGGAAAGTCTATTTTTCAAACCTCCATGGACATGGACAATGGTAACATTAGAAATTCAGAAAAACTTTCTCTTCCCAATGGAAAGGGATCGGCCTAGGTCAACCCGGTTGACCGGAAGGTAAAGAGAAAGTCTAAGTCTGGAATAGCCTATGTACCATTCCCAAAGAGTCTATATGTTCTTAGTGTGAAGAAAAGGGGCATTGGAAGTGAAGCTGCCCAAGCTACCTGAAAGAAAGAAGAATCATAAGTTTGACTCCGCTTCAGGTAAGTCCACTATCTAACTCTGTTAAGTTCCCATTTGATGATTCTTAATACAAAATGTGACTCGGTTGCATTTTTATATTTAGCAGGATCAGGCAAAGGGAAGGAAACTTAAAGAAAGAGTATGTTGAATTTGATCGCGAAGATGGATTTCTTTTGCTTGGTTGAAGATTGAATTCTGAAGCTACTTCTTAGGAGTTATGATAGATTGCTAGGAAACATGTAGTAGCATAGTTTTCATTTCAAGTTGCATTGTAAGGAAAAGTTTTTCCCGCATTTTAAAAATAAGTAAAAGTTTGTTTTACTTTATTTTTTATCTCCTTACAATGGCATTCATGAAAACTTGATGTTTGTAGGTTTATAGCAATATTGGAAATATGAATTTGATTCATTCATTTGTGGTAGTGTCTAAAGTTACCAAATATGGAAAGATTCTCATCACCCAAGTTTCAAATGGACCGAAACTTGGAATCATGCAAGTTGGATAGTATGATGAATGAGAAGTTTCATTTTTGGGGAATTAAGACTAGTTCCTTGTTCACATGTATATGTGACTCAATTGAAGGACTAAGTTATCAAGTACACTTTCTTGTGCACTTGTGAAAGTCCACCACAAAAGATGGATAAGATTTTTATTCACGATTTACTAAGGTTTAGTAAATATGATCATACTTACAAGCTTAAGTTTAACTCCGAGACATTGGAAAAGTTCCAAATGTATGGCAGAGCGAATAAGAAGAATCAAATTAGGCAGACGGATAAAAGTTTCTCAAATCTGAAAAGATGGGAGAGTACTTTAGTATCATGTTTTAAGATCATCTTAATGATTTTGAGACCTTACCACAGTTCATCCTCTAAGTGCATTCTGATAGTTCAGAAGAGGATTTATGAATTGTTGAAGTGGTTAAATCAAGAAGATGATTCATACTTCGTTCCAAAAACAATTCTTAGAGTTATACTCTAAGATTGTAACTTAAGTGACATGTCTTAAAGAAGGTTTAAAACTCTTGTCAAATGTAAGAGTAAAAGGTTTATACTCTTGTACATTTGAAATTGGTAATTTGTAATTTTTTGGATAAAATAAAGACCAACTAAGGCCAATTGTGTTAAGTGTCTATCTTGATTAGAATCCACACTATCTCTTCAGTATTTGGAAAGAAAGTGTTATAGGTCAAGGAGAAAGTGGGAGTCTAAAAGATCCTGAAAGGGTTTCAAGAAGTGATCAAGAATAAAACATGTATTTCATCACTAACACACAACTAGAGGTTTATAACCTATCGTGTTGACATTTTTGTGCCCATTCCAGTTAATTTTGATATATATATATATATATATATATATATATATATATATATATATATATATATATATTTGAGTTCTACATGTTCTCAATTGTTTGCATAACTACTTGGAAGCAATGGCATGCCCTTGTGCTCCCAGGTGGCAAGAGGTTAAGATTGCACAAGTTCATTCCATATGAGTTAGGATTTGTCACTAACCTAGTCTTGTGATTATTGTTTTGACAAATTTCCATGGATTTCATGTTGGATTGGTTCAACTTAAGAAAATTCTATATATCGCGTTCTCAAAATTCGATTATGATTCCATCATCCCTTTTCATAGTCAAATTTTTGAGAATATGGAAAACAAAAATTATTATGGAAAAAGACTGGTCTAGAACCATGTCTTTATGTGAAACATCATGAATCGTGTCCCATTTACTTTGGGTACAAGATCGATTACATGTGCTATGACATTTATCATTTCTGAATTTTCCAAATGCCTTGGGGCATTAAGCGGAAAAATGTCTAGAATTGGATATGACTAAAGTGATTAAGCAATTGTCAAGGACAATCTAAAGTTTATGTGAAACATTATGAATCGTGTCCCATTTACTTTGGGTACAAGACCGATTACATGTACTATAATATTTATCCTTTCAGAATTTTCCAAATGCCTTGGGGCATTAAGGTGAAAAATGTCTAGAATTAGATATGACTAAAGTAATTAAGCAACTATAGAGGATAATCTAAGGTTTACCAAAGATTGGTTGCTCAAGGACAATTGAAAGTATAATGTTAATATTGGAAGGATCATATTGACATAGTCTGAAAAGAGGCAATTCTTGTTCAGAAGTGGTAGTCAAAATGGGAATATAGAGTTGTCATCATAGGTGGAAGCATTATGTGTAAGGTTAAAGAAACTTAATGCAATAAGCATGTTCAAAACAATGCACTTTGAATTTGAGACACCGCTTCCATGGAATTGCTTCCATTGGAATACTCTGTAATGATTGTTGCCAAGCCTTTGTGGCTTTGTGCATAATCATTACAAGAGGAACAATGTATATAAGTTTAAAATCTAAACAGATTTTGATAAATAATAGGCATTTGGAATTCTTACATTTAAGACAAGGATTTTGAGTGTGAAAAGAGAATAATTGAAATTGTGTTTAATTGATCTAGTTCATAAAGAAAAGGATCATAGACAAACATAGAGTTCATACTTCGTGTATGGCAATGCTATTGTTTAGAAAACATAGTGTACATGCTTGGAGCATGGGACACCCAGTGTTTTAATTCAAGTATAAAGTTGATAAAACCGAAACAATGAATAAAGAGTAATCAGTATGGTGATAAATAGAAAGTGTTTTATTTATATTCATAGGTTTTAATACCATATTAGATTCATTTATTCTTGTGTTTCACTTTGCATGTTTTGACTTCCATAATAACTAGGTTATTCTTCCGAAGTGACTAAATTATTCCAACCGTCCACAGTCGATCATATGTTGGAAGTAGATATGAATCAAGACTGTCATGGGTTGGCTTGTAGAGGTCCAAGTTGGTGGACAAAGTTATGCTACAACACTCATGAGTGCTTACAAGTTTTGAGTATTGGATTCAACCCGCGCTCATTGGAATCACTTCATGGATTTTATCACGAGTGATCATGAGACGGTAATATCGTATATTCTTCAAACATTGATTGCATGAAAACGCATTGGTAACTTGATGTTATAAAACATGCCTTTGTGTATGATTGAACAAGTAGTAGTACAAGCCATATGAGTCGATGTTTATCCATTCCTTTTACCTTCAGGTTAAAAGTGATATTTGTGGGCCCCTTGATGATTTAGCGATGACACATGTGAGTGCTTGGCCAAGCTTGGACTGATTTGATTTGTTCAGTTAGTCAGTCATCATAAATCGGAGATCAGGAAGCAACAAATAGAATGAGAGAATGATTACAATCGATGTCTCAGTCGATATGATATCTAGAATGGAGGAATATATAATCCCTTATCTAATGGATAAGTCACGGTAAGACCATGGATAGTCCATGGTGCTTAACATATGGATCCCATGGAAATGATTAGGGTTTACATGGATGTAACCCTAATCCACCACACTATATAAAGGAGTACTTAGCACCTAAAATGGCACTAGTATGTGAGGACATAAGAGTGGGCCGATTTTAGTGTGCATACATATTCTCTCAAGTTCTTCCAAAGTGTTTTGGTGATTTGTTATTCCACTTGAGGCTTCCACGCTATTGGGGATAAGCTCTTAAAGCTTGACGACATCAAGCTACATCCAAAGGTGTAACAGCCCGAATTCCCAAGTATTATTCATTCTTTCATTTTTGGTATTTTGTGAGGAGACTCGGCGAGTTGGGGCTCAAACTCGCTGAGTAGGATCGCGATTTTAGACAAGGTTCGCATCTGGACTCGGCGAGTCCAAGGAGTGGACTCAGCGAGTCCATGTTGTTTACTGAAACCCTAATTCCCCGGGTTTGGAGCCTATTTAAGGGCACTTATAGCCTCCCATTGCGGCTACCAGTCCCTTGAGATAACCCTAAGAGAGCTAATTCGTTTTGGGAGAGAGGAAGTCACTTTTGGGCCTGTGTATTCTTTGTTTAGCAAGAGGAAGGTGGCAAGAGCAAGGAGGAGGTGAGATTACTGATTATAGCAGATCCAGAGTCCAGAGGCTTCATTTTGAGGTAAGGGTTCGAATCTCCTTCAGTTATAGGGTTGATCTTTAGAGTTAGGGTTTTATAACCCCCTTTGGAGAGTGATTACGTGAAGCAAATGGTCACTCTTCGAGTTTGTGCCTTGGATCTGGACTCAAAGAGGTCCAGAGACCTTAACCATTGGAGCTTTTTGGGTTATTATGGATTCATTGGACCTAGGTGGTTATTTTTGGGACCAAATCACCTTTTGATGCCTTGTGGGGGTTATACAAGCATCAAGTTTCAAAATTTACGTGACATTCATGCTTGGGAAGGCTAGATCTATGGTTTGGGAAAGCAGATCTGACCTCAGAAGGTCAATAAAAGTGTGTGCATGGCATGAACTCGCCGAGTTGTTCTTGGGACTCGGCGAGTAGGGTTGGGGTTTCACGTAAATTGTTCAGCGAGTGGACTCGCCGGGTTGGGGGATAACCCAGTGAGTCAGGAAGAGTCAATATGGGGTTGAGTCAAGCCAGAACTCGTCAAGTTGTTCTTGAGACTCGGCGAGTTGAGTCGTGGTTGCCCTGCGATTCATGCCAGGTGGAACTCGTCGAGTTAGGGGAGTGCTCGACGTGCCAAGAAAAGATCCGAGGGAGTCAGTGAACGCGTTAGACTCGCCAAGTTGCTTTAGTGCACTCGCCGAGTCCGGTCAAAGTTGATCGTTGACCAGAGTTGACCAGTGTTGACTTGATAGGGATAGTCAACCTTAGTTGTAAAAGTGTTAATTAGAGATATATTGTATTATAGGAAGATTATAGTTCGGGGGATCGAGCACGAGTGATTCCATGGATTTGCGAGTTATCGAGATACACGAGGTGAGTCTTCTCACTATACTTTACCTTGAGTAGGTAACTAGAGTTATGTGATACAATGTTTGTATGCTATATATATGTGTTATGTGTTGCGCTGCATTATTCTATGTGATTTATGTTGTGCATGTTTACAGAGTTAGAACCTGAGGGTTCGTAGAGTTTGGGGTGCACGGACCCACAGAGTTATAGCCTCGAGTGGCTAATATGTGTTATATGTGGTATTTTGGGGAACTCACTAAGCTTTGTGCTTACAGTGTTTGGTGTTATTTTTTTCAGGTACTAGTGACGACCGTGGGAAGGCGCCGGCTTGATCAGTACATACACACGGGATTTCATGTTATGAGATCTTGGGATTTTTGTATGACATGAATTGTATTTCAAGCATGGATGTTTTTACGAATATTAAATGAATTATGTTTTTATAAAATGCAAAAATTGTTTTGAAAATTTCGGTGTTACAAAAGGTATGTCATCTAACTAGAACTTTGTAGTATTGGTGCTTCGTAATATGCTAGTTAGGAAGAAACCTTGGAATATTTATATTTTCATATATAATAAAGAAAACATAGATCCAAGGTTTATAGGGTTGCATGTACACCATAGGAGTATTAGAATGCTTAAAACCCATCACACAAGTGGGGGAGAATAATTTAGATGTTCAGGAGCAAGAGCAGTTATGAAACTAGGATGAGTTTTGCATCCCTGTCAGGGAGGCAGGTGGCCCAAGCGGCTGTTTGGTTTGAGGGTTGTATGAGTTGGGAGTTCGGTAAAACTCCCCAGCATATGAATCACGTCTTCTTGGTGCTTGATAATAGAATTTGGGGAATCAAGTTGTGGTTTCGGTCATGAATTTAGTTTAGTTTGGGTGTTCAGTCAAGTGTGTGCTCGACTCTGTGTGTGTTTGAAGTGATAAATTAGGGGTAAGGCATTAGGCTATAGTTGTGTTAGGGTGAAAGTGTTGTAAGACTGCGGGGGAGTCGTAGCATTCACTAATGGTCAGTTAGGGGAAAAGTTTTGGAATACTGCGGGGGAGACATAACATTCACTAATGGTCAGTTACGGGAGAAATGTTGTAAGACTACGGGGGGCATAGCATTCACTAGTAGTCAGTAAGGGTGGAAGTGTTGTAAGACTACGGGGGAGCCGTAGCATTCACTAGTAGTCACATAGTATGGGAAGTGTTGTAAGACTACAGGGTAGCCGTAGCATTTACAATCGGTCAGATAGTGTGGAAAGTGTTGTCAAACTGTGCCGGGGGGGGGGGGGGGGGTTAGCTATAGCATTCACAAGCGGTTAGATAATGTGGGAAGTGTTGTAAGACTACAGGGTGGGGGGGGGGGTCGTTGCATTCACAAGTGGTTGGATAGTGTGGAAAGTGCAAAAAGAATGCAGGGTAGCCGTGACATTCACGGATTCGTTCATATGACTTAGGCCAGGGTGGGTCAGTTTTCAAGGTTGTGAGTAGGTCACAACATAATTGGAATCAGGAAACGGTAGGTCGAAGGAGACCGAGCATGATGTAACACTATAGTTATACTGGTAGCATTCACCTTTTTATGTCAAATTCAATGGCGATAGGTTGTCAACCTATCACGATTGGATGTATCAAAATGTTTGAAAGATCCATGAGTGGCCGTATAGATAGGGAAATTATTGTCAGACGAGGTATTCATCGAAGGTCGCGTGAGGTGATTGCTAGGTTGCTTGTTGGCTCAGCAAGCGGGCAAGAATCCGATATTTCGGATAGTGGCAGACAAGATTGGGATTCAGGAAAGGCATGGTTGCTACGGAAATAAGCTAGACGGCGATATGGTATTCCGAGTAGCGACAATGATTGGGATCCTTGTGTGGAATAGTCGTTGACCGGGAGATGATTAGCCACTTGTAGTTGGATTAAATAATCTTAGAGTAATCGATTTGACTCTGCTGCGTAACTCTCGCTGAGTCTAATTGTTACAGAGATAGATCCTCTACTCAAAGGATTATTTGAACTATCTGTTAAGACGGGCGTTCAACATCTGGACATGGTAAGTGAATTTATTCAGCTGGTAACACCGAGATAATCAGGACCAGAAGGAAAATCGTACAGTACGGTTCTAGTGTAGGAGGTCCGTCGAGGAGTCAGACCCATGTGAGGTGTAAGGATCTGGGGAGGCAGGATTAGTTTCCTGCATGAGATAAATGATTTATCCTTTGCCGGGATTAGAGACAGTCTAGTTTGGTTGTTTTCGGTTGCCTTGGAAAGGCTTTGGTATTCACGATATTGTGGTCGTGTTGCTCAGGTTGCCTGGTATGTCGAGGATGGTAGTGAATTATTTCGACGATGAAATCTAATTTAAATGAGGGAGACTTATAACTCCCTGTTCCAAATCAATTCCTAATTCACGGTTGTGGCCGGAAAAGTGGTCATCATAAGGATCAAGGCCTTTAAAAAGGTAAGATTTAGGCCCATTTGGAAGTGGTTAATGTAGGTATGTGACCCAATAGTTTGGTTTGCACTTTGGAGTCAAAGGGTAAAATGAGAATGTAGTGTTTCAAACTTCTTTTATGAATTATGGATTTGAGTTCGATGTGTTTTAAGTAAAAAGTTAGACATGGTTGTAGAGATCCTCAATACCTTTCCATGGATATAAAGAACGTCGAAAACAGAGTTAGAATGAAGAAGTTATGACAATTTCAAATTTGGGTGGTTTTGGGCCAAGCTAAGTACATTGGGTGTACAAAAAGGTGTACCTGGGCGTACTCCAGGAGTACGATGGGCATATGCAATCAGTGCCCAAACCCTATTTTCGTGGTTTAAGCGCTATTTAAGCTCCTTAACTCCCCCAAACCCACTCCATTCTCAACCAACACCCCCTTCATGAAACCCTAACCTTAGATGAGCCTTTTGAGCTAAAATAAGGTGATTTTGAGTGCTTTGGAGTATTCATGGTGCACCTTAGAGAAGAAAGAACTTCTTGTATAAGTGTTGGTTGCATTGGAGCTTGTAGATCTGGACTTTGTTCACCTTGATCTATCTTCTAGAGGTATAAACTTTGAAACTTGATGATACATTTGTTAGATCTAGCTAGTTTTGGATGTTATGAGCTTTTGGTCATTTTAGTGCATAAATTTTAGATCTTGAAAGTTTGTGACCTCATTTTGGATAAATTTAGAAACTTTACTTATCTAAACATCATTGTGATTCAGATCTGAAGGTTGGAGACTTGTACTTAATGGATTAAGTTGAAAAAGATGCACTTTTGGGCCCATCTGATGCTTAAAGACTAGATCTTGGTGGTTTGGACCATTCTAATGGATAAAGTTGGAAACTTTATCCATTATGGAGCTTTTAGGATCCATAAAAATGTAATCTTGATCCTTCTATACCTTCCATGAGAGTGTCATGATGTCTTAATGGATTGATAAATTAAGGTATTAGTTTTTGGACATTTTTATTAGACATGGAGAGTCATAAAGGTTGAAACATTATCACTTAGAATGATTTTGTGGGACTAATCCTAAGTGTTGGATGAAAGGACTTAAGAGATTAAACACTTAATGGAAAAGTTCCATTTGGCCAGGTGCGTTGGTGGTACCTTCGAGTACGCTACGCGTACTCGTATGGGGTCCTGATTCTGGTTGGTAAGTATACCATGCGTACAGGCTGAGTACGTTGGGCGTACTCAAGCTAAAGTTTGACTTGTTGACTTTGACTTTTGTTGACCGTTGACTTTTGAACAAGTTTGACCTTTGGCTAAACTTGAGGGGTTTGGCTTATTAAATAAGATTTTATTTGGTTCTGGTATTGATAGCTCGGAAAGTCGGCGTAGCAGCAGCTAGGGATTCTTTAAGGAAGCTTCTACAATCGAGGTTAGTCTCCTCACCAATACAATGGGTCGAAGGAACCAAGGCCGACCCATTTTTTTGATACATGGTACACTAGTTGATTTTGTGATATGTGGTACACTAGTTGATTCAGTGATATGTGGTACACTAGTTGGTTATGTGTTATGTGGTATGCTAGTTGTCTCTATGATACTTGCATGAAAGGCCATGGGGGGGGGGGGAGCCCATGACACTTGGATATAAGACCATGTGGGGGAGCCCATGGCATTCCAGGTAAAGGCCATCGGGGGAGCCCATGGCACTTGGATATAAGACCATGTGGGGGAGTCGATGACATTCCAGGTAAAGACCATGGGGAGAGCCCATGGCACTTGGATATCATACCATTGCTGAGTTTGAGCGTTCTAACATCTTTAAGTGTACACGCAACCTTAGAAAAACCTTGGATCTATATTTGTCTTAAATACATGAAAAATATGATTTCCAAGGTTCATAATCCTATCTAGCATACATGGGAACTTTTAGTCTAGAAGATGGCTAGAATTACATAGCTTGTACTTCATTTGATTCCTTGAAAACCTTGAGAGCCTAGCACCCCAAGTGTGATGCCTCAAATGCTTCACACAACACCAAACGCTTTGGAATGACTTTGAGAGAATGCAAAAACTTGTAAAAATCGGCCTAGCCCTCTTGTAACTTCGTGTACCCGATTTTGGTGAGTATCATGTCCCTTATATAGTGTGTCACATTTAGGGTTACACCATGTAAGCCCTAATGTGACATGACTCTTCATTTCCATGACCCATGGGTTTGTAACTCCCATGGAGCATCCTATGGGTTTAACACAAATTTGATAATCCATGGAGCCTTTTACCCCATTATACAAGTTATGGATTATTTACATAATTAACCTATATATTTAATTAGTCATGTTTTGATCACTTAATTAATTCCAAATTAATTCTTTATTAATACTAATTAAATAATACTATTAATATATTAGAACTTGTAATATACTAATAAACCACAAATGTTATTTCTCTCATTAAGTCTATCCAAATGCATGATGCCATGCAACCTAAATGGACCATGCCGGGTCGGGTCAAGTACACACGAAATATAGTTATGGACTTAGACACCTTATTCAACAGTCTCCCACTTGGATAACTCTAATAACTATATCTGTAAGTATGACTTCAGGAACCGATCAACAATCGTAGCTCTTTCAAGGTCTCTCAGAACTGAGAAGATCATGATGCACCATATAAGATAAGTGGTCATATAATCCTCTGTTCTAGATATCAGCCGGACAAATACATGGAAAAATGTCTTTCTTATTGTCCATCATTTTTTTTCCCGATTTCCGATTTGTCTGACATAGAACTAAATTGAACACATCAATTCGGTTCTGACCGGGCTCGATACATAGGTCAAAAGTAAATCATTGAGTGGCCCATATATCACTTGTAATCCAAGAAGGAACACAAAAGTACATGTAACGACCCTATTTATGGTATGTTATTTAATGGTTATTTTCTAAGTATTCAAGAGGGACTTGATGAGTCTGTTTCCCGACTCATCAAGTAAAGACGGGATTTCCAGCACATGTAAGTGGGCGACTCGGCGAGTCCATATCCTGGACTCGGCGAATCCGCCAGTCTGGAAGAAACCCTAGATCCACTGGTTTCGCACCCTATATAATCCCCCTTATGCAGCCAATCTGGCCTCCCTCACCCTCAGAACGTTGCATAGCAATACCCTAACCTATCTTGAGTGTTTTTGGGTATTTTTGTGTAAGAAGTGAAGATTGGAAGAGAGGAGGAAGGATTGATCCAAAGGAGAAGAAGGGGGACATGATCTTGCATCCATTTCATAGTCATTTGAGGTATTAATCGGACTCTTTCTGTTCTTTGGTTGTTTTTCTTCAAGAATCTCATTTATGTTACCTTTTTGCCCATTTATGAGCTTAATCTAGTATGGTAGCTTGTGTAAGTGTTATAGCTTTCAGATCTAATCATATTTCTGTCCCAAAACCCAGATCTAATACCTTTATTGAACCTTGTTGCATATAAACCCCAGATCTAGCCTTATTCATGCATTTTAAGCCTATAAACCTCTTTAGGAGTGTATGTGCACGTAAAAATGGAACCTTTACGTGCAAACCAGGCCTTAGAAGCCCAGATCCATCAGTTGGATGCATTGGTTTTGAGCCGAATCGTCTGAATAGTAATTGCATGCATGCGACTCGGCGAGTCCTTCTTTAGACTCGACTAGTCGAGTCGCGAGTCCAAGTTAGTCTTCATACCTCTAGATCAGACTCGACGAGTTGTTCATACAACTCGGTGAGTCACAACCAGAGTGTTCATACGTTGAAGGAGGACTCGGCGAGTTGTTCATACAACACGGCGAGTCAGATGCAGATCGACTAGGTGATAGCATAGAATGGGAACTCATCGATTCTATGCCAAACTTGACGAGTAGTAGCGATCAGAAGCAAAGAAGTGAGGGTGAGGACTCGATGAGTTGGTGACCCAACTCGACGAGTAAGGTCAACTGTATGTTAACTTTGACCAATAGGGTTGACTTTGACCAGGGGTAAAACAATCATTTTACCCTCAGTATAGTTATCAGTATTTGATTTAGTGTGTTATGGAACTTGTAGCCGGGGAGATACTGGAGCAGCAGCAAACAGTTTCTAGAGCCGTTCATTTACCAGCCAGTTTACGAGGTGAGTTTTCTTCCAGTAGGAATGGGTCTAAGGCCACAATGCCGGCCCGTTTAGCTAGTAGTAGTTTCCGGACTATGGTTCGATGTAGTTTTTAGTATGTTTGATGCCTTCGTGGATCAGACAGGATTTTTGTGTTATGTGTTCTGGGCTACGGCCCGATGCAATGTAAAGTTTATGTGTTGATGCTAGTTGATATGTTTATGCCATGCTATGTTATACTCAGTCGGTTTCCGAACTTTGGTCCGATGCAGGGGACAAGGTCCCAGTCAGTTTCGGACTTCGGTCTGATGCAGTTTCCGGACTTCTGTCCGATGCAGAGGGAAAGGCCCTGGTTAGTTTCGGACATTGGTCCGATGCAGTGGGCAAGGCCCAGTATGTGTTTATATGTTGTTGTATGGTATTTGGTAGCTTGGGGGAGCTCACTAAGCTTTGTTCTTACAGTTTCAGTTTTAGTTTCAGGTACTTCCACAAGTAAAGGGAAGGGTTCGGGTTGATGGCATCGTACACACCACAACTTTAGCTTTATTCCTGGGAGTTTTGTTCAGATACTTAGATATGATTTGATACAGTTCTTGATATGACATTTTTATTATGGCTTTGAGATACCCGACATATGGTTTTATTATATGACATTCAGTGTTATGACTTTTATTATTAATTAAAAACAAAATTTTTGGGTCGTATTTTTAGGATGTTTCAAGTTGGTATCAGAGCCTTGGTTTGAGAGATTCGAGCACACTTCCGGGTGTGTCTGAACTCAAACTAAGGAAATGGTAAAATATTTTTCGAAAGAAAAGAGTTTTAGAAAGATAAGAACTTTGAAAAGAGAAAAGGGTGTGGTGCATGCGATCAGCCGAGCTCAAGTAAGTACTCCTAAATTACCCATACAATAGTATGTATCAATTAATTTTGAGTTCAGTTTCAGTTTCAGTAGAACAACATGCTAGTATGGACTATGGATCTAGGAGGATGCCTTATATGTCTGCTTTATGTGTTTCAACTTTATAAGAATTGTATGCTAGCATTGAGTAGTCAGCAGTAGGATAGCCTGTTTAGGTTATGTCTGACAACATGAGCTTAGCATTGTATACTAGTATGGTTTCCCATTATGAGGATAGAATTTCTTTTAGTCTCCTGTGTCTGAATGCTACTTGCTTTGTGCTTCGTGGGACTCTAAGTGATGGGAGTTACCCATTAGGTGAATGTGTCACGTCACATGTGAACAGGGTTGAATAATCTCAGAGTGCTAGACTTAGCCCTATTGTGCAACTCTTGTCTGAGTCTAACCGCTGTAGGGACGAGTCTTTTACTTGAAGGATTATCTGAGCCTCGCCGCATGTGATGGTATTCAGGTGATGGCTAATTGGCATCACAAGGAGGCTTTCAGCAACTGAGGACTGGATCGGGTATAGTTAGAGAATTCCCTAGGGCAAGCCTAGGATAGGAGTAACAGAGATCATTATCAGTAATAGTGACTTGGTGGAGTCAAGGCAGTACTTGAGGAAAGTACGGATAGATGTGGAAGGTAGTATGGGCCCGTACTACGGGAAGCAGAGGATCCGTACTCGAATCAAGGAAAGCTGAGATGAGACCAGGAAACTTGTGGTAGTAGTGATTCCTCAAGATATATCAGTGTTCCTGAAGTTTATTATGTTGTGTTTTAGAATGGTGGTATTACGCCCTAGACCAGCAGTCGGCAGTTCAGGTGCTGGAGGGGGATTAGGATCAGGCCCGGAGGCCGGGCAGTTGGATGAGCAGACTAGGGAGTTTCTCTCTTCAGAGATTACTCGCACCATACTTGAGCAGACTCCTATGATCTTCGGTTCGATCAAGGAGGGTATCTTAGAGATGATGGACGAGAGATTGAGCACCTTCCATGTTGAGGTGGCGGCCATGATGGGGTCGCGCACACTTACTTTTACGGAGTTCCGGGCATGCGGGGCTCCAGATTATCACGGGGCACGAGACCCCATAGCGAGCACTAGATGGTTGGCAGACGTGGCCAACACCTTCCGCACTAGTAGATGTCCCGAGGGGGACAAGGTCTGATTGGCGTCCTGTCTTCTGAAGGACAGGGCATGGGATTGGTGGGAGGAGATTGGTCATGCCATTGAGGATGACGCAGCTTTGGATGCCATGACCTCGGCACTTTACTACTAGATTCAGAGCTGATTTTGCACCGGTTATTGAGGTGCAGCAGTTAGTACGCGAGTTTCAGGATCTTACCCAGACTACAGAGACAGTCGCGGAGATTACCGCCAAGTTCAGGGAGAGGACTCTCCTTGTTCCTCAGTACGCGGCTGATGAGGAAATGAAGAAGGCTCGTTATCATGAGATGCTGCGGAGTGATATCCGCTAGTTTGTGAGCCGATCCAGCTGTAAAACATTGGATGACATGATTGCTAGGGCGAGCGAGAGAGAGAGAGAGAGAGAGAGAGAGAGAGATTGACCTTGAGATGGAGAGAAAGAGGAAGTCAGAGGCGGCTCCAGGTACAGGGAGTGCGGGAAAAAAGCCCAAGGGTTCAGATCACAGAGCTAGGAGTCAGCAGAGCCACGCTCGGTGTGGCAAGTGTGGGAGATTGCACGATGGGGCGTGCAAGGCAGGGAGTGTCGGCTGCTACAAGTACGGTCGGATTGGTTCATATGAGTAGAGATTGTACAGCGACTACTGCCGCTGTTGCGGCATCAGATCTGATTTCCTTCCATTGCAATAAGAGGGGACATAAAAAGTCCAAGTGTCCGAGTTTAGCTGTTGCAGGAAAGGTGTCAGCACCTGCTCCTGCTACTTTGAGGATTACAGATGGTCGTCAGGACCGAGCTGAGATGCCGGTGGCAAAGAGTAGGGCTTTTCAGCTAATAGTAGTGGAGGCACGAGCGACTCCTGATGTGGTGACGGGTATGTATTTTTCCCTTATCTTTGCATTTATTATTGATTTTTTCTTATGGTTATATGTTTTGTATAGGGTCGTTCTCAGTGAACGGCATTTCAGCTATATTATTGTTTGATTCGGGGGCTACCCGATCATTCGTCTCTCTTGCGTTTAGCAAGAGGTTTAGCAGAGCTCATGGAGAGCTAGATTGTACACTTAAGGTTATAATAGCAGCTGATAGGACCGTTAGGGTCGCAAGGATACACAGAGGATGTTCTCTATAGTTATTCGATGAGCGGTTTTCGGTGGACTTGGTCCCTATTCCCCTACGAGGTAATAAGGTTATAGTAGGCATGGATTGGCTGAGCCCCAATGGGGCGGTGATAGATTGTGAACTGCAGTTAGTGAGAGTTCGCACTCCCAGTGGGGGAGAGTTGGTGATTCAGGGTGAGAGGTCACAGTGCGGACCGGTTCTGTATTCAACGGCGTGAGCGAGGCGTTATTTTCAGCAGGGTTGTGTCGGTTATGTTTCCTATGTTCTAAATACCCGGAAGAAGGGTAAGACGATAGTTGATGATGTTCTGGTGGTACGGGACTACCCGGATGTATTTCCTGAGGATTTTCCGGGAATACCTCCTGAGAGGCAGGTTGAGTTTGGGATTGACCTAATCCCTGGTGCAGCTCTGATAGCCAAGGAAACGTATCGGTTGGCTCCCTTTGAGAGACAGGAGTTATCTATGCAACTACAAGAGCTGCTAGACAAGGGTTTTATCAGGCCGAGCAGTTCGCCCTGGGGTGCACCGATTTTGTTTGTAAAGAAAAAGGACGGGTCACACCGTATGTGTATATATTATCGGGAGCTGAATAAGGTAACGGTGAAGAACCATTACCCACTTCCGATGATAGATGATTTGTTTGATCAGCTGCAGGGAGCGTCTTGGTTTTCCAAGATCGATTTACGCTCCGAGTATCATCAGATGTGAGTCAGAGGCGAGGATGTGCAGAAGACTGCTTTTAGGACCCGGTATGGTCATTATGAGTTCGTGGTGATGCCGTTTGGGCTCACTAACGCTCCAGCAGCGTTCATGGATCTCATGAACCGCGTTTGCAGGCTGATGCCGGATCGGTCTATAATAGTATTCATAGATGATATCTTGGTGTATTCCAAGACTCAGGAGCAGCACGAGGAGCATCTGAGAGAGGTGCTAGAGATTTTGAGGAGGGAGAGACATTTCGCAAAGTTCTCCAAGTGCGAGTTCTGGTTGCGCGAGGTGCAATTCCGTGGATATCTCGTCAACCAGAAGGGTATTTTGGTAGATCCGGCCAAGATAGAGGCTATGATGCGGTGGGAGGTCCCGATGTAACAACGCAAATTTTCAAATAAAATTTTCATTTAAAATAAAGTGATTTCATTCAACCAATAATATTTATTCCATGTTTCATATCAAATACATATATAAAATCCCCAAGATCTCAAATAGCAGCAGTGTGTATGCATCACGCCGGCGCCTTCCCACGGTCCTCGCTAGTACCTGTAACACATACATAACAACTTGTAAGCATAAATGCTTAGTGAGTTCCCCAGTATACGACTTACACACATACGCCCTTCCAGGCCCTGACCTTCCGGTCCACAACACATCGCCTTCCGGCCCGTAACATAATCGCCTTCCGACCCATAACATATTGCCTTCCGGCCCGTAACATATCGCCTTCCGGCCCATAACGTATTGCCTTCTGGCCCATAGACATATACAACACATAATACATTTACTCTAACACATATAACACATATATCATATATCATACTTGACCTTTCTGTCACATAACATATTGCCTTCCGGCCCATAAAAATACATAGCATGCATAGCAACTACCTTTCTATTTATAGCATAAATAACACATATCATATCCGACCTTCCGGTCACACAGTCAAACCCTTCCGGGTGTAGTATAGTGAGAAGACTCACCTCGTGGTAATGAAAACTATCAACTCTTGAAATCACTCGCACTCGATCCGCCGATCTGCAGACTCCCTATAATACCATATACCCTTATTAATACTCTTATCATTCAAGACAACTGACCCCAAGAAATTACGTGCAGGTCAACTCTGGTCAACGGTCAACGGTCAACGGTCAACTAGACCGGACTCATCGAGTGCAAAGGTGACTCGACGAGTCAAGACGTCCTCTCCAACTTTCCCTGATGATCCCTTTCTACTCGTCGAGTATCCCTCTTGACTCGACGAGATCCACGTGGAAGAATCGCGGGGCCACCCCGACTCCACTCGCCAAGTCTGAAGAACAACTCGACGAGTCCCAGTCAATCTTCAAGCTACTCGTCGAGTTTGTTCATTGGACTCGGCGAGTCCATGCCATGCAGTCGATCAAACTGCTTCCTGAAATACGTATGGTCCTGAAATACACAATCATGGGACCTTCTGGACCTCTAAACATCCTATTACTGGGTTATAAACGTTTGGGTAACAATATAATAATCCATCTAATCACCAAATGGGTTTCATAAACCCTAAATCCGTGTACACATCAAAATAACAGGAATGATCCGAAGTATTACCTGAAAAACGTACTCTCTGTGTCCCCAAACCTCAGGGCTCGAATCCCTTGTTGTTCCTTTAGCCAAAACTCCTCTCCTTCTTGCCCAACAATCTCTTCAAAGTTCCAATAGCCTCTAATCTTGCTCTAGATGTCCACAGACGCTTAGGGTTCTTCTCAATCGGCTAAAAGACGGACAATGACGGCATATGGGGCGTTATATACGATCCAAAACCAAACAGCTAGGGTTTCTGCTGAACAACGTAGACTCGCCGAGTCCATATCTGGACTCGTCGAGTCCAGTCGCGAACCCGCAACCAAGTCTGTGGTCCTACTCGGCGAGTCTGGCTCCAACTCGCCGAGTCCCTTCCTAAAATGCCCCAAAAATAATATTAAAGCAATACCTGAAATTCCGGGCTGTTACAACTCTCCCCCACTAGAACTAGACTTCGCCCTCGAAGTCTCACTCTGCGAATAACTCCGGATATTGCTCCCGCATCTCACGCTCCAGCTCCCAAGTCATCTCCGATCCTTTCTGATGTTGCCACTGAACCAACACCAGAGGTACTTCCTTGTTCCGCAGAACCTTGATCTTCCGATCCCTGATAGCTACCGGTCTCTCGGCGTAATTCAGGCTCGCATCCACCTGAATATCCCCTAACGGAACCACTGCCGATTCATCGGCTATACACTTCCTCAACTGTGATACGTGAAAGGTATTGTGAATCTGTCCCAACTCTGCTGGCAACTCCAACCGATAAGCTACCCGACCTACCCTTGCAATTACATGAAATGGACCTATGAACCGGGGCCCCAACTTGCCCCTCTTTCTGAACCGGATCACTCCCTTCCAAGGAGAAACCTTCAGGAGAACGAAGTCGCCAACCTGGAATTCCAGCTCGGACCGGCGTCTGTCCGCATAACTCTTCTGTCGGCTCTGGGCGGTCAATAACCTCTACCTAACCCGCTGAATCTGCTCTGTCGTCTGGAGTACGATCTCTGTACTGCCCATCACTCTCTGTCCCACCTTTCCCCAACAAATGGGAGTCCGACACCTCCTACCATACAACAACTCAAAAGGTGGCATACCAATGCTCGAATGATGGCTGTTGTTGTAGGAAAACTCAGCCAAGGGTAAATGCGCATCCCAGCTACCCCCGAAGTCTAGCACACACGCTCTAAGCATGTCTTCCAATGTCTGAATCGTCCGCTCGCTCTGACCGTCTGTCTGGGGATGGTATGCGGTACTAAAATGCAGTTTAGTACCCAGCTCCTCATGGAATTTCTTCCAGAACCTGGAAGTGAAGCGTACATCACGGTCTGAAACAATCGAGATCGGCACTCCATGCCGAGATACTACCTCTCTCACGTATAACTCCGCCAACTTCTCCGCTGATGAACTCTCGCTAATGGCAAGGAAGTGTGCACTCTTCGTCAATCTATCCACAATCACCCAAATTGCATCGACTCCCCTGGCAGTTCTCGGCAATTTGGTGATGAAATCCATAGTAATCTGTTCGCACTTCCACTCAGGAATCTCCAAGGGCTGCAACTTACCATGCGGTCTCTGGTGCTCGGCCTTAACCCTACGGCAGGTCAAACACCTCTCAACGAACCAAGCGACATCTCTCTTCATACAAGGTCACCAATATTCCTTCCTCAAGTCTAAATACATCTTCGTAGCACCGGGATGGATCGAGAATTTCGATCTATGAGCCTCCTCCATCAAAGTAGCACGCGTACCGCCCACGAATGATACCCAAATCCGACCCTGAAACGTCAGAAGTCCTCGTCCATCCTTAACGAACTCTGAAATTAACCCAACGACCCGCTCTTTCTTCTGCATCTCGGATCTCACAACCTCGGCCTGCGCCCCACGAATAGCATCCAATACCGGAGTCATCACCGTCAGTCTCAGACATACATCTCGCAATGGAGTGCTCTCTGCCCTACGGCTCAATGCATCGGCTACCACATTAGCCTTGCCTGGGTGGTATAGGATCTCACAGTCATAATCCTTAACCACGTCCAACCATCTCCTCTGACGTATATTTAGGTTGGGTTGATCCATCAAATACTTCAAACTCTTATGGTCCGTGTATATAGTACAACGAACCCCATACAGGTAGTGACGCCAAATCTTGAGAGCGAACACTACTGCCCCCAACTCTAAGTCATGCGTGGGATATCTCGCCTCGTGAGGCTTTAGCTGCCTCGATGCATAGGCTATCACATGGCCTCTCTGCATCAACACTGCACCCAGTCCCGAAATCGATGCGTCGCAATATACAACAAAATCTTCCATCCCCTCCGGGAGAGCTAATACCGGGGCTTCGCACAGCCTCTGATGAAGTGTCTCGAAGGAAGTCTGTTGCTCGGGTCCCCATGTGAATACAACACCCTTCCGGGTCAATCTGGTGAGTGGTACCGTGATCTTGGAGAAGTCCCTAATAAACCTCCGATAGTACCCCGCCAACCCAAGGAAACTCCTGATCTCGGAAGGTGACTTCGGTGCCTCCCAACTCATCACGGCTTCCACCTTGGCCGGATCGACCAATATCCCTGCCTGATTAACAACATGTCCAAGAAATTGGACCTCCCGCAACCAGAAGTCACATTTGGAGAATTTTGCATATAGCTTCTCCGACCTCAGTACCTCAAGGACCTCCCTCAAATGTCCCTCATGCTGCTCTCTAGTTCGCGAATACACTAAGATGTCGTCGATAAATACAATCACATACCGATCCAACATCGGCCTGCATACCCTGTTCATGAGGTCCATGAACACTGCCGGGGCATTGGTGAGCCCGAAAGGCATCACCACGAACTCGTAATGCCCATACCGCGTCCTGAATGCTGTCTTCTGGACGTCCTCATCCCGCACTCTTACCTGATGGTAACCTGATCTCAAATCGATCTTGGAAAACCAAGATGCCCCTTGCAACTGATCGAATAGATCATCGATCCTCGGTAACGGATAGCGGTTCTTGACCGTCACCTTGTTCAACTCCCGGTAAACAATGCACATCCGGTGTGAACCATCCTTCTTCTTGACGAACATAATCGGTGCTCCCCATGGCGAGCTACTCGGCCGAATAAATCCCATCCCCAGCAACTCCTGGAGTTGCGAGGACAACTCTTGCATCTCTGGAGGTGCAAGACGATAAGGCACCTTCGCAATAGGAATTAGGTCAATCGGAAACGCAACCCCGAAAATCTCTAGTACGCATCCCCGAAGAACCTCCGTGGCACAAACCACCCTCTCGGCCGCTATAGAAACGCTCAGAGGCCGACTTAACGGCTCACGACTAATGCTGATATGCTGACTAAAAGCTAGAGATACAAAGGATCTACTCGAACCCGAATCAAATAACACTAGAGCAGGCATAGAGTTCATAAGAAAAGTACCTACACATACATTAACATAAGCATAACATTTCGACTTTAAAGTAAATACGTGAATTACAGCATACCTGCCACAACATTGGGCGCAGCGCGGACCTCCTCCGCAGTCAGCTGAAAGGCTCTCCCGCGAGCCCTCGGGGCCTCGACCTTCGCCGGTCGGGTCTCAGTAGTCCTGGTAATCGGTGTAGATCCCTGACGAAGCTGCGGGCACTCGGCCTTCCGATGGCCTGTTTGGTTGCAGTGAAAGCAAACCATAAACCCCTTAGGACAATCCCTGGCGATGTGTCCCTCCTTGCCACACTTGTAGCAACCACCAGCTCGACACGCCCCCTCATGACCCTTGCCGCACTTTCCGCAAGTGCGGCCCTTCGGACCTCCCATCCTCGAATCAGCGGACTTGATCTGCTTGGCTGCCGGCTGAGACTGAGCCGGCCGCCGATCCACCTGCCGAGACTCGGCCTCCTCCCTGGCCTGGGTCTCCAACTCGATCTCGCGCTTCCTGGCGTTCGCCTGAAGCTCAGTGAAAGTACGATAGGTGGAGTTTGACACAAACTCCCAGATATCCCTCCTCAAAACGCCTAAATACCGGCTCATCCGTGACTGCTCTGTAGACACCAGCTCGGGGCAGAACATCGCCCTCTCATGAAACTTCCGTGTGACCACCGCAACGGAATCAGTACCCTGCTTAAGGGTCAAGAACTCCTGAATCAATCGTTCCCTCTCCACTGGGGGAACGTACTCGTCCCTGAACATCTCAGTAAACCTCTCCCATGTCACCGCTGTAATCTCCGCCAGAGTGAAGTTCGCCGTCACGAACTTCCACCAATCCTTCGCTCCCAGACGGAGCTGGTTCAAGGCGAACCGTACCCTCAGGTGCTCCGGGCATGAGCAAGTGTAGAAGCACCCCTCAATGTCGGCGATCCACCTCATCGCAACAATCGGATCCTGCGTTCCATCGAACTCAGGGGGTTTCGTGTTGCTGAATTCCCGGAACAGCAACGAATCGCCCCCTTGCGGCCTGGCAGCAGCCACGGCTGCGGTAGCGGCAGCGGCTGCAGCCTCAGTCAGTGCGGCATACCGCTCCTCGAACGTCTCCATCAGTGTGGTCTTAATAGACCCAAACATCTCCGGGATCTCAGCCCGGATCGCTGCAGCTACCTCCTCCTGAATCATCTGACGAATATCCTCGTCGCTCACACTGCTCGAACTCGCCCGATGACGTGTGGTAACCATGATGTCTTTGAAATACACCATAAAATTATCAGAGACTCCATCAAGTACAATTGTACTCGATTACGCAACCCTACTCAGTCTCCGATATCCAGGGATTCTTACTTGGGTCTTCCACCGACCCGGTGTCTTCGGTAGTACGGGCCCAATACTACCGACCACACCGTATCAGCATTCGTCCCAAATCTTCCTCCCCAAACCCTGAATAGTGAGTACTCTACCCCTAGTATGCACTATCTACCTGCACGCTATCGAATATCTCATATAAGCAAACTCCCTAGACTAAGGCATCACAAAACAGGCCATTCTAGTCCTATCATGAATACCTAGTCTTCTAGCATGCATAACAATTCATAATTCAGTGCATAACATAACATTGTAAGGTATTCTGGGGATCTTTACCGTTCAGGCGCTGGCTGATCGTACACACTGCTCCGTTCTTGTTTACCACTTTACTATTTATAAAAATTTATGTCTTTATTATTTTTAAAAGATTTTTCCTCAAATCCTCGGTTTGAGTTCAGTTACACCCGAAGGTACACCCGAATCCCTCAAACCAAGGCTCTGATACCAATTGTAACAACGCAAATTTTAAAATAAATTTTTCATTTAAAATAAAGTGATTTCATTCAACCAATAATATTTATTTCATGTTTCATATCAAATACATATATAAAATCCCCAAGATCTCAAATAGCAGCAGTGTGTATGCATCACGCCGGCGCCTTCCCACGGTCCTCGCTAGTACCTGTAACACATACATAACAACTTGTAAGCATAAATGCTTAGTGAGTTCCCCAGTATACGACTTACACACATACGCCCTTCCAGGCCCTGACCTTCCGGTCCACAACACATCGCCTTCCGGCCCGTAACATAATCGCCTTCCGGCCCATAACATATTGCCTTCTGGCCCGTAACATATCGCCTTCCGGCCCATAACGTATTGCCTTCCGGCCCATAGACATATACAGCACATAATACATTTACTCTAACACATATAACACATATATCATATATCATACCTGACCTTTCTGTCACATAACATATTGCCTTCCGGCCCATAAACATACATAGCATGCATAGCAACTACCTTTCTACTTATAGCATAAATAACACATATCATATCCGACCTTCCGGTCACACAGTCAAACCCTTCTGGGTGTAGTATAGTGAGAAGACTCACCTCGTGGTAATGAAAACTATCAACTCTTGAAATCACTCGCACTCGATCCGCCGATCTGCAGACTCCCTATAATACCATATACCCTTATTAATACTCTTATCATTCAAGACAACTGACCCCAAGAAATTACGTGCAGGTCAACTCTGGTCAACGGTCAACGGTCAACGGTCAACTAGACCGGACTCGTCGAGTGCAAAGGTGACTCGACGAGTCAAGACGTCCTCTCCAACTTTCCCTGATGATCCCTTTCTACTCGTCGAGTATCCCTCTTGACTCGACGAGATCCACGTGGAAGAATCGCGGGGCCACCCCGACTCCACTCGCCGAGTCTGAAGAACAACTCGACGAGTCCCAGTCAATCTTCAAGCTACTCGCCGAGTCTGTTCATTGGACTCCGCGAGTCCATGCCATGCAGTCGATCAAACTGCTTCCTGAAATACGTATGGTCCTGAAATACACAATCATGGGACCTTCTGGACCTCTAAACATCCTGTTACTGGGTTATAAACGTTTGGGTAACAATATAATAATCCATCTAATCAACAAATGGGTTTCATAAACCCTAAATCCGTGTACACATCAAAATAACAGGAATGATCCGAAGTATTACCTGAAAAACATACTCTCTGTGTCCCCAAACCTCAGGGCTTGAATCCCTTGCTGTTCCTTTAGCCAAAACTCCTCTCCTTCTTGCCCAACAATCTCTTCAAAGTTCCAATAGCCTCTAATCTTGCTCTAGATGTCCACAGACGCTTAGGGTTCTTCTCAATCGGCTAAAAGACGGACAATGACAGCATATGGGGTGTTATATACGATCCAAAACCAAACGGCTAGGGTTTCTGCTGAATAGCGTAGACTCGCCGAGTCCATATCTGGACTCGTCGAGTCCAGTCGCGAACCCGCGACCAAGTCTGTGGTCCTACTCGGCGAGTCTGGCTCCAACTCGCCGAGTCCCTTCCTAAAATGCCCCAAAAATAATATTAAAGCAATACCTGAAATTCCGGGCTGTTACACCCGAGATCTCCATCCGAGATTCGGAGCTTCCTAGGTTTGGCAGGATATTATAGGAGATTCATCCAGGATTTATCCAAGATAGCAGTATCGCTCACCCGACTGACCAAGAAGTCGGTGGCGTTTCGTTGGGAGCCTAAGTAGCAGGTGGCGTTTGAGACTCTCAGGCAGAGATTGTGCGAGGCACCGATTCTTACCTTGCAAGAAGGAGTAGAGGATTTCGTAGTATACTGTGATGCCTCGATCATAGGTATGGGATCAGTGTTAATGAAACGAGGCCATGTGATAGCCTACACCTTGAGACAGTTGAAGCCTCACGAGGCTAACTATCCTACGCATGATTTGGAGTTGGGGGCAGTGGTCTTTGCGCTCAAGATTTGGAGACATTACCTCTATGGGGTCCGATGTACCATTTACACGGATCACAAGAGCTTGAGGTACCTCATGGACCAGCCGAATCTGAACATGAGGCAGAGGTGATGGTTAGATGTGTTGAAGGATTGTGATTGTGAGATCCTTTATCACCCAGGGAAGGCCAACGTGGTGACCGACGCTCTGATCCGCAAGGCAGTAGCAGCCCCGATCAGAGACATTTGTTTGAGGATGATGGTGATTACTCCATTATTGGAGAAAATCAAAGAGGTGCAGGCCGATGGCCTTAACGAGGAGAGGCAGAAGTGTGAGAGGATTGTGGGCTGAGTAGCTTCTTTTGCCTACGATAGCCGAGGATTGTTGACCCTTCATGGGAGGGTATGGGTACTGTATTGGGGCGGAGTGCGGCAGGTGTTGATGGATGAGGCCCTTAAGTCTCGATTTTCCATCCATCCAGGGGAAACGAAGATGTATAGGGATCTTCAACCCGACTATTGGTGGCCCTGCATGAAGCGAGATGTCGCCTGGTATGTGGAAAGATGCCTGACCTTCAAAAAGGTTATGGCGGAGCACCAGAGGCCTCATGAAAAGATGTAGCCGTTGGACATACCAGTGTGGAAATGGGAGGATATCACTATGGATTTCATCACTAAGCTTCCAAGGACAAGTGGAGTGGATTCGATTTGGGTTATAGTGGATCGGTTGACGAAGAGTGCTCATTTTATACCGATCCAGGAGAGCATATCGGCTGAGAAGCTAGCCGATATATATGTGCAAGAGGTGGTGGCACGGCATAGAGTGCCTATTTCAATGGTGTCAGACCGAGATGTCCGTTTTACTTCCAGATTCTGGAAACGGTTTCACGATGAGATGGCTACTCGTCTCCATTTTAGCACCGCTTTCCATCCTCAGACGGACGGACAAAACAAGAGAACGATTCAGACTCTCGAGAACATGCTGCGAGCATGTGTTCTGGACTTCGGTAGCAGTTAGGATACGTATCTTCTGTTAGCGGAATTTTCGTATAACAACAGTTACCATGCGAGTATTGATCGACCTCCTTTCGAGATGCTCTATGGGAGGAAGTGCATGACCTCGATTTGTTGGGGCGAGGTCGGTCAGCGGGTCATTGGGAGCACCAAAGTGGTGCTCAAGATGATAGTGTTGATCCAGCAGGTTCGTAGTAGACTGCAGACTGCGCAGAGTCGGCAAAAGAGTTACGCCGATAGGAGGCATTCAGACTTGGAGTTCCAGGTGGGCGATATGGTCCTCCTGAAGGTATCACCCTGGAAGGGTGTTATCAGGTTTCAGAAAGAGGGGCGAGTTGGGCCCCAGGTTCATCGGTCCTTTTAGGGTTTTGGCTCGGGTGGGACAGGTTTCTTATCGGTTGGATTTTCCGGTAGAGCTCAGTCAGATCAACAACACTTTCCATGTTTCTCAGTTGAGGAAGTGCTTGGTGGATGAGACAGCAGTAGTACCCTTGGAGGACATTCAGGTTGATAGCAGTCTGAATCTTATTGAGAAACCCATAGCGATCAAGGATCGGAAGACGAAAGCCTTGAGGAACAAGGTGGTTCGGTTAGTAAAGGTGCAGTGGCAGCACCGGAAGGGATCTGAGTGGACGTGGGAGGTATAGGAGGAAACGAGGGAGCACTATCCAGAGTTGTTCGCAGATGTCGTAGCAGCAGTAGACTTCGAGGATGAAGTTTGAGACAAGTGGGGGAGAGTTGTAACGACCCCATTTCTGGTATGTTATTTAATGGTTATTTTATAAGTATTCAAGAGGAACTCGACGAGTTTGTTGCCCGACTCGTCGAGTAGATACGGGATTTCCAGCACATGTAAGTGGGCGACTCGACGAGTCCATATCCTGGACTCGACGAGTCCGTCAGTTTGGAAGAAACCCTAGATCCACGGGTTTTGCACCCTATATAATCCTCCTTATGCACCCAATCTGGCCTCCCTCACCCTCAGAATGTTTCATAGCAATACCCTAACCTATCTTGAGTGTTTTTGGGCATTTTTGTGTAAGAAGTGAAGATTGGAAGAGAGGAGGAAGGATAGACCCAAAGGAGAAGAAGGGGAACAAGATCTTTCATCCATTTCAGAGTCATTTGAGGTATTAATCGGACTCTTTCTGTTCTTTGGTTGTTTTTCTTTCAAGAATCTCATTTAGGTTACCTTTTTGCCCATTTATGAGCGTAATCTAGTATGGGGGCTTTTGTAAGTGTTATAGCTTTTAGATCTAATCATATTTCTGTCCTAAAACCCAGATCTAATACCTTTATTGAACCTTGTTGCATATAAACCCTAGATCTAGCCTTATTCATGCATTTTAAGCCTATAAACCTCTTTAGGAGTGTATATGCACGTAAAAATGGAACCTTTACGTGCAAACCAGGCCTTAGGAGCCCAGATCTATCAGTTGGATGCATTGGTTTTGAGCAGAATCGTTTGAATAGTAATTGCATGCATGCGACTCGGCGAGTCATTCTTTGGACTCGGCAAGTCCAAGTCAGTCTTCATACCTCTAGATCATACTCGGCAAGTTTTTCATACAACTCGGTGAGTCACAGCCAGAGTGTTCATACGTTGAAGGAGGACTCGATGAGTTGTTCATACAACTCGGCGAGTCACAGCCAGAGTGTTCATACGTTGAAGGAGGACTCGACGAGTTATTCATACAACTCGGTGAGTCGGATGCAGATCGACTAGGTGATAGCATAGAAGGGGAACTCGTCGAGTCTATGCCAAACTCGACGAGTAGTATCGATCAGAAGCAAAGAAGTGAGGGTGAGGACTCGACGAGTTGGTGACCCAACTCGACGAGTCAGGTCAACTGTATGTTGACTTTGACCAATAGGGTTGACTTTGACCAAGGGTAAAATAGTCATTTTACCCTCAGTATAGTTATTAGTGTTTGATTCAGTGTGTTATGGAAATTGTAGCCGGGGAGATACCAGAGCAGTAGCAGACAGTTTCCAGAGCCGTTCATTTACCAGCCACTTTACGAGATGAGTTTTCTTCCAGTAGGAACGGGTCTAAGGCCACAATGCCAGCCCGTTTAGCTAGTAGTAGTTTCCGGACATCGGTCCGATGTAGTTTTTAGTATGTTTGATGCTTTCGTGGCTTAGACAAAATTTATGTGCTATGTGTTCTGGGCTACGGCCCGATGCAATGTGCAGTTTATGTGTTCATGCTAGTTGATATGTTTATGCCATGCTATGTTATACTCAGTCAGTTTCCCGACTTCGGTCTGATGCAGTTAGTTCCGGACTTCGGTCCGATGCAGGGGACAAGGTCCCAGTCAGTTCTGGACTTCGGTCCGATGCAGGGGACAAGGTCCCAGTCAGTTCCCACTTCGGTCTGATGCAGTTTCTGGACTTCTATCCGATGCAGAGGGCAAGGCCCTGGTTAGTTCCGGACTTTGGTCCGATGCTGTTTCTGGACTTCGTTCTGATGTAATGGGCAAGGCCTAGTATGTGTTTATATGTTGTTGTATGGTATGTGGTAGCTTGGGGGAGCTCACTAAGCTTTGTGCTTACAGTTTCAGTTTTGGTTTCAGGTACTTCCGCAAGTAAAGGGAAGGGCTCGGGTTGATGGCATCGCACACACCACAACTTCAGCTTTATTCCTGGGAGTTTTGTTCAGATACTTAGATATGATTTGATACAGTTCTTGATATGACATTTTTATTATGACTTTGAGATACCCGACGTATGGTTTTATTATATGACATTCAGTGTTATGACTTTTATTATTATTTAAAAACAAAATTATTGGGTCGTATTTTTGGTATGTTTCAGTACGTTTTATAACATCGAGTTACCAATGTGGTTTCGTACGATCAATGCATAACCAACTCATAGGCAACAAGTCATATATCTAGGTTTGAAGAGTTATATGATATTACCGTCTCACGATCACTCGAGATATATTCCATGAAGTGATACTAGTGAGCATGGGTTAATTCCAATGCTTAGAACTTATGAGCACTCATGAGTGTTGTAGCCCTGTCCAACTATTTAGACCTCTGCAACCATCCCATGACAGTCTTGGTTCATACCTACTTGCAACATATGACCGACTGTGGAGAATTCGAATAATATGATATTCCAAACATAATTATTCTGAAAGTCAAAACATGCAAAAGAAATATAGTAAACGATTGACAAAAGATAGAAACACTTTACTCTTAAATAAACACAACTTTTATTCATCATCAAATGTCAATTACACTTTACAAATTTCAAAATTATCTAACTACTAAAACTAATATCATCCTTCAACCCTATCCTCCGAGCATGCTGGAGATGCTTAACCCGACACAATCCCTTCGTGAGGGGATCTGCTAGGTTCTCATCCGATGATACCCTCTTTGCCATGAGGAGTCCTTATTCTATTCGATGTCTGATGAAATGGTATTTTTTTTGTTGATGTGTCTGGATTACCCATGATCCCTTGGTTCCTTGGCTAAGGCAACTTCACTTTCACTATCACAGAAAATTTCCATTGACTCCTTTATAGTTGGTACAACTCCAAGGTCTCCAATGAAGTTCTTCAGCCATATCGCCTCCTTTGTTGCCTCGCTTTCTGCTATATACTCTGATTCGCAAGTTGAATCAGCCACTGTCTCCTACTAGGAACTCTTCCATGTAATTGCTCCTCCATTTAAGGTAAAGACCCAGCCTGATTGAGAGCGTAAATTATCCTTATCATTCTTAAAGCTAGCATCACTATACCCTACAACTTTCAAGTCATCAATCCCACCGAGGGTAAGGACCCAATCCTTAGTCCTCCACAGGTACTTAAGGATATTCTTTATTGCAGTCCAGTGCACCTTGCCAGGGTTCCCCTGATATATGCTGACCATGCTCAAGGAAAAAAGCCACATCAGGACGAGTGCAGGTCATAGCATACATGATCAATCCTACTGCATAAGCATAAGGTACTCGACTCGTTTCTGCTATCTCAGCCTCAGTACTCGGGCTCTAAGTTTTACTCAGCCTGACATTACTCTAGATGGGTAACTCTCCTTTCTTGGAGTCCTGCATGTTGAACCTCTTCAGCACCTTATCCAAGTAGGTACTCTGACTAAGTCCAATTAGTCTTTTACTCCGGTCTCTCATAATCCTTGTCCCTAGAATATAGGCAGACTCTCTTAGGTCTTTCATAGAGAAACACTTCCCAAGTCAGGACTTCAGTTCCTGTATGGTTGGGATGTCATTTCCTATGATTAGTATGTCATCCACATTCAGTACCAAAAATCTGACTATACTCACATTATCCTTGACATAGAAACAAGATTCATCTTCACTCCTTGAAATGCCAAATTCTTTGACTTTCTCATCAAAGCAAAGATTCCATCTCCGAGGTGCCTGTCTCAATCCATAAATGGATTTCTCGAGCTTACACACTCTATTAGGGTATTCTGTACTGACAAAACCCTCTGGCTAAATCATGTAAACATCTTCAGCCAAACTTCCATTAAGGAAGGAGGTTTTGACATACATTTTCCATATTTCATAATAATGAAATGCTGCGATGGCTAACAAAACCCTAATGGACTTAATCTTTGCTACTGGTGAAAAGTTCTCATCATAATCAACTCCCGGAGTTTGAGAAAAGCCCTTTGCAACCAGTTGCGCCTTATATGTGTGTACATTACCATCCATGTCGGTGTTCTTCTTGAAGATCCACTTGCACCCAACTGTCTTACGGCCTGGTACATTGTCAACCAAGTTCCAAACTTGATTGTCATACATGGATTGTATCCCGCTGTCCACTGCCTCTTTCCATTTTGGCAGACTCGGTACCTACCATGGCTTCCGCGTAGCTGTTAGGTTCATCCAGACTTACCAATGTCTCTTCACTGATAAGTGTCTCACCTTCCGCAGTAATATGGAAACCATAATAATGCTCAGGTGCATTCCTAACCCTTGTAGAATGCCTCATAGGTTCAGGACTTGTCAATTGGCTCAACAGGAAATTCCTCCTCAGGTTGAGTGCTAGGTTTTGAAGTTCCTTCACTACTTGAATCTTGAATTTCTTCAAGGTCAATTTACCTCCCACTATTTCCTTGGCTTATAAACTCTCTCTCTCTCTCTCTCTCTCTCTCTCTCCCTTTCTCTCTCTCTCTCTCTCTCTCTCTCTCTCTCTCTCTCTCCCTCTCTCTCTCTCTCTTTCTCTCAAGACACACCTCCTTGCTACAAAGACCACATTGTCACTAGGTCATTAGAAGAGGTAACCAAAGGATTTTTGTGGGTAGCCAGTGAAAATACACCTCTCACTTCGAGGTTTGAGCTTATCATGAGTCTCGCGTCTCACGAAAGCCTCGCAACCCCAAATCTTGATGTGGTCTAGTTTGGGAACTTTACCAGCCCACGTCTCATGAGGAGTTTTGGCAACTTTCTTTGTAGGGACCAGATTAAGGATATAGGTGGCAGTCTCTAAGGCATACCCTCAAAATGATATTGGTAGTGAAGCTCGACTCATCATGGAATGAACCATATCCAACAAGGTTCGATTACGTCTCTTAGCCACACCATTAAGTTGTGGTGTCCTTGGAGGTGTCAATTGTGAGATAATCCCACATTCCTTAAGATAGTTGGGGAACTCTGTACCAAGATACTCACCACCACGATCGGATCGAAGCATCTTAATGTTCCTGCCTAATTGATTCTTGACTTCCTGTTTAAACTCTTTAAACCTTTCAAAAGTCTCTGACTTATGCTTGATTAAATAGACATATCCATATCTACTATAATCATCAGTAAACGTCAAATAATAACGATTAGCATCCCTTGTGGCAGATTTGAAGGGTCCAGACACATCCGTGTGCACTAGATCCAACAAGCCTTCACCCCTAACACAAGAACCAGTGAATGGTGACTTTGTCATTTTTCCAAGTAAGCATGATTCACAACTATCATCTGACTTTAGTTCAAATGACTCCAAGACTCCATTCTTTTGGAGTTGGCTTATGCGTTTCTTGCTCATATGTCCAAGACGACCAAGCCATAATGATGCTTTATTCAAGTTATTATTATCAGAAGAATCAATACACAACACATTATTTCCTAGATTATCTACAACATCTACAACTTCATACACACCATCACAAGATAATGCTTTAAAATAAAGAATATTATTAAAGAAATCATTTATTCCACCAATTTCATTATCAAAAGAAAAGGTAAACCCTTATTTGTACAAAGCATGAAAGGAAATAATATTTCTTGCCATTTCTGGAAAATAACAACATTTATTCAAATCTAAAGTAAACCCACTACTTAGTAACAAAGAATAAACTTCAATATTGGTGACAGATATAGCTTTCCTATTCCCCATGATCAAGTTTATATTTCCATGCTCCACATTCTCACTTCTTCTTAGTCCCTGCAATTCAAAACATATATGAATACCACAACCGGTATCAAGGACCCAAGAGTTAGAATAGTGTGAGTTATTAGATAGAATAGTGTAAATACCAACCTGGTTGGTTTTAACTTTTCCATCCTTCACATCTTGCTGGTACTTTGGGCAATTCCGCTTCGAATACAACTTTTCATGGCAATAGAAGCATTCAACCTCCTTTGGGCCAGAAGAATGAGTGACGAAACCTTTCTTGGTTCCACCTGAAGAAGAACCATCAAAGGTCCTAGCCTTGGTACCCTTCGAAGATCTCTTCCTCTTCTTCTCTCTACCTTTCCCAATTGCCAAGATAGAGGTGGAGTTTGGAGTAGGAGTAGGAGTGTTAACCACCGACTTACCTTTATGACATGTTTCTGCGGTCTTTAGGAGTCCTTGAAGTTTACTGAGTGTGACTTCTTCCTTATTCATGTGGTATGTCATGCGGAATTGATCATAACATGATAATAAGGAGTGCAAAATGATATCTATTGCATGCTCCTTAGGGAAGTTCACATTAGGCTTCAGCAAACGATCCACATACCTTTGCATTTTCTGCATGTGGCTTGTGACGGAATCTCCATCATTCATCTTGGTTGTTATTATGGAGGAGATTATTTTATACTGCTCTTAACGAGCACTATGATGGTATCTTTCCATCATATCTTCGTGCATCTCAAAAGGCTAGTAGTCCTCATAGGTGTTCTGAAGTTCAACTGTCATGGTGGCGATCATGATGCATGCCACTTTGGTGGCATCTCTTTCATGAGTCCGAAAGTCAGTGACCTCCTGGGGAGTAGCAGTGGACTGATCGATCTCCTTTAGCTCCTTATCGAGGACATATTCCTTTTCCTCGTAACGAGTCACCATCCTAATGTTCTGGATCCAATCCAAAAAGTTGGAACCATCGAGGATGACCCTCCCACATAGGTTCATGAGGCAGTGTTGTTGGAAGATATCTGAAAAGAAGAGAATAAGTTTAGTTTAGATATAAAGATTGTCCTTAATAAAACACCCAAATGTAATATTAAGGCTAGGATCCAATCACAATATATCATAACTTAGAAGAGGTATGTTGTAATCTAAGCTATAACATATTTTAAAGGTAGGTGAATGACGATTCACCAATTTCCACCATGAAAAACAAAATATAAATATTAGGTTTTTAATTGGTTCTTAGAAATTCCTGTATTCTTTTGAGATTCAATGAACTTTTTCAAAGGCATGTTTCAATATCGAGTGTGCCTTCCAAGTTTTGTGATCGGGATACCGAGGATCACAAAACGAGGTGTGAAGTAACCATGCAAATGACTTCGTACCCTTAAAGTTTATCACACAATCGATGTGTCGATTAACCACACGCGCTCCACTGACCTATAATAAACTTTAAGTCACCCTTTACCTACCTTGCTAAGTACAGGTTAGTGTGCCGGTTAACCACACACGCTCCACTAACGACTTAAAAAAAGTGTAAAGTGTAATTTCATGGATTAGCACATTCTTCTCATTTCCTAAAGTAACTAAGATTGGGAATTTAATAAAACATTTAGTTAATTTATAATATTAATCATACTTTTAATGAGAATTTATAAGTCCTTGTCCTATCCGTTCGGCTAACGACCCTCCACCGATCAAGGAAGCGGTGGGTGAGAGTGGACACCCATTAGGTTGCCATTTTATAGGCAGCAACCTTATACCCCCTTATAGACCGGCTTCGTGAATGAGGCTTACTAATGGTAAGACGAGTTGCTTTTATACATCATATATATATATATATATATATATATATATATATATATATATATATATATATATACATTATTAACTTATAATATTATAAAGTATAAGGGTTGATTTTTAATTGTTAAACATCTAGGGGTTGGAACTAAAGTTTATTAAGTGACTTTACATGTTCCAAAACTTGAGGGGAAGTTTTGTAACTTTACAAAACCTTTCAAATTCATAACTTATGAGTTATTAAAATTAAGACTCTTCATTTTATAACTTATGTGTTCTTTTAATGGTTTTTAACAAAAATAGACTTTTGGTTATCCACAACTTGAGGACAAGTTATGGACTCCATTAAAACACACAAAGATCATGAATTAATCATTTAAACAAGTAATTCCTATGATCTATCAGAAACTCATAAGAACCGAATATTCATATTAAAGTTTCAAGAACATATGAACACGTAAAATCATGAAAAATTGATATTAGCCATTGTAAATGGATTAGAACAACCATTACACCATCTAAAACAAGCTTCACAACACCAAAACAGTTTAGGGTAATGTTTCTATTCCATTTCCAGCAGCAAAATTCCAAATTATGTACCCTGAATAGCCAACTCGTCGAGTACACGAACTGACTCGCCAAGTTGGATGCATTTTCACTTGGACTCGTCGAGTCCCCTGGGCAGATAGCTCAAAATCGATTTTTAACACTATTTTGCATCAAGTATTAACAAACAAGCCTAGGCTCTGATACCACTGATGGGTTTTGAGCATTCTAACACCCCTAAGTGTACATGCAACCCTAGAAAAACCTTGGATCTATGTTTGTCTAAAATACATGCAAAATATGATTTCCAAGGTTCATAATACTATCTAGCATACATGGCAACTTTTAATCTAAAAGATGGATAGAATTACATACCTTGTACTTGATTTGATTCCTTGAAAACCTTGAAAGCCTAGCACCCTAAGTGTGATGCCTTAAATGCTTCACACAACACCAAATGCTTGGGAATGACTTTGAGAGAATGCAAACACTTGTAAAAATCGGCCTAGCCCTCTTGTAACTTCATGTACCCGATTTTGGTGAGTATCATGTTCCTTATATAGTGTGTCACATCTAGGGTTATACCATGTAAACCCTAATGTGACATGACTCTTCATTTCCATGACCTATGGGTTTGTAACTCCCATGGAGCATCCATGGATCATCCTATAGGTTTAACCCAACTTGATAATCCATGGAGCCTTTTAACCCACTATACAAGTTATGGATGATTTACATAATCAACCCATATATTTAATTAGTCATCTTTTGATCACTTAATTAATTCCAAATTAATTCTTGATCAATACTAATCAAATAATACTATTAATATATTAGAACTTCTAATTTATTTAAAACCATAAGTGTTATTTCTCTCATTTAGTCTATCCAAGTGCATGATGCCATGCAACCCAAATGAACCATCCCGGGTCGGGTCAAGTACATACCAAATATAGTTATGGACTTAGACACCTTATCCAGCAACCACGTGGGGGAGCCCATGGCTTTCCAGGTAAAGACCATGAGGGGAGCCTATGACATATAGGTGTAAGACCCAAGGGGAGCCCACAACATCCTGGAGTAAGACCTAGGGGGAGCCCATGGCATCCTTATATGTTTATATGCATGGCTTATGTGATTGATATGTATTATGTGATTATGTGAATTATGTGGTGTATGCTTTTGGGAACTCACTAAGCTTTGTGCTTACAGTTTTGTTTATGGTTTCAGGTATCATTGGTTTGAAAAGGAAGGGTCCGGCTTGATCACATCGCACGCACCCGTGTTTTCCACATTATGTGACTTTGGGATGTAACTCTGATAAATGTTTTAATTAAACCATGTTTTTTGATTGGTTGGATTACGTAACATTTGTGTTTGACTATAATGAAAAATGAAAGTTTTACCCAGGATTTTTTGGTCGTTACATCGATTGTTTTGTATTTTCGAGTACTTAAACACTCGTTTACATTGTTTTGGATAACAATTAATCATTTTTTATTTCAATTTCTGTGTGAAACATTGTTGTACTATGTCGACCGAAACTTCGAGAAATAATAACTATTTCATACGAAGTCAGATTTACGTGTTCTTTATATGCACACGTTAATAATTTTGATTACTACGACTTTCAGTTAGATCACTTAGGCTAATAAGCAATATATCTCCGATTCATATTTTGCGGCACACTTCGCTGTATAGGGCTGAACGTGAAACTTCGAAGAATCATACCTTCTTCGTGCAAATTTAGATTTGCATGTTCTTTATACCCACAGTCGCGACTACTACAATTTTCATCCAGACTATTAATCCTACATAATCTTTTATTTTCAAGCATTTATTTAACGTAATTCGTTAATTTTATAATAAAGTTTTATATAGTAAGCCCATAATATATGTCCATAAAATATGTACGTGATATATAAATATCTTCTATATAAACCTTATCAAGTACGAAGGATTTTTATTTATTTATTGTTATCCTATTCAAGGATTTAATTGTTCAATAAAATGAATATTTATAATTTATAACGCTTAAAATGTCTAGCCCCAATTCACTATGTTACAACAAAGGAGCACTTGCGATTCATGGAGAATGTGACAAAGGAACAAATTATTTGAGAAGGAAATGGATCTCGTGACAAATGAGCGACTCTTTTAAAAGGGGGTGTAGAGCACCTGTAAGTGAAATGGAGGATCCTAGTGCATGGATGTACCATATATAATCAAGATGCACCACCCTTGGAGAGCCATATGATCCTTGGAGAGCCACATATATTCCTCGGAGAGGCATGAAGTAGAATACCCCATCCTTGGAGAACCATGTGATTCTTGGAGAGCCACATGTGTTTAGAGAGCCATGAAGGAGGATAGACCGTTCTTGGAGAGCCACATGTGTTCCTTGGAGATCTATAGAGGAGGATGCGCCCCATGTATTTGTTGGAGAGCCATGGTATCCCATGTGTGCCACTTATGCTGTTAAGTTCCCTATGATGCTCAAGATTGTTCAAAGTTGCTTAGAAGTTGAATACTCTTAAGGATTATTGCTTGATGCACGACCATGATGGTTGAGGAGAAACTATTATCTTGATGTGAAACTCTTGCATCTTCATGAGCCACTATAGATCATGATGACACATCATGTGTCTTAGTGATGCTTATTCAATACATATCAAGTATGAATATTCCAGAAGCTGTTGCATAATGGATTATGATTAGTTGACACTATGGGATGCC